>NC_072806.1:8971250-9657500 GCF_028583425.1 Eublepharis macularius
TTTCATTTTCAAAAATCCTTAATGCTTCTGTGCCCTGCACACCAGTTCTCAGATTCCCTTTGGAGATGGGGCTATTTTAGCTTGAGTCTCTAGTGCAGACAGTCAAAGAGGAGGGGGGAAACAGCCCAATCCCAGCTACCAGCCAGAAATCCAACAGTGCAACTTAAGTTTCAAGGGCCTATGCAGACATATATAGTTTTAAAGACATGCCCAATATGGAAGGGCTTTTGCGACATTTTGGTCAGCCATTCGATCTTCTCTATCAGACTGAGCTCAGGGGAAAGAACAGCCAAGCAGGATCAGACCAAAGGTCCGTCTAGTCCGGCAACTGTTTCTTGCGGTGGTCAAGCAGGAAAACAGAAACAGAGCTTGCTTCAAACAGAAGCTGTCATATGCAGCGCTGATTGGCTAAGACTTTGTGAGGTCACTCAGATACATCCACCACCCTCCCTAAATGTCCAGGACATTCAGTTGCTGATCTAAAAGTAGCAGTTATCCTAGAGAGGAATTTCAAAGGGAGATTGGAGAGACTACTAAATTGCAACTGATAATGAAGCTCAAGACAATGCATCCACCTGGACTGAATCAAGACCTGGACTTCTTGTCTCATTATCAGTGCTGATTTCTCCACACACGCTTTGGAACATACGTTGCCTGGTTTCCCTCCCCCTCCCCCAGCTGCTTTGGAGGGTGAATTTCATGGCACTATACCCCACTATTACCCCCCCCCCCAATCTACTCACCGGACTTCACCTCCAAATCTTCAGGAATTTCCCAACTCAGAGTTCATTTGATGTCATTGATGTCTTGCTTTCTCACCGATACGCAAGGCAGATTACAGAGTGTTAAACCGGCAATCCTACCGGAGACGTGACATGGACAATTGAGTCAAGTATGACTTGCTGGCTGGCACATCTTTCAAATGGACTGCAACAGGAGGAAGATGGGCTCAAACAGCAGGAGAGAGAGAGAGAGAAGATAGAAAGAAAGGGGTCCTAATTTGAACACGGCCTCTTGTCCCCTCCAATGCTTTCCCCTCTTTACAGAAGCCCTTTGCTTTTAATAACTGGTTGGTCATCATTCGAGACCAGATGCTAGACTAGATGAACCACTGGTCTGATCCCACAGGCCTCTTTCAATGGTCTTAATTAAACTGAATGACCCCTGATAATAACATACTTTGTAAACCGCTCTGAGTGGGCATTAAGTTGTCCTGAAGGGCAGTATATAAATCAAATGTTGTTGTTATTTTATTATTATATATGGAACCAAAGTACCTGATGAAAAATTGCTTGGCTTAACGTTGTGTGGACTTTTTTGCCTTGGCTAACCCTTGTGGGACTTTGTGAGATATTTTTTTAAATCTTTACCCATTGAAACCATATAACTGGTTTCATATACTCGTCCCTGCTCCTAGTGTAGAAAATAGGGGAAATTTCTTCTATATATGGAACCAGAGTGATATTTTACATGATAAGTGCTCGGCTTAACATCGTGGGACCTTTTGCTGTCTCGGCTTAACACTGGGATACCGCCAGCCATTTTTTCTTTGTCAATTAAAAGCATCATCACTCGGGGGTTCCATATATACAAGTACCTTCCCTGAGCGTTGAAGTATATGGAACCAAAGCACTATGGTTTTAATCACACAGGTTTAAGTCTTGGGATTTCATTCAAGATTTTGGCGCTTATTTGGGGGGGGGGAGGTTTGGCACTGGTCTCGGCACTTGTATGTAGGGTTGCCAGCCTCCAGGTAGTGGCTGGAGGTCTCCCGGAATTACAACTGGTCTCCAGGCCACAGAGATCAGTTCACCTGAAGAAAATGGCTACTTTGTGGGGGTGGACTCTATGGAACTACGCCATGCCAAGGTCCTTCCCCTCCCCAAACCCCTCTTTCTCCAGGTTTCACCCACAAGATCTCCAGGAATTTCCTAAGTTGGAGCTGGCAATCCTACTTGTGTGTTCTTTCTTTCTTTCTTTCTTTCTTTCTTTCTTTCTTTCTTTCTTTCTTTCTTTCTTTCTTTCTTTCTTTCTTTCTTTCTTTCTTTCTTTCTTTCCAGTTCCCTAGCCCCATTTCCTCCCCAGCGCCTCCCTCCCCGTTCCCTTCTCCCGCGCAAAAAAGGCGCGCGCGGCGTCTGTGGGGGGTCCCTTCTGCGCCTCAGGATTTCCAGTCTGTCCCCGCGCGTCTGAAGCGGGAGGCGGCAGCGGCGCGGCTCTTCATCGGGACGCGGCGGGCGAGCCCTGCTTCCCCTCGGCGACACCGGGCGGCTGGGCTGGGCTGGGCTGGGCTGGGGGCGCTTCCCTCCCTCTTCCCCGCCGCCGCGGTCTCCCTGCAGCCTCCGCGCCGCTCGGGCAGAGGTGCTCCGGGCGTTAATTGAAGGGAGACACAACACGAGGGCTAACCCGGCGCGCCTCATTAGCGCCAGACAAAACACGCCGGCGAGGCGAAGACAGGCGGCGGGGACGCGCGAAGCCCGCCGTTCAGCAAGGGCGCTCCCTGGAGCGAGAAGTCGCTTTCTGTTTATCCAGAGGAGTAAGCCCTGTTAGTCTGTAGTTGCAAAATAGTAAAAGGTCCATTCGCACCTTTAAGACTAACCCACGTTACTGTAGCATAAGCTTTCGAGACTCACAACTCTCTGCATCACATGAACTATGTAACTCATATAGTTATATACAGGGCTTTTTGGGGGGGAAAGAGGTGATGGAACTCAGTGGGTTGCCCTTTGGGGAAAATCATCACATGGCTGGTGGCCGCTCCCCCTGATCTCCAGACAGAGGGGAGTTGAGATTGTCCTCTGCACCATGGCACAGAAGGCAATCTAAACTCCCCTCTGGAGATCAGGGGGAGCGGCCGCCAGCCATGTGACCATTTTCAAGAGGTTCTGGAACTGTGTTCCACCGCGTTCCTGCTGAAAAAAAGCCCTGGTTATATAATTCGCATGATGAAGAGAGCTGTGGTTCTCCAAAGCTTATGCTACAATAAAGTGGGTTAGTCTTAAAGGTGCTACTGGACTCTATATTTATCTCGCTGTTCCCTTGAGGGCTCTGAGCTTGCCGCCTTGGGGACCTTATTTGCATACAAATGTTTTAATGTAATTGAATAAAGATTTTTTTTAAAAAAGCTCTGCCTGATCATTTGAAATGGTCTACTACTCAAAATGCTCTTTCCCCCCAGTGGCCAACTAGATGGTTCAGCGAAGCTCACAAGCCCAGTATGAAGTAGCAAGGCTTCCTCACGCTCTTGCCCTTTCCTCACCAATTGGTGTTCAGAGGTATACTGCCTCAGAATGTGGAGTTTCCATTTAGCCCGTTTGATACATCCAATGCAGGCCCAACGCAGAGCATGAAGGAGATGCCCTTCCCTTGTGTTTTCTCCTGCAGTGTTTGATATTTTGATCCACGCTGCCCCGTATATGGAGGTTCTATCTTGCTAGCAGGTCGAATGATAAACCCTGTTCTCCATGGGATTGGGTTGTAAGAATGAAGAAGTACTGTTAACCCTGGGTATTCCTTAACGCAGTGGTCAGAGGATATGCATCTTGAAGTTCAGATTACCTATCACTTGGTCATCTCTCCCTGCAGAGCACATCTCTAAGAGAACTTCAGAGACAACCTGGGAGGTACCCCTGGGGTTGTGGAAGGAAGGAAGGAAGGAAGGAAGGAAGGAAGGAAGGAAGGAAGGAAGGAAGGAAGGAAGGAAGGAAGGAAGGAAGGAAGGAAGGAAGGAAGGAAGGAAGGAAGGAAAAGAATTATAAGAAGGTACATTTAAAACATGGCCCAGAATCCTCAGTAACAGGCAAAGGTTCAAAAAAAGAAGTTTCCTGAAGAAAAAAGTTCGATATCCATTGAATGAAGAAATAAAACTTAGCCTTCCACTTAAACTACTCATACCACATGACTGGAGAGCAGCATGGCAACATTGGAGGGGGGAGCTGCTCTATATTTTGATGTTTCTTCCTTTCTTTTCAGTAGGGCAGGGCTGCTGTGTTTTTATAGAGGAGGGAATTTTGGATGGTGCAACTTCTGGGCACACCAGGGTGAGAAAAGCTGCCCCTCCCTAACTAACATCTTACAAAAGCTGAAGCTAAAATTCGGGCTAGAGCTGTTTCCAGTGATAGTAATGCTTTTGTTTGACTGGTATTTTCTGCCTAGATCATTTTAATCTCTCAATATCTGTACATATGTTTATATGTTAGACTGTTTTATGTGTGTGGATTGTAACAGCCTTTGGCAATAAACCTATCTACTTTCAACAGGGGGTCATTTTGTAGAAAAAGAGCTGGAGGAACTTATTAGCATAACTCATTAGCATAATTCATCAGCATATGCCATGCCCCTTGCCATCACCGGAAGTGTGTCATTAGCATAACTGATTTGCATATGCCACACCCCCTGACATCACCTATCCTGGCTGTTTTGGACCCAATCCTGGCCATTCAGGGCTGAAATTGGGACCAAAATGGCAAAAAGGGGCTGAAAATGGCTGAAAAGGGGCCCAGAATGGTCAGGATCGGGCCGCTGCTGAGTGAGAGAGTGATCCACCACACGTCAGAGGCCTGATCCTGGCCGTTTTGGCCCCAATCCAGGCTGAAATGGGCCCAAAATGGCCGGGAGTCAGGTGGGCAGGGCCACCTGACTTGACCTCTTTGGGGAACTGCCGGAACTGCATTCCTGCACGTTCCGCCTCGAAATGAGCCCTGACTTTCCAAAAGCTAAAGGAACGCAACCTTTTTCTTTCTATCCTTTCTCACACCTCTTGCATGCTCTTTAAAACCAATCTCAAACACACTCAAAGATTAGAGGATTGCAACCCACCTTAACGCAGCCTACTTGCAGGGGAGAGCCGTGGCTCAGTGCTAGAGCAACTGCTTTACATGCAGAAGTTCCCGAATTCAATCCCCAGTATCTCCAGTTAAAGTCTCTCCAGGACTGGGAAAAACCCCTTTCTGCCTGAGACCCTGGGGTGCTTCTGCCATTCAGAGTAGACAGCGCTGCGTTAGATGGCCCTGATGCTCCAGTTGAAGCTCTAGAGTGCTCCACTCCAAGTTACTTGACTGGATTCACTCGGAGGTCCCCCACAATGGGATGCCATCGCCTGGAGCTTTAACCGCGCATGCATTCGCCTCTCGTACCAGAACGCCAAATGGGACTGCTAAGAAGCTCACAGCCGCCTGCTTCTCTTCCCAGACAAGAGTTTTCTGCTCCGCAGGCATTGCAATCAGGGCTCCGTCTCAGGAGATCAGGATTAAGGGAAGGGAGGGTGGCAGGAAAGCCAGCCAAGCGCAATGCATTCAAGAGGAGCGTTTTCTTTCTTTTTTTTTTCAAAGCCTTTGGCTGGGATAAAGCTCTGCAGATGCTCCGGGCCCAAAATTTCTTGGCTGGCAAACAATTTGATGCTCTTGGAAAGGTGGGAGGTGGAACAGACGGTGGGGGGGGGGGGGAGAGAAAAAAATTCCTATGCATTAGCAATAAAAGCGAAAAGGACAGCTGTTACCAGGCCCACGGATAAACAAGGGGGAGCCCCTGATCAGCGCTGGAGGCAAATTCATAACAGGACAGAGTAGAAAAGCCAGCAGGAGAAGTGAACACTGTCGTATATTGAATTAGACCATCGGTCCATCAGGGTTAATGTATATTCAGACTGGCTCAGAAGAGGTCTTTCACATCACTTGCTACTCAATACTTTTAACTGGAGATACCGAAAATTGAACTCGAGATCTTCTGCACGCCAAGCAAGATGCGGTACCACTGAGCCGTAGCTCCTCCCTAGAAAGCTGAACTTCGACTGAAGACATGGGTTCAAATCATGACTGAAGAAGCTTTCCTGGGTGAACTTGGAGCACACTTTACTCACCTCACCAGATTATCAAGAAGATAAAATAATGTCCACATAGGTCAAGCTAAACTCCATGAAAAGCGAGCTGTAAATGTGACTCTGTACCTGATGAGAACTTGCTTGGCTTAATGTTGTGGGTCCTTTTTTCTTGCCTTTGACTGTTTTGCACTTTTTATTTTATCCTGCCCCTTTCTCCAAGGAGCTTCAATGCAACATACATCATTCACTCCTTCTACCTTTTATCCTCACAACAACCCTGTGAGGTAGTGAGAGGGTGAGAGAGAGAGAGAGAGAGAGAGAGAGAGAGAGAGAGAGAGACTGGGTGAAAGTTAAGCAACCTTGCAGGGCAGCGGTGGCGGCGGCGGGGGGGGGGATGCCAGGATCTCCCAGATTCTAGTCTAACGCCCTAAACACTGAACCATCCTAGATATTGATGTGCTGTAAATTATCAGCATCTTGGTGGGAGGTAGTGCGTGGATACCCGACAGTACCCCATTACCTTAGAAAAAAGTACAGTAATTTACTCAGCAACAATGTTTTCCCTATATTCCTAAACTGGAGGGGTACACATTGGCTATTCCTAAATTGGAGGGGTACACATTGGCTATTCCTAAACTGGTAGGGTACACATTGGTAAACGTTTCTGTATTAGAAACACACAAGAGAGAGACTTAGAGAGAGAGAAGTTGCGTGAAATTGCACCAAAATGTTGGTTTTAATTGGTACTTGCTGTTGCATGCTTCATATTAAGCGAATGTTCCACGTTTCTCAACTGGGATGCTCATCACCTCTCAGCAGGGGGTGCGATTAAGCACCTGTGGAGCGCAATTTCAGGTAGGAGTGCATCCAATACAGACTCGAGCAATTTAGTGGGTCTTGCGCTATGTTTTCATTCAGTTCCTAGAGACACCAGTCTACTGACAGGCTCTTCAAAGTTTGGGCTGTATTCTAGAGCTTATATTCACCTAAGCTCGTGTGTCTGTCTACCTCCTCTTTGTATGCTGAGGGCAGGAATGTGTAGCCAACTATATCAGGTTTTTGTATATATATATAATTTTAATTGCTGAATTTTATTGTAGAATCTGCTATGTAATTGTATTGTATGACTGTTGTACCCCGTCCTGAGCCCACTTGTGGGGAGGGTGGGTTAAACACTGAATAAACTAAACTAAACTAAACTAAACAGCTATGGATTTTTCCTTAACAAGGTGCCATTGAATTCCTTGTTAACAACACCAAAAGGATAGAACCAACCTCCTATATAGATAGAACCCAATCTTGTTTGGGGTTTGATTCAGGTTTCTTTTGTAGTTTCTTTGCACTCAGGAAGGATAAAACTGCACCTATCCTTTTTACCTGACCACATTAATGAAATTCAATAGAAGCCTTACCATTTACATTTTATTAAATTTTTATCTGCGGCTCTGCACACATCAGAAATTGTTCCTTTTCGGAGGTCGTGCATAAAGTCCCATCTCTCTTTTAAAAATCTACAACTGTGTGCTTATTGGAGACCTCGATGATACCCAATTACAGACAATTTGAATTTCATTTTAGGCTTCTGTTTTGCTTTCATACATTTTGTGAAACTTACCGTATATAGAAAGCTGTTTGGTGGCTATGATTTCTCTTTATCACGCACACAAAAACACACACACAGTCTATTTGTGTTCACAGCTGTTCCTGCTTTAGGATGATCTTACGTTCTTCTATCAATTTCATTATTGTTATTATCATTTGTATGTAACAGCAACATTGCTAATACACATATTGAGCTGAACTTCCTAAAAGTGTATCTGAGTATAAACCAGAGAGACCCTACTTTGGGGTCAGGTAGCAAATTTTCCCAAGCCAGTTTGTCTAGGGATCCTGGCGGTGTTTTGCCATCTTCTAGGCATGGAGTTGGGGGGTCACTGGAGTTTGTGTGTGTGGTGGGGGGGGGAAGGTGGTTGAGAATTTCCTGCTTTGTGCAGGGGGTTGGACTAGATGACCCTCAAGATCCCTTCCAACCCTATGATTCTATAACTCTGTCTGTGGGTTAAACTGCAGCTGGCCATGCAACACCCTTAGGAGGGAAAAGAACTACATCATAGACAAGATGGGAGAGCCACTGTAGTACAGTGTTTAGAGGGCTGAACTGGGACTTTGAACACCTG
Source organism: Eublepharis macularius (assembly GCF_028583425.1). Lineage (NCBI taxonomy): Eukaryota > Metazoa > Chordata > Lepidosauria > Squamata > Eublepharidae > Eublepharis > Eublepharis macularius. The sequence continues at coordinate 8,979,243 of NC_072806.1, forward strand.
AGTTCAAATCCCTATTTACCCACAAATCCCACTGAATGACTTGGACTACTGTCTTTCTTAGACTAGTGGGTAGCCGGGTTGATCTATAGCAGAAGTGCAGGATTCTGGTCCAGTAGCATCTTAAAGACCAACTAGATACGAGGAGTGGACCCCTTCCTTTTTCCACTCCTCGTATCTGACGAAGGGAGCTCTGACTCTCCAAAGCTCATACCTTGGAAATCTCGTAGGTCTTTAAGGTACTACTGGACCCGAATCTTGCTCTCTCAGTCTAATTTACATCAGAGTTGTGAAGGTAATTTGAAGGAGGGGAGAACTATGTAGACGGCTTTGAGCTTCCTTAGATGAATGGTGGGATTAAAAAGTAACAGATAAGAAGAGATAGTTGATGTCTTGATCTTAGAATCACAGGGTTAGAAGGGACCTCAAGGGTCAACTAGTCCAAACCCCTGCAAAATGCAGGAAATTCCCAAATACCTCCTCCACACACACAGTGGCCCTTACTCCATGCCCAGAAAATGGCAAAACTCCATCAGGATCCCTAGCCAAATTGGCCTGGGGAAAATTGCTACCTGACCCCAAGGTTGCAATCAGCCTTATACTAGGCATGTAAGAAGGGGCCACGAGAACTAAGCACTAATGTAACCCATTCTGCCCTCCCCCTCATGATCTGCCCAGGTTCACAGAATCAGCATTGCTATCCGATGGCCATCTAGCCTCTGCTTAAAAACCTCCAAAAGAGGAGAGCCCACCACCTCCCGAGGAAGCCTGTTCCACTGAGGGACTACTCTGTCAGGAAGTTCTTCCTAATGTTCAATCGAAACCTCAGCCCATTGGTTCCGGTCCAACCTTCCCTCCTACTTGTCATTTAATGACATTTATTTATTTATTTATTTCAAATGTGTATTCCGCCCTCCCCGCAAGCGGGCTCAGGGCAGATAACAACATATTAAAAATACAATTAAAAATTCATGTTCATTAAAAACAACACATTTAAAACAGGATGGTGGACAGCCTTCACAGGGAGGGTTAAGATTTATACACCCCTTTTTTCCAGGCCGGCGGAGGCCTGGAAATAATTTCACAATACTGGCAAGGTAAAAGCAACGGTGAACAGAGGATAAGAATGTGGCAGGGAAAGAGTTAAATCCCCCCTTTCCTCTTATGATGCCAATCGCCCGCTTCTGGTGGTTCTTGGCAAGGGAGAAGGCACCAGTCAAGACTTCATTACAAGTGGCTGCGTCTTAACACTTCCTGTGCCCCATTGAATTCCCTACTGCGGTGTAGATAATACTGGATGCAGAATTATCAGGGGGTGTACTCAAAAGCTTTGTCTGCTGTGAAGAAGGGAAACAGAGTATAAAAAAGGGGAGCCTTCTCTCTTTTGCCTTCTCCAAAATATCCATAAACGTACAGTGGAGAGAGAAAGACTCAGAAATGTCTTCCAAAGGATTAAAAATATTTTGAGAGATTGCACAGACAAGGAGAAAAATGCCCTGATAACAAGAATAAAGGACCGTCATTTTTTTTTTTTAAAGGTCATTCTACAGCAAGTGCTTCTTTGCGGCCAAATCTTTTGTGACACCAAAACACACACCGCACACAAGTGAAAAGAGCAAGAGTCCAGTAGCACTTATAAGACTAACAACATTTGCGGTAGGGTATGAGCTTCCATGAGCTGTGGCTCACAAAAGCTCCTACCCTACTACAAATTTTGTTAGTCTTATAGGTGCTACTGGACTCTTGCTCTTTTCTACTGCTACAGACAGACTAACACGGCTATGCCTCTTGATCGTACACAAGTGAGTTGCATTAAAGGGTGTTGATAGTATTATTACCACCACTGTGAGCTCTGGATCATTCCAGAGAGAATCCAGGTCCTCCGAGATGAATTCTCAGAAGCCATCTCTCTCTCTCTCTCTCTCTCTCTCTCTCTCTCTCTCTCTCTCACACACACACACACACACACACACACACACACACACACACACACACACACACACACACACACACACACACACACACACACACACACACACACACAGCTTCCTTATTCCAAATCATACCAACTCTAAGTCAGTATTGTCTACTCAGACTGGCAGCAGCTCTTGAGGATCTTAGCTCAGGGTCTTTTGGATCACCTTCTGCCTGGTCCTTTCGACTGTAGATGCCAAAAAATGGAACCTACAACCTTCTACATGCCAAGCAGGGAATTTCCCCCTAAGCCATGGTGTTCCCTCCTTGTATTATGCAAGGGATAGACACATTTCTTTAAACCCTAAGATAGCCTCGATGCTGCTATCAAATATGCCCCCCAAGGCAAGACTGATGCACCCCCAGAACGGCCATCCTGTGGCATGTTGCCAGAGCATGTGTTTTGCATGCACAAGGTCCTAGGTTCAAATCCTGACATCTGCAGCTTGACAAGAGTGAGTAAAACAAACGAATTCTTTACTTGGCTGTAAAGCCGCTTACATAGTTTTGCCTTTCTCTTTGATAAGCCAGGAAGGGGGTTTCATAGTGAGGGGCAATTTTTCTTCCCCGAGGGGCATGCAATGCGTGTGAGGAAAATCTCATCTTGTTCCCTCTCCTCTGCTGCCAGAAATTTTACCTGTCGCCGCATCACGTGGACCGTACGAAAATTCAGCTCAGTTATATTTGCAGCGCTGTTTTTAGCCAAACTAACAAAAGCTACTCCCCCCTGCTACATGTGAATGAGACTCAACGAGAAGTTTCATTGTGATTGGGTGACAAGATACAGAGTGGGAGAAGACTGCATTTTTACTTGAGAAAAGGGTTTTTTCGCTCTCTCTTGCAGCGGCGAAAACATTCCCTTTTCTGCCTAGCCAAGCAATGGAGCTCTATACTCTCACATTGCATTTTGGTAAAAAATTCTAAGTCCCCTGAAGACATCCACCATTTATGGACAGCAGGGCACCGGATTCAAAACACACCAACTGAATGTGCTTAAAATCAGAAAGAAGCCTAGACCAGCCAATAATAAATAGACCTAGAGCTTAACAACCTCAAAGTGGCGTCCAGAGTTTTCCTAGAACTACAACAGATCTCCAGACTACGGAGATCAGTTTTTCAGAATGAAATGGCAGTGTTGAAGAGTGGATTCTATGGTATACCATAGAGTCTAGGAGTCCTAGAGTGATCTCTCATTTCTGTTGAGCTTCCTCCCTTCTTCAGATTCTGCAATCCCCAGGTACCCCCTCATCCAAACTTCCAGGAATTTTCCATGCTGGAATTGGCAACCTTATGCTAGATAGATTGCTCCTCCCCCCCCCCCCGCCCATCAGCAACGTTGGGAATAAACATCAAGGGGTTAAAAGTTTCCTGGCAGCTGGTTGCCTTGGCGTTCCTTTCCTCAGCTGCGCCCAATAGAAAAATAGCGGCTTAGGTGGCATTTTTTTTTCTAAATTCCCCATAGTCAATGTGTAATTAATTAGCCTTCCCCCCACCCCCCCAACAGAGCTCAGATTCACATAATCAGACCCTTGAGGCCTGCCTCCCCCTTCCTATCAAAGTCAGGCAGCAACTCAAAGCTGAATTAATCATTCAGCAAGTAGGTGTAATTCTGCCATTTACATGATTTAAAACCTCCAGCAGCCACCCCGAGCGTTTGCACAGAAGAAGTTTAAAGGTCACAGCACGGCTGAGAAAGCAGCGTTCATATATGTGTGTGTGTGCATACGCAGGGCTTTTTTTCAGCTGGAACACGGTGGAACGGAGTTCCGGAACCTTTTGAAAATGGTCACATGGCTGGTGGCCCCGCCCCCTGATCTCCAGACAGAGGGCAGTTTAAATTGCCCTCCACACCGGTGCAGAGGGCAATCTAAACTCCCCTCTGTCTGGAGATCAGGGGGCGGGGCCACCAGCCATGTGACCATTTTCTCTGAGGGCAACCCACTGAGTTCCACCACCTCTTTTCCCAGAAAAAAAGCCCTGTGCATACGTGCATGTATATATGTGTATGTGTACGCATGAAAAGGTTCTGATTGAACATTCAGGATACCCTATTGTATCTCTCTCCTCTGGATGTTCTCTTGTTCATTATTGTACTTTGCTCAGTGGATGTCCTAGCTGTTGATTATATTGTACTTTCACTTGCATTGTGTAATCAGCTTTGGATCTCAGTGAGAAAGGAGGACTATGAATGAATGAATGAATGAATAGTAAAAAGTCCAGTAGGACTGTGATGATTCCAAGTAAATGGGTGTGTGTCTTTAAATGCTTGGTTTGAGCTAGGTGAAGAGTGGGGGTGAGAGAGAGAGAGGGAAGAGTGAGCGATATGATTGGTTGATGACTGAGAGTGGGCGGAGTGAATGCAGTTTGAGACTGACAGTGCAGGGAGAAAGGTTGGAGTCAGAAGAAAGCAGGCTAGCTGTGTGCTGCCTGAGTATACTGAAGTATTTATGACAGAAATATAACCTGCGTGGAACCTGAACTGAGCATGTTTGTGAAAGGACACTCAGTCAGGGAAAGGGAGGCCAGCTGTGGGCTGCCGGAGCAGGTTTCATATTTCTGTCATAAATACTTCGGTATACTCAGGCAGCACACAGCCAGCCTGCTTTCTTCTGACTGAAAAACTTCTCTCTTCACTCTCAGTCTCAAACTGCATTCACTCCGCCCACACTCTCAGTCATCAACCAATCACATCACTCACTCATCCCTCTCTCACCCCCACTCTTCACCTAGCTCAAACCAAGCATTTAAAGACACATGCACACATTTACTTGGAATCATTACAAGCACCTTTAAGACTAACCAACTTTATTGAGGCATAAGCTTTTGAGAACCACAGCTCTCTTCATCAGTATCTGGACTGAAAAGGACTGAAAAGTTGGACTTCGGGCATGCAAAGGATATTCTCTGCCATGGAGCCACTGCTCCTCCTTACCCATGACCCCCCATAGAGAACACATGCATTTTATACCCTCACATTCTAGTATTATAGGAGAAGGAGAAAAAGCTCCTTTTCTCTCTGTCCACTTTCTCTACGCCATGCATAGATTTATAAACCTCTACCGTGTCCCCTCCTCTCAAACTCATCGTTTTCCTAAACAGAATAGGCCAGGGCTTTTCAGTTTAGGAAAAAGAGACTATGCAGTGGTAACTAACAGCTGTACCCCAGTGCCCAGAGGAAGGATCAGGGGGAGGTAGGCTTGCCAACTTCCAGGTGGTGGCTGGACATCTGGAATTATAACTGATCTCCAGGTGACAGAGATCAGTACCCCTGGAGAAAATGGCCCCTCCCTAAACCCTGCTCTCCCCCAAATCTCCAGGTATTTCCTGGAGCTGGCAACCCTAAGAAAGACTTCTCTGCCTCGTTTGTTGGCCATCCAGGGAAACTGGTTGGCTGCTATCGGAAACAGGATGCCGGATGAAATGGACTGCCAATCTGGTCCAGCAGGGCTCTTTTTATGTTCTGATGTTCCCTTGACTTCAGAATGCCACCCCGTCACCTCTTCACACACCGCACCGGGCTGAACAGCTGGAGGATTGGGCTGCTTCTAAGAAGCGCCTTCTTTCCGCCTCCAGCTGAGATTCCCTTATTCATTTTATCTTTATGAAGCGATCCATCAAAGCGCTGTCATAACAAGTTGTTTGCCAATTTGAAACCCAACAGTTTGCCTGGTGTAAGTGTTAGAAATTGTCATCTTGGCAGTTTCCTCGCATGCGGCAATTTTATTTCTCCCCACCTCTTCCCCCTCTTCATGTTTGCTTCCATGGTACATCATCACGTTAAGTAAATCATTGTAAGTATTTAAATATGCAGGGTTACCCACCCCGACGTGAAGCTGGCTCGCAAGCCTTCTGAGACAGCGATGCAGGAAAAGAAGGCTTGGATCTGGGAGGCCTCTTACAACACCATCCTCTTCCTCTGAAGGATCAGATCTGTAACCACAGCCGGAACGTCTCTGAAAACCAAAAGATTTCATATAGGAATTCTCACCTCCCTTTTTACATCCCATCTATGCCTGTCTCCTGGGAACATATATTGGCTGGCAGGGCTCTGTTGTGCCATCCTACATTGCGAAGTTGATAGGCATTTGTAGCAGGGCTTTTTCAGCTGTGGCTCCCAGGTTATAGAATTATAATAGGGTTAGCAAACTCCAGATGGGACATGGAGTTCTCCTGGAATTACAACTGCTCTCCAAACTACAGAGATCAATTTCCTGGAGAAAATGGCTGCTTTGGAGGGTGGACTGTTTGGTATAGGGCCGTCAGATCCCCCAGTAGGGGTGGAGGATCCTCTGCTCCCAGCCTCTACCACCTGCCACCACTTACCTGGTCAGCAGGGGCAGGGGGAAGGCCCCGGGGAATGGGCCTGGAAGGCAAAAAAACCCTCCTAGGCCAGTGTGCAATGAGTGAGCTCCCCATGGATGCGATGACGTCATTCCCAGAAGTCCCTTTATCACTGTGCAGCAATGCAACATACAGGGAGCATCCTCAGTAAACAGAAATCAAATTAAGATGGGAAGCCATATTAGTCTGTCTGTAGCAGTAGAAAAGAGCAAGAGTCCAGGAGCTCCTATAAGACATGGCTTGAAGAAGTGAGCTGTGGCTCACGAAAGCTCATACCCTACCACAAGTTTAGTTGTTTTTATAGGTGCTACTGGACTCTTGCTCTTTTCTAAAATTAAAATATTTAGCATTTGTCCCGTACTTTGTGTGCATTGTCTTGTTGCGTTCTGTGCACTGATCCTGCCCACGCCCCTCTTGCAGGAGAGAGACTTGAGAGAAAAGTGAGTTGCCTAAAGGTACATAAGGAGTTGGTCATACCGAGCAGCGATTTAAAGGTGGGGGACTGGTATTTGGACATTAGAAAAAAGAAAGGCTTTATCTTCAACACAGAGTAAGAGAATATTTGAAAATGATACTTATATTTGTCACGGAGAAAATCGGAATTTTTAGTTTATATAAACTAAACTATAAACTTTTTGTGTGTATTTTTTTTGTTTTGTCTGTATGTTCTGTTGTTTTTGTTTGTTAGGTGATTTTTTTGTTTGGTTAGTTTTTGTGTAATTGACTTTTTATGCTTATTAAAATTCTTATTGTATAAAAGTCTTGATAAAAAAACAACCAGGAATGCTAAAAGATGGGGGACTGGCTACACATTACAGATGGCTTAGGTTGTGTCTGGATCCACTATGACCACTTCCAATCACATGGGCACTGCAATTTCTTGGCCAGAAACTCAGCTCCCGGGGATGCAGAGGCCCAGTTCCAATCAGGACTGCACTACACAGGGAAAGAGTATCCCAGCTTGAAAAAGCCCAGGGGGTGTTATTCACCCCAGTGGGGAAACCTACATGTATGCCATCTGTGCATATGGAGCCTCCAAAGGGACCAACAGTGCTTTGGGGGTCGTTTCAGGTTAGGAAAATGGAGAGGGAAGGCGGAAGGCACAAACATTCTCTCCCCATGCACTGCAGACCCAATCCAAACTGTGGTCCCTGTGCACCTGGGAACTGAGTTCCCACTGGAGAATTCACAAGGCACGTCCCTGTGGTGGACCCAGATACGATGTGAAGACTTTGTAACGTGTAGTCAAGATTCATAGCTCTGCCTCTTCGCCGCTAGACGAGTTTAGAGGAGGTTTTTTTGGCACAAGGGCATCTAGTCCATATTGCACCATATTCTAAGTTTTGTCACAAGCAGGCAGAACAGAATGTTCTTTCACGATACAAAACCAGCAGCCTCCAAGTCCCCGCAATTTGAAAGAGTTCAGCCAACCGGTGTCTCCAAAAATAGAATCAAAGCACCCAGGAGGAGAACATTTTCCCTTAGAAAGATTGTGCGAACTTACGAAACTGCCTTATACGGAGTCAGATCTTCCGTCTACCTAGCTCAATACTGCTCAGTACTGTTTATTCTGACTGGTAGTAGCATCTCAAGCAGAGGCAGGTCTTTCTTGACACCTGTTGCCAAAATCCTTGAACTGGCCAAAGACTGAAGCTTGGGTACAAAGCACATGCTCAGCTCCTGAGGAATGACCCCTCCAGGAAAAGAAACTTAACCAAACATAAATAGCTGCTTTGGTAAGTATCAGTTGATGAACAGGTGTGTGTGTGTGTGTGTGTGTGCGCAGAATCCTAACTGGAAAAAGTACAAAAGAGAGCATCCAAGACAGTCCATGGGGGTTGGACTAGATGACCCTAGAGATCCCTTCCACCCCTATGATTCTATGATTCCTATGAGGGTAGTCTAAAGGGTCTGTGACTTGTTAGTTTACAAAAAAGATGGCTAAGGGGGGGGGGGTAACATGACAGAGGATTATAAAGGTATGCATAGGTGGAGAAAGTGGATAGAGGGAGCTTTTTCTCTATCTCCCATAACACTAGAACTTGAGGGCACCCAATGAAGTCGATAGGAGATAGGTAGAGGATAGTCAAAAGGAAGCATTTCTTAATTCAAGGAGTGATTCAGTTGTGGAATTCGCTGCCGGTGGATGCAGTGACAACCACGGGCATAGGTGGCTCTACAAGGGGATAAGACAGAGCCATGGAGAAGAAGTCCATCAATGGCTACTCGCCACGGTGAGCAAAGGGAACCTCCAAATTCAGAGGCAGTAAAACCTCTGAAAACCACAGCTAGAAGGCTACATCGGGGATGTGCCCTGTCCCCCCACGCACTTTTTATTGGCCCTTCAGGGCAACGAGTTGGCCATGGGATGATGGACTAGATGGGCCACCGGTCAGACCCAACAGGGCTTTTCTTTTGCCCTTTCCACCGTCAGATAATTGGTTCAGCGCCATCTACTCTGACTGGCACTGGGCTCAGAAGAAAGAGATCTTTCTCAGCTAAGCTGTCTGAGAGCAGAACCACAAGTGACAAAAGGCACAGATTGGACACTTGTCTGCTTCCCTCAAGTTTTGATGGGAAATGTAGGCAGCTTGGTGGAATGTTGGACAAGTGACAGTTGAAAAGTCCATTGGACAGCAGTCGGAGAGCCAAGCTGCGAGACCAGGATGCCTACATTTCCCATCAAAACTTGAGGGAAGCAGACAAGTGTCCAATCTGTGCCTTTTGTCACTTGTGGTTCTGCTCTGAGATTCTTGTTAAGCAGAGATCTCAGAGACAGAACCCGGGATCTTCTTTGTGTAATTCAAATACTCACTGGGCCCAGACCCTCCTCAGAAAAGAGCTAAGATCCACGGGGTTCAAGTCAGGCAACCGGACATGAATAAAGGTATGACGAGAAGAAGGACAGACAGATAATTGTGAGACCAATTAAAATTTTGACAATACTACCGAAGCAGTCAAAAGAGGCCCCGGATTCTATTTCCAAGCCTCAACAAAAGTCATGGCTTATGAAAAACCTATTTTGAATGTAAACACACAGATGTACATGTCCCGTAGGGCTAGCTGATCTTCCTCGTGTAACCCTTGCCCAAGAAGCACTCTTACCTCAGAAACACTCCTTTCTATGAACTCTCTATTAATGTTATAGGACTCCTGTGAAGAACAGAAGGCATCTCAAAGTAGAGCACAGCTACAAGTTGCTGCAATTCAAGGGACTGACCGCCATACAGAAGTCAGAAAGACTGGGACCTGGGTCTGCTTGAGTAAAACAGGCCTGTTTTGTTACATGATTGTCGTTATATATGCTTTATTATTGTATTGTTCCAAATAAGATGTTTTTTTTCCCTCAAGTTTGTTCATTGTAAGGTTTTATAAATGCAAGTGTCACAAGGTGGGGTCACACTGTCATAGACATGAACTCTCCCAGTTCTCAAATTAGATAAATGTACTTATTTGATATTGCCCTGGAACAAAACAGGTTACACTCGCAGCTTCTCTCCCCCCCCTGATAATCTTATCTTTTGAAACATTGCCCGGTGGCAAGACTCCTCTCTGAATGGCGATGCTCTTCTTCCTTCTAGAGCCCCCCCCCCGCACACACACACACTTTAAGTGATTCATTACTCCCACACGCTTTCACTTCAGATGCTTTTGTTTACCTCGGCAGCGCAATGTGTCTAATACATGGTGAAACGCGCTGTGCCAAACGTCAGTTCTGCGAGCTGTTGGAACGCACGAATGTCAAGGTAATGACGTCGGCAGCGAGGCAAAGGGACTCGAGGCGGCCTCTCGCATTCAGCTCGACCGGCCTTGTCGGTTTGGAAAAAAAGGGCCCAACCAACACGTCTTATTCTTCCTCCGCCTTCCCCCATTACTTAGTCTTGGCCTTCACTGCTAAACTTACTATTTTTGGACGTCCCATCTTTGTGGGCACCCTCCTTTTTTAGTGTATCCAAAAGACCTTGTCTGTCCCTCTGCATTCGTCCGTGTTTTATTCACTTTCTGGAACATTCTCACAAGTGGTCTCTCTTCTTTATCCTACTACCTACCCCCATTGTCAATATTGTGGTGGGCTTTTTTGCTCCCCCCTGCTCATTTAATACTCCCCCCCCATTAGCTATTTGTGCGGAAAACAAGCCAATTTCTGCTCCACCTGCTTATAAACACAATAATAAAGCAAGAGAGAAAGAACACAGTGTTTTTTTTTTTGCGCCGCCACTGCCTTAGCAACCGATTACAGCGTTTGCGGGAAGAAGAATGGAGAGTTTCAGGGTCAAAGGAGTGCCCTTTACTGCCTCAAAAATCTCCAGGGGCTGCATCCTGCCTTTAATTACACTTCCTGGAACCCTTCAAGGCCACAGGAGTTGGTGGGTTTGCAAAGCAGTACTCTTAATAGCAGACCACAGAAACAGCCCCTCGCGGTGAAAACAGTAGAAGGGGGAAAAAGACTGGGGTTGGCGGTGCAGAGAATGCAAACTAGAGCATGGATTTTTATATGAGAATGCTAAGAGCTAAAGAGGAAAGTCGGTACTACTGATAAAAGGGCCTACCAAGGCAGGGAATGTTCACTGGAAGGGTGTGGGGTACAATTGCATAGTGTCTGTCCCAGGTAGGGCTTGGAGATCTCCTGAAATTGCAATTAGTCTCCAGGCTACAATGATTTGTTCCCCTGGAGGAAATGGCTGCTTTGGAGAGGCTGAAGCCCCTCCCCTACTCAAACTCCACCCACCCTGCAAATCTCCAGGAATTTCCCAACCTACAGTTGGTAACTCTATCCCTGTATTGTGGGGCTTGTGTCAAAGCTGTTGAAAGGTCACACGGTTGTTCTCCTCCATCTCTTCACCCCATTGAGTTGATTTACACACTACAGAACAAGGGAGATACAAATGGAAGTCTCTCTCAGTTGGAAGTCTCCAGGAGAGAGAGACTTCCGAATACGTGTCCTTAAAAAGGCAGTTTCAAAGTACCACAAAAATGGAGGGAGAAGTTTCCTCATGATTTGAGTCCAGTGGCATCTTAGAGACCAATGAGATTTTCAGGGTATCTGAAGAAAGGCGCTTTGACTCTCAAAAGTTTGTACCCTGAAAATCTTGTTGGTCTCTTAAGTTGCCACTGGACTCAAATCCTGGCGTTCTACTGCGGACGAACAGGGTTACCTACCTGAAACTATCTCCTCATGTTGCCTTTCTAACCTCAGAAGAAAACAAGAACAGCTCAAGGGAAAATCAGCCTATCTCCTCTCCCCTAAAAGAGACCTTCTCAGCTTTACCACGGCCCATGCAATTAAGCGGTGTTCGTAGTCTCTTAGTTCAGCACAAAGGCCTACTACAGCAGCTGTCTGACTTTGAGCTAAGCTACAAGAGACGAATTACACGAGGAGGAGCACATGAAGGGAGTTGCAATGTTAGTCGGGAAGCTGAGTTTTAAAAGAGATCCAAGGGCTTTGTCAATTTCCCCTCTGCACAGAGCCAGCCAAGATCACTCCACAGAGTGTTAATTTCCAGGTTGCCTCCTGAGGGCTCTGTCAGTTTCACCTCCCCTTCTAGGAGGCAAAGAGGAAATTAACAAACCCTCTGAATAGCATCTCCCTGACTCTGTAGAGAGAGGAAATTGACAAAGCCTTCGGATCTCTCTTAAAACTCAGCTTCCTGACAAACACTGCAACTCCCGTCATGTGCTCCTCCTCATGTAATTCGTTTCTTGTAGCTTAGCTCTTTGTCTCCTTCTCTGACTTCCTCATTTATTGCTGTTCTTCAAGACTACACCCCTGCTTCCACACCACCACTTTATCTAATTATTTCCAGAAAGTTCCAGGCAGCAGCATAGCGTGGTCCAGTGTCACCCAGGGGCAGGAGGTGCTTTCCCTCCCCCTCCCTGTGCGTGCGAAGCATGCACGCGCTCCAGCCCTGTGTGATGCTGTCACTTCTGGGAAATGACATCATTGTGCAGGGGCACCCCCTCACCTGGGAGTGCTCTCCTAATTCAGGATGCTCACTGTCCCTTACCACTTTGCTCCAGCTGAGTGAGCGGGTGCAGCAAAGAGGTAAGGGGTGAGCAGGGAGGCAGGCCACCTCCCCGCTTGCTTCCTTGCTCATCTCCCCACTTCCCTGTTTGCCTCTCTCCTACCTGCTGCGCTGTTGGGGCGCTAGGCTCGCTGTGCACTGAGGTGGGCAGCAGTGCTGGTGAAAGGGCAGGGAGGTGGGCCACCTGTCATGCCGGAGTGCCCAGCTTGCTGGGTGCCGAGGCAGGCAGCAGCAGTGAAGGGGCACTCTGGGGAGGGGGACCATGGACAAGGCGCCCCTCAAAATTTTGTGCCCGGGGCAACCCCCCCCCAGCCCCCCACACACTACGCCTCTGGTTCCAGGTGTGGTCCAGAAACAGCATACGAGACATGGCCTAGGCGGTATTTGGTAGGCGTTCTTTGTCTAGACTGGAAGGTGTCTCCAAACATGCCCAGAAACCTCTCAAAACATCTATGCAATCTTGAAGAGGCCAGACACAGTCTAGGGAAACTCTACAGAAGTCAGAAAGACCTGACTGTGTACAAGACTGTAACGGCAATAAAAATAGAATACACATGAGCAAGAATGGTTCTTTTATACTTAGAGGTGCCATATTCCAGTTCCCTGAAGCTGTGCAACCATTTTTGCATATTATGCAAACTGCTGCAAACTATGCAATTTAAAGATTTTAATTGCTGCGTTGTCTACCATTTGCTTTGTGTCTGCTACCAGCAACTGCTGCATAATGTTGGGGAAGAATCCCAAGACACCTTTGGCCTGCTCATGCTAGGATTAGTTCATGCACATCTGATGAAGAGAACTGTGATTCTCGAAAGCTTATGCTACAGTAAAGTTGGTTAGTCTTAAAGGTGCTATTGGACTCTTTTCGATTTTGCTACTACAGACTAACACGGCTAAGTCCTCTGGTTTCATAAGGCATCCCCTATTTCCTGATTCTTTAAGTGGAGATGCGTAACTTGTGACCTAATGCCAAACCATAGTCCCACCCTTGGACTTGCACAAATGACTCATTCCAGCCCTGGCAGTCGGGCATTCAGGCAGCATTTCCGAGTCCGTACACTTTCAGTGATCCTTATAATCTCCCTGTCTGTACGGTTCTCATCATCACCGCCATATTGAAGATGAAACGGGCAAACGGACCGAGGCTAAGAAAGATGAGAGTTTCTTAAGGTCACCAGGTGAATTCAGGGCTGTAGCAGGATTGGAATAGGGGATTTCCTGGTCCCAAGTTCCAGGGTAGAGACAGGTAATAGTATTTAAAAAGCCGCACTGTGATGGACAAAGGTTTATTTCGGGCCGCTGTTGCCACTAGTCTAACAGGTTTTTGAAACAAGAACCAAGAAAAACTCGGTTAGGAGTGAACAAAATGGGATGAGTACACAAACCTCAAGCAAGATGAATGTGGTCAAAGCTACCTGAATATTGTCCAGCAGCTGGTCTGTCCAGCTAAGTATGGTCTCCTCTGGCAGTAGCTCTCAAGGGTTTCAAACAGAGAGATGACTCCCAGCACTGACTTCTTGAGGAACTGGGAATGCCAAGGACCGAACATGGGGCTTTCTGCATGCAAGCTACTGAGACATAGCCTCTATCTGGGACCTTCGATATACAAAGCAGATGCTCTTCCTAGAGATCCCATCTCCCAATGTTCATCTATTTGGGGTGGGGGAGAACGAGACAACAACACATCTTAATTATCCCTGGTCACATACAATGTTGGCTCATTCCTGTCCAACAATCTGCAAACTTTCCTGATATGAGTAAGAAATGCACACCTGGAATAACCTTATTGCCTGCAGCTTAAGATGCTAACTTCCTTGGGATTCTTTGGTTGGGTGCCTCAGTATCAGCACAAGAGCACAAGAAGCTACCATCTGGGCAAAGTTTTAGTGAGCCCAGAGTTCTTCCTATGACAGAACCATATATTTTCAAAAAAACACACAGCCTGGGTTGTTAACAGAAAAACAAAGATAAAGAGTCCAAGATCTCCTGGCTCAGAATACGTTTCAGAGTGCCAGGCGAACAAATATCTCTTTTCCGCCTCTGCAGTAGCCACCTGGCGGGAGTGGCATTACGCCTGCTCCAAAAGGACAAGAGGACTGTCTCACAAGGAGAGGTAGAAAGATGTCACAAGGCACCGGGCAGCCCACATGCTTCAATATGTGCCATGTTTCTGGAGGAAGTCCCTCCTCTGACGCACCAGCACCACCTGTCTCTTTATACCCGGTGGCATCTGTTGGCATTTTTTGGTCTGCCAAATCAAGAATATCACAGTGGTTGGAGGGAGAAAAGAAAAGAAAGAATGACACTAAGTTCCGGAGTTGGGAAAGACTGCCAGGGGGACAGGTTGCGCTGCAGTGGGGGCCAGAGTCATGTTAAAAGACGGGTGAGTGAGTTCACACGAACGTCTAAAACCATGGCCCATTGTGTCTGTTTCTTTTTGGACGCTCATATCTTGGGCGTTTTTTAAAAGCAAGCATGTTGAAAAAGGAGAAAATGTTGCGCACATTCTTCTGATTCTTCTGTTCTGTGTTTTTCTGCTCCAAACGCAGCTTTTTAAAAACAACTTCAGCATTTTCATTCAGAACAAGTTTCTCGAAGAGAAGGTCTCTGACTTAGCCTTCTCCCTGGCATGATAGCGCTATACAGACAGAAACTGGGCGGAGAGGCATTTTATCACAACACCAGCCAGGAGAGGGACAGCCCAGAAGAGACATGAATGTATCATCTCAGTGCGGTTCATGCAGAATCTCTGCAAGCCCCGTGGAGATGTGCCGTTGTTCCACTTGGAGAATCCCATGAAAACACACATATCACTTTCCCAAGGCAGTCCATGGTAGGGGACGACTGGCAGTTCCAGACAATCTGTTTTTCAGGGGAAGTTGTCTGCCGTTATTGATTTCTGCACTAAAGGATCCACAACAGGTTTCCAAGGAACTCTAAGGGCTTGTTGTGACATAGGCTGAGACTACTACTTAAGAAGATATTCCTGTTTTGTGACTGACTGCCATGCTCTCTGAGAACATGAGCACATGTTCTCTGAGCACATGAGATGCTTCAATCATCACTATTTTCTAGGAATTGTCTCGATTTTCTGACTCTCATCCCTAGTAAATTACTGTCCCTGTTTTTGTCTCTTGGGGGATGCTTCATTAAAATTCTCTTAGTGTAACTCTCCTGGGGTTTTGCTTTGCTTTGAGATTCAATGATCCCCTCCTCTGGGTCTCTGAACCCCTAAGTAGCAAACCCATGTACCCTAGCACTGTCCAGTGGACAGCTTCCCCATTTCACATGCTACAGAGGCTGAGGTATGGTTGGAACACACCTATTTACACGACAATTGCCTCTTGCTGGTTATTATGTTAAGCTCTACACACAAATCCTCTGGACTTTTACAAGCAAACAGAGGGAAGGCTATTTCAGAATAAACTGAGGCAGCAGAACTTTCCACAAAACAACAACAACATCAACAACAACAAAACAACAGTATCTACCACTCTTCTACACATATTAGTGCCTAACTCAGAGCAGAGAACAAAGTCAGTGGCCGTTTCCAGATGGTTTCCAGATGCGACGTCGCGCAAAACTCGCGTTTTCCCCGCAAGATGGCGCGACATTCCAGAGGCAGGTAAGCCATCTGGAAACGGCCAGTGTCTCTACAATACAGATGGGGCTGAGAGGAGTGGCTTACCCACCTGCCAAGCGCAGGGCAGTAGTGGGATTCAAACCAGCAGATTGCTGAGTCGCAGCCCAACCACTTAACCACACTGCTACAGCAGCTCTCGTAGTGTATTATTATCTCCGCAATATGGCTGGAGAGCTGGGCTAAGAGGAGTGGCTTACCCAAGGCCACCTGCTAAGTTCAGGGCAGTAGTGGAGTCGAATCAGCAGAGTAGTGATTCACAGCCCAACCATTTTATCAGTATAGGCTTGCCAGTCCCCTGCCCCCAGCCTCCACTACTTGCCACCTCTCGCCTGGCAGGTGGGGGGGGGGAAGGAAGGTGAGGGAATGCAGTAGTGCCCTTCCATGCTCCCCCCATTCCCCAGTTTGGCTCTCTGGAGAACTGGTAACCCTATACCACTATGTTAGAGAAAGCTAGAAGGGCATGAGAAGGGCTTAGCCCTCTAGACTTGCAGACATTCTGGAATGGTCTTGCAAGCCCCCCCAAGGGGCCCTAGACTTAAGGCTGCGAACCTCTAGGTAGGGCCTGGAATTATAACTGATCTCCAGACAATAGCTATCAATCCATTTGGATAAAACGGCTTCATTGGATGGCAGCCTCTATGGTATTACACCCTGCTGAGGTCCCTCTCCTTCCCAAACCCGGCCCTCCCCAGGCTCCACCCCCAAATCTCCAGGACTTTACCAACCCAGAGTTGGCCACTCTACTTGGACTGCAGGTTGAGAAACGGTGCTGTAAGACCCAGTCAGGAGGGGAGCCAAACTACATAGCAGAAAAAGGAGAATCCAGTGGGTGAAAGATGTTTCTGAAGCGAGGTCTCTTTCCTCAGCTGAAATTAATATTCTGATAAAACGTGACATCCTCCTTCAGCTTACTCCAGAGTAACCGTATGGGGAAAAGTTCAAGTTCGCTGGTCATAGAGAAGCCATTCGCTTCATATTGGCGCCTGCTGGCGCATAGTAGCCATGGAGGAGATGCTCGAGTTGTCCTCCTCCACATTTCCAGGCGGAACGCATGCGTCGCTTGCACGTTCGTGTTTTGTTACTACCTGAAATGCACAAAGCCATCCTCAGGCAACCATCTGGGTTGCAGCAGATCAAAAACGTTGTCTGTCTAATTGATATTTATCCCATTACCTGCTTGCATCTTTTGGGTGGGTGGGGGCGAAGAGAGCATGCCAAGAGCCAGGAAATAGAAGGCAGCTAATGGCCAAAAGTTAACCTGAAAAATAAGCACCGTGGCTAATATTACGATGCTAATATTACAGATGCTCAAAAAGCGAACAACATCAAATGAAACTTTAGCACCTTAACAGACCTCCTGCCACGCGCACAGGAGAAATGTAATTCGGAAGCGAACTGGGAACCTTGACGCTTTCCATTCTGCCTCGGCGTCAAGGAGGCTGAGAGGGAAAGGCCTCACCCCTGTCTTGAACAATTACAGAACTGATAATGTTTTCGTTTCCACCGCTATCTTAGTAAATTGGTGTCAGAGACGTACTGGAGCTGTCAGAAACCATGTCAGCCCGAGAGCCGCGAGTATGTGCCCTAGCATGTCTGCCAGCTCTCATTTGAGCACGAGCGGCTCATGAAAAAAAGCTCCGAGGAAAGCAACAAACTTAATTCTTTTTATAATCTGTTAATCACAAAAAAAGAGGCTATAATGAATTTTTATTTGAAAGGGTAAAAAGAACCCTAGACACTAGCATGCCTACCCTTCCCCTTCTTCTTCTCTACCTTAATTTATACATCGTTTTAGATTCAACCACACCAAAAGAACCAACATGGTATAGTAGTTAGAGTGCCGCACTGAGATCTGTGAGACATGGGTTCGAATCCCAACTTTTCCAGCCAAACTCTCAGGGTAACCTTGTGTTAGTCACTCAGGCTCAGCCTAATGTACCACATAGAATTGTTGTGATGATAACAGTGAGGAATCCATGTAAGTCACTTGGGAGAAAAGTAGGGTATAAATCACTCTGTCGCTTATTTTTTATTTTATTTTTTATTTATCTTTTAGATTTTTATACTGCCTCTCCCTCGAACAAGGCCCAAAGCAGTTTACAACATTAAAAATGATTAAAGACAACAATAAACATTATATATTAAAACTAAGAACATCAATATCATTAAGGGGTCCCACAAATAAAACTGATAGTATATAAAAATACAACAACCAGGTGGCGAAAATTCCATGATATATCGTGGCTGGTTAAAAACCTGCTGAAACGATTCTGTCTCGCATGCCCTGTGGAACCTAGATAGGTCCCACAGGGCACATGTTATTTATTTGTAAATCTCCAAAGTGCAGATATCGTGCTTCCTCCCGCACTCCAAATACCGGCTCTGAGTTCTCTATTAGCAACTGTATTTGGTTTTAAAATAATAGGACTTGAACGCCTTTCAATATACCCCAAATCAATTGTTTAGCAGGAATCGGGGGGCATACTTACAGGTGCCTGGCATATCCTCTTTACGTTTCATAGATGAAAACAGGCGTATGCTTTTAACACCCTGGTTCTCACACCAATCATAAATGCCAGGCCCACCTCCTTGTGAGTTCTGTATGCAGTCTGTATGCATTTTCTCTGCAATTGCCTGCCTCCTACTGATTTTAAAAATCAGGAGGAGATTTGTTCTTTGGGTTAAAGACCCACTAGAAACACATAATTTCGCTATGATAGAGGACCAGCAGTTCAAAATCTAGCTGAGTAACTGCAACGGATGAAGCAGCAGGCTGCGCGCCGCACGATGGCTTCGTACAATCATGTGCGTGCGTTGACGACTCAAGAGATGATTTAATTAATTTATTTAAAACATTTCTGCCCCGCCTTATCTCCTTGGACTCCATGTAGCTATTCCCCATTCTGAAATTTAACTTCTAGAGAAGGAGAATGCGAAGCCTTGGAGAACGAGAAACAGCATGCCTCACTTTTTTTTAAAAAAAAGGTATCTCTCAAAAGCAAGAAGAGGGAATGTGGTTTGGCTGGTATGGGAACCAAAAAATAGGGGATGGTTGGAGTGCATCTTAAAGGATTTCTCTCTCTCTCTCTCTCTCTCTCTCTCTCTCTCTCTCACCCTGGAAGTCTCCCTTTGGAAAGGGTCTGTGGCTGAGAGCCAAGCTACAAGTGATGCCTGACACAGGTTGGACACTTGTCAGCTTCCCTCAAGTTTTGATGGGAAATGTAGGCATCCTGGTCTCGCAGCTTGGCTCTCCATTGAAGTTTACAGAGCAGCAGTTTATGGGAGGGAGAACATGCTGTCGGGAGGGGAGTGCAGGCGTCGGGCTCTCACCGGGCGCCCCCCTTCCCCTCTGCTGGGTGTGTGTGGGGAGGGTTTCTGTAAACTTCAATTAAATGGAGAGCCAAGCTGAAAGACCAGGATGCCTACATTTCCCATCAGAACTTGAGGTAAGCTGACAAGTGTCCAACCTGTGTCAGGTCAGGTGTCACTTGTAGCTTGGCTCTGAGTGGTAGAGCGCACACTTTATATGGAGGAGGACAATCCCTTTGGTCTCTCCAGGTCAAAGCCTCTTGGGGAGCAAAGAGCCTTGCAGGAGCTAATAGTAGAGTTGCGATCCTCCAGGCAGTACCTGGACATCTCTTGGAATTACAACTGATCTCCAGGTCACAGAGATCAGATGGTTGTTCCAGGTTTTCTTAGCACTCACATCCTTCTGCCTTAATGGCAACCCTATTTCTGGAGTGAATTAAACCCTGAAGAATGACCGTTCTAGCATCTGACATTAACAAAATGTTAACAAGTTATCCCCTGAGAGGCAAAAACAGGAACTGTGATTTACCAGAGACTAGATAATAGGGACTATCTCTAATAAACAGAAGCATATAGGATACACCGCAGCAATGTAAGTTATTACATAAGCAAACAGCCCTGACCTAGATAGCTGGGATAACCTAAGGGTTACTATTGGGGGCAGGATTAAAACATTATTAAATTTGATACTTACCCAAAAGCTATGCCTGGCCTCTGTTCTGAATACTTTTGAGCTGGGCCCAACTTACAACAATGGCCCAGATTTAGGGCTGCCAGGTCCCATGGTGGAGGTGGGGGATATCCTGCTTCCACCCTCTGCCCCCTGCCACCACTCACCTGGCTGGTGGGGGGAGACGGTGGGGGAACAGGTGCATTTCCAGTGCAATATGGGAGTGCTCCAATGTGGGAGGGCCCGAGACAGTGCTCCCGTGCTTCGCACCAGGTCAATTTGGACCCCAAATGGCCCACTTGACATTACTTGACATCACGTAATGACATCATTTCTGGGAGTGACATCATCACAAAGGGCCCGGGAGTGCTCCCACACTTCGCATCATGCCGATTTGGGCTCCAAGCAGGCCATTTGGTGCCCAAATCGACCTGGTGTGATGCATGGGAGCACTCCTGTGACGATGTCACTCCCAGAAGTGATGTCATCATGCTGCACCGGGAGCGCGAGGGAAAAACGAAGCTGAGTGCTGGGTCCCTTCTTCCTGCCGGGAGGGTAAGGGGTCCTGGCAACCCTATCCAGATTAGCTCTGTCTCACCAGCTCTTCAAATCTATGCATGGTCAGTCCTAGTTAGTACTTAGAAGGGAGACTGCCAAAGAAGCAGGGCTTTTTTTCATCTGGAACGCGGTGGAATGGAGTTCCGGAACCTCTTGAAAATGGCCACATGGCTGGTGGCCCCACCCCCTGATCTCCAGACAGAGGGGAGTTTAGATTGCCCTCTGTGTCATGGTGCGGAGGGCAATCTAAACTCCCCTCCGTCTGGAGATCAGGGGGCGGGGCCACCGGCCATGTGACCATTTTCTCTGAGGGCAACCCACTGAGTTCCACCACCAATTTTCCCAGGAAAAAAGCCCTGCAAAGAAGTATAGGTTTGCTGCACAGAGGCAGGCAACAGCAGACCACCTCTGTTTGTCTCTTGCCTTGAAAACCCCGTGGCATTGGCTACAACTTGACAGCACCTTCTACCACATACAGCAAGTGGCACAAAGCTGTCTGGTGTATGTCGTCCTTGGTACCCTCCAAAGCCGTGATCTTTGCCTTGGAGGGCTGCTGATGTTATGCACAGAGTGCCCCCGTTTTCCTCTGCAAACTGTTGGGAGTGTATATTACTGCCTATTTCTTCTCCTTTGGTATTTGTATGGCAGCAGACTTCTATTGAACTACGTCCCCCAAATTGGAACAAAAAGGAAAACCTGATACCACCAAGACCCTTCCATGAACCTGAAAGTAAAATGAAGCAGCTGGTGAATTTTTAAAAGTGGTTTAAAAATACACAAAGCCTTCCAGGGCCGCCGCTGTTCAAAGACCAATCCATATTTTCTTAAAAGCGGCAGCACTCATTCTTTAATATAATTTGCACCTCATTACTTTGTGACTCACTGCGAACAATCATTTCTCTCTCTCCCTTCTCCAGGCTCCCCACCCTGCCTGCAGCTTTGGCATGGATGTAGACTTTATTTTGCTTCGGATGCCTCTGACCTCAAGAGAGCATTTTAAATGTTTTCGGTTTTCAGCACAATTAACACACAGTGAATCTGACGCTCTGATGGAGTACGGAGCCTGAACTAGCAATTTCATGTCTCCAAGCTGAACGTACCTTTCCAGGCAACCTACCTGAGACTTTAGCCATGTTGGGCTGTAGTAGGACAGTATGATTCGGGTCCAGTAGCACTTTAAAGACCAACCAGATTTCCAAGGTGGGAGCTTTTGAGAGTCTTTCTACACAAGATGCCTCAATGAGTGTTCGTCAAGATGCAGTGTTAGCTGGGAAGCATAGTTAAAAAGACAGAGTCCACGGAGATTGCTCCTTAGAGAGTTTGTTAATTTCACCTTTCCGGTCTAAAACTGTGAGGGATGGCAACCAGAGGGCAGCGAGGAATGGAAATGGGCTGGAGCGGCCTTCCAGAGCTGGGCTTGGACCTGGGGAAGTTCTAATGGGTTGACGTTTCCCTTCTGGCATTTCACAGCCCCTTCACACAGCTCCAGTGTATAGCAAAGCCTTTGCCCTGCCGCCAGCTCTGTCTTTTTAAACTACCCTTCCTGACTACCATTGCATCTCCCAACATGTTCTTTACATGTCAGATGTCTCGTGCAGAGAGACTCTGAGAGTCAAAGCTCCCTTGGCCCTCAAATGCTCACGCTTTGGAAATCTCGTTTGTCTCTAAGGTGCTGTTGGACCCAAATCTTGCTCTGCTGGAGACTGTTTGCACACAGGCCTCTGAGCGCTCTTCTTCAGCTATGGAACTGCATCAGGCAATGCAAGACCTCACAACGAGTGAGTAGTTTGAAGATCCAGGATTGGGCCTGGTCTTGAAGAAGGATTAGGAGCCTGGGGGATTAAGAGTCTATGTCATTTCAGTCTCCAGAATGCTCCAGATTTGGATTTCAGCATCAAGGATCAAGGAATTACTCATAAACCTATTGCAGTTAACCTATTGATTTCTGGTTTTAATTGACGTCTGTTTTAGCAGAGTTTCCCCCATCTCTGTGTTGTATCTATAATAGTATTTTACCCAGGGCTTTTTTTCTGGGAAAAGAGGTGGTGGAACTCAGTGGGTTGCCCTCAAAGAAAATGGTCACGTGGCTGGTGGCCCCACCCCCTGATCTCCAGACAGAGGGGAGTTTAGATTGCTCTCTGCGCTGTGGCCACGTGACCATTTTCAAGAGGCTCTGGAACTCCGTTCCACCATGTTCCAGCTGAAAAAAAGCCCTGATTTTACCTAATTTTTATCTTATTTAATGAGATCTTTGTACTCTTGTGACGGCCTATGGCTATACACAATAAACTCTTAACTATGAACCACCATAACATGACCATGGCCAGTTTTCCTTGCTAGGTGAAACTTAAATTTCTGAGCTGGGTGTTAAAAAGAGGAATGAAAAAGAAGCCATTTTGCCATAATTAAGAGAAAAATCCCAAAACCCAGACACCAAACCCAAAGCTCTGCAATTACGGGGTCGAGCTACAGGTGACGAATGACACTTGTGAACAGACTCGCGTGTATTCCTCCCTGTTCGCTTGCCCTCCACTTGCACTCCACTACGTGATCAAGTGGAGCGCAAGTGAAGGGCAAGTGAACAGGGAGGAATACGCGTGAGTTTGTTCACTTGCCAGGCAAGTGTCATTCGTCACTTGTAGCTCGACCCATGGTGCAATCCTAAGAAGACTTACGCTGGTCTAAGCCCATTTATTTCAGTAGGGCTTAGATTGGATTCACTCTTCTTAGGATTGCACTATTAGTGCCTCTGGACTGTTAGTGTCAGGAATGCAGAAGCTGAATAAGCACCAGGCCAGTATTGTAAGTTCAGAAGTCTTTGTGTACTCATAATGAACACTTTTCTCATGTTAACATCAAGCTTCCTTCAAGTAACCCCTAAGCACCTTGCTGAACTAGCTCAAGAGGTGCGGGTAACTTCGTACTACCAACGTTAAGAGTGACAGTAAACTTGAGAAACCCACCAATGGGAATCTTCATCAGACTGAGCTGGACAAGTTAAGTGGGGAACTTTGGAGCACCAGAAACTTTGCTCACCACACTGGTGCTGAACCTCAGCATTCGTGTAGGTTTATGAAGTGGCTTGAAAGCCTCTTTCAAGATATGAACCAGGATGCATGTCAGTAAGTGTCAAAATAGAAAAGAGTCCAGTTGCACCTTTAAGACAAACCAACTTTACTGTAGCATAAGCTTTTGAGAACCACAGCTCTCTCCGTCAGATGCATGGAGGGTATGAAGAAACTGGTCAGATATATATAGGTGGGGAGGGGAGGGGGGAGTCGATGCATTGTCAGTAGCTTCTGACAGTGGGATCAGTTTGTTTCTGATAATGAAATCAGTTACTTCTGATAATGAGATAACCATTCATAGTCGCTATTCAATCCAAGTCTGACTGAGTCAAATTTACATATGAATTCCAATTCAGCAGCTTCCCATTGGAATTTGTTTTTGAATTTAAGTGTCAAGCTTGTCTCTTGCTCTGCCTCTGATCTGGCTAAGCTCCTGCTACGAAATGAAAAATAACACATCCCAGAGTCATGTGCAGGGGTGCAGATCAAATCTGGAGCACCCTTTCAATACTCTGCACTTGGTGCCTGCTGCCAGGTGTATATATACTTCCAGGTACAGGTGTACATAGTAGGGGTAAGGAAACGGGGGGAGGTGACAATATGCCTATGAGTGTCAGGCACTGGGGATCTTGACCTGGAGGTCTACCAGCCAGACTCTATGCCGCTGTGACAATTTGCTGGAAGAGGGCATGCTATTGTCTACCTTTGGGCTCCACCAGTGGAGCTGGATAGAAGGAAGTACTGCAGCTATGGATTCAGAAGCCTAGGTACCAAAAGACGCTCATAGGGTTTCACTGGACTGTACAGAGCTCCAGACTCAGCCATGGCTCAGTGGGAAAACATTGTCTTGGTATGAAGAAGGTCTTAGAGCCAAGCTACAAGTGACGCCTGACACAGGTTGGACACTTGTCAGCTTCCCTCAAGTTTTGATGGGAAATGTAGGCATCCTGGTCTTGCAGCTGTAATGGAGAGCCAAGTTGTAAAACCAGGACGCCTACATTTCCCATCAAAACTTGAGGTAAGCTGACAAGTGTCCAACCTGTGTAAGGCGTCACTTGTAGCTTGGCTCTTAGATTCAATTCCTGGCATCTCCAGTTGGAGAGTTAAGGAGCTGATGATGTGAAAGATGTCGGCCCAAGACTCTGGAAAGATGATCCCAGTCTGAATAAAGATAGTACTGACCTCGATGGATCAATGAAGCTTCATGTATTCATGTGACCCTGGCTTGGCTCTTCAGCCTAAGCAACGATTTTTAACATGAAGACCAAGCTGCTTTCCACCTACTTTCTTTCATCTTATCTTATCTTATCTTATCTTATCTTATCTTATCTTATCTTATCTTATCTTATCTTATCTTATCTTATCTTATCTTATCTTATCTTATCTTATCTTATCTTATCTTATCTTATCTTATCTTATCTTATTAATGCATGTTATTTATATTCCGCCTTTCTCACTGAGACTCAAGGCAGATTACATAGTGTGAGATTAGTACAATTAGTGGCAAGGACAAAGGCAGGCATTTCCATACAGTGTCAAGGACATTTCCATAAACAATGTCATGGGGTAAAAGAAGATAAGTTTACAAAGATATAGTATTAGCAAGGATCCAGTACAGGGTTGAGGAATTGCTGAAACAGAACACAATCAATTCTAGGACTTACATTGAACAACATAAAGCACAGGTAAGATATAGGAGCACATATTTAAAGCAACGGATAATATGTAAGGCAGCATAATGGTCAAATCTATGGTTTCTAACTCATTAGTGAAACATCTGGGATCCCTTTCCTACAATACCACCTTCTTAGCTGAGAAAAAAGACCTTTTTGAATAATTCAGTTTTGCATTGTTTGCAGAAAGCCAGGAAGGGTGGGGGCTCTCCTGACCTCCTCAGGCAGGCTGTTCCATAGGGTAGGGGCCACCACAGAGAAAGCCCGTATATGGGCTGCTGTTGATTTCATCCATGTACAGGCTGGCACCTGCAAGAGACCCTGTTCAGATGAGTCAAGCTGCCATGGAGGGACATAGGGAGGGAGGGAGTCCCGTAGGTATGCTGGACCAAGGCTGTGAAGGACTTTGTATGTAATAACCATTACCTTGAACTGAGCACGGTAACTGATAGGTAGCCAATGGAGTGACTGTAGGATGGAAGTGATGTTCAAGCTCCTGCTCGCTCCTGATAGTAGTTGAGCCGCAGCATTTTGCACCAATTGGAGCCTCCCAGTTAACTTCATTGACAGCCTATGGCTTGTTGGGAGTATCTCATGTTCCTTTTCTAGTGGAGATCGGCCTCCTGACTGTATAACTTTGCCTTGGTGATTCCAGCAGATGCCTCCCCCCTCCCTCGCCATGTATATGGCAATTATGCTGGTACTGCATGCAGATTCTCAGATCATCTTTAGGGGAGAAACTCTTCCCAATTATTCCATCGGGATATGTTTATTTATGAGATGGGCCTTGCAAAACTCAAGGCAAGTGAAAGAACGATGTTTTCATGACATCGGGAAGAAGTGCACCTCAAGAGAAGATAGCTCAGGACTGGGGGTGGGTGGGGGAATCACTGACAATACAAGCAGCGCCAACAAGCTGGTATTAACAATGGGGCAGAGAAACAATAGGAGCTAATGGAAGCGGATTGTGGAAGGAATAGCGAGCGAA
Source organism: Eublepharis macularius (assembly GCF_028583425.1). Taxonomy (NCBI): domain Eukaryota; kingdom Metazoa; phylum Chordata; class Lepidosauria; order Squamata; family Eublepharidae; genus Eublepharis; species Eublepharis macularius. The sequence continues at coordinate 9,005,487 of NC_072806.1, forward strand.
CGACTGGCACATTTGCAAAAGAATATATGGCAGGATCCCAAGGCAAAGTTCCAAGGAATACCAGCTGGGGCATGAACAAGGAACTATCGAAGCTGGAGGGAGGTTTTAACAGCATCAATGGAATGGCTGGCAATCGCTTCCTCGAAGTAGTTCACGAAAGGAGACGGAGCCACTGGGGGAGGGGGGATTCAAGGTGTCTGCTTTGCCACCAGTCACGGTTGATGGCGCCAGGCCAAAGATTTTCACAAAACAGAAAATGAACTTGCAATTGCAAGGAGAGTCTGTATTCTCTGTGGGTTTTGAATATTGCACGGAAGGTTGGCAGACTGGTACAAACATTAACGCCAAGTCAGCATGGCAGGCCTGGCACAGCCAAGGATTTCAAGTTGCGATCCACAAGCGGCAGACCAAAACTGGGGGGCACTATCCAATTTGGGCTGAGCGTGTTTTGGCATGGATCGGGCCCGTTTTGAGCCACTGCGGAGTGCAGGAGTGCTCCTGCGCTCTGCGCCCCCAAAATGGGCCCGATCTATGCCAAAACAGGCCCAAACCGAGCCCGATTTGGGCCGAAACGGGCACGTTTTGGGCCACTCTGGAGGGCAGGAGCGCTCCCGCACACCACAGCGGCCCCGATCTGGGCCAAAATGGGCCCGATCCAGGTGGCTGCTGTGCACAGGAGCCACCTGGATCGGGCCCATTTTGGTGCGCAGCACTGCAGGGGAGCGCGCATGGAAGGTGCGTGCCCCCCACTGGCCAGGTAAGTGGGGGCAGGGTGTGGGGGGCAGGGGCGGGGGATCCCCCACCCCCACCAGGGGTCTGGCATCCCTAGCCGAGGGGAGATTTTGAGAACAGAGGGAAGATTTAGACTAAAATCACAGATGCATTGCAAAACAGAGCAAGATTCAACTATAATTGTAAATCAGGCTTCTTGCATGGCCATTAATTCACGCCATCTAAAACTGCCTGCCTCCCATCAGAAACCTGATATTTGTGCATTTAGAACCACCTTTCTGTTTTTAAATGCTCACCTCAAGAGCGGGAAAAGGACTGAAAAGCACTTCAAGAAGCTTATGGGAATTCAGAGAAGGAAAGAGAGGGTGAGGAAGCCAGACTTCTCCAGTAAAAAGTTGGAAATGGATCATCACAGGTTTGCCCTAAAAGTGGGTCCATCTGAAAGATGAACGGTGACTAATGATCTGAGCACAAAATCCTTCATATGACAAAAACTTTCTTTCATAAGTTTATGGGGTGGGGGTAGGAATGAGGGACATTGAAAAGAAAGGGGGAAACTTGGACACTCAAGCTGGCCTCCCTCCTGCAGTTTAGATTTAATTATGGAAAAAAAATACTTCCCATTTTGCTTCTGCTAAATGACCTTATTTCTGCCTGTTTGGTTGGGCCAATTGTTTTTGTGATTCTAGCTCTGCAACTTAGCAACACACAAAACACTTGCTAAATACGGAGGCCTCGAAAATACCATAGTAACGTACCATTTGACCCAATGCCTGCAGAACGCTTTATTATCATCCTTGGATCAACCTTATTTCTCTTCCCCTTTTCCCTTTTCTTTTTTTGTAAACCGCCTTTGGAATCAAGAAGACACTGAAGCAAACAAACCTTTCCCTCGCCCAAGGCAGATTTCCAAAGAATAAGTAGGATATCTTTGTTTGTTTGTTTGTTCATGAAAAGGAGGCAAACATCACACACACCAAAACAGGATTAAATTGGGCAATTCTTTGCTGACCTCGTCTTTACAAGGAGGAGATTCTACACATCGCCTACATGCCTACATAGCTATCTGGAACAGAAGGCAGGAACAATCGGGTTCATCTCTTGACAGTCAAAACAAACCCTGAAGCAAGTAACTTCCGTGCACGCTTTTTACGTCCCTGATGTACCCAAAGGGGTAGGGAGATCAAGGGTGTTGCAAAAGGGGTCTGTTCTGTCGAGCTGAAGACGACTGCCCCTCCAGGGTTTCTGATCATACAGGCCAACTAAGCGGCAGTGTTGGCAGAAGGCTGGCATTTGTTTCCTGCAAAGGGGAAGACATCACTGGAGAGCTGTGGCCACATCCAGACATCTCCGCCTGCTAGGGCTGCCAACTCCAGGTTGGGCAAATTCCAGGAGATTTGGGGGTGGAGCCTGGGGAGGGATCTCAGCAGGATATAATGCCATCGGGTCCACCCTCCGAAGCAGCCATTTTTCCAGGGAATTGATCTATCTCCTCTGAAGATCAACTGGAATTCCAGGAGATCTTGAGGCCCACTTGGAGGTTGACAATCTTACCGCCTGCCCACACACCTGAGAAAGCTCAGCTGAGATACCAGCACATGCTACAAAAAGATGATCGCTTCCTGTTCCCATTTGAGCCAGTGCGGTATAGTCATTACAGTGTCAGAGATGGGAGCTCTGACTCTTGAAAGTTTACGCTCTTGAAATCTTGTTGGTCTCTAAGGTGCCACTGGACTCCTGCTTTTTCTCCAGAGGAACAGATCTCTGTAATCTGGGGATCAGTTGTGATTCTGGAGGATCTCCAGGCCCCATCTGGAGGTTGGCAGCCCTAACTGGAGCTTGTTTAGGAGACGATCCCAAGCACGTTGGGCCCAATGCCTTCCTTGCTCGTAACACCGATGCTTTCCGCATTGCAATTTGGAGACGATAGGGCTTTGTTAGAATAAAGCCCCGGTTTCAAATCAAAAGGCACAAAGCAGCACCAAGACCTCCGATCATCTAACCCCATAATTTCAATCCTCAATAAGCAATATTTACTGCTGGTTCTTAAAGGCTCTTTAAACTCTACCCTTTCTCTTTGTTTAAAGTTTCATCACAAGCTACCTCCCCCCCACCCCAAACCCACCCCCAAACCATTTTGCAACAATTTAAAATGAAAAAAGGAGAGGGGGGAAGGAGAGAGAGAGAGAGAACCCATTCTTCTCCCTGTGTTGTAATTTGGGCACAGTTCAGTATAACATGCTAATTAACGTCCTGTAATAATTCCTTGAGTTCATACTGTGTTAAAGAAATACATTGGAGGCCTCTGTCCACACACTTGCATCTGGGGGGGGGGCACGGGCGGGGTGGTCTGCCAGTATGTTAATTTGATTAAAGACTAGCTTGCTTGGTAAGAAGCAAAAAAGACTGAACGGCAGAGAGCGCGGGGCAAAGAAAAGAAAATGCTACCGGCATTAGTGGAATCCATCCACTCCACATCTGCGGCTCTCTAAATTACGGATACAAGATCTCTGTTTCAAATAGCTGACAAGGTTACCAGCTGGGACTTTACACTCGGTTCAATTATTTTATATTGTACCTTCAGGCTCCATTCCAAAGTGACTCTTAAAGAACAATCAGGCTCTCTCAATAGGCAATCAAACTGAAATTAGAACAAGGTTACAGACTTTGAATTCGGTCGCTAACTTGTAGATTTCTTTTCCTCCCTGTTTTTCCCCCCAGTCTCCCGCAGAAGAGAAACAATCAGCCGCCCCGTAGAGAAATCTGCACCCCCCTCCATAAGATGTCCACCATCAAGAATTTTCCCTGGTCCATAGGGCTTGCCAACCTCCTGCTGGGATCTGGAGTTTTCCTGGAATTACTACTGAACTCTAGACTACAGAGATCAGTTCCTCTAAATTTGGAAGGAGAACTCTGTGGCATCTCATCCCGTCTGAGCTCTCTTGCCTCTCCAAACTATGCCCTCCCCAGGCAACAGCCCTAGATCTCCAGGAATTTCCCATCTTGAAATTGGCAATTCTACTCCCCTGCATCCAGGGCTTTTTTTCAGCAGGAACATGGTGGAACGGAGTTCCGGCACCTCTTGAAAATGGTCACATGGCTGGTGGCCCCGCCTCCTGATCTCCAGACAGAGAGGAGTTTAGATTGCCCTCCGCGCAGTGGCGCGGAGGGCAATCTAAACTCTCCTCTGTCTGATCAGGGGGTGGGGCCACTGGCCATGTGACCATTTTCACCGAGGGTGATTTAAACTTTTAAAAAGTCCCCCCTTGTTCCAGCTGACCCAAAGTGACGTCATAGTGCAGTCCTGAGTTCCACCACTGAGTTCCACCACCTCGTTTCCCAGAAAAAAAGCCCTGCCTGCATTTAACACTTGACCCTGAAGTGGGTCTTCTTGAACCAGAGTCTTGACGGATGACAGGCAAGGATTCACCTTTGTCCGAAGGAGGGAAATACAGGAAGAAGTCCAGATGCCACATTAGTCAAGGAAACCTCCATGCACTGACAGACTAGGACAGACCAGGTCGTACTTTATGTCCCACACAAAACCTTCTGAGTCAGGGGCCGCTCACGGGTCTAAGCAACGCTGCTAATTGCTGGCTACAGATTGCTTTTGCCTTCTTCTGCCAGCCTGGAATAAATTTGTACCTAAAAAGAGGAGCTAATCTGTCAAATGGACCTATTTTGGGCAGCGCAGAACTCTGCCATATGTGGAAGCAGAGAACTGAATCGCACAACCGTCAATGTCTCAGCAGCTGCTGCTGTTTGAATGGACTTCCACATTGCTGATGGTATGGACGGAAGCAGCTATGCACAGTCTGATGGCACATGGGTTGGGTCATTCCTCCATTCTGATTTAGCTAGAAGAACTCCTAAAATTAATTCCAAAACATGTGCAGTCTGATAAAGCTTTTAGTTCATTCACTTCACCTACACCTCTATCCCCCGTGCTAGCAATGCTTACGCGTGCTTTGATAAAACATTGCACAAAAGCAGTCTTGGTGGGATCACGTATATGGTTGCACCAGATTATTTTGCATGGTGTTCAACTGACAAGAACACATGCGCTTGTGCACTGGTGAAGCACCACGCAAAAAGAACCTTGATATCAGCCATGTGTGGAAATCACATCATGATTCCTTGTTTCACTCTGTTTTTGCTATGGGCATGGGCATATTGGGAATGTGGCAGGAGGAAAAAACACACAAATGAGCTGAATGCTGCATCACGCACCATTTTCTGTACAAAACTGGGATTCCTAATGTATTGGTTCCATTTGGGAAAGAACAACTGTCTCAGAACTCCAAAATGCATGGATTAATTCAGATGAGAACTAACTGCAGAAGCCTCCCTAGCAAGGGTTTCACTGGTGGGCGGCGGGCCCCAACTCTCAAAGACCGAGATTTTATAGCCAGATTGGGTGAGGCTAGGGAGAATAATATTGTCAGTTTTTCCTTTGCAAGAATTTCATGGCAGAACACAACAGTGCAAAGATCAAGAAGTTCACCTTGAGATTCTCTTATTCATGAGAGTATTAGATAAATGGTTAATCAAAACCCTGTTTCTTACAGTGGCCAGATCTCCCCCTAGAAATAGGCAGAGAGGCCAAAGCCTCCCTTCTGTTAATGCTTTGAAGCTATTTGCATTCGGAGGTTTACTGCCCCTGCACATGGAAGTTCCATTTAGGCATCAAGGATAATCCAACGAGAGATCGCTCCTCCGCAAATCAATCAAATCCACTCAAAAGCCAATTAAGCTAGCTGCCATTGCTACACCTTGTGGCAACAACAGCAGCAACAACATTCAATTTATATACTGCCCTTCAGGACAACTTAACACCCAATCTGAGTGGTTTAGGAAGTGTGTTATTATTATCCCCGCTGTGTCCAGAATTCACTGCCGCTCAGCTTAGGGTGAAAGTAGACAGTACGAAATCCACGTTAGAACACAAGTTCCTGACCTTATCCATGGTTATAATTCAAGCAGAGACTTGCCTTTTAAAACCATGCTGTTCCTCTGTTTGGCTTAGGGGTTGCTAACCTCCAGGTGGAGCCCGGAGATCTCCCGGAATTACAACTCATCTCCAGACAACAGAGATCATTTCTCCAGGAGAAAATGTCAGCTTTGGAGAGTAAAATTCATGGTATTATATACTGTTGACTTGAGTTCCTTCCTCTCCACAAACACCACCCTCTCCAGGCTCTACCCCCACCCCCCCCCATGCCTCCAGGAATTTCCCAGCCCAGATTTGGCAACCCTAGTTTGGCTGCAAGTGGGGCTTTCCTCTCATGGCGTTTTTGCCACTGGAAACAAACCACCACCACCCAGTAGCATAAATGCCACAGGCATGTGTATTTTGGCCTTTCATGTTCACATTCCACTATTATGGGAAAGGGTGAATGAGTTCTCTGTATCCATTTTCTGCACACCATCCAGAATTGTATAGGCTTTTATGATGTCCCCCCTCGGTTGTATTTATTTTTTGCCCTATACTGAAATGGTCCAGACTCTTCCGACCTGCTGAATTTACTTTTTTGGATGCCGAGTAGGTCTCCATTGAGTTCAACGATACCTTCGTTGTAAGGAAGGTACTCCAGTCCCTTGATCAGTTCATTTGCCATTTTCTGCACCCTTTTCCAGTTCCACGGTGCCCTTTTCAGAGAGACAGAGCAGCCAGACCCATACACAGTCTTCCAAATGCTGACATGCTCTAGACAGGGACGAGCCAGCTGGTCTGAATATCAGCTGACCCCACAGACAGGCCTCTCCTGCAACATCTATCTTATCCGGATACCTCTCACTAAACTATCGCCCCTCGCAAAAATGCAAGAATCCTTGCCAGTTTCCTCCGTCTGATGGTGGAGAATATGGTCTCGGGGCCTGCCTTTTGCATTGCATAGATAGGGAGCCGGCCCAGAAGCAAGGCTTTAGGCTTGCCAGCCTCCAGGTGGAGACTGGAGCCCTCCTAGAATCACAGCTGATCCAGGTAATAGAAATCCGTTCCCCTGGAGAAAATGGCTGCTTTACAGAGTCGATTTTGTGGCATTATATCCTCCCCGGGCTCCACCCCCTAAATCTCCAGGAACTTCTCAGCACAGAGCTGGCAACCCTACAAGGCACAGACGTTGCAAGCAGCTGACGAATAACAACGGCAGGGAGAAGAGAAGCGGCAGTAGCAGCAACAGCAACCCACAGTGCAATATTTAAAAACTCGCAAACCTCAAGCGTCTCATTCATCAGAGCGTACAGCTCTGGCAGTTTTCGCTGCAGCTCTTTCTACAGGAATGTAAACAGTCTTATTTGCAAAGTCTATGTTATGTCTCCAGTTTGCTATAATTTCCTAAACAGTGTGGCTGCCAAGAGCACTATGTGTGAAACTTTCGGAGAGAGAAGGCGAGGAGCTCAGAGCAAAGCATCTGAGCAAGATGCGGAACCCCGGGGGGTGGCTGGGCGGGGGGGGGGGGGAGTCCTCACGGTGAAGTGCAGTTGCTTTGCTGCAACCTTATATTCTCTTCCTGCAAACGCACCCCATCATTTTTTTTGCCAGTGGTGGGTTTTCCAGATGCACCCGGGACAGAATCAAGAGCTCCCTTTGGAGAAGACCAAGCAACGCTGTCTCTGCGTTGTGTTTGTGGCCTGTCCCTGTGAGACTTTCCTGTACTGCTTCACTTAGGAACGGAACCAGACCTCTTCCTGCCTCCCAACTTTCACCACTGTGGCAGGGCCAAGGCTCAGAGGTGGAGCATCTCCTTTGCATGTGAAAGGTCCCAGTTTCAAGACCTGGGATTTCCAGTTTAACATATCAGGTGATGGGTAATGCGCCCTGATCTGGATAGCCAGGCAAGCCTGATCTCGTCAGATCTTGGAAGCTAAGCAGGGTTGATCCTGGTTAGCAATTGGATGGGAGACCTCCAGCGTAAGACCAGGGTTGCAGAGGCAGGTAATGGCAAACCACCTCTGTGAGAGCCTTGCTACAAGTGACATTTTACACGTGAAGGATAAAGGATCATTTTCGCAAGTCTTTCTGGGAACTGAAGTTCCTTTCCCCCCACCCCTTTTCCTTTTGTTCCTTCCCCTCGCTGCCTGAAGAGACAGAGAAAGCCTGCGGCAACAGCAACTTTTGCAAATCGTTCCTCCATTCACAAGCCTGCTCTCAATGATCTTTGAGGCAGGTGCAACTTTCTCAGCTTTGCAAATCGTCTTGCTGCGGGGTGGGAGTGGGGGGGGAATGCTTCGGAGAAAGCCGAGAAAGTTGCAGTTGCAGGTTGTAATCCTTGCTATGAGAATTTGGGTCTTGTAAGCATCTCCTGTCTAGTCACCTGTGAACAGTAGAGGAGACATCTTTCTCCAGGCAGCTTGAACATGCACAGAGGATCCAGTGAGCCAGTGGCTCTCTTGCTGCCCTTCCCCCCCCCACAGCCCCCCTCCCACACCTCCTGCGCACCCCCCCCCCCCCATTTGCTTCCATCTCCAGACTCCACCTCTTCCATGAAGACTTTGGCATAACCTCTTCACACTCATCATCCCCAACCGAAAACAAAGCCTCATTAGACATAATTGCAATTTCTCGCACTCATCCATTATGACTAGGGCCGCTCGCCAATTAAGGAAATCGCAGTTGATGAATCATATGCGTTTTAGCCAATTAATTGATTAATCCGGTAAAGCTGCAAAAACATACATATGGAATTTTTAAACAGAATATATGGTTCGGAAGAAAAGGAACAAGAAACTGTCTTGGGTTTTAAGAAACGCTCGCTCGTGTCCGAATAGCTACCCTCTTGGAAGAGGCATGCCTTCCATTGCAAAGTGGGAGGGGGCTGGCGGATTGGAACGGAAGAAAGGGGTGGTCCCCCTGCCTTGAACTGGGAAGTGGTGCGTCCACTGCATAAGAAAACTACTCTGGACCCAGGTGAGCTGAACAACTACCGCCCAGTTTCAAACATACAGTTTTTGAGCAAGGTGTGAGTCGTAGCTGGATTCCTGAATGAAGCGGATTGTTAGGATCCATTTCAGTCTCATTTCTGACCTGCTTACGGGTCTGAAACAGCCACAATCACCCTAATGATGATGGTGGTGGTGGTGGTGGTGGTGGTGATGATGATGATGATGATGATAATGTTCGATTTACATACTGCCCTTCAGGACAACTCAATGCCCACTCAGAGTGGTTTACAAAGTGTGTTATTATTATCCCCACAACAACAATCCCCCTGTGAGGTGGGTGGGGCTGAGAGAGCTCCAAGAGAGCTGACCCAAAGTCACCCAGCTGGCTTCAAGCAGAGGCGTGGGGAATCAAACCTGGCTCTCCAGGTTAGAGTCCTGCCGCTCTAAACCACACCAAACTGGCTTCTGGTGGATGACCTGTGCTGGAAGATGGACAGGGGAAGAGGAGTACAACCTTGTTAATTCTCTTGGCCCTCTGAATGGCTTTCGATAACATCAATCATGTTATCCTTCTTTACTGCCTTTTGGGGTTGGGACTGAGATCCACTGTTCTGTAGTGGTTTTGGTCCTACCTCAAAGGAAGGTGTTGGGGGACTACTGCTTGGCCCCTCCGCCTCTGGCTTATAGAGTCCTGCAAGGTTCCACTTTGTCTCCCCCATGCTTTTTAACATTTATGTAAAGCTGCTGGGAGAGGTCATCTGGAGATCTAGGTTGAGTTGCTAATGATATGTAGATGACACTCAGCTCTATCTCCTGCTTCGAGGAGGTCCAGGGAGGCAGTGGAAACTGGCTGGAGGTGGTTTGGAGATGGATGAGTGCCAACAAAATGAAACTTAATCCCAACAGAATGAAGGCACTGTTAGTTGCAGGAAGGTCTGAACAAGGAATGGGGATATCTCCTGTTCTAGATGGGGATGCGATCCCCCCCAAGGAATAACTTTGTAGCTTGGGGGTGCTGTTGGACCTGGGCCTTCTGTTGTATAAAGAGGTGGCAGTGGAGGCCTGGTGCGCCTTTCACTAGTTTGTGAGCCAGCTGCATCAGAAAAGATCTTTCAGCCAATGGACGTACCCTGGACGGTAGCATCTAGAATAGACTACTGCAATGTGCTCTGTGTGGAGCTTCCCTTGAAGATTGTTGAGAAGCTAAAATTGGCACAGAGTGCTATGGTCAGAAAACCGATTGGAGTGGGCCGTAAGGACCATATCACTCCAGTCTTGTTCCATCCATACCAGCTCTCTATTTGCTTCCGGGACCAATTCAAGGTGCTGGTATTAACCTTTAAAGCCCTGTATGGCTTGGAAAAGCATACCTAAAGGACAGCCTGCTCCCATATGAACCTATTTGACCACTCAAGTCATCTTCAGAGGCTCAGCTTTGGGTGCCCCCTCCATCTGATGCTAGATGGTGTGCGTGTAGAGAAGGGTCCTTGATAGTCAGGCTGCCGAAATTTAGGCACTCCTTCCCCACGGAGATCTGTCTCTCTCCCTTTATTGTTTTCCACTAGTGGGTGAATACTTTTCGTTTTAACGATTGCCAAATTTGGGACCTTAAATTGTATCAAAAGGCGGCAGAGAAACGTTTTAAACAAATAAATAAAATGTGAATGTCATTTCCAATTATGAGGCTGGAAACGATGTCATCACGTGGCTGAATGCTGCTCTGGTCACTTGGTGGTGCAAGGGTGGGCAACTGGGGGGGGGGGCATTCCTCTGCCCTGTCTTGAAAACGGCAACCCGAAGAGTGCCTATTTGTGTAGTGGGAGCTAGAAAAAAAATTTGGTTAAAAGTCCTGAATGAGGCACCTGTCAGTTGTTGTGGTGATCCTCTGACATGCATTTTTCCTTTGCAAAATGCATTGGCTAATTTTCTCCAACTTTGCCAGGCTGGGCTGACGTCCTGCTTTAACGCCCTGTGGCTAAATACAGTAAAAGAGTATTTTGACTTTATATTGTAAGCAATAACAAACAGCTGTGAGTTACGTTAAGGGGCTGTGGTGGACCAAAAGTACAGGATATGTGTGTGTGTAAACAAATAAATAGCTGTTGGAAAAGATAACAACAACGACAACAACAACAACATTCAATTTATATACTGCCCTTCAGGACAACTTAATGCCCACAGAGCAGTTTACTAAGTATGTCATTATTATCCCCACAACAACAATCACCCTGTGAGGTGGGTGAGTCTGAGAGAGCTCTGAGAGTGCTGTGACTGACGCAAGGTCACCCAGCTGGCTTCAAGCAGAGGAGTGGGGAATCAAACCCGGCTCTCCAGATTCGAGTCCCGTGCTCTTAACCACTACACCAAACTGGCTCTCTTGCTCCTTGTCTGTGTAGATCAAGGGCATTTATCTAGATTATGAAGTCCACAATGATTTTTCATAATCTTCTCCAGACTACAATTCCCACAATTCCTGGGGGGGGGGCATCTGGCAATGAAACAGTTATAAGCAAACCTAAATGTGTATTGTAGAGAAACCAGGAATCTGGAAAGAATGGTTAGCAGATGCTGGTTGTATGCGGCAACTCTGAAATGTGCGGGGCCCTTGCGAGTAAAAGCTTCTGCCAAACCCCGTGCTATCACTCTACCATCTGAGACAGAAAAATAACCACAAAAACATTTTCTTTTCTTTCCCAAGCCTTGTGTGGTCTGTCCTGGAAGCCAGTCCTTCGCGTTGGTATTTTATCAGCCCCTTTCGTTCGAAGGGAGCTGGGTGAAAAGTAGCCACAGGAGAATGGAGTGACGCAGCTGGCCATTGTCTCCACGACTTTGTTGCCCTCCCGACTCCGGATTCCATCAAGTCAGCTGTGCCACAGTGATCCGGAGAACATCTTCCAGCACGAAGCCTGCCTCGGCAACTGTGAAGGAAGGGGCTAAACCTCATGTGCTGAAGGGAAGGAGAAGTAGGCATTGTTCCTTTAACAAATGGAGCAGGGGGGGGGGGCGGAGTTTTGAAGATGCAGCTCATCACAAAGTGCAAAAAAGGAGGGAAGGCTGGGATCATGTGGAACCCACCCACTTAACAATGCAATCCTAAAAAGAGTTACTCCGTTCTAAGACTGCAGTAGACAGGAGTAACTCTGCTTAGGATTGCCCTGTGAGTCTGCCTTCTTCTGTCCTACAATATATTTATCAATCGTTCGAAGTATAGCTTAGCAACGACAGGACATGAAACAGCAGCCCGTGCATCTGACGAAGAGAGCTGTGGTTCTCGAAAGCTTATGCTACAATAAAGTTGGTTACTCATAGTACTGGATAATAACTTTTCAAAAAATTCCTTTTTAGAGTTATTAGATTCATGTATCGATGTCAATGTGCTTCCTTGTCCTTCTGGTAGTTTGATCTTTAACATCCGATATCTTCCATTATTATCTTCGAGTTCTTCAAGAAGCTCCAGACACCGGTTGTTAATATAAATTGCACTGTAAATCTGATAAAATGTGAAAGTCTGAGTATGCCGAATTAAAAGACCTCCCCCCCGTCCCATTTCCTTTCCTGATATGTGCCTTTAAGAGTTAAAGGGGGGAAGGAAAGCATGCCCTACCTTTTGCCTGCCTTTTCATGTGGCTAATTACTTTATTAAGCCAGCATTCTGCAGAAAGGGAGGTGGAAGGGGGAGGGCAGGATTAGCTTTTATTCACACTCCTCACAGGTAAGTCTCTTGGGTTATATTACGGCATCGAACGAGCAACTGCCTCTCACTCCGGGCTTGTTGGAAGCCCTCAATCCATTAATCTTTATCATGCTTCAGTCATCCAACCTCCCACCAGGCGCCCTCCCTCCCTTCCAGGTGGGCTCGTGTGTGGAATTGCCAAGTATACCTCTCTGTGTGGCAGACCACTAAAATAATAAGAGCTGCTCTATCTCTCCGCCACTTCTCTACCCTCCGCAGAGTTCGATTCTGCGGGCAAATTTATTCCTAGATACTGAAGCAACTTGCCCTTTCAGAGGAGAGGGGCCCAGGAGTCTGGTGGCATCTTCAAGGCTAAAATTTCAACGTGCTGCAAGACTCTGTTGTTTAGGTTGCCGTTTAAAAAAATTATTAAAGCTTTTGTCACTGTCGCTCTGTTACCAGGCCTTGGAGGATAGTGATCCCCAGTTCCCCGGTGGTGATGGGAGATCCCCCGCTCCCACCTTCTGCTCCCCGCCATTACTCACCTGGCCAGCAGGGGGGAAAGGCTCAGGAGCAGGCCTCCCAGGTCAGCACCACAATGATGTCACTTCCTGGGACAACCTGCTGTAAAGCATGCACATGCTCCCATGCCTGCACGATGATGTCACTTCCTGGAAGTGATGTCATTGTGCAGGGATGGGAAGGAAGACGAATGCCGGGAACCTCTCCCACTAGGAGGCTAAGGAGACTTAGCAACCCTAACCCTACCTCATGCCCCCCTTTAATCTTCACCACAGCTCTGTGAGGTAGAGTAGACTGCGGCATAGGGACTGGCCAAATGTCACCTCATCAGGATGACTTGAACGTCTGCAGTGCTAGTTTAACATTCTCTTTTATCCTGACAAGAATCAAGGAAGATAACATTGCAAGGTCTTAACTAACAGTTCTCTCCTGTTTCCTGGGGGACGATGGAGCTTGTCTTAAAAATATCTCTCTGTCTATCATCCATGTATGATAAATAATATAGAAAGGTCAAACAAGAATATTTAGCTTTAGATTCCCTCCTGCCATAACATAAGACAAGCAGGACATGTTTTGCAAGAGATGAGTGCAAGACAACAATATCTGAAAATAAATTGAGTATGGCTGTGGGGAAGGCACTGTGAGTCCGTGACAATTTTTTTGTTTTTAGTGCATTACGGGTAGAGTTAGTTGCTAGGCCTGGACAGGAAACCAGTAGGAGACGGGGGGGGGGTGATATGAGGGGGAGAGCCGACAGTGACAACGTGACATCATTTTCATTAGAAACCCAGAAGGAGCTTTGTGCCTCTCAAGAAATTGCTGGGAACTCTATGGTAAAACAATAGTTTTCAGTGATTCTTAGAGAGGGTTGATGTAATCCTATTATGTAATTTTATTTTTCTCTTGCTGCTGCTCACAGCAACAAGAAAGGGAACCTAGGAGCAGGGATGCTGTGTCCCAACTGGAGGGCAGGAAGGTCTAATTACAGGGATTATGGCGGTTTTAAAACCTCACAATGATACTGGGGTATTTTGTTTCCCTACATATATGTGTGTTTAATTATAGCGTATCTATATATGCATGAATATATATAGTTGGCTGATGGTATATATAGACAGACAGTGTCCCACTGGGTGGTGTTGATGACATCATCCTTGTGTCCCACTCCTTAAGCAGCAGAAGTCTCTTCAATATGATGTCACACATAGAGATAGGCACGATCCCAAAAAAATTGCCGATCCAGCTGATCATGGATCGGCGCTGGTGACAATCCCGACTAAACGATCCACACTGATCATCTCCCATTCCTGATCCGTGGATCGTGGATCGTAGAGGCCAAAGCGGGGCGTGCTGCTATTCCCAGTTATGTGGGAAGGCGGGTGTTGGCGGCTGCCCCCGGGACTGGCGGGCACAGGGAGACGGCGACGAGCCGCCTCCCCTCAGGGGGCAGGGGGTCTGGCCGCTTGCTGGCAGCACCCCCCCCATGTGCCTGCCCACCAGGCCAAAAAGGAGCATGCTGGTGAGAAAAGAATGGTGGGTGATGCCGGCGGCATCTGTGTTTGTATTTGGCCGTCTGTGTTTGGCCATCAGAGCTGCCTATCAGGGTTTGCAGGGATGAGATTGGAGTGCCCATGGCTACAGAATACCCCCTTCCCCATCCCTCCCCTGGCTGTCTTCTCCCAACTGGTGACTGCTTTGCTGCTCCGTGGTTGGAAGGAAGCCTTGCTGATCAAGGAAAGCAGGGCTTCCATTCAGGTTTCCAAGGCGGCAGAAGGAGGGGAAACACAGCTCAGGCATTCCCCTGGCTCCGTTGCCCTGGGAATAGATTACTGGTGCCTGAGTGTCTGGCTTCCCGATCCGAGCATGATCCAGCCCCGATCCAGCCCCCCTCCCGATCGCTGGATCGTTGGCCATGGCCGATCATGATCCGCTGAGTCATGATCGCGCGATCACCATTATTGTGGGTTTTTTTGGATCGTAATGTGGATCGTGCCCATCTCTAGTCACACACACATCATTCTTACGCACATGCTCCTTGCTGATTGTCCTCCTTACCTGAGCCTCTCAGCTGTTCTCATTGGCCGCCTGAATACAGTATCGGTAAAGAGTGGGGGGTTCTTTAATATTTGGCTTGTTGTGAGGAAGAGAGTGAAGCTGAGTTCCAGTGGGGTCTAATAACTCTTTAATGTGGCCCATAAAGTAAGAGCACGCTTGACTCTACTTGGCAATAATTTGGGAAACCAGTAATGGGGGCAATGGCTGCGGAGGGACAGAAACAAAACAAGCTTTACAAAAAATGAGACCCACTCCAGGCTGTTTTCCCTCAGCCAGCAGTGACAAGCTGAAACAATATAAAGAATCCGGATAATGAACAGCACATGGGTTTTTCTGCATCTTGCTTCAAAGTTTCAAGCAACGTAAAAAGCAAAAGAAAGTCGCCTCTTCCTACTCTCAACATTGAGGGTGAAAAGTAGACTTTGCAAGGGGGAATTGTTCTATACACTCCAGCAGCCCCTATTTCTGGTTCCCATCCATGATAAAAGATGCCTTATTAAAACAGTGCATGAGTTTCTCGCATTGACATTCTTCAGACTTCCCCTTCCTTGCTTGGTGCCCTCGCAGTTAAATCATTGGATGCATTTTGGCTTTAGTGTGCCTGCATGCCACTGAGTGCACTTATTTATTTATTTATTTATTTATTTATTTATTTATGTCATTTTTAGTCCACCTTTCTCACTGAGACTCAAGGCGGAATACATAGAGTGAGATCAGCGTAGTCAGTATCAAGGACATTTCTATAAACGATGCCATAGGGTAAATAAATATCAGGGCCGTTTCCACACTACTTACCTTCATCTGGAACACTGCAGAACGTCGCGAAAAAAACACAGAAGATAGCGTCTTCTCGTGCAACATCGCGCTAAACTCGCGCAAGAAGACGCTATCTTCCGTGGTTTTTTCGCGACGTTCCGCAGCGTTCTGGATGAAGGTAAGTCGTGTGGAAACGGCCCAGTTTACGACCACATAACATTAGCAAGAATCCAATACAGAGTTGAAGAAATGCTGAAACAGAACATAAGCAGTTCTAGGACTGACATTAGACAACAAGAAGCACATAAGAGCACATAGGAGCACATATTTAAAGCAACTGAGTATGGAAGGCAAGCTAGTGGGGAAGTCTACAGTCCCTAACTTGAACGCTGCGCTGCATTCAGGTCACAGGCTCATAGATCCAGAGGAGTTAGCCGTGTTAGTCTGTAGTTGCAAAATAGTAAAGAATCCAGTAGCACCTTTAGATTTTGAAGAAGGGGATATTTTAACTTTTGGAGATATGAAACTAGGCAGATCTAAAAATCTGGGAGGGAAATTGCTGAAATGTGTATTCGACTATATGCGTATCCTGGAACTTAAAGCTATCTGGAGACTATTGCATCCAAGGGAGAGAGACTATACATGTTTTTTGGATAGACATCAAACATATTCCAGAATAAATAAAAATATATATATATATTTTAAAAAATTAGCGTGCTGGGGTCAAGCGCCATTTCAGAACAACCGCCTCCATGAAAACTGACTTTGTTCTGGTCCATATATGCTCTCCATAAGGTTCTGATACAAGACCATAGACTGGATACGAGATAGTGCCACATAATTTATGCCTTGACAGTTAGGAAATCTTGATTCTGGACTTTTGCATTGTAAATGTTATTGCCAGCCTCCAGGAGGTGGCTGGAGATCTGGAATTACAAGTGCTCTCCAAGAGATGATTTCCCCTGGGGGAAATGGCTTTCCCAGAGGGTGGATTCTACAACATTATACCCTGCTGAGGTCCCGCCCCACCCTGAGCCCCACCCTTCTCCGGCTCCATGCTCTCTACTCAGAGCTGGCATCCCTTGGGTTGTCAACCTCCAGGTGGGCTCTGAAGAGCCCCCAGAATGACAACTGATTTTCATACTGCAGTGATCAGTTACCCCGGAGAAAGTTTCAGGTGAGTAGTTGCGCTGGTCTGTAGTAGAAGAGCAAGATTCACTACCAGTAGCAGCTTAGGGACCAACTAGCTTTCTAGGGTATAACACAACAACAACATTCAATTTATATACCGCCCTTCAGGCCAACTTAATGCCACACTCAGAGCGGTTTACAAAGTGTGTTATTATTACCTACACGACAATTACCCTGTGAGGTGGATGGGGCTGAGAGAGCTCTGAAAGAGCTGTGACTGACCCAAGGTCACCCAGCTGGCTTCAAGCGGAGGAGTGGGGAATCAAACCTGGCCGTCCAGATTAGAGTCCTGCCGCTCTTAACCACTGCACCAAACTGGTGTAGAGTTTTGTGAGTCAAAGCTCTCTTTGTCAGATTCAGAAGGTATCTGATGGAGAGAGCTTTAATGCTCGAAAGCTCATATCCTGGAACTCTAGTTGGTGTTTGAGGTGCAAATGGACCTGAATGTTGTTCTTCCCCTGGAGAAAATGGTTGTTTTGGAGAGTGGGCTGTATAGCACTGTACTGAGGTCCCTCCCCTCTCCAACCCTCGCCCTGCCCAGGCTCTATCCCCAAATCTCTGAGAATTTCCCTGCTAGACTTGGCAATCCGAATTATATGCTTGCCTAAAAAGAAAGGTTTCTGAGTCCCTCTAGTTGTTGGCCAAACTGCTGTAATGCTCTCAAATATTCTCTAGGAAAAGAACAACCATAGAATGCTGCAGAACAAAACCACAGTGGGTTAAACATTAAAAATATTAGAGAGTCCACTAGCACCTTTAAGACTAACCAACTTTATTGTAGCATAAGCTTTTGAGAACCACAGCTCTTTTTGCCAGATGCAACTTCGTCAGATGTTGTTGCATCTGACGAAGATAGCTGTGGTTCTCGAAAGCTTATGCTACAATAAAGTTGGTTAGTCTTAAAGGTGCTACTGGACCTTTAATATGTTGCAACTACAGACTAACACAGCAAACTCCTCTGGATTATAAATCTTGAGATTAGTTCACTGAGGAGCGCCATTAGCTGCTCAAAGCAGGTCAATTCACATAATAGAGAACATCTGATTGGCAAAGGAAGACTGCAGCCCAAACCAGAAGTTCCATCTTACCATCCTGGGATAAGTTACACACCATCCTGGGAGGAGTGCTGGCCTGGCAAATTTTTATAAGAGCTTCTAGCCCATCGGAAAGTTGAACTGAGAGCCAGTCTGGGCCTCGCAGTGCCACTTCATGTTGTCTCTTGTTTAATTGACCCTGTTCTTCTGCCATTTAACATCAGAAACTTGGTGAAACCATTTTTATCTCAGGGCAAGGATTGCTTTTAAAGGCATAGGAGCAGGGCTAGTAAAAAAAAATGGCAGCCCTGTTAAGGACTGAGGAATTGCTGAAACAACGTATAATTTTTCTTTGGGATCTTAAGTTAGTTGAATGGCAAAGAATTCTGTTTTGAAGATTCTGCTCTTCAAACCTCCATAAGCTGTTGGGAGGGGGGAGTCTCACACACACACACACACACACACACACACACACACACACACACACACACACACACACACACACACACACACACAAGCACAAGCACACCCTTCACAGGCAGAAAATTAAAAGAAACTACCAGGTGGCTTACGCAGATCCTTCCTGCCCAGGAGGAATTGGCTGGTGTTAAATAAACTTGCCAAGGAAGGAGGAAAAAAAGGGGGGCCTGCTTTCCAAAAAAGCAGAGATTAATTTCCCTGACTTCAAAGCGTTATTATCTCTGAGTTTTTGGCTCCGACGCCTCCCTGCCCAGAGTTCCACCACCCTTACCTCAACCCCCCCCCCAAACGATGATCTCAGCATCTGCCTTGATCCCCACCCTCCAGTTGGCATAGTCCTGGGGTATCTGCGATCCACACCCCGGAAGCGGAAAGCTTGCCAGCCATTAATGAGCAACCCGAATAACGATCTGAGACCTTTTCCCTGCCAGCATAAGCAGCCCAGCCTCAGAGCATTTTTAAATTCCCTGCACGCCCCTCTTGGCTGCTTCAGATGTGGACAGCAGTTTTATGAGGTTTGGGAAGGTGAACTTTGCAAAGGATTAACCACCCTCCTCCAGGCTTCTGAACCTGTGATACTTCCAACAAGCCATAGAAGGTTTGTGTATGTGTGTGTGCGTGCGCACACGCGTGTGTGCACCTACATATTTATTACTTAAGACTGTCTTAGTAAATGACAGCTTTGACCTGGGCCATTTCCACACGTCCTTAAAGGGACGGCCCACTCACCAAAAACTGGCGGCTTTTCCCCTTGACTCCAGATGTCTCCGAGAAAGTGCGTTCCCAGAAAAGGTGCCAAAAAATAGAAGCCAAACAGCCTGCAACCATTTTGAAAACGGAGACGACTGGTGTCAAGGGGAAAAACTGCCATGTGGAAAGGGCCCTGGATAGCTCAGGACAGCCCAGTCCCATCAAATCCTGGAAGCTAAGCAGGGTCAGCCTGGGTTAGTAATTGGATGGAAAACCACCAAGGGTCACTGTGTGGAGGTAGGCACTGGCAAACCACCTCTTCTAGTCTCCTGCCTTGAAAACATCAACAGGGGTTGCCATAAATTGGCTACGACTTGATGGCACATTCCACCATCACTAAATGATAGCAGGGCTGGGTCCTGGTTTGGGGGAACAGCGCACCAGGTAAGATGCCCTCCGAGCTCTTCCCACAAACTATACCACTATCTTCTGCATGCACACATATCCACACTCCCCTTGATCAGTGTACAGAGGATCACGTTTTTAATATGCTTTAAGTCCACCAAGGCACCCTCTCAGCCTGAAATGGGAGGCAAGCCCAGAGGTCCCCATGACATGCAGGGGTCTCTGTGACATCTATTCTTGGTGGAGACATGTGAGCCAAGGGTCACTGACCAATGAAGGGGTCCCTGTTTGGCAGTGGGCTTGTGTCATGCCAACCTTTGACGGGGACCTTGACTGATACAGATATGAAAACTACAAAGGGCTCTTCCACAACATAGAGGAAGCTGGAACTGGGTGTTGTCCAATCAATGACAGCTAGAAAAATACAAAATATGGAATATTTTTAAACCTCTCAGTCTTTCACTCCTTGGGATACAAAATATGCCTTCTAATAACAGCCAGGATAAAGCAGATGAAAATATAGATATGAACAAATGCTGGAACATGGGAGTGCTAAAGTAGCCGTAAGTTGTGGGATTGCAGTGGCAGTCTGATACATAAATCTGAAAAGGACCCAAATCATGCATGAGCTCTGACCTGGATAGCCCAGGACAACCCGATCTTGTCAGATCTCAGAAGCTAAGCAGCGTTGGCCTTGGTTAGTAATTGGATGGGAGACCTCCAACGAAGACCAGGGCTACAGAGGCACGCAATGGCAGACCATCCCTGTTAGTCTCTTGCCATGAAAACCCCACCAGGGGTTGCCATAAGTCAACTATGATTTGAGGGCAGGATTTCATTTTTTTTTCATGCGTAGGAGGGAAGGAAGGAAAAATGAAAAAGAAAAGGAAGGAGAGAAGGAAGACTGTTTCTATTCCTCCTCAAACTGGCATTCTTAAGGCCAGATACGCTACTCTTGTCTCCTTTACACTTGGGGGGATTCTTTTAGAAAAAGTGGCGCAAGGCAGCGAGCGCAGGCTGGCAGGCATGTATGTGAGTGTGTATGCCTGCCCGCCCGCCTGCCAGAGCAGGGTGTGTTTGATAATCAGAGCTTTAGCCGTTTGGCTCCTGGTTGGGTTAGATACAGTGGCACACTGCCTTCATTTTATAATTGCATCTCCGTGCCTATTTCCGTGAAGGAATCCAGGGGCACCAGCGTGCCAATCAATTAAGCAGCTTCATTGCCACTCATTATGTTGATTAAGTTTGCCCTGGGCTCATCATAAGCCAGGACGATTGAGAGCAAACCTTTGAAGTAACCTGAAAGGGGAGGGGGAGAGGAAAGGGAAAAAGAGAGGGAGAAAGAAACATCAGCACTCAGCAATTTCATTCCAGCTCCCGCCTTTCTCCTGCTCTGCTTCTTCCCAGTCACATTCTAACCTGCTGAAACTTGTGGGGGAAAAAAAACCCCACAGCTTTGTTCTCTCCTGCCCTGTTCCAAGAAGCAAAGGAAAACGCAGTCACCTCCAGCGTGAGTCAATTTGGAGATGGAAGCCTGGCTGGCCACCACACCTGTGGCACACCTGAGCCTTCATGATCAGGGCCCGAGCATATATTTTTCTGGGCTCGATAAGGAATGATTTCGAAATGCTCATTTCTGCTCTTTTGCTCCCTCAATGCCCCTCCTTTGTGTAAATCAAACTCATTGTGCCTTATTTTCATGCCATTTTGTTTCGCGCACCATAAAATGTACGTTTGCCAATATTACGTCAACAAATCAGCATTATATATTATGTATATGCATGCATACAAATGAAATATATCATATGTCTAAGTCCCACATCCGTTGTATAAAGAAAATCCAGCTTGCATACATAATGCAAACTAATCCTGAAAAGCAGCAACCTAAAAGCAAAGACCTGAAATGGATGGTAAAAAAAATATGAATGAACAGAAAAAGAAGCGTTCGTCTCAGTTTGAAGCATGGGCCCTGCTCCCATTCCCTATGTACAATCTCACAAGTCATTGAAGAATAATATCTGTCATAAATGAACCATATCATTGTAATAGTCTTGCAACCCAATATGAGCCCTTTGGGACCTCCAGACCCCAATAATGTGTAGCCATTCCCCACATCACAATGTTTGGGCCACAATTTTTATCTCATGCAGAAGTGCAACAAGAACTGAACAATAGGAACATTTGCCCCTGGTGCATCCAAAATTCTCAGCACATTTCCACCCCCAGACTTCTCAATTACCTAGTACTGTTGCCCAAATTAAAGATGCAAATGAACGGAAGGAACTCGATTCTACTGCAAACTATTGAGTCTGTCTACACGAGACACCTCAGTGCATGTTTGTCATGTGTAGGGAGACTCAATGTTAGCCAGGAAGCATAGTTTAAAAAGACAGAGCTGGCGGAGATCACTCCTCAGAGGGTTTGTTAATTTCATCTTCACCTCCCCAAAGGCTCTGTCAGTTTCATCTCTCCAGTCTAAAACTGTGTAGGATCGCAACCAGAGGGCAATGAGGAATGGAAATGGGCTGGAGCTGCCTTCCAGAGCCCAGCTTGGACCTGGAGAGGTTATAATGGGCTGAAGTTTCTCTTCTGGCATTTCACAGCCCTTTCACACAGCTCCAGTGTATAGCAAAGCCTTTGCCCTGCTGCCGGCTC
The DNA here is from genome assembly GCF_028583425.1 of Eublepharis macularius. Lineage (NCBI taxonomy): Eukaryota > Metazoa > Chordata > Lepidosauria > Squamata > Eublepharidae > Eublepharis > Eublepharis macularius. The sequence goes on from NC_072806.1 coordinate 9,027,564, forward strand.
TGTCTTTTTAAACTACCCCTCCCGGCTACCATTGCCTCTCTTGACACGTGTTCCTCACATGTCAGATGTCTCGTGGAGAGAGACTCATGCGCTGCTAAGCTATTCCACGTGTAAAGTAATTTGGCCTTCTGACCCAGCATTATTGGACTGGAAGGACCCAGTCCTCAGACTCGCTTTAGGGAACGTTGTGCTGCAGAGATGATACTGTCGTTCTGCAAATTTTAACTAGGCACAGGCTTTCATTTTTATTTTTAATTCTCAGGCCCCATTCCACTGCGACAAGCAGCCTCCTTCAGATGAGATGGGAGCACGGCGGATGCAAAACGTCAGCGGAACAGCTGTGCTGTGTGTGCCCAAAGAAGAAAAGGGGTTGCCCTTGCTAGAGGAAACCTGTTACAACAGATCCCCTTCTCAGTTACCAGTAAGGAAGTCCTTTCCTCTTGGGTCCTCCACTGGAAGGACACCTCCCCTCCCAGCCTGCCACTGACATTTTCCATACGAGTCCCTCTTCTCTGTTCACCCAGCTGCCCTTCCATTCACTGTCACTCAGCAAACTGATATTTCACAAGCCTGGCTGGAGACAATGAGGCTTTTCATGGGGGGGAGAAATCAGATCCTCCACCCAGATAGCCCAGCAGCTGTTGGATACAGGAAGGAGGTGCCCCTCTCCCCCGCTGGCTCTTCCTTGTCCCACAAAGCTTGGATTTAAAGGGTCACAGGGAGATGGCCGCAGAACAGCACAGCAGAGGACTTACTAGAGAGATGGATACTAGCTTGAGAATGTCCGCCACCTGGAGTTTCGATTGCCCCAATCTGGTCAGTTTGAAGCTGCTTTAGACCAAGTCCGGTCATCGTCTAGATAAACATTGTCTGCCTGGACTGGCAGCAGCGCTCCAAGGTAGTTGGAAGAGACCTCTTTCCCTGTACAGCTCCTGCCAGGCAGGCAGGAGCTGTACCTTAGAATCTTCTGCTCTGTTTATAAACTACTGCCTGTCTCCAACCCTCATTAATAAATAATTACACTGATAAATAATTAAAATATAATAATTGCCAGATGCAAACCTGCAAGGACTCACAGGGGTCTGGAATTCCCCTTCTACCCCCTCCCTTTTCTGGGTCTGCTCCTCCCCGTTTTCCCTCTCCCACCCTGGTGGCCTTCATTGCCTTAATTTCTGCCTGGCTCTTTTCCTCTTTCTTGCCAAGTGTCCCCTTTCCTCACCTCTGAACTCGCCTTCCCCTTTGCAGTCCCTGTGGTCTTCCCCATCCCTCTGTGCTACCTAGGGTTCCCAACTTCCAGGTCTCCTGGAATTACAACTGATCTCCAGACAACAGAAATCAGTTCCCCTGGAGAAAATGGCTGCCTTGGAAGGTGGACTCTATGAAAGAAAGAAAGAAAGAAAGAAAGAAAGAAAGAAAGAAAGAAAGAAAGAAAGAAAGAAAGAAAGAAAGAAAGAAAGACAGACAGACAGACAGACAGACAGACAGACAGACAGACAGACAGACAGAGCCAGCCAGCCAGCCAGCCAGCCAGCCAGCCAGCCCTGGATTGCAGAAACTATAAAGATTATAATATGCCTGCCCATATTCTAGCCTTTTCCTCACCCCCATTATAGGGTTGCCAACTCTGGGTTGGAAAATTTCTGGAGATTTGATAGTGAAGCCAATAGAGTCCATAGAGTCCACCCTCCAAAGCTGGTATTTCCTCCTGGGGAACTGATCTTTTTAGTTTAGGGATCAATTGTAATTCCAGGTGAACTCCAGGCCATGCCTGGAGGTTGGCAATCCTACCTATTAAGGCCTAAGGGTGTTCACTTCAGAGGACATGAATTTCACTTCAAGCTCTCCACCTCAGCAGTCCCTTTGCCTTGTTCTCACAGTTCACCACGACGATCTAGCAACCACCCGAAGTCTACTGGCATTCTTACTAGTGTTGCCAATCTCCAGGTGGGGTCTTTATTACTTCAATGTGTCATTCAGCATCACCGATGCATGGTTTAACTTCCCCTCCCTTATACATTCAAAAATGGGGCTATCTTGATTACTTTTAATTTCTTTAAATTGGTCTCTCTCTTTGGTTTTTCCTGAAGCAACTCTTTTTTTTTTTTTTTTTGAAAAATTTTTTATTGGGTTAGAACATTTTTATTTTTACATTACCGTCAATTTTCCCCTAATTTTTCGTTTCTAACCCCCTCCCTTTCCCCCCCTTTTGTTGACTTCCAACAGCTTTCCCACCCTCTGTCCCTTTTCCCTTACTTCTATTAAATTCCTCTGTCTAAAACAGATATACATTCTCCATTATATTAAGCAGTACATCTTTAACTCCTTTACTTATTATACACCCAAACTATACGTCTTTAGATAAACAATTTATCCCATTTTCCAGTTTTGAATATTTCTATATAAACCTATATATCATAAACCATAAAAATTTCCCACATTTAAATCAAACAATTTGATTTGTTCTCTATATATTACTCATTTCAACTTTTTATGGTAATTCTATATAACTCCTCGCATAATCAATCAATTTAACTCTTCTATACATTCAGTTTGGTGCATATAAATCTTATCAAAGAAAGAAAATATTGTTATTTACTCAATCCTCATGTTTAAACCTTATCATTAATTATTCTCTATCAATGTTCTATCAGTTAACCTATACATATCTATATATATCTCAATCAATTAATCTAACTGCTTATAAATTCACATTTCTCTTCCTCCCCCGGTAAAGTCACCCCTCTCTTTTATACTTTTATTATACTTCAGTAGTTCTCAAACTGCCACAGTTTTCCTCCCACCTCCCATTTCTTCTCCAGATATTGTTTCAGCTTCTCCCAGTCTGTGTTAAACTGCCCTGAGTCCAGATCTCTCAGTTTTCTTGTCATCTTGTCCATTTCAGCCATATACAGCAATTTGTAGATCCAATCTTCAATAGTTGGCACTTCTTGTACTTTCCATTTCTGCGCATACAAAAGTCTAGCTGCTGCAGTCATATAAAAAATCAACGTCCTATGATGGGCTGGAATTCCCTCCATTCCCAAGTTTAGCAGCAGGAGTTCTGGGTTCTTATTTATTTGAAACTGTAAAATTTCACTCATTTCTCTTATTATTTCCCCCCAGAACTGCCTAGCTACCTCACACGACCACCACATATGATAGAGGGAGCCCTCATGTTTCTTACATTTCCAGCATTTATTAGAAGTATTCAAGTTCCCTAGCGCAATCTTCTTTGGTGTCATGTACCAACGATAGATCATTTTGAAAATGTTCTCTTTAATATTAATGCATGTCGTTGTCTTCATTGTAGTTTTCCACAAGTATTCCCATGCCTCCATTGTTATTTCTTTATTGAAATTTATAGCCCATTTCACCATCTGTGTTTTAACTATCTCATCCTCAGTATACCATTTCAACAGTACTTGGTATACCTTGGATATTCTTTTCTTGTCTTCTTTAAGAAGGGTCTGCTCTAGTTCCGAGTTCTCTGTTCGTATGCCCCCTTTTGCAAAGTCCGAGTTGTATAAGTCTCTAATCTGTCTATACTGGAACCAATCATAGTTAGGTGATAGTTCCTCTTGCGTCTTTATTCTAAGTTTAGATACTTCAATCTTAGTTATTTCTTTGTACGTTAAACATTGTTGTTCATTATCCACAGCTCTCGGATCTATCACCTCATATGGAACCACCCACAAGGGGGTTCCTTCTTGTAGGTAAGTTCTGTACTTCTTCCAGATTGTATATAGACTTCTCCTTACAAAATGATGCAGGAACATCGAGTTGACCTTTACTTTGTCATGCCATAGGTATGCGTGCCATCCAAAAAAATTTTTATATCCCTCTAGGGCTAATAGTTTCTTATTCTTTAATGTCATCCACTCTTTTAGCCAAACTAGGCAGATTGCATCATGGTAAAGTCTCAGATTGGGCAGTTGCATTCCGCCTCTCTCCTTTGCATCTTGTAGAACTTTTACTTTCACTCGAGGCTTCTTGCCTGCCCAAACAAAATCTGATATTTTCCTCTGCCATTTTTCAAATTGTTTAGAGTCTCTGATGATTGGTATTGTCTGTAACAAAAACATTACTCTTGGTAACACATTCATCTTAACTGCTGCAATCCTGCCCAACCATGACAAATTCAGTCTATTCCATTTGATCAAGTCTCTCTCTATCTGAGTCCATAATTTTTCATAATTATTCTTGAACAAATCTATATTTTTTGCAGTCAGCTCAACTCCCAAATATTTCACCTTACTAGTTACTTCACAGTCCGTTGTTTCCATTAACAATTGTTGTTTCTGCTTAGTCATGTTTTTACATAGTATCTTTGACTTCTTTTTATTAATGAAGAAACCTGCCAAGTCACCAAACTCCTTGATCTTATCTATCACTTTTGGCATGTTCTCCAATGGATCTTCTACAATTAACATTATGTCATCTGCAAATGCTCTAACCTTGTATGAATAGTCCTTTATTTTTATTCCTCGTATTTCCTCGTCTTGTCGTATTTGTATCATCAGAATCTCCAATACTAATATGAACAACAATGGAGATAACGGGCAACCTTGTCTTGTTCCTTTACTAATCGTCAATTTCTTGGTCAGTTCATCATTCACTACAATTGCTGCAGTCTGGTCCCTATATATTTCTTTAATTGCTCTGATGAATCTTTCTCCCAATTGTAGCTTTTCCATAGTGGCAAACAAAAAATCCCAGTTTAAATTGTCAAACGCTTTTTCAGCGTCTACAAAGAAGAAACCAACCTCTTTATCGCAACGCTTGTCATAGTATTCAATAGCATTGATCACTGTCCTTAAATTGTCTCTTATTTGTCTGTCCGGCAAAAAACCTGCTTGTTCTTCCTCTATAACTTCCGAGAGCCACCCCTTCAGTCTCTCCGCCAATATCTTTGCAAAAATTTTATAATCATTGTTAAGTAATGATATAGGCCTGTAATTTTTCACGCTAGTCAGATCTTGGCCCTCTTTTGGGATCAATGATATATTCGCTTCGCTCCAAGTGTCTGGAATTCTTTGATCCCTAAAAACTCCGTTCATCACCTCTTTTAGGAATGGTGCCAGTTCGTTGGCCATTGTCTTATAAAATTTAGCCGTAAGTCCATCTGGCCCTGGCGCCTTTCCTAGATTTGCGGATTGTATTGCCATATTTATTTCCTCGTCAGTTACTTCACTGTTCAACTTATTTCTCCAAGCTTCCGAGATCTCTGGAAGTTTGGTTTTCTCCAAATATGATGCTATTGATTCTTTGTTTACTTCTTTTTTATTATACAGCTTAGCGTAAAATTTATAAAAGGCTCTGCTAATGGTAGTCTGCTCCAAATACGTTTTGTTTTCTTCACAAATTTTATTTATTATTTTCTTTTCCCTTTTCTTCTTTAATTGCCATGCCAAATATTTCCCAGGTTTATTAGCACCCTCAAAAGCTTTTTGATTCAGTCTTTTAAGGTTCCACTCCAATTCTTTATTACTCATTGCTGTTAACTGTTCTTGAAGAATTTTAATTTCCTGATGTATTTTCTTTTTCCCTGGTCTCTTTTTTAACTGTACTTCTTTGGCCTTTATTTTCTCCTCAATCTCTTGTCTTTTCTCCTCTTTCTTTTTCCTTGCTCTACCATTTAAGTCCATTAGTATGCCCCTTACAACCGCCTTATACGCGTCCCAAACTTTACTGGTTGGTACTTCTTTATTCACGTTGTATTGTATAAAAAACTTAGTCTCTCTTCTCAATGTTTCCATATTCTCACTTTCCTGTAACAAGTCCTCATTTATTCTCCAGGCTTTCCTTTTTCTCCTTTTTCCAAATTTCCACATAATTGGGTTGTGATCTGAGCCTACCATCGGCATTATTTCTACCTCCTTAGTCCATAACGCTAAGTCCTTTGAGGCCCAGATCATATCAATTCTTGATAATGTAAGATGCCTTGCAGAATAAAAAGTAAACTGTCTGGTTTTAGGATATTCTCTCCTCCATACATCTTCGAGAGTCTCTTGTTGAATCAACTCAAAAAAAAGCTTTGGCAATAGTCCTCTTTTCTTTTGTGCTTTTGTAGTCTTTTTGTCTAGTTCCAAATCTGTCACTCCATTGAAATCTCCAGCAAGAATTATCTGGTCATATACAAGATCGTCTAGGTGCTTCCTTAAGTCCTCAAAGAAGCTTTCCTTTGCACCGTTAGGTGCATAAAGTCCGACTACCAACACTCTCTTTAAGTTCCAATTACATTCCACTGCTACAAATCTAGCTTCCACATCTCTCATAACAAATTTTGGCTGCAGCTCCTCTTTTATATACAACACCACTCCTCTTTTTTTCTTGTTGGAAGCCGCTACAAATTCTTTGCCCAATTTTCCAGATTTTAAATATTTTACATCCTGTTTTCTAATATGGGTCTCCTGCAAACAAACAATATCACATTTTTGTTTTAGTAGCCAATGAAAAATATTTTTTCTCTTATTCGGTGAGTTTAGTCCATTTACATTCCAAGATAATACTTTACACTCCATATTCATGATTTTGTTGGTAAGTCTTTTTCATTGTCCTTAAAAAATCTCTCCATCTCCCGCTCAGATCTGATACGCTTTTTTGCCCCTCCAAACTCAAAGGACACTCCTTCCGGTAACTCCCATCTGTACCTAATGTTCATGTCCTTCAAAGTCTGAATTAGCACTCTATATTTTTTCCTGTCCAGTAACACTGATCTGGGCAATTCCTTCATTATGATAATCGTCTTGCCATCAATCTCCAATGGATCTTGAAATTGTTTTGTCACAATCCTCTCTTTCATATTTCTAGTTGTAAACTGCACGATCACATCCCTTGGTAGTTTCCTCTGGGTTGCGATTCTCGAGTTCACACGATACGCCACATCTAGGATAGCCACAATTTCCTCCTCCTCCTTCCCCAGGTATTCAGCCAACACCTCAGTCATCTGTTCTTGCGCTGACTTCCCTTCAACTTCTGGCAGACCACGAAAACGAAGCTGCTTCTCCATGTGTTTAGTTTCTGCAACTGACATCCTCCCCTTTACCAATCTCATCTCTGTTTGTTGCGTTTCTATTAAATTCTCCATCGCGTCTTCTACTGTTTTGACTCTCTGTTTCGTTCCTTGTAATTCACTGCTAATCGTTTCCACGCCTTTTTTCACTTCTGACAGCTCCGACTTTACTGTCTGTGTAACTTCTTTGACCTCTTTAATAAGCTCCAATTTCGTGTCCTTAAGTTCTTTCATCATGTCTATAAGTTTTTTGTCCAAATTTTCTATTGCCGATTGCCACTCTTTTTTCGACATCGTGGGGCTTGCTTTAGCTCGCTCCCACGAATCTGCTCTCTTCCTCAGCTCCGTGGCGTATAATTAAACGTTTTCCTTTTTTTCAAATGTCCCAATCTTTGCCAAAATTAATTTTTTATATCCAAAATGTCGGGCGTCTTTTCTCTATGGTTTCTCTATGTTATTATAATCCAAGATGGCCTACTTCCTCTTCCGCTGAAGCCACGACCCTTCCACTTTCAAAAATGGCGATTCCCCACTTCCTGTCCCTTGGCAAGGGCCGCTTCCCTCCAGCCACTCTATTGTTGTTACGCACTTCCTGTCTCCCGTCTTCCCACAGCAGGTCTCGCGATGGTGTCTTTTTCCCACAGCTCCAAAACCACAGGTATTCAAAACAATAGTCCGATTTTTGTAATAACTTCTTTAAACTTAGTCTCTTTTAAAATACAACTCCTGCCGAGTCTTCACCTCCTTTTCACTAGTCTGTTGCAGTTTAAAAATCTACTTTCTTTCCTCTCTGTTTTTGTCAATCTGTCCCGTTTCAAGAGATAGCGATCTTTACCTTCTCTTCAACTTTCTCGGGTTGTAATCGCTGTTTCGATCTTAAATTCTCCTCTCGACTTCCCTCCCCGATCGAAGCTTGGGTATGTAGGTCTTATGCCAGCCGAATTGGCCCCAAAATTGCCACAGAGATTATAGCCGACCCGTCGCAAGGTGGGACCTCAAGGATCGGGGGGGAGACTCCTTGTGTAGAGCCCCCCCTCGTCCGAGATCTAGCTCACCCTAGGGTCTTAAGCGTTCTTTGCCTGCTCCCCGCCTGAGAGCAGTCGGCCGCGGGTTATTTTCACCCCTCCGGCCGGTTAAAACGGCAATCCGGTCAGCTCCGCAAATGGAGCTGCGTTAGACCTCCATGAATCCCAAACCAGAAGCAACTCTTGATGGGAGTTGCAGACTAGAGAAAAGAACATAATGGTTGCAAATGAGCGTGGATTTTTTCCTCCCCTATGAACAATTTACCTGTAGGGGTGGGGTCTGGAACATGTTCTTTGCAGGTGTGCATGTCAGAGTGAAATATCCAGTTTTGGAGTTTTAAATTTAGAGGGATATATGAGACAGAGCATTGTAGGGTGTGGGGAAGTGGAAAAAAATGAGATCATACCTTCAAGTCATAGTTGACTTATGGCGACCCCTGGTGGGGTTTTCATGGCAAGAATCTAACAGATGTGGTTTGCCATTGCCTGCCTCTGCAACCCTGGTCTTCGTTGGGGGTCTCCCATGAAGGATTGCTTTACTGCTTATTAGATTTCTACTCCATCCTTCTTCCACAGAGCTGAGAGTAGTATATATCACTTTCCCTCTCCACCACATTGTCTTCAAAGCAGCCTTGTGAGCAGGGCTTTTTTTCAGCAGGAATGTGGTGGAATGGAGTTCCAGCACCTCTTGAAAATGGTCACATGGTTGGTGACCCCGCCCCCTGATCTCCAGACAGAGGGGAGTTTAGATTGCCCTCCGCGCCACAGAGCAGCATGGAGGGCAATCGAAACTCCCCTCTGTCTGGAGATCAGGGGGTTGGGCCACCGACCATGTGACCATTTTCACCGAGGGCGATTTAAACTTTAAAAAACTCCCCCCTTATTCCAGCTGACCCAAAGTGACGTCATTGTGTGGTCCTGAGTTCCACCACTGAGTTCCACCACCTCTTTTCCCAGAAAAAAAGCCCTGCTTGTGAGGTAGGTTCAGCTAAGAGAAAATGAGTGGCTCAGAGTCTCCAAGTGAGCTCTAGGACCAGTTCATGATTTTAACCCAACAGAATTCCGAGGGGCAACATGAAGATTAACAGCATTTATTCCAACATGAACTTCAAATACAAATCTTTCCAAAATGCGTTTGAAGAAGTTAGTCTTCATGGTGCCTCTGGAATTCTGTTTTATTTTGCTATAACAGCTTAACAAAGCTCCCCTTCTGGAAATCGGAACCCTGGCCTCTTGGGAGGCCGGGGTTCCAGTCCCCCTCTCAGCCATGGGAAGGTCACCCTCTCTCTCATCCTAGCAGATGAGCCAGCTCGGTGTGGTGGTTAAGGGCAGCAGGACTCTAGTCTGGAGAGCTGGATTTGATTCCCCCCTCCTCTGCTTGAAGCCAGCTGGGTGACTCTGGGTCAGTCACGGCTTTCTCAGAGCTCTCTCGGCCCCACACAGGGTGATTGTAGTGAGGGTAAAGATAATACACTTTGCAAACCGCTCTGAGTGGGCGTTAAGTTGTCCTGAAGAGCAGCAGGGCTTTTTTCAGGGGGAACACGGGGGAACGGAGTTCCAGCACCTCTTGAAAATACTTGGCAATAGGGCTTGAAAATAATATGATTTCAAAGAATCTCATGTGTTTCTTCCTCATTTCCCTTTTGAGAGTTCCGCCACCTTTTTTCCCAGAAAAAAAACCCTGAAGAGCTGTATATAAATCGAATGATGTTGCTGTTATTGTTGCTCTTGTGGTGGTGGTGAAGGAGAGTGCCCTGAAGTCATAGCTGACTTATGGCGGCCCTTCGTGGGGTTTTCATGCAAGAGACTAAGAGAGGTGTTCTGCCATAAATGGACACCCAGGGACTCCAGGCTTAAACGGGAGACCAGGACAGAAAGGTGACATTGGAGAACCAGGTAAGGCTGCATTTGATAGTTCCTGATTGACTGACGTCTCCACATTTTAGGACCTCCACCTTTCAGTAGAAGGAAAGTCTGTGCCTTTAACTGCTCTGGCAAAGCAATTCCCCTGACATCAGCATCTCTATGCTGGGGGGCGGGGGGGACTTCTCTTTTTCTTCTCTCAGTCTGTGCAAGACTCACCAGGGACAGCTTAGCTCCGTTATTTTGCCTTTCTTTCAGCCACACCAACACTAACCAGGCTCGCTTTTTAAAAACCTATTTATATTTATTTAAAGAATTTGTATGCCCCCCACTAGAACCAGCTAGAGAAAGTTCATGACTAAAACAATAAAATACCGTCAAGCAAACAAAACAAAAATGAAATCCTGCCCTCAAGTCCTAGCTGACTTATGGCGACCCCTGGTGGGGTTTTCATGGCAAGAGACTAATAGAAGTGGTTTGCCCATTAGCTGGCTCTGCAACTCTGGTCTTCCTTGGAGGTCTCCCATCCAATTACTAACCAAGGCCGACCCTGCTTAGCTTCTGAGATCAGGCTCACCTGGGCTGTCCAGGTCAGGGCATTATTATTGTTGTTGTTGTTATTATATTCCTCACAGGGTTGTTGTAAGGATAAAAATGGAGGAAGGGAGAAATCATTATGTTCCCCCCTCTCCCTCCCAGTTCCTTAGAGGAAGGGGAGGATAAAAATGTGATTGACAGATTTAGGTTCCTGCCAGTGCCACGAGAAACACTAGAAGCCCCTCTGAACTTGTTAACAAAAGAGTGGGGCAGACCTGGAATAAATAAATAATTGATAATAAACATGGTAATTTATTTAAAGCACTTCCCCGCTTCTCCTCTCCAGAGTGCAGGGCGGGCCTCAGTGTGTAGCTACAGACTCTTGCAGTTATAGATTCTCCGCTTCAGAAAGATGCTTTATGTTTCTCTCTGTGTCCATCTTCCTCCCCCAAAGGAATTGCTGCCTTCCAGCCGTGTCCATTTAGTTTTTTGGCCCCACGACTTGATGCTTGCAGAATCGCTGGGTCAGGCAGCCCTGATGTTTGCAGTTTATCTGCCTCTTCTGCTCCTGGACAGGGAGGAACCCCAAGACGGGGCTGTTTTTTATTCTGTAAGATAAAAGAAACGCAAATGCATGATGTAGAAAATTCTCTTTTCACAGACGGGAGTGTTGAGGGTGTGTGTGTCTTTCCTCCCTCCCTGTGCCCCATTCTTGACCACATCGCTCAACATGAGGTCGATGTTGGAAGCTCACGGCGCATACCATGGCCCTGCCTGTTTTTCATTCCATTACTGATGCATCATTGACAGTACATGGCCCTTTGCATTAATCACAGACAGCGGGGAGGAAAGAGAGCCAAATCTTGGAGTCTTGCAGTGTCTTCTGGGGCATCCTACTCCTCTGACAAGTCTGTCTGTCTTCTCCTCTGAGCGGTTTCACAGGTGCAGATGTTAGATGGCATCGGGGCAAATGTCAGGGGTCACATAGGCAGGGCATAATTCTGTTGATCCCCATGGGCCACTGCTCAAAGACCCTTGGCCCGTCCACTCCTCCCATAAAATGGGAGATCGTACCTAAAGTCTCTGTAATATCACTGGGGCCTCAGGGACAATCTCTCATTTCCTGTTGACAGTGGATCCTGGGGTGGAGCATGGCTTCCCCATGCAAGAACTTCCCTCCATTCTTTCCAAACAGCTTCCCCACCAGTAAATGGTGGGTTCCTCTTACATCCTCTATCATAATCAGGTCTTTTTTTCTAGGAATAGAGGTGGTGGAACTCAGTGGTGGAACTCAGGACCACACAATCACATCACTTTGGGTCAGCTGGAACAGAGGGGGAGTTTTTCAAAGTTTAAGTCACCCTCGGCGAAAATGGTCACATGGCCGGTGGCCCCGCCCCCTGATCTCCAGACAGAGGGGAGTTTAGATTGCCCTCTGCGCTGCTGGAGCAGCGTGGAGGGCAATCTAAACTCCCCTCTGTCTGGAGATCAGGGGGCGGGGCCACCGACCATGTGACCATTTTCAAGAGGTGCCGGAAGTCCGTTCCACCACTTTCCCACTGAAAAAAAGCCCTGATCATAATCGATCTCCCATTTCCTATTGCAAGGGATGCCTGGTGAAAGGCAGCAAGAGGGCTACAAGAGTCACGCTCCAATCCCACCTCTGTGGGCTTCTCCAACCAGGAAACAAGAGACGAGCCCAGAAGCCTCTGTCACATCATGGAGGCCTCTGGGGGCAATCTCCCATTTCCTAGTCACAGAGTCAATGGAGGGAGAGGAGCGGTGGACTCCCTCACTCCTTTTAGCTCTGCCTTTCTGATCCAGAGAGGAAGGCAGGTACTGTCTATATGTGCATGCAGGTATGTGGACAGCTGGTTAGATGTTACGGAAGAGGAGGAATGGCAATATGCTTAGCAGATGGGGTGGGGGACAGGAAAAAGGTAAGGGGCTTTCGTGCCCCTTATCACTCCCTTTCTAGGAAGTGCACTGAAGAAATATCACTGCATTCTCCTCTCCAGTAAGAAGTCACTCACACCTTTTTTGACATCAGCAGATGCTGCACCCTCATCTCAGAACTATTTGCATGCCCAGCAACTAACACACCTCATACTAATGAAAGGGGCAAAGACTGCCAGGCTTATGGATAGGCTTCAAGAACAGATGCTGGCATATGTGGATGGGCAACAAACACCACAGCATTCCCCACAATTGGTAAGCCTTTCCCCCAATAAACCAAAATAATACCCTCTCTCTGCTCCAATCTAGCTACTTCCAGATGATGTTCAGGCTCTGGTGATTGCACAAAAGAAAAATGCTGAGCCATCTTTGGGTGCTGTGATTGAAGGAGGGCTACCATGGCTCTAGGGTTGCCAGCCTCCAGGTGGTAGCTGGAGATCTCCCGGAATTACAACTGATCTCCAGGCCAAAGAGATCAGTTTCCCTAGATAAAATGGCTGCTGTGAAAGATGAACTCCATGGAATTATACCCTGCTGAGGACTCTCCCCTCCCCAAAACCTGCCCTCTCCAGGCTACACTCCCCAACAGAGATGGGCACAAACTGAAATACAAATCAAAATTAAGCATGAACCAGGGTGGTTCATGGTTTGTGTTTCTGATGAACCGCCACGAACTTTTAGGCTGGTTCATTTGGTTCGTTTTTTGGTTCGTCATTGCAGACAGCCTGGTGCCAATCAATCAGTTTCCTAGGCAACAGGGGATGGACTTCTTGCAGACCTTCTGCTGACCCAAAAGTGATCTTCTGCTGGCCTGGAAGTGACCTTCTGCTGACCCGGAAGTGATGTTTTCATGAGCCAAACAAACCGGTTCGTGAACCAGGGGCAGGTTCGTGAAAGTTTGTTGTTCGTGAAATTTGATTAATCACAAACCACATGGTTCAGTTTTTTCGTGGTTCGTGCCCATTTCTACTCCCCAAATCTCCAAGAATTTCCCAACCTGGACCTGGCAACCCTACATGGCTCAGATGAACCTGATAGGCCTATAATAAAAGAGAACTTATAGCTCATGCTACTTGAACAGAAGAAGAGCCATGCCAAATCAGACGAAGGGTCCATTTGGCCCAAAGGTGTCTGGAGGCAAAGATCTTTCTGTTATTGTTTACCAGTGATTGATTTCTGAAGGAACACTGCCTTTGAACCCATTTATTCATCATGGATAGACCAATCCTCCTTGAATAGGTCCCGTCTCTTCTAGGCTGGTGACCATCACTGCAGCACGTGGCAGTGAATCCCTTAAATGAATTGTGTGTTGTACGAAGGGTGAAAAGCCCATCGAAAGCCCGAATGACTCTCAGCTAGGAATCCAAATGGTCGTCTCTTGGAGCTCTGGGAATCTAGGAGGTGGTCTGTTTAGATGTGGAGTGAAAATGTGCCCTGAGAGCAAGATGTGCTGGGCGAAAGTTCCTGAGTTGTGAGAGTAAGCCAGAGCTGGGAAAAACACATCAGTATGCAGGATCCTATTCAAGGACAAGCCAGGAAGATGCTACAGTTGGTCAACAAATAATTTCTGCAGATCCTAATTACGAGAGCCGACTTTCCTCAAGAAGAAATAACTGCCATCTTACTCGTACTGTCTTAAGTCTGTTTCCTTGTAGGCTACCTTTAATCTACTGGCCTCTGGAAGATTCCTTGTTTGTCAACATACTTAACCTAGATCGGTCCAGCCTGTCTCGCGAAAGCTGGGGTGATGACAGGGAATAGATGGGTGGGACTCAGAATGCAAGACTCAATCCAGTTCTATTAATGGAGGAATACATGCTATTTTATCTACTGTACGCCCGAGCTTTTATTGTGAAAGGTGTCCAAGAATGCCCGAGAAGGAAATGAAACCACTGTCTCCAGCAAAAGCTCCTTCCTGGTGGCATGCTTTGGAAGACATCCAGAGGGGAAGCAGAGGAGTGGGTTTCTTTTCCAACCTGTTGCATTAGTACAAGCGGTTGGGAGCAGGGGTTCTTTGCTCCCCCCTCCCCTGAAACACTCCCCATAATATGATGGCGATACACATGTTAACAATAATTCAAAGTTTGTATTCTGTTTGTTTCACGACGGCATCTGCTTTGGGTTTGCCTCACGTCCCCCACCCCATGACACTTGGAATGCAAACAAATCCTCATGTGTGTCACACAAAACCAATGCCGTTTATATTGTTTAAAATGAAAACAAAACAAAAAATGAAGAGGGGGGAAACCGGCTCTTGTTTGGGACACTAATGAATCCTCCTCTATATCCAACAGGTTTGATTATTCTTCTTTCTACCTGAAACCCCAGGGAGTCGCTGCCAACCGGAGTAGACAATGTGTGATGTGCCTTCAAATCACTTCTGACATATGGCAGCCCAATGAATGAAAAACGTCCAGAATGGCCTTTCATTATCAGCCTTGTGCAGATCTTGCAAACTGGAGGCTGTGGCTTCCTGTAATGAGTCAAGGCATCGCGCTTGGGGTCTTCCTCTTTGCCCACTGCCTTCCACCTTTCCTAGCATTATTGGCACTACTGCCCTTGATAGACCGATCATCTGATTCAATACAAGGCAGCGTCATGTCTTCACATGTGTTCTGGGACTTTCACATAAATTAGAAGAATGCTAAGTAGGAAAGGAAGACTCTACAACGATTCTGGATGGTTCTCCCAAATATTAGAGTGAAGAGTGCTGTCAAGTCATGGCTGACTTATGGTGACCTCTGGTGGTGTTTTCATGGCAAGAGACTAACAGAGATGGTTTGCCATTGCCTGCCTATGCAACCCTGGTCTTTGTTGGAGGTCTCCCATCCAATTACTAACCAAGGCTGACAGTCTAGGGATTGTTTTTTACCCCAGCTGTTTTTACCTGGAATTCCCCATTTGGCTTCTTACTTTTCTTTTGAGTGAATTGAACTTGGGATTTTTAAAAATTTTCTTGCCATTTTTTGTTCTCTTGTACTATATCCCTTCTGTAAAATGTATGCGTTTTTCCAGTGTGTTTTGTGTGTCGGTGAATCAAAATTATAACTCCATGCATGCTGTACGTCCTATTTATTTATTTATTTAGAACATTTCAACCCCCCTTCCTCCAGAAACAAACATAAGTTAGAATTATAATAACAACAACATACATTTCAAAATCCATACGAACCAACAAACAGCTCTCCAATGACAACAGGACGGCAATATCAAAAACCTCCCTGAATAACTCTACCTTACACAACTTGCAGAATCTCAGCACTGTGGAAGCCTTCCATATATTTCCAGTAAAGCTATTCCATAGAATAGGAGCAGCCACCAAAAAAGTTGTGGATCTAGCAGTGAGTATAGCCAATTGGTGTTGGTCAGAGAAGTGGAGCTGCCACCCAGTTTTGATACTGGGAGAGAGAGAACTGCACAAATGTGAGTCCTACGACATGGAGGGCTATAAAGGTAACAATTAGCACTTTGTATTATCTAATACTGTGCATCCTACTATATAAAAAGTAAGCCATATTGGCGATGACTCACTTTTTATCCTCGTGCAGGCACATTGCCGATGAATCTGCCCTCGAGACCACTACGAAGCAGCTGCTTGCTGCCGGGAGGGGGCCCGCCGAATCGACAGACTAAGCACTCCTTTCTGTGCCTTCCCTCAGTGCCCTCCTGCTCTGGCCTCCAGGCCACTGAGAAGCACCCACTTGCTGCTGGGAGGGAGCCACTGAATCAGTTTTCTAGAACCCATTCTATTTTTTCACACAACGAGCATTGTTTCTAGTCTAAATATAACACAAGATAATCTACAAAACTGATGGTGAAAAATGGAAAATAAAAACTGCTGTTATATGCTTGACCTGGATGGCTTAAGCTAGCCTGATCACATTAGATCTTGGACTTTGAGCAGGTCAGTCTGGGTCAGTACTTGGATGGGAGACCACAAGGAAGTCCAGTGTTGCTACACAGAGGCAGGTAATGGCAAAACATCTCTGCATGTTTCTTGCCTTGAAAACGCCAAGGGGTTGCCATAAGTTGATTGTGATTTGATGGCAAATTATATATATATATACATGCACATTATTATTGCTCATCGTTACGACAGTCACACAACATGTCAAATCTTCAAAAATCAGAAGAACTTTGAAAATGTAGGAGACTTTTCAAACACTGATTGTGGTGTTCAAATATGAGAAATTCCGCTGCCAAAATCTCAGATACACCTGAAGCGGTTCTCTGGCTATTGGCCAATGTTCCTTGTTCATTTCTCATAGCCGTGTGTGCTGTCTTCTTTCCACCATTCATATTTTTCATAACTTGATGGGCCTTATCTACCTCTCCTGCATTCATTAATTCTTCCACGGTGTCATAGCATTCTTCAAGCCATCCTTCTTCGGCTTTCTTAGTAATTAGATTCTTTAATCTCTTATAATCCTCCTTTGCCCCTCTCATCTTGCAATTTTTTTAAACCTTCACTGTTTTGTCAAATCAGCTATTTCTTCAACTGCCCCTTGCTCTTCTTGGCTTTTTCCTTCTTGGACCTGCGTATTCATCTTCTGCATTTTATCAGTTTTTCCTTTCAAGTTGTTCCATGTGATTTGATTTGAACATTAGAATAATCTTCCTCCCTTTCCCCTGTTCATGTGCTCTGATCAGTTTGATTTTTATATGATTCTCCCCTTTGAATGTTGCTCAGAATGCTCACATTCAATTTTTTAAAACTTTTTAACTTTTATGTGTAACCACGGAAAGCGTGACCTAACTACGATAATCACTATCTCCACTTGCTCATGAATAGCCAATGCCTCGATTTTATTTGATTCTTAAAGCAAGATCTTCTAAGTATAGTTAGCAATCAGTTGACCGGGGCCATTTCCACACTACTCACCTTCTTCCGAAACGCTGTGGAACGTCGCGAAAAAAATGCGATCCAAAATACAATAAATGTACCACTCAGGAATCATATCCTGAAACAGGGTACAGTTTACTCATAGCTAAAGCACAAATGCTTTAAGGTGTCCAATATAAAGTGCAAACTGTTAATAAATACATTAATAAATACCTAAATAAATACAACTCAAATTCATCTATAACCAATTGTCCTTATGGTCATGTCTTCAGTTAAGCTGTCAAGAGGTAAGTCTATCGATAATTTCCTTGCTGAATACTTTATATTGTTGTAATTTGTTTCTTATTCTTCTTTTTCTCACAGGAGAGGATACGCTGTCCCTGCAGTGTTGCCCAACGAGGAGCATGCTACTCTTGTGTACTTCTCTGATTCTCCGTTTCGTTGTGACAGTATCAGTGCTTGGCATAATCAGGCATCTTTGGTACGCATGCACAAGCCCATTGTGGTCCAGAACTGTCAGCAGGTAAGTCTATTGATGATTTCCTTGCTGAATACTTTATATTGTTGTAATTTGTTTCTTATTCTTTTTCTCACGGGAGAGGATACGTCGTCCCTGCAGTGCTGCCCGATGAAGAGCATGCTACTCTTGTGTAACAACAACAACAACATTCGATTTATATACTGCCCTTCAAGACAACTTAATGCCCACTGAGAGAGCTCTGAGAGAGCTGTGACTAGCCCAAGGTCACCCAGCTGGCTTCAAGTGGAGGGGTGGGGAATCAAACCCGGCTCTCCAGATTAGAGTCCTGCCGCTCTTAACCACTACACCAAACCGGTTGTCTGTACTCCCCTGATTCTCCATTTCATTGTGACAGTATCCGTGTTCGGCATCGTCAGGCATCTCTGGAGCGCATGCACCGGCAAAAAGCCCATTGCGATCCAGAACTGACCGACGATGCTGCCGTCTCATCCCTCCCCTCATTCAGTGGCTGCTTCCTTCCTTTCCTGGGGTTCTGCACCACTCCAGTAGGACTTCTAGATCCTCGATCTCTTGGCTTGCCTCTCTCCACACTGCTGCGAGATCCGAGAATCTTGGGGTAATACCGGGAGGCATCTCCGTCACAGCAACGGAATCCCTCCCTGCCACTCTGCTGCTTCTCATAGTCTTGCGAGAGGAGCCACCACCTCTGGGGCAATGACGCTGCCCCCTCCCTTCTTTGCCCAGATCCAAGGCAAGGCCCCTCCACTGCCCTAACAATCATCCTGCTACACCTGTTCCTGTGCTCTTGCTTCTGGACAGCCGGACCAATTGGGCTAATTTTTGCCCTCCACCGGGGTGGGCAAATGTGGTTGGGTAGCACGGAGGAGGGACAGCTCCCCGTTTTCCTTCTCTGCCTCCTCTGCGCACATATAAAGGGGAAGAAGCAAGCCCTGTCTCTTTCAGCCCACCCACCTCTACAGGAGCTGGTCCAGCAGACCTTGATGCATCTGGCATGGAAAGGCGAGTGCCAGGAGGGGGGGGGTTCTTCTTGGGAACTCACCACAAATGGGGCTGGTCCCTTAAAGAAGAGAAGAGTCAAAGCTTTTCAGATGACGTTTTGTCCCAACATTTGCCAGCAAACTGCAGTTCGGTGCACTAAGACGTTTAGACAGATGCGAAAACCAGAGGAAGTAAAGGGAGAAATGAAATCATTAAATATTGTCAGGCTAGGCGTGGGTGCGGGAGGGTATAGCCCAATCTCATCGGATCTCGGAAGCTAAGCACGGTCAGTGCTTGGATGGGGGATCGCCAAGGAAGACTCGGCAGAGGACGGCAGTGGCGAACCACCTCTACTTCTCACTTGCCTCAAAAGCCCCCTGCTGGGGTGGCCATGTCAGTTGTGACTTGACGGCACTTTACACACACACACACACAGGCTCGAGTGATCCTGAGAGCTTGGGAAAAAATCAGACTCACTGTAGCCTTTAAGGATGCCCAGAATCAGTCCCTTGCCCCCTGCCCTTGCCTGATGGGCAGGCTGCCCAGATTTCAACTCTGGTACCTCCTGCCGGGCAAAGCTGGGAGGATTTCTCTTGCCAGCTATGGAAGCCAGCCCGGGGCCGATTGCCCACCCCTCCCCTTTTTGAATCCGGTTCAAACTTTCCTCCGCTGCCACTTCCATGCTTGGCAGTCAGGCTCTTGTTTCTTGTTTCTTTTTTTGGGTTTGAAACACATCAAAAGACCCGGAGCCTTTGCGGCCTCGTTCCAGGGAGAAGTCGTTTCTTGGGTTCTGTGCTGACTCTCTGCTTTGGAAAAGAAATCAAACAAGCAACCAGAGGCTTGCCAAGCCGTCCCCCCCCCAACCCCCTACTGTTTCACGATGCTTCCCATTCTCTCTCTCTCTCCCTCTTGCACTCTCTTTCTTTCTCTACATCCCCTCCCAGCTGGATGAGCTTCTCAGAATGGCTGCCCTGCCCCTTCTCCCCCCACCACCGCATCTGAACTCTCCATCCGTAACATTAATGGCTCAGATGCCGGAATCAGGAAACCAGGCTGCTTGCCAGCTGTTGAGTCGTCTTTATTGCTGCTGCTTAGGAGATAATTGGCCTGCGCGGCCCTGGTGGCAGCAGCGTTTGTGGACAATTAGCTTCTTTGCGGGGAAGAATAGGCCTTGATTCTGGAAGTCCTTGAGCCGTAGTGGGCTGGGACTATTCTCCTCCTCCTCCCAAATGTGTAAACCACAGCTTGGCATATGCCAAGGTTGCTTGATTCCTCCCTCCGACCCCAAAGCTTCCTTAGTTCCTGTGCACAAGAAGCAGCGGGGAGGAACGTTTCCCAAACTCTGTGGACACCTATCCAGAATGGCAGCAAGAATGGGAGGATCGGGCCCACTAAGCGTGGATGGCAGATTTTTGAGAGAAGAAAGGGGCCTGTGTCCAGTGGGCCAACAAAGAAGCAGTGCAGCAGACACGAGGTAGCGACCAGAATTGTGGATGGCCACACCTGAATCCAGGCCTGGAGTGTGTGTTCTCCACCCAGAGCTTCCTTCCTGAAGTCAGTTACAATTGCAGGGGTGCAAGAACAAGAAGCGGTTGGTTCCCGGTATTTATACCAGACCTGGCAGATCTAGAGACTTCATACTGCCAGATGTTGTATACTTCAGTGCCGGAAGCCGGCTCCGAGGTCTCCAGGAAGCCCGGGTCTATGTGTTGATTCTGGCTGTAAGAAAAGCCCTGCTAGATGAGACCAAGGGTTCTTCTAGTTCAGCATCCTGTTTCCTACAGAAGCCTGTCAGATGCCACCACGAAGTCCACAACAGGGCCTGAAGGCAACAGCTGCCTCTCTCAGGTGCCTTTCCTCACCCTGGTAACTGGTGTGGAGAGGCACGCTCTCTCTGAACTCTGGTTTCATTCAAACATCATGAGTAACAGCCAGTGATGGACCTCTTCTCTGTCTGTCTAGCCTCCATTTAAAGTCAGCTAAGAACGAGAGGCCATCACACCGCCCATAAACTGTGACCTTGGCCGATTCCAGACGGCCCCCTGCCTTGCGAAACGTCGCGCGTCGTTGCGCAGAAAACGCGAAATATCGCGTTTTCTCGCGCGAGTTTTGCGCGACGTCGTGCAAAACTCGCGCGAGAAAACGCGATATTTCGCGTTTTCTGCGCAACGACGCGCGACGACGCGCGACGTTTCGCAAGGCAGGGGGCCGTCTGGAATCGGCCCTTATTATGTTCTGAGTACCAAAATACACATTCTCTGTAAAAAAAATTATAGGCAGGTGGCAAGTCCTAATTCAAAGCAGGGTATCCATCTATCCATCCCTCCCTCCATCCCTCCCTCCCTCTATCTGTCCATCCATCTGTCCATTTGGCCAATGAAATGTCTCCTAACATCACCCACAAAATTGGCCTAGTTTTCACTGAGATGGCAAACCATTCCCTGTATTATACAACTTCACACAGCTACGAGTAGAGTTGCCAGGTCCCTTTATCCTCCCAGTGGGAGGGTGGGGGAACTGCCACTCACCTTTCTTGTCATCTTCTGGGATGTGATGGTCATTGTGCAGGGCCCAGGAGTGCTTCTGCGCTGTGCAGCGGGCCAATTTGGGCCCCAAATGAGCGTGATTTGGCCCATCTGTGGACCAAATTGGCCCACAATGAAGTGCGGGAGTGCTCCTAAGGCTGCACAATGATATCATGTCACCACAGGACCATGCCCTGGAGGCCTGTTCCACCACCTTTCCCCCCATCAGCCAGGTGAATGGTGGCGGGGGATCCCCGCCCCCACCAGGGGACCTGGCACCCCTAGCTAGGAGGCCAGGTCACCAACCTCCAGGTGGGGCTGGAGATCTCCCAGAATTACAAATGATCTCCAGACTACAGAGGTCAGTTCCCTCAGAGAAAATGTCTGCTGTGGAGGGTAAATGCTACGGCATCAGAGTTCCTCCTTCCCCTCCTCAAAGTCTGTCCTCCCCAGGAACTAGATCTTCAAACCTCCAGGTATTTCACAACCTGGGCCGTTTCCACGCGGCTTCCCTCTGCCCGTAACGACCCAGTAGATCGCGCCAAAAACATGGAAGATCGCATTTTCTCATGCGAGATTTGCGCGACGTCATGTGATGTTGCGCAAATCTCGCGTGAGAAAACGCGATCCTCCATGTTTTTGCCGCGATCTACCAGGTCATTACAGGCAGAGGGAAGCCATGTGGAAACGGCCCTGGGGTTGGCGGAGAGTCGCATGCTTCTCAGTCTAAAAAATATTCTTAACAGAGAGGTAAGTAGAAATGTTTGGGGTGTATCTGTGTTCTAGCTATCTTTCCCCCCTGTTAGGCTTATTTTCCTTGGCATGGAGGAACATTCAATGAAGAGTCCCCCGCCTACGGTCTGGAGTGTTCTAGCCCAGACACAGGCCGACCACCTCGGTGAGAACTGTCAAAGTTGTCTTGTTAATGTTGCTATTTTGCCTTGTAAATTCCTTGCCCTGTTTCTGCTCTTGGTGGCAGCAAAGTGGAATAAAATTTGGAAAGGGAGATCGACTTTATTGTTAATTGCCTCCAAGGGCCTCTGGCTCAGAAGAATGCTTCCAAATGAGGTCAGAGGACCAGGCCGTTGAAAAGTTTCACAATGGTGTTTATGCACGTTTATTAAATCCATTTCCACCAGAGCTCTCGCAAAATGGGAAAGGTGCTCTAGCCCAAGGCAGCAGCTCACCCATAATGCCGAAGGAGGCAATGGTTGACCTTTGGTTGCGTACTGAACCTTTTGTGGTGCTCATCCCAGCCATGAAGTCCAGGCTTCTTTTAAAACTGGGTCCAAGTTTAAGGCTTCCAAAGGTACTGAGTATTCTCCCTTTAGGTCCTCTGTAAATTCTTGTTTTATACTTTAAGCAGGCGAAAAAAGACTCTTAGGTATCCCCTACTCCAGAGACAATCAACATTTTCTGTGCCAAGGGGGAAAACTTGGTTAACTCCCCAATCATTCCTTTTACTCTTTCAACCCCATGGGATTTTCATTCCCCTTAGGTTAGCTGAGTCTGCACGGGTCAGTTTCACCAGTTCAGTTCCCATACTGCAGCACTTTTTCGTGACCGTCTGCACCAGATTTGCTACCATGAGTAGTCACTCCAGCCACCATGTGGCTTTCCTCCAGCTTTCTTGGGAGTGCTTATACCCCGACTTTTTTTAAAAAATCCACTTTGCCGTAGGCTGTTTTTCCATGCATACTCTTCATTGGCCTTTTCCACACAGCTTACCTCTGCCCGTAACGACCCAGTAGATCGCGCAAAAAACGCAGAAGATCGCGTTTTCTCGTGCAAGATTTGCGCGACGTCATGTCGTGCAAATCTCGCGTGAGAAAACGCGATCTTCCGCATTTTTTGCACGATCTACTGGGTCATTACGGGCAGAGGTAAGCCGTGTGGAAACGGCCATTCTGTTTTTTGGTGTCCCATCGTCTTCTCCCCTCTCCCACCCCCTGCCAGCCCACTGCATTGTGATTGGCTTCTCTCCTCTAGCCAGCCACTCCCTCTCCCTCCCCATTCTTCCCCACTCCACTCTTTCCTCTTTTTAGTTTTTTTTTAAGTCCAGTGCAGGATCGCTGGTTTGAAAGCACTGGTGGAAGATCCCTTTTTTGTCTTTTTTGCTTTGGCACAGGCGGGGAATATGGTATAGGGGGCTAAATATCTGGGTATCAAAAATAAAGATATCAATATCAAGTTTTAGAGAGGTGCAAGCGACCGCATTCAAGCTGATTCCATGTCTTTTGGTTTGACTTCAGGGAAAGTTTGTAAACAGTAGCTGTGCTGGTTTGTTATCTTTGTATGCTTAAATTCAACTTCCATATCTATTATGAATAGCAGTCTTGCTCCTTTTCCTAATGTGAGATATAACAAAACAACAACAACAACAACTGTGTTTATATACTGCTCTTCTAGACAGATAAGTGGCTCACTCAGAGTGGTGAACAAAGCCAGTGTTATTATGATCCCCACAATATGGCTAGAGAGCTGGGGTTGAGAGCAGTGGCTCACCAAGGCCACCTGCTGAGCTCGTGGCAGTAGCGGGATTTGAACCAGCAGAGTGCTGATTCTCAAACCAACCACTTAACCACTGAATAGACACTAAAGGAAGGCAGAGATTGGGGTATTAGCATTTGTGAAGCTCTTTGCTGGGTGGAAGTTTGCCAATTCCCCAACCACTGCCCATTGCCTTCCCCTTATCACAGAAGGGATCATAGCGGCAGAACATGTGCTCTGCAAATATAAGGTTCCTGAGCTAGGCAGCCCAAGACAGACCACTGGAGTAAGGCAGGCTTTGTGGGTTGACTTAGGAGAGGATCCAAAGCGGCACGGTAGCACATGTGCCTGGCCCTCAAGCACAAGGAACTCGAGGCTCCATCTGAAACCCTGAAGGACACGGCTGGTCAGAAAGACAGTTCTAGGTGAGACGAACCAGTAGTCTGACTCCAGCTAGTGCCCTTTGATCTGGCGTCATTATCGCTCGGTTTCCTGCGGTCTGAAGACAAAGGTTGGTTGTCGTCGTTTTATACTGGGGAGCTGTTTTAATTTTCTGAAAGGACAGATTCAGTCAGGGTGTTTTGTGCAGCTGAGAGTGGCTCCCTTTTGGAGCTGCCCTCATCAGTAATTAAGTTGTTGTTCAGGCTGGGTATAATTGCTGCTGTCTGCTGACACGGTGCTTCTGCCAGCCAGATGTTTCCTGTGTGTGTGTGTGTGTGTGTGTGTGTGTGTATGAGAGAGAGAGAGAGAGTTTGAATATCTTGGGAAGCCTTTCTGATGGAACTATTTTTAATTGATAAATAGAAGGAAGAGAGGAAATGAAGAGTTTTTTCTCTCTCTTAGGAGCATCGTAGGGCACCCTCTACACGTCTGCCAAAGCAGGTCCTTTGTGGTCAAGTTTTTTAGGGAATCCTCTTCAGTCACAATCACACAAACCATTTATTCAGCTTAAGAAATGAGGTTAAAAAGGCTTTGTAGAATGAACCCAAGTTTCTCTGCAGCCAGTTTTATGAGTCCTTGAGACATGGCATAACTTCCTATAAAAATCCCTTTATACAGTAGCCCTACATTTTGCTTTGCAAACTGATCTAGAAATTTCTTTGACTTTCAGAAGTGGCTTGCCATATAGCCCAAACGAAAGTGTTGGGAATTGCCATAGATGTATCCAGAATTTGCCATGTGAGATTCTCTGGATTGTTTCCTTTGAATCCTATGGATCAGCTCAATTCTTGACATTTTTTTCTCTTTTAAAAATTTTCTAATTTTAATTTTTGTCTTCATTAAACATACAAATAAAATCACATGTAAAAAAAAGAAAAGGCTCTTTTCCTCCTGTTTGGGACCCCTAAATGCCAAGACTTAGGTCTGCAGCGGGGTGTCAGGCAAGGATGCAACCTCCCATGTCTTCACAAAGAGCTGTCACTCAGTGGTACGGTGCACACACTTTGCATGCAGAAGTTTAACCCTGGATATTTCCAGTTAGGGATCTCAGGTATTAGGTGGTGGAAAGACCCTTCTTTGTCTAAGATCCTGGCAAGCCACTGTTGTCTGTTTGGACAGACAATTCTAAGCTAGATGGCCTGATTCAGAAGAAAGCATCTTTGTATCTTTACATATGACCTTTTATAGGGCTGTGCTGCTTCCACAGGGAGAAGATGCTCCACAGCTGGGAATGCAAAGGCATTCATAGGGCAATGGAGCGTCTGAAAGGATGTTTCCCCTATACTTCCCTTGCCTCAGCCTTCTGTAATACTGTTTCCCTCCTGCCACCAGAGCATTGTGGGTGGTGGGGGCTTTCTTTAAAGATCAGGAATCGCTAGATCACTATAGCATTATTACAATTGATTCCAGCAATGTTCTAGTTCCCAGGTTTCATTTAAATAGGAAAGTCTTTAGAAGTTTTCATTGTGGAGATATAACAGAAAATGTGCTTTCCCCTTATAACTCTACAAGGAAGGAGGCTAGAGATAAATTTTTAAAAATGAAAGCTGCAAACTTGTGCATTATTGCAATACATACCTATAATGTTACGACTTTATATAAATGAAATGTTTCATGATTTTAAAAAGAAACCTCTCATAGAGAAGGGAATGACCATCACAGGGACTGGCACTGAGATGGGTGACACCTGCAAAAATGCATCTCCTGTTGGTGCTCCCCTCTAAGAGTCTCTGTACACAAGACGTCTGACAGGTGAAGAGCATGAGAAGAACAAGTGTCGGGAGATGCAATGGTAGCCAGGAAGGGTAGTTTTAAAAGATGGAGCCAGCGGCAGGGCAAAGACTTTGGTAAGCACTGGAGCTATGTGAAGGGGCTGTGAAGTGCTAGAAGGGAAACATCAGCCCATTAGAACCTCTCCAGGTCCAAGCCCGGCTCTGGAAGGCAGCTCCAGCCCATTTCCATTCCTCGGTGCCCTCTGGTTGTGATCCCACCCAGTTTGAGACTGGAGAGGAGAAATTGACAGAGCCTATGGGGAGGTGAAGATGAAAGTAACAAACCTTCTGAAGAGCGATCTCGGCTGGCTCTGTCTTTTAAAGCTATGCTTCCTGGCTAACATTGCATTTCCCTACGCTTGATGAACATGTGCCGAGGCCTCTCATGTAGAGAGACTCTCAGTCAGCTTCCTTCTTGCGGATTCTCTCCCCAGCATTGCATTCAAATGCTCTAGTGGCCTCATGAGCCTGGATGAAGCCTCTCCGACAAAGCTGCTGCCAATCCATGTTCTTGCCCCAATGAGATGCTGCAGAGTGAGGGATACCCCACTGGTAACAATAATAAAAGGGGCACTTAGCACTTTTGAGGGTGCTTCATGGATCTGGGAGCTCACCGCATGAACGTTATCTCGCTAATCAGGACAAATGGAGCCCAGGGGAGGCTGAGGCGTTGAGCTGAAACCTAAGATAGCTGGAGATGTAAATTGCTGACACTGATGGGAACACGCCAGCTAGGGTTGCCAGATCAAAATTTCAGAAATACAGGACACCTCCAACGGCTTAAATAAAGGCTTAAATAAATATCTGAAGGCAATTCGTCAGGAAAATAATTTGTATTGCAAACGGGGAAACGTAAGCCTATTGTTTCAAAACCCAGGAATTATTTTTAAAAAGTGAGATACAGTTACGTGAAATAATCTAAATACAATTTGAATATGCGCAGACCCAACACTGAATCACATTCTTATGGCTTTAGAATCCAAAGGTTCCAGTCCAATCTGGCAGGTATCCCAAAATTTCTAGATTGAAGGGTAATGATAATAGGAACTAAATTGTTCTGCAAATGGTTGCACAAAGGGGAAACAGGTCTAGGGGACACTGGCAGAGAAAGGAAACGAAAGGCAGCAGCCATTTTGCGATCAGTTGTAGCAAAAAAAGTTTGTTGCAGCCTGGGCTTTTTTTCTGGGAAAAGAGGTGATAGAACTCAGTGGGTTGCCCTTGGAGAAAATGGTCACAGGGCTGGTGGCCCTGCCCCCTGATCTCCAGACAGAGGGGAGTTTAGATTGCCCTCTGCACCATTGCGCGGAGGGCAATCTAAACTCCCCTCTGTCTGGAGATCAGGGGGCAGGGCCACCAGCCATGTGACCATTTTTAAGAGGTGTCCGAACTCCGTTCCACTATGTTCCCGCTGAAAAAAAGTCCTGGACGTGACTAATTACAGGGTAACTTCCCGCCCTTTGGGGCCGTTGACATTCTGGCGTGAAACCCCAAAGGAGTTACATGGGAACGGATTAGTTTAGGCTAGACAGAGCGCAAAGTGAAATCATCCTAGTCTCTGAGAAAAGATACATCGCTCGCTGCTCGCAGCTTGCATCCAAGGACACGTGCTCCAAAAGTGAAAGTAAATACTTTTCAACAGATAACAGTCAACCCCCACTGGCCCAGTACATCACATGTTAACAGTGAACACACTCTCAAATGATATAACAGAATACAACCTTAGTAAACAGTTATGATCAGCATAAAATGCAGAATACAATATTGGCAGGTATGCTGGCATACATGACAATGTCACTTCCAGGAAGTGATGAACAGGGCTATTTGTATGTGGTCAGGAAGCTGATGGGTGAGTGAACTACGCCCTGCTTGGGTTCAAGAAGCCATGTTTCCAAAGCTGTCCAGGGATGGAGACTTCCCCTCTTCCAAGGGGTAGCTGATCCTGGCCGGGAAGATTACAGCAGCTTCTGAATTTGTGAACAGATTCTACTGAAAAGCATTGTGTCTGCGGCAGGAATGCTTCTGAACATCACCACTGCATTCTTTTATATATTATATTGTTTTATTTATTTATTGGTGTTTTTATCTGGTTTCAAAGTAATATGTTTATGCATTTTATATATGTTGTATTCCGCTCTGAGCCCGTTCGCAGGGAGAGTGGATTAGAAATATAATAAAAATATTAATTCTTTTGACTAACAAAAAAAATTTCCCCATTTTGTTTTTGTTTCTCCCATGGGCAAGCTGAACCCACGACTTCTTATTTCCATGCCATTTTCTAATTCCTCACGCTGAATTTTCCCTGTTCAGTGTATTCAATTGTTAATGTTACTTTAATTGCATATGAATTGGGTACGAAAAGGTCTGTAAATGGCATAAAAACAGCATGAAAGGAACAAACAAAATTGGGAACACTGGTGATGAAAAAGAGGCAAATCAAAACAGCTTGCGCGGGTAACGTGAAAACACGAAGGAACAAAAAATGAGCAGATCTGTGCTCCCTCTGCTATGAGAGAACCCCAGATCTGTGCACATTCCCACATGCAGGTCACTGAGAGGTGCAGCTTTTGCATAGCTGTGGTCTCGCTCAGAGTCTAGAGTAGCATTCTGAGAAACTGTTTCAGTGGTGGCAACACACATGCACGGGCAGCGGCATCTGCTCCTCTGGTATTCCTCCCATGTACATTCAAACAGAAGAGGGGGGGAGAAACACCCTCTAATTTGCAGCCAGAATTCTTTGCAGAGCATGGGCTTCCCATTTCTTTCAAGAGAACAAACCTCGCCCCTCCCCACCTCCCACTTCTCAACCTATAAAGGGTTTGACAAGAGAATGGTTTAAATTAAAGAGGGGGGGGATGTTCCAAGGAGAGGGGGAGGGAAAAAACCCCCTTCTCCAAACACATGGCTTTTGTAGATTCATAGAACTCACCCACCCAATGAGATATCACCTGCTGATTAAGAGAAAAGTGACTCCCCACCCCCCACCCACCCCCCCAGCCAGAAAATCACCAGAAATGAATACGAACGGGTGCGGAGCAGCCTTAAGAAAAACCAGGGGGCTTGGAGGACTCTCTGAAAGGGCCCAAAACAATGATTCGTAAGCAAATCGGTTGCTAATGAAAACCAGAGCGAGCTTCGTCAGAGCGGTACATGGGAAGAATGTGAGGATATTTGAAACATGATAGAACAGGCCTTCCCTCTCCCCTCCCCTCCGCTCTTTGAGAAGGAAAGGTTAAAATATGTCAGCTAAGGATGGCAGCAGAAATGCTTTTCCATGTCTCAGCTTATATAACATGTGGACAAACTAGTGGAAGGAAAAAGCCCAGGCCGGATGTGAAGGAGATCTTTTCTCAAACCCCCATCCCGCACAAACACATTTCTTCTCTTTTGTCAATGGCAAGGGGGGGGGGGGCGGGGAGAGCCAGCCAAGATGGGGTTGCATGAGGAGAAGGAACAGTAGCAACTGATTCCCCCACCCCCGTCTTTTTTGCTACTACCAAGTACCAAGTTTCGTTTTGAAGATGTACCCACACACACCAGAAAGCCATTAATATCCATGGCAACTCAAGGAATGCATAGGAGGACTTTCAAGCTTGCAACTGGTGAGGTGAAGAACTCGATAGAACTTTTCCAAGGAGAAGTGAGCCAGGAACACAATCTTGGCCCTGATGTGCCACATCAAGCACTCTTGCCGTCCCGATCGAATCTCGATTCATGGTTCCTGTCTGTGGTGAAAAATTTCATTTCTGCCTTTCGTGGGGAAGTGCCTGTTTCGACAGTTCGTTGGGGCTAGAATAGTGGGAGATCTGTGATCTTCCCGGTATTTTTTTTAAAAAATAAGGCTAATAGTTGCTCCTCGGGGCCCTGTGATTCAGGCGGTGTTGTTGACAGACAGGGTGGGTGAGTGTGTGAATTTAACCCTTCCACCTCTGCATGGTTTTGCCAACTGAAACTACCTCCTGTGCTGTTATTAGCCCTGGAAATAAAAAAAAGACAGACACCTTCTCTTTCCTAGTCTTTTTCTCTTTCCAGGGATAACAAGAGAACCAGAGGGGTCAGTTTCTTTTGGTGAAAATATGCAGGAGAATTTAAATCCGCCCCAACCTCGAGGCTCTAAGCAGCTCATGTTCACTTTTTAAAAAACAGTTGTTTTTCATATTTGGAAGCTTCATATTTATTGTGAATATAAACTAACACCTTTCCTTAAATAGTATCTGTAGATGATGCTCTTGCTCTTCTAAGCGCCCTGATATATCAGAGTCCTTTCCAGAATCACTTCAGAGTGATAAGGGGCATTTCTGGGCACAAATTCTTGGCACAATTCAAAGGTACCTGGCCATAACTTAAAAAGCCTGAGGAGGTGTAGACCTAAGGTTACCAGATCTCTCTGGAAACTAGCCGGATATTAGGAGGTGCAGTACTTACCTTGATAAACCTTATATTTTGGGCTGATTCTTAAGAAGTTGGCCCTGGCATGAAGCACACGCATGCTCCTGCCCCCCATGCAACAATGTCGCTTCTGAAAGTGATGTCATTGCAGCGGGGTGCAGAAGGGGGCGCCCCCATTTGCCTGGGGCAGGCAATCGCTGGGCGGCTTGCCTCGTCCCAAATGGCAGAGTGGCAAACCACCAGGAGTATGCCTGCCACTGGTGGTCTTCAGGAAACTCTACAGAGATCCTTCACACTCCACTGACATTAATGCACTTAGAAGGGCGCGGCACTACTTAGGACGTCACTGTTAGGCTCCACATACCAGGGTGCCTTCTTCGCTTTGTTCCATACTGATCTCGAAGATCACACAAGAGCATCGGGTTAGCAGAACACTTCTCTTTAGAGGCATTGATAACACTCATCATTATTATGAAAAGGGGCAAACAAAGAGACATTACTATATATCCAAGAGCCCTTATATGCTGCGGAGAATCTTACTTAGCATTCATACAGTATTTTAAAGGGTGTTCAAAGCACTTCATATTCATGATCACAGTAATCTTTTCAACGGCCCCATAAGGTTGTTCAATGTTATTCTCCTTCTCCTTATATTGCAGGTATGGGGGGGGGGATGAGGTGGAGTGGCACTAAGATGGAGTGGTTTGCCAAAGGACTATACTAGACACGATGGCAGAAGTTCCATAGCTGGATCTCAGACTGCTTTTTAAATGTTAGCCCTTCGGGGCTCTGAATTTGCAGCCCACACTGTTGATGTAATCTGAAACCCGGTTTGCTATTTGTCCTAGAAATTACTGGTGTTGGTGAGACTGAATTTACCAACCATCATATGGTTTCTGTATTCTCCCTCCAAAATAGCAGTCCTGGGGGGGTGTAATTCAGATTGCCCCCCATTGAGAATAGGCAGAAAGAGTAAATCCTTTCCTCCCCTTCTACTGTGGCCCTAGTTTGAACTGGAACACTTCTGCTCCAGAAGTTTAAAGTTTGGGGGGGGGAAAGAACGAAGAGGGGAAGGGTTCCCATTCGTGGATCTCTTATTCTCATGACCCGTTTCATCTTAAATCTACTTAAGTTGATTCCGCACACATTGGATAATGCACTTCCAATCCTCTTTAGAGATCATTTGGAACTGAATTTTCCATGTGTGAAACAAAAAAATCCACTTCAAAACGATTGCTAAAGTGCATTGAAAGTGCATTATCCAATGTGTGCGGAATCAATCTTAGTAAGTCCATGCCAGAGGCAGAATGCAAATCAGGACCTTCCTAGATCATAGCTGAGTGTCTTCAACTGCAATCCTATGTACACTTACTAGGAAGTAAGCTCCATTGAAGTCAGTGGGAGTATCTTGCTTATATTTTCTGTTGTAGCTTAAATCTATTATTCTGTATTCTGTCGAAGGCTTTCACGGCCGGAGAACGATGGTTGTTGTGGATTTTCCGGGCTGTAATGCTGTGGTCTTGGCATTGTAGTTCCTGACGTTTCGCCAGCAGCTGTGACTGGCATCTTCAGAGGTATAGCACCGAAAGACAAGGATCTCTCAGTGTCAATCTGACACTCAGTATGACACTGAGAGATCTCTGTCTTTTGGTGCTACACCTCTGAAGATGCCAGTCACAGCTGCTGATGAAACGTCAGGAACTACAATGCCAAGACCACGGCAATACAGCCCGGAAAATCCACAACAACCATTCTGTATTCTGTTAAAGATTATTTATGCACTTTCAAATGTCTTCCCCCCCTCTTCTTTTAAATATTTTTTTAAAAAAAAAACTCAGTGGGATTTACTTCTGAATATACATGCTTAGGATTGCACTGGCTGCATCCACACAAAGACTCTTCTCCATCTTGGCTTCTAAACTGCAGCATTTGTTTTGGAGTACCCACACAACATTGCCCACTAACAGTTTACTTTCCAGGCTTTCTTTCTCCTTGGTCAAATGTTAGATGCACATTTTAGAGGGTCCACCTTCATCAGGACCATTTCCTTTTCCACATCAGCTGTTCCCCACCCATGCCATCAGGGGTCTTTTTTTAAAAAAAAAACCCTGATAACTGGTATATGTAATAATGTTATAACGATCTACTGCCATGCTCTACTAGTTCCCCTGAATGCCTAGCTTTCATTTATAAAGAGATACGTTTCTGAAGACCTAGAGACTTAACTTTTTTAAAAAAAACTAGTAATTCAGCAGAACGGATGGATCGTAGCAAGAGATCATTATAACTTTATTGTGCTATAGCACCAGCAATCACCATTTTTAATAGCCTTTAAAAGCACACCCCCCCAGTGCAGTGGTGGAGGAAAAATGCAAAAGAAATGGCAGCTGATGAAAAGAAAATGCTGACACCTTCTTAGGTGCTGATGCTCCACTGCCAACACAAAAGCCTTTTCATTTGCAGCAGCAATGGGAGCTACATGTTGCTGTGTAAATGCAACCTTGCCAGAGTACTGCAAAACTGCTCTCTCTCTCTGCCATAAAGCATATGGCTGTAAAAATGCAGTATAGCATGAGGCTGTGTGCATTGTTTTTAGCAGTCCAACTAACTCCAGGTGACTCAGGCAGACAAGGGAGGTTGCTTTCTTCCAAGGAAGGCAAGATAGCCTTATAAGGAGTATATATTATAGTTGGATGCAGCTGGAGGTGGATTTCTGGCTCTGGTCATTTCCAAAGCACTCACAATTTCTGCCTTCGGGCAATGACTCTCATAGAACAGGTAGCAATTAGCTTAACAAATGAATACCGGTGCATTTCGAAGAAGCACTCCTGTTTTTCCATCCAAGGAGTCCACCCAAGGAGCAGGCAGGAGAACAAAATTTCTGGCCAAGCTCATTGAAATGAAAAGCCGTCTCTCCATGGGCCAAGCTCAGCTGTGAAAAGCCATTTGCCCTTTCTCAGCTCAGCCCCCGCCCCTTTTTTTGTGCATATATTACTCCATCACATCTCCAGGCTTTTTGACCGCCTGCCAAAGGCTTTTTAAAATGCACAGGGTAGGTCTGGAGATAACTTTGGCTTGATCCGACTTCTCTTGATTAGAGTTTTAGAGTATCTCTCAGTACCATCTCAGTTATGCACCATCCAGCAAAGAAATGTCAATGATCGAGGAAGTTCTATGACAGCTAACCAAATATGGCTGCATCCAGGCATGAGGAGTCCATGTTTCCTTGTCATTGCTGCGACAAATCAGCGGCTTTGCTCTAGCAATGCAACATCCACACGGGAATTTTGTATACACCTTCCTCTGTCAGCTGCAACTCCCCTTGCATGCTCCCCACACCAGAGGGTTTTAATGGCTTTTAAAAAATTGTAATTGCTATTATATAGTTTAAAAAAAACAGAGCTGGCAGCAGAGCAATGTGTGAAGGGGCTGTGAACTGCCAGAAGGGAAACTTCAGCCTGTTCTAACCTCTCCAGGTCCAAGCCTGGCTCTGGAAGGCAGCTCCAGCCCATTTCCATTCCTCGCGGCCCTCTGGTTGCGATTCCACACAGTTTTAGACTGGAGAGGTGAAATTGACAGAGGCTTTGGGGAGGAGAAGGTGAAATTAACAAACCGTCTGAGGAGCGATCTCCACTGCTTCTGTCTTTTTAAACTATGCTTCCCGACTATCATTGCATCTCCCTACACTTGATGAACACGCGCCAAGGCATCTCATGTAGAGAGACTCAAAGTTGTGGAGGATACACCCACCAATGGTTCTTACACATGACAGCGAGATACAACTTCCAGGTTCAGAGGCAGAATATATCTGTATTTCACTTGATGGGAGATAAAGAGTGGGATGGGGCGTTGGGAGCGGGGGAGTATTTTCTTCCAGCCCGTACCAATTATGGGTCTTCCTGGAGGCATCTGGCTTGACCTAGCAGGCTTCAACTTAATGTTCTTACTTCAATTGCAAGTCCTTTAGCTTGCAAATCGTTTTCTTCCTATGCAGAATTCCAGAGCCACAGACCATAAAAACCAATGGCTTTTTAATCAAAGTCATAATGCTTTAGTGATCCTTGGCCTGTCGCTAGCCTCATGCACCCCTTCTCTGCAAAGAGCACATTTTACGGCCCTTCTCCCTTGTTCCTGCAATTACATTTTCCCCAGTGGATGAAAGTAGTATTCCCTCTCCCAGAAAAAAAGGTAAAGAAAATAAGAGTAGGAACATAGGCATTACCATATTCTCAATTATGCCTTTAATTAGTGGCATGCCAAGAGCATATACATTTCTTTGAGAGGGAGCTAGCGTTAATTATATTGCCAGCAGCTTCCCTGCCCTGTACAGTTAAGCCGGCCTGTTGGGTCTTGTGCCTTTGGCATCAGCATTAGGGGAGAGGCATTTGCTCAGTGGTAAAGCATCTGTTTGGCATGAAGAAGGTCCCAGGTTCAATCCCTGGCATCGCCAGTTAAAATGGTTCAGTTAGTAGGTGATGTGAAAGATCTCGGCCACTGGCAGGTCTGACTCGACAAAGACCTTTTACGCATAGGCTGTTCGCTCCCTGTTTGGCTCTGTACTGTTTGGGATGTTTTTTCTGATATACGCACAGCATTTGTTATCTTCAGTGGTCATCCCAACGCTATCGTGGGGTTTGCCCGAGTTGCCGACAAACACCTTCTGGTGATCTCTGGCCCCAAGAATGTTTGTCTGGCCTCGACCAGGGCTAGGCCCTTTTTGGCCCCCGCTCCAGCTTAGTGGAACTTTCTCTCCATCAAGGCTAGGGCCCTGTGGGACTTGTTTCAGTTCCACCGGGCCTGTAAGACGGAGATGTTCCGCCAGGCTTACGGTGGCGGCCAAGGCATGGGCAAACAGCCCGGTTAGCCTCTGCTTCATCCTTTGGTTCGCGTGTTTTACATTCTGGTGACCTGCCTGCCCTAACCTCCATGATACTGGTGTGTGGAATGTATTATGGTGACCTATCTCATGCTGCATTTTAGATAGATAGATAGATAGATAGATAGATAGATAGATAGACTATCTATCTATCTATCTATCTATCTATCTATCTATCTATCTATCTATCTATCTATCTATCTATCTATCTATCTATCTATCTATCTATCTATCTATCTATCTATCTATCTATCTATCTATCTATCTATCTATCTATCTATCTATTGTCTGCCTTTCTCACTGAGGCTCAAAGTGGATTACACAGTGTGAGATTAGTACAATCAGTATCGAGGATATTTCCATACAGATTATGGTTTTAACTTTTGTATTGCAACCATGGAATTGTGTGTTTTATCTTTTGTTGTGTATTGTTGTTTTAATTTATTGTATTACTGTATGGTGCTGTAACCCACCCTGAGCCCACCTGCGGGGAAGGTGGGCAAGAAATCTAATAAATTAAATTAAATTAAATGAATGCAGGTTTCTTACATCTTTTTCTTAAATGTGAGAACATCCCGTGCAGATATTGCCATTCGCCATTCATCCACCCGCCCTAGACTCGCCCCCTTTGCAATGATTGGTCTGTTTGATTCCCCCCCCCCACCGGCTCTTTAGGGGCTTGCTGGCAAGGCAACCTCCCTGGGCTCTCTAGTCTACTGAGGCTTCTTCCGCTCCAGGGATGGAGGCGTGCCTTGCAGCAGCCTTCTCCCAAATCCTTCCTCCCCACTGCAGTGCTGTTCTGATCCTGTTTAGGCTTCCCTTTATTTTTAACAACCATTCCCCACAGCTGCTTTATGGCTGTGGGGAAGTCGAGCTGGAAATCTAGACCCAACTTGTTAAAAACCCAAATGTGTAGTTTGGGCCTTAGCGGAAAGTCCTGAAATTAAGTGCATGATTTGGGTCCATGTATCTGATGAAGGGAGTTTTGACTCTTGGAAACTCATGCCGGATCAAAAATCTAGTTGGTCTCTAAGGTGCTACTGGACCCCCAATGTTTTTCGTCTACTACAGGCCAACATGGCTACTCACCTGATACTGAAATTAAGTGATTTTTTTTCCTGGAATTATTATTAGGCACGGGTTCGTTTATTCGTCATTACAGTTTTGTTACTATGAACTTGTTTTTTGAAATTAGATTTATAAAAAAGAAAATTCTCTCTGTGGGGCAGATGGTTTCAGTGGTGAGGAAAGGGGCAAAGGAAGAGGGTTAATTCCCTTGTCCCTCCAACATACCCTCAATTTGCATTGCCCCCCATTCTTGCAGCTTTTTGGCGAAAAATAAGACAACAGAGCTGATCCCGGATTAATTTAGTCCTGAGAAAGTAGAATTCTGAACTGTAATACTTCAGATTGCAGATGTGTGTGTGTGTTATTTTTGAACATACAGAAAGAAATCCCCTGCCTACAGCAAATTACAGCTCCCTGTTCTACCTAGCACACCTGCTAAACCTTTCTACCTAGCAACCTTTACGGCTACCACACCATGGATAAGGTCATGCTCACCCTTTCTTCCTTGTGTGTCTGAGCCAGTTCTCAGTGATGTGGGAATCCTCTGCCCGAGCAGCATCTCTTCAGACTACAGGAGAGACCATCACAACTAAATGTTCTTTCATTTAAAAAAAATCCCTCCGCATAGAAAACACATCAGACAGATGTGTTCACACCTAGCCTTTCCTGTGACACGTTAGATTTCTATAGTCGGGGCTTTTCTTTTTACAAGAGAGAATGCCAGTCTGGTGAGCTCCCATCAGCAGTCTCAAGAGGTACAGCCGACATATAGGTTTACTGCCTCAGCGGTAAGGGCAAAACTACATATAACGTTAAGAGTCTGTGATCGGATCCCAAGACATACAACAGCTGCCGAGAGAGAGAGAGAGAGAGAGAGAGAGAGAGAGAGAGAGAGAGCGCTATGGGGTGCCCAGATATGGATCAGCACTCAGGAAGGGGTGGTTAACTCCCCCCGCCCTGCCCCATGCTGTTTCCCGGATCAAAAATATTCCTCGGGCTACCTTTAGCCACAATACAGGTGCTTTCCCCCCCTGCTGGGGCTAAAAGCAGGTCAAGAGGATCTTTTTCAACTGGTAAAAATGGCATCAGGTATAAGAACAGTTCTCTACACCAATAACACCATAGCTAGAATTGCGGGAATGTGGGAGGCGTGTGATGTTGGTGACAATCCCATCATCACATTACCTCTAGGTACAACCTGGAAGGGACAAGGGGCAGCTCTAGGAATCACCGCAACTCTGTGGTTTTACCAATGAACGGGAAAATCTGTAATGAATTCCTATGACACGGAAGATGCTATAGCTTTACAATACTGGTGGGCCTGGGGGCTATATGAACTCTCAGTGTCAGAAATGAAAAAGTTTGAATAAGAGGAATTATTTTTTAAGTTCAGAAATATGTATCAAGCTATAGTGAATACTTTCCTTTAGTAACAGCTTAAGTTACCCTTTACTAGGGTTGTCAACTCTGTGTTGGGAAACTCCTGGAGATTTGGGGGGGTGAGCCTGGGCCTCAGGGAGGGACCTCATTTATTTGTATTACAAAAATTATAGCCTGCATTCTGCCTTCATAAGGGCCACCAAGGTGAAATAATGCCATAGAGCCCACCCTCCAAATTTATTTATTAATTAAATGTATAGACTGCTCTCCCCACAAGTGGGCTCAGAGCGGATCGCAACAATTAAGATACATAAAAGATAAAACACTGATAGCGTAAAAAATAAATTACAGTTTGTTAAAACATCCTAAGTGCAGTGCACATATGCAGAATCCCATTTTCAGTTGTTTGGGCCTGTGGGACAAGGTGGCCAACTATCGAATGAACATCAGAATTTAGGGGGCACATGCCCCCCCCGTAGGAGGTCGGTTGTATAATGCGCCTGCCTCAAATACCATAAGCTGGCAGAACATCTCCATCTTACAGGTCTGGAGGAATGATAACAGGTCCCCCTGGGCCTGAGTTTCCACAGACAAAGATTTCCACTAGGTTCCACCAGAGCCAAAATAGTCTGGGCCCTGGTTGAGGCAAGACGAACCTCCTTGGGGCCAGGGATCACCGGTAGATGTTTGTCAGCCATTTTTTCCAGAAGAACTGATCCTGGTCATTTGGAGATCAGTTATAATTCTGGGAGATCTTCAGGTCCTGCCTGGAGGTTGGCAACACTACCCTTGACCCCCCCCCAAGTACCCTGTAGTGCTCGCAGTCACAATAAGGGAGACAGTGATCTTGAAATTGGATGAATTGTCGCGTTGTAGTGGTTGGCTGGTGATATGGCTGGCATCTGGAACACTGCTACATTTGAGAGGGTGTGTGTGTGGGGGGGGAAGAAACTGCCACCGCTAATTTTTTTAAAACCAGATTTTTTTTCTGTTCTAAGAATAAAACTCATCAAAAAATGGAAGCTCTTGAATCACAAATGAAAAAGGCCATTTTCCTACACATCCTTAGGTAGGGTGAATCAGTGTTCCTGGTGGCTCACTGCACCCACTGGCAGCAACCTGACTGGACTGAGGCCTAGATCCCTTGTTTGGAATTTGTTGCTATGAACATGAGATGGAGTGTGTATGTTGGAGGGGTATTGTCTCTGGGGTGGGTGGGGGATTAAGAGGCTGTCAGATTCTTAAATCCCCCTTCTGATACGGGTGGAGGGAAGTGATTCCAACCCGAAAGCTCTTTTGAATGTTTTTTTGGCTGTTACTGAGCCGTAGGAATTCCCCAGTCATTGGGGGCGGGGGGGGGGGAGAGAAAGTTCTGCTTTTGCTAAAGAAACAATGCTGATCTCTCTCCGCTCCAGATGTTAACAATGTGGTGCTTTTAGCAAAAATTGTGGGGAAGTGAGCAAGAGAGGGTTGTAGGCGGTGGCCTCATCCACCTCAGGCAAGGGAGACCGTCAGCACCTTCTCAGAGGTGAAATCCAGCCATTTTCTCAGTAGTTCCCCCACCACAGTCACACAAGGCTCTATCTCATTTCCCTCGGGGGCAGGGGGGGGAGATGGCAACTTTCCAAAATTAACTGATTCAAGCTTTGCATTATTGCTTAAGAGTTTAAGTGTCTGCATTCTTGTTCTTCCAGAACTTTTTTTGCTTGTCCAACCAGAGTGTGAGCAGAGGGCTGTCAAGTTACAGCAGTGGAACTGGCTGCCTGGGGATGTTGTGGGTTCCCCCTCACTGGCAGTCTTCAAAGGGTGGATGGGAGAATACTTGTCAGGGATGCTTTAGGATGTTCTTGCCTTGGGCAGGGGGGTGGACTAGATGGCCTGTAAAGCCCCCTCCAATTCTCCGATTCTCTGACTTACAGCAAGACAAAGAGAGGTGGTTTGCCATTGCCCGCCTCTGTGTTAGCAACTGAGGACTTCTGTGATGGTCTCCTATCCAAATACTAACCAGAGCCAACCCTGCTTAGTTGCCACAACCTGACAAGTTCGGGCTAGCCTCCAAGTCCAACCAAAGGGTCATTCTGAAATCTCATGGGAAAATGCCTTGTGTAACAGGACTTCCAAGAGATTTTCATCTTGGGTGAAAAGTATTAGAAATAGCTATATTTCCTTGGGTAGCAGAGTTACTCAGACAGAAGTGTTTTTCCCATCGTACAGTAATTAATCATCAGGCAATCCGATTGTAGAAAAGAGAGACCTTACAGTTTATTGAGACAGATTCCATTCACAGCAATATATTTCAGTAGAAAGAAAGAGTCCTACTCTAAAGAATCACTATACCATGGCCACCTTGTGCGGCATCGAGGCTGGATGAGGATGTGTGGACATGGCAGAAGTGTAGGATATAAGTCTTATAAATGGTGTAATACATTACAGTGTTAGGAACTGGGCTCAGAAATGCCCTCCCCGCCCAAGCTACTTTCCAGGGTCTTTTTTTAATTGCCCAGTTTACCAAGCCTACTTCCAAACTCTGCCAAGGGGTATTTTGTGTTCATTGTGAGTCCTGCTGTTGAGATCTGGCCAGCAGTGATCTGGGGGGTGGAAATGGTATATCTTGCTTGGGGTGACAAAAAAACTTGAACTAGCTTGGTAAGTAATTACAAAAATTCTGATGCTAAACCTGGGACATATAGTACAGAACTAGAAGGTTTGTGCCAAAATGTAACTACCCCAGAATGCTTTCCTTAAAAACAGGGACAATGTTTGTCTTTTCCATTAAATGATTCAAATTTGGGAGGGAATGTGGCATGGTATAGCCCAATCTCATCAGATCTTGGAAGCCAAGCAGGATGGGCAACCACCAAGGAAGACTCTGCAGAGGAAGGCACTGACAAACCACCTCTTCTTCTCATTTGCCTTAAAAGCCCCTTGCTGGGGTCACCATAAGTCGGCTGCAACTTGATAGCATATATGCATGCACGATTCAGACTTAATGCTTGGGATATCACTAGAGAATCTTCTCCCAAGATTGGGCTAGCATTGGCAGGGGAGCTGTCACAATGACTTCATGGGCTTTTTCCATCTCCTGATTTCCGCTATGGACTCTGCCTTTTGTGTGTATGCGTGTTATTAATAAAAGTCACACATTTGGCCTCTCTGTTAAACATGTTGTCTCTGTCCTCTTCAGAAGTCTACTTTGGGGCAGTGCAAGTATGGGAAGGGAGTTCTCCAACTACAGGGATCGGATGTCAACTCTCTCCTCGCCTTCCTTGTCCCGTCCAAGTATATTGCGCAGATTGGAGGTTGTCTTTGGCAAGCTGAGTTAGTGACTGTAAAATTCCATTGTTAAAACGCACCGAGTGAGGACGGAGCCAGAACGAGAGGAACGATCTTTTCCCGCCTTGAAAGCTTAGCACAGACAAAAACTGGAAAGCGTAAAGGGAAAGGAATGGCTTATGAAATAAAATTTATGACTCCTAGGAAGCCACAACTATGGCTCCCACCCCCACCTTCTCTCTCATATTTTTTGAAGTATTTAGGAGAGGAAAGAAAAACAGCCTTGTTCCAAAATGGAAATGGGTTCCAACAATTTTCTCAAACCATGTCATCTTCTGCAGGTGTTCACTGGTGTTAGATGTATACATTTTAATAGTTTTTTTTTAAAATTTAAATAATATTTTTTTAAACTTCTCTCACAGCATTTTGGTGGTGGGAACCAGAAAGAAAAGTAACAAAAGAGCAAGAAGAAACCAGATTTGCCCTCTAGTTTGCCAACATATCCAGGAACATGGTGCTTAGGAGAATTAGGATAACCAAAATAAGTTCCTACAGTCCAAAGCTACTTGTTCAGAACCAGATGCAAAAGGATCCACCAAAAGAGGTCACGGAAGGTGTTGGCAGGGCAGATCCATCCCTGCCTTCCCCGCTCCCTTTCTTAAACACCACACCGTTTCCCCCAAAACTTCTCTCCGAGAATTAGGAGAGCTTCAGAAGCAAAATGTTCACAGGATGAGCTGTATTTTGATGAAGAATCACAGTAAATGAATGTACACGGGTAGCAAAAATGATCTTCCTAGCCTGATTCTGAGGACTGATGATGTATTCGAGTCCTGCTTGGGCGATTCCTGGCGGCATCTGACTACCCTCCATTTGAGACCGAATACTAGACTAGATCGATCTTCTGTCTGATCCAGCTAGGCTGTTTTACTATTCCGAGATGCTAGGGATTAAACTTGTTTCTGCTTTTTTGATAAAAAGGCTATGAGCGATGCTTGGTAGGTTTTGTGTGCCCCCTGATACCACTCTGGTGTTGGGGACTGAAGCTTGGCTTACGTTGTGAAAAAACTAAAGGCACTCTTACAATTATAAGAGGCATTCAAGCCTATGAGTTGTCACGCTTGCATGTTAATTCATAAGATGCACTGACTGGTTCACTGGGCTCATTTTTGTACTGTTTCCTCTAGCAGGAAGATATCCAGGGTTGCCAACTCTGGCTTGGGAAACTTCTGGGGATTTGGGTGCAGAGCCCAGGAAGGGTGGGGTTTGGGGAAAGAAGGGCTGTGATAGACTCCACCCTCCGAAGCAGCCATTTTCTGCAAAGGAATGTCATCTGGAGATCAGTTGTAATTCCAGGAGATCTCCAGGCCCCACCTGGAGGTTGGCAGCCCTAAATACAACCCATTCCCAGGGTAGTATATCCCCAATACTTCCTTGCCTCAACACCCCTCTTGAAAATTGTGGTTTCCTGCCCGGCAGAATCATACACGGAGAGGCAAGCTGTTTTTGTAAATTTCTCCGAATGCTGGAAAGAGAATGATTTTAGGCCAATGTTTCTGTAACAAATATTTTTGCTAAATCTCCTACAGATGTAACTGCAGCTCTGATGTGATTTTCAAGAGAGGCGAGTCTGAAATGGTCGGAGTGACATTGGGAGACTCGCATTAATGCAATAAAGTTGTAATTCAAAATGCTGTCTTCTGGGATTTAGCTTTTGCTTGGGCTTTACAAGCCCGGTCCTTTAGCTTAGATATCACAATTAGCTGACAATGATCTCCAGAACACAGCCCGCATTTATGTAGCAGCAGTAATCATTCCATCGTCTCTTGCAGAAGAGCAGGATGTGAATTTCCGCTGTGGGAATGGTGCAAATGTAAATAAGGAATGTGCAAAGTTGGCACTGGAGCTGGCCAGAGGGGCAGAGAACAGGTCTACCCAGGGCTTTTTTTCAGCAGGAATGCGGTGGAACTGAGTTCCGGAACCTCTTGAAAATGGTCACATGGCTGGTGGCCCCACCCCCTGATCTCCAGACAGAGGGGAGTTTAGATTGCCCTCTGCGCTGTGGCGCAGAGGGCAATCTAAACTCCCCTCTGTCTGGAGATCAGGGGGCGGGGCCACCAGCCATGTGACCATTTTCTTCAAGGGCAACCCAATGAGTTCCACCACCTCTTTTCCCAGAAAAAAAGCCCTGGGTCTACCCAAAGAGACTCCCCAAAGCACTAGATGATCCTCGGAGGTGCTGATTTATTCACTCAAACATTTATACCTCGCCTTTATACCTTAAACATCTATACCTTTATACTTCCAGCAAATCAAAGTAGTTAACAGATACAAGCACAACATTTATTTAGATCATTTGCATACAGCAGATCCTTGCAATTCGCAACTCCTGATTTCACTTGTTTGTGGTCTGCAGCCCATCCACATGATACGGCACGGCACTTTCCCACACATCCTTCATTATGGCACCGAAAAGAAATGGTAGTGATTCCAAGCATGGCAAAGAGGGAGAGAGGAGGGTGATTAGCAGGACAAATGTGACAAGTACCATAGACTGATATTACTGTCCTGTTTTACCATGCTGTCATTATAATAATTATATGGCTCCATTTTGTGAGACGTGTAATTGGATGACCTGAGAACGCGGACAGATATATAAGGATAGAGGTGACTCTTCAGGTTATTTGGGATCCAAGGTGTTAATGGCTTTTAGAGGTAAGGTCTACAGCTAGCAAGGCAATCCAAGAGCAAAGCCCTGGTGGAAGTAGCTGGAACCAGAAGCCACAGAGGAGGACCAGCTGGGAAAAACAGAAGTGCAATCCAAGAAACGATGTACAACAATGCTTCTTTGCAGACTCTAGAGTAGGGACTGAGCTCGACTGATTTGACTTGTTTTGTCATGTTTCTGTGCCACCATAGAAAAGGCCCCGCCCCTTGTGGCCATGTCAGTCTTCTTCAGTGGTGACTAATTTGTTTTCATGGTCATTTGTGACATCAGTACAACTTGTCTAAACAGAACTGTTCTCTCTACGAACGTAGCACAGGACTGGAGGCCTGTTCAGTTCCATCTTTCCCCCACAGGTGTGGTAAGTTATGAAAAGTTTCCTCTCCTACAGTGACTACATGGCTGAGTTCATTCACAAACAAACATATGAGAAACAACCCCAAGAGTGCCATATCCGGCGATGCTTCTCCCAACACCGCTTGCTTTTGGTAAACAACCATGACACTCTTTGTGGCTTTGACCGGAGCACCTGTTTGACTGGAGCATCTCTCACTTGCGTTCTTGGCCAACAAATGAGATGACTATTTATAGTGTTCATAATAAAAACATGTACCTTGCCGTGGCAACCGCAGTGTCCATGTGCTAACTCAGAAACAAAAA
Organism: Eublepharis macularius; assembly: GCF_028583425.1. Lineage (NCBI taxonomy): Eukaryota > Metazoa > Chordata > Lepidosauria > Squamata > Eublepharidae > Eublepharis > Eublepharis macularius. The sequence goes on from NC_072806.1 coordinate 9,071,876, forward strand.
GCTTTGCTGTGTAGGAAAACACACACACGCACACACCACAAAGTGATGTCAACTTCTGCTTTTGGAACAATTTGTTTTCTTGCTTCTGGGTACATCTCACCCCTCCCTCCAGCAATCGATCAATCTGGAGTGTTTATTTATCTGTTCCTTCTGCAACACGAGCTTTTTGTTTCCTTCTCTTATTTTTGCCATACAGAATCTTAAAACGGCACACTGAGGAAGCAGGCGTACGCTCAGGAAGGGCATCGGCCCAGTTTGATTCACCTTTACCAACTTCAAAGGCTCATTTTCACATGGGATGTTTTAACAAGATCATAAGGAAAGGACTTCGGGCCAAATGGGACAGGACGTGTGTGAGATCATTCATGAGTATCTCCAGCTTTTTTTTTAAAAAAGGATAAAAGTAGCCATGGGTAACGATGGGGATTCATTCAATCAGAGCTATGGTGCTGAGGTGGAGGGGGGATAACTCTTCCCTCCCATGACATTTTCCTGATCTCAGCTGCTCCTGAGTAGAGATGGGCATGAACCGAAATACGAACCAAAATTAAGCACGAACCAGGCCAGTTCATGGTTCGCGAACCACGGTTCATCAGATCCCATTTCTGATGAACTGCCACAAGCTTTTAGGTTGGTTCGTTTTTTGGTTTGTCACTGCAGACAGCCTGGTGCCAATCAATCAGTTTCCTAGGCAACAGGGGTTGGACTTCCTGCAGACCTTCTGCTGGCCCGGAAGTGACCTTCTGCTGACCCAGAAGTGATGATTTTCTGACCTGGACGTGATGTTTTCAGGAACCAAATGAACCAGTTTGCGAACCAGGGCTGATTTGTGAAAGTTTGTGGTTCATGGTTCGTGAAATTTGACGAACCATGAACCACATGATTCGGTTTTTTTCTGGTTCGTACCCATCTCTACTCCTGAGCTTCGGCTTTCCTGGTGGAAGAAAATGCTCAAGAAGCATTTGAATACCTGTATCTTTTCCACTTTGCATGTGAGGACAGGGAATAGAAGTTGGAGAAACAGCATGCAGGAGCAAAGGGTTAACTCCTCAAATGGTGGCCTTGATCCGAATTGGATTCCCCTGCCTCCTCTCCCTCCCATGATCAAAAGATGTTGATCATGAGGCCAAGCGGGGGGTGGGGGGGAGAGGAACTTTGCAATTGTTTTCTTGCAATCTCATACAGGACCCTGTCCCAAGCACGAGAAAGCAAGGGATGGGAAGAGCTGGTAGTTCATCTCTCTGTTGTGATTGCAAGAAAACAATTTCAAAGTTCCTCTCCTCCAGCAAACCGGCATGGCTCTGTCTTTGAAAACTGTCTTTGAAAAGCTCTTCCCCTCCCTTGCCTTCCCGCACTAGGGACATCAACTACAGTTCCCAGGTAAAGTTGCATCCGTGACACATTAAAAAACACATGCCTGGCATCACTTGTAGGTTGGCCCCGTATGAATGCACGAGATTGCCCTTAAAAACATTACAAATCAGGAAAGAAAATCTTCCAAAGCCTTGCTTATTGCAAAGGTGAGCAGGGAGAGATTCTGTGTAGCTTCGCAACTATGAAAATTCCTAAAGCTGTGGTGGATGAGATGTGGAGAGAGGGAATTATTTGATTTAAACTCCTTTTTATGCTAATTTGCTTACAGGCTAGAAATTCAATGACAAAGAAAGCTCTGGTGCTAGGAAGACAAGATGATCATTAATTAAGAAGGAGAAGAAAGTTTTGAGCAGCCTTCCTACTAACAAAATCATATACTCCTTTATTAAGCCTAATTCTGGAAGTGGCTATGTGAGGCAGGCCACACGACATCTTTTGAATTTCCTATCTATATTGTTTATTAAAATCACTATAGTTGGTATGGCCGTATCTGATATTATTTAAATTACATAATAAGAAACTAAGTAAACCATACCCAACAGATCTTTTTAGCACCCGAAACCCTTTATCAAATTATAAAACCCTTAACTGAGTGTGGGTTTATCGATGGATATCTTATTATATTTTATGTACCTCTATCTCTGTATATAGCTGTTGCTTATTTTTCTGTATTGAAAAGTTGGCTTTGTAATGCTATGGTTAATTCTGCTATAAAAACAAAAAATTCTTTTATAAATAAAAAGTTTTTTAAAAATAATTTAAAAATTCCTAAAGCTCAAGTTTGGGAGTTTTCTGGAAGAGGACTCCCCCCCCCCCCCGCCCTTATCCCAACTTGAGTTTAGGTTTCCTCAGAATAGGATTGCTTTTTAAATAGGAACACACACTTCACGTTTTCCAATCCTGTAACTTTATGATGGGGGAAATAAAGTGCATATGAAGAATCCACTGACTAGCTCCCCCACACTTACAGTAACAGCCTAAGCAGAGTTACTCCAGTCTAAACCCATTGATTTCAATGGGCTTAGACTGGAGTAACTCTGTTTAGGATTTCACTGTCACTGTCTCTCCGGCAACTTGACTCTCTGCCACTTGCAACGGTTGGGAGTTGGAACAGGCAGAACTCTTGCATCCGATGTTACCAGGCGTATTTGAAAGCAAACCCTACCCCTAACCAGGAGGGTGGAATGCGGAGAGCCTAATTGCCTTTTAATGCAGGCAGCAGTGTTTCAAAAGAGACAGGTCCCAGATGTGTCGAATGGCCTCAGCGTTGCCAACAGATTCATCTTCTATCTCCACTAAGAAGAGCTGTGCTGTTATCTCTCAAAGCAGAATCCTGTCCTTGCTGTGGGCCTAACTGGGTAGAAAAGTAAAAAATAAAAAAAAAGCGTGCAGAGACCTGAGATGGATTAGTCTGGATAACATCCAGGGTGATGCTAGATCTCTCCATGGGCCGACAGAGTCCTTGTTGTGCTGAGAGTGAAGATTTAAGCCAAGATTTGTGATATGATTATTATTGAAGTGAGGAGAGAAATGAAGATTTTATAAAAAAAAAATTAAGAGTAAAGAAGAGTGGGGAAGAAGGGCAGCCATTGCTAGAGAAATGTCAATACACATTAAAGCATTTTTACAGGCATCTGTTTCCTTTCCGTGTAGCAATTTTTATAGGTATTTTATCCGCTTCTGCACCCTGAAAATGATATTTCCCCATGGCTGGGTTAATCATCTTAAGGAGCATTGCAGAGCAGTTACGGTTAAGATATCTGTGCATGATCTATAGACTGAGCATACTTAATTTGATCCATTTCCCCGTACAGTAATGGTTTTCCAACTGTGGGCTGAAACCCAAAAGTGGCTCGCGAGGTAGGAAGAGTAACCGGGTGATACGGCGATAGAATTCAACATTTACGGACATTCCCTTTTATTTTATTTTGTTAAGGAATTGATCATTTGTGGGTTTGCCCCAACATCGTGCAACTTCCATTTGTTCTATAGTAAGGCTGTACAAGATGGCTTATAGTGAAATTCTAAGCAGAGTTACTCCAGTCTAAGCCCACTGAAATCAATGGGCTTAGACTGGAGCAATTCTACTTGGGACTTCACTGTTAGTTGCTGTTCGCTTTAAAGTCTGTTGGTTTATCTGTCATCCCAGAAATGTCACAGATGAGCTGGAAGAGGAAGCCCTGGGGAAATCTGGCAAGTTTGGGTTTTCATCTCTGTAACATGCAAAACCACTGAGAGCCAAACCAGAAGTTACGCTTTTTGGCATGCTGTGTCTGGGTTCACACAACCCAACTCATGGTCCCAGCAGTTGTTTAATTAATTTTTAATTAATTATAGTGCTTCCCTCCCTGTGTCTTTACATTATATTTTGTAACCTTCTTTGAGTCCTTCAGGAAAAAAGCAGGCTAGAAATAATGCAAATTAATAAAGTACAAGAAGGGCAGGAATCCAAAAACCTCCAGTACTTTTCAGATTGGTCTTTGCTCAGAATTGGAAATGAAAAATAGGACCAAAATTCATCAATGGCTGCTGAAGAAACCTATACAGCTACCCCAAAAAATCAGATATTTCCAGATTACACTTAGAGCAGAACCACAAGTGACAAAAGGCACAGGTTGGACGCTTGTCAGCTTCCCTCAAGTTTTGGCGGGAAATGTAGGCAGCTTGGCGGAATGTTGGACAAGTGACAGTTGAAAAGTCCATTGGACAGCAGTCGGAGAGCGAAGCTGCGAGACCAGGATGCCTACATTTCCCATCAAAACTTGAGGGAAGCTGACAAGTGCACAATCTGTGCCTTTTGTCACTTGTGGTTCTGCTCTCATTTATGGATCTGTGCAGAGAATGGAATTGGCAAGTGTGATAAACAGATTTCATGGGGTTTTTATCATTTGGATGGACACATTGGACCTGTTATGCATACTCATCTTAAAATGTATATCAAATGGTGGTGGAGAGTGCCATCAAGTCCTAGCTGACTTAGGGCGACCCCTGCTGGGGCTTACAAGGCTAGAGACTAACAGAGGTGGTTTGCCATTGCCCGCCTTTGCAACTCTGGTCTTCACTGGAGGTCTCCCGTCCAATTATGATCTGAGGCTGACCCTGCTTAGCTTTCAAGATATGATGGGATCTGGCTTCCCTGGGCTAACCCAATATAATTCAATATAAGTGAATTTCTCTTACTGTCCATAATTTAATCTGTTTCTGCCAGTCATCAGAAGGGCAAGAAGATCTCCGGTGTGCTGCCACCCATTATAACAAAGTATATTTTTAATTCCCTAGACATGTTTAGATATGTAATCAGTGTATTTGTTGTATATTACTGTATATGTTGACTTAAATTTTGATCTTGGATCGTAATAATAAAACCTGAACTTGGACGAAGTGTATTACTTACTCTTCTAGCTCTGAGACTTCAGCAGGTGCTGAAGTGCTACCTATACTCTCATATCTTTGCAATCATAAGGGCTAGAAGCACGCTTAAAAGCCTGCTAAGATTGCATCTTGTTGCAAACACAAAAATTAGGAATTTGCTGTACAAAACCCAAGCTTTTCAAAAACTAGATTATACGTCTCCTGCCACATTTGGGAACTTTTCTCTGCTTCTGTGAATCTCTGGGCTTCAGCACAGCCCTGATCATAATCCTGAAAGGATTTTTAATTAGACTTGGATTTTAATTATTTGTTTGCCATCCCAGAGTCCGGTCTGGACCCTCGAGCTATACCATCACCACTGGACCCCTGATGCATCACTCAGCAAAAAAACCAGGAAGCTACTGATAATACCCGGCCAAAGACAAACCTCGAGCCAAAGATTAGTATAAACTGTTGGTCTCTTTATTTACTTCTTATCATTTACTAATAATGTGTTTTTAACTTCATGATGAAGTTATAAGAAAGCATTGCGACAGCCCTGGAAAAACAGCCGAAGGGTCTCTATGACATTCCATCCCCTCCTGTCATAAATGCCAGTTAACATGTGTCAGGTTTCCACTGCACTTCTGCATTTTGATTCTCTAAGCAGTCATGGAGGGGAGGGGGGAGGCAGAAGTTCAGCCCCCCCCACAAAACAGCTGCTTTTGGTCTCCAGGAGCTTTGCAGAGCATACGGGGGGGTGGGTGGGCTATCATAACATAACTACAAGACTGCTCCCAGGGTTACTAGTTCTGGGTGGGAAAATTCCTGGAGATTTTGGGGGTGGAGCCTGAGAGGGTGGGGTATGGGGAGGGGAGAGATCTCAGCTGTGTATACTGCCATACAGTTCACCTTGCAAGGCAGCCATTTTCTCCGGGGGAACTGATATATGTTGCTTGGAGATCAGTTGTGATGCTGGAGGATCTCCAGCCACCAGCTGGAGATTGGCAACCCTCCCCCCTCGTCAAAGAGCCTCAAACCCTTTCCCTAGCGAGCGTCCTAAAATAATCTCCTGTTGGGCTAACAGAATTAGCACAAAGGTGGAAAAGGCCCAAAGGTACGTTTTTGTTACTTGATTGTGCCGGATGAAGTTTTGCTCTGGATCTTCCAGACCCTTTTTGCAATCAATAGCTGAAATGTAGAGATGTCTGAAACTGCAGTTCCCCTGACACAATAATAATTACACACGATCTGAAATTAACAGACCGTCCTGGTAGATTGTGCGTGGTCATTTGGGGAAGGGGGGGGGTTGATTGGGGGGGTGCTAGTAAAGATGTCCTTCCTTGGGCTTCCATTCACAGGCAAATATACACTCACCCTCCATCATGAAGGAGAGAGAATGACAGTAAGGTTGCTAACCTCCAGGTGATCGCTGGAGATCTCCCAGAATTAGAACTGATCTCCAGAATACAGAGATCAGTTTGCCTGGAGAAAATGGCTTTCTTGGAAGGTGGATTGTATGGCATTATACCCTGCTGAGCTTCCTCCCACCCCCAAAGCCTGTCCTCCAGGCTCCACCCCCACAAATCTCCAGGAATTTCCAACCTGGAGATGGCATCCCAAATTGACAGGCAGAATCTTCAAGGGCACACTAAGCGCCATCCCTGGCTGCCCCTCCTAGCCGAAAATGGGAGAGGCATGTCCAGTAGGGTTCTAAGTATGACTGCACGAAAATTACAATTTTGATGGAGGGTTCTTATTGGGAAAATGGAATGGGGGGGTTGATTCTACCCCAACAGCTGATGTTTAGTGTTAGAGAAAACACCCAGAGATCTGATCTATAGTTACCCCCCCCCACCACCTAATGACAGAAACATTGCAAAACGGATGTTTTGCCAGAAGATGCTGCCTCTCCGTGGGACACTTTCTGTGAATCCCATGTCCTTTACGCCTAGCTTCCATTTTGTCGCTGTGCATTTGAATTTTCTCCATTCTTTCCTATGTGTCATACATATTCATAAGGCAACGGCGGATGTTAACGAGGGCCAAAACAATTTTGGCTGCCTGGAGGATTTAAATAAATCTGTATCCATTGAGGTACTCCAGTTTGCCTTTCTGTTCAAAATGCTGGCGGTGCTGGTGGGGAGAAAAAAGGCAGATACTATTGTGCCCAACTTGGGGGGAGGCTCCACAAGCCAAGCTGGGGGGGGGGAAGGGAAAGGGAAGCAATGGTGGAATCAAGGTTGCCAACCTCCTGGCAGGGCCTGGAGATCTCCAGGAATTACAACTAATCTCCAGACCACAGAGACCAAGTTCCCCTGGAGAAAATGATTGCTTTTGAGACTATGGCATTATAACCCACTGAGGTCCCCCCCTTCCCCAAATACCCTCCCTAGTAAAGTAAAGGTAGTCCTCTGTGCAAGCGCCAAGTCATCACTGACCCCTGGGGGGGACATCGCATCACGACGTTTTCTTGGCAGACTTTTTACAGACTGGTTTGCCATTCCCTTCCCCAGTCACCTACACTTTACCCCCAGGAAACTGGGGACTCATTTTACCGACCTCGGAAGGATGGAAGGCTGAGTCGACCTTGAGCCGGCTACCCGCCCTAGGCCCCACCAAATCTCTAGGAATTTCCCAACCTGGAGTTGGTAACTTTAAGTGGGATAAACCCAGACATTGCCAAAGGCAGTTTAATGTTTCACCAGTTTATTATTTTGTGTTTTGATGGGCAGGGATGCAATTGGGCTTCAAGTTCTGCATTACAGGAGCCCCGTAATACTGGAAGATCATTCATTGTTAAACAAACAAACAAGACAATCACAAGGAAGTGTATTAAAGGGTTCATGCTTATTTAAGACTATCTGTCTTGAAAAATGGAAACAGTCGCTTTAGACCTCTGCCGAGCAAGGCTGATGCTCACAAGTGCTTATGCCACAATAAATGCATTAGTCTTTAAGGTGTCACAAGACTCTTGGCCATTCTGGATGCCGCACACTAATACAGCAACCTGCCCGGAATTTAAAAAACAATGTACAAGAGGCTGCCAAGATCTCTTAATAGGAAGATCAATATTGGTGGGGGAACTGCCATTTTAAAAAACCCATGATTGAGAGCCAGTTTGGTGTAGTGGTTAAGAGCAGTGGGACTCTAATCTGGAGAACTGGGTTTGATTCTCCACTCCTCTGCTTGAAGCCAGCTGGGTGACCTTGGGTCAGTCACAGCTCTCTCAGAGCTCTCTCAGCCCCACCCACCTCACAGGGTGATTGTTGTGGGTATAATAATATACATTGTAAACAGCTCAGAGTGGATGTTAAGTTGTCCTGAAGGGCGGTAAATAAATCAAATATTATTATTACTGCTATTTCTGATGGTTCTATGTTGTGCAACATGCAGTTGCAGAGAAATGCTGGATATTTTATTTAAAATACTTCTTCAGCTGTTCCATGTGACGACCTTCTTTCTTTTTTTACAGTGCTCTGTCTTTTCTGAATTCAGCTGCAAGCGGAATTGAAACAAAGGTTCCACATAGTGCTGAACGAAGCCTAATCCATTCCCATAGACATGATCTTACAGAGGCAAGCAAATGCCCTTCACCATACATCCTGCTACAAATACTTTAAATAAATTCAATCAATGAGCGTTGCTGCCAATCAGAGTAGAGCTAGATGTACCAACTGTCTGACTCAGTATAAGGCCGCTTCGGATACTATGTGTATTGGTATAGTAGCTGCTTTGTACTTCAAAGCCCCAGATTTGGTCCTTGGCATCTTCTATTAAAAGATCCCAGGTACCATGTGCTAAGATAGGCCCTTGTCTACACGAGACCATGGAGAACAGCTGCTGATATGAGTAGGGGCTAAGATGGGAGAGACTCAGGGTTGGCCTGACCATATAGGTGAACTGGGCAGGGTACCTAGGGCGCCAGGCTTTAAGGGACACCAGATAATTTTTTATTTATTGCCCTTTACATAGGGATCTTGGCACTGGTCCTCAACAGCTGGTTGGCTGCCCCTATTCGCTTGGGTTTTTTTTTCTTTACACTATATATTAGTGAGACATTACAGCACCATCCCTCTCTTAAAAAGCAGGGCCTGTGGATCAGCCAGCAGGCTGCTAGACAGAGCCTTGGAAGCAAATTTAATGAAAAGTTTCAAAAGAATCCTTTTAATTTGCTTACTTGGCATTTGAAATGAATATATTTTTGTTATTATTGTTGTTGTTGTTGTTATTAATTTATAGTTCACCTTTCTCGCTGAGATCCAAGGTGGATTACACAGTACAGGTGAAAATACAAAATAATCAAACAGCTAGGACATTCACTGAGCAGAATACAATAACGAACGACAGTTAGGACATTCAGTGAAAAAGATACAGTAGGGTACGGTTGCAGAAAAAATGGATAAAACAAGCATATAGCTGAGCACAGAGACGAAATCTTTCTGAAACTAAGCATAACTAATTTCCATGGCAAGTTTAGCAACGTGGAAACTAGATGCATGTCTATGAGTCTCTCTACACAAGACATCTTACATGAGTAGAATCAAGTGAAAGATCTTACACTTGTTCTCCCATTGGGGATACACGTGCACCGCTAGGGAGACAGAGGACAGTGGAATATAAGACGACGCAGAAAGTAAGTCATTTGAGCATCCCCCGTGTAAAATGTCTTGTGTATCAGCAGACAATATCTAACAGAGTAGCGTATGGTCCCTGTTCCTACCAATGCATCTTCTGAGATACTATAAAAGTTCACTCTAGGCTTTCCCCCTTCTAAATTGAATGTGAGAAGGAGCAGTCCCAAGCTCGCTGAGAGTACAAAACTCCCTTGGGCCAGCTCTCGTAGAGTCACAGCAAGGCAGTGCCGTGTGTGCCTAAGTGATGCGCTCCCGAAGGCTTCTACCAGTCTCCTTTCCGGAGCACAGAGCTCACCTCGCACTTTTCTGTCTTTGCCACGATGCACTATCGAGTCTTGAATGGCTCATCCAGCACTGCAGAGCACGTTGCGTCTTCAACACCGGCTGCCGCCAGACACAAATATGTTCCAAACAGATCCGCTCACTCCTCCTCCTCCACCATTATTGCTCAGATACATTTCTGGCCTGTTTGACTGAGGCTTTATTTTTGAATAATTAACCCAGCCTTAGATCCTCTTTCGCTGATGACAGGAGACACTTTTTCAAGATTGCTGGCAGTTTTCCGCTCGCCATCTTGCAGTGGGCGAATTTATTTTTAATTTTTTTTAAGTTACTGGAGGAACAAGGATTCTTCCCCCCCCCCCGCCACAAGAGCAAAGCTATATAGTTGTAAATGCACTATTAGAGTGGAGAGCACAGCTGTCGTAAATGTAATTTGCGATGTACGTTTTTGGCTGTTAGCTGACCATCTGGTTCACTGGGTTTTATGGTCTATAGTTATCTGACCGAACTGTGGCACAAACGCTTCACTCTATTGAAACGGGATCTGTGTCTTTTTTTAAAAAAATGCCTAACATACATAGTCATAAAAATATTGCGATGTAGCAGTAAAAGTCCTTGGCCTGGATTGATATAGCATAAATACTTGCGGATTGTCCAAAAGAACAAAAATGAGAAGCAGATTGCTGTGAATGGGTAACAAACCTATGAAACGCCTTTTATTGAATGAGACCATCGGTCTCTCGAATCCAGCACTGTCTACTCTGACAGGCAGGGGCTTCGGTAAAGAAAGAACGTTCTCAAGATGTATGTGAACTTCTTTACCTGGGGATCCCAAAACTGAACCAGCAACCGTCGTGCAAAGAAGGTGATCTGCCACTAAGCAGGGACCCCTCCTAAGACATATGAAGCTGCCTGGTTTCTTTTATTTTTAAATTTTTATTTTATTTGAAAGAAGAGGAAACAATTAAAATAAGCCTGATACACAATAGAAATAAAAAACACAATAGAAATCTACACGTAAAAGGTTTCCGAATATCTAAGGGTAAGTCCATACTGAGGACTTATTTTTAGAAGAGGCTGCCTTATAACGAGTCAGACAGTAGGCTCGTGTATCTCAGTAATGTCTACTCTGACTGGCATCTGCTTTCCAAAGTCTTCAGGCAGAGGCGTTTCCCCGAACTGCTACCCCGCATAGAGATGCAGTGCTCTGCCTCTGGGATCTTCGGAACATTCAGCGGGCAGTTTGGCACTGAGATACGGATTCTCCGAATAAATAGCAGAACAGACATATGAACTTCTTATATAAGCCAGACCACTGGTCCATCTAGCCCAGTATTTGGAAGACAGTTTTGTATAGTGGTTAAAGTGCTGAACGAGGCCTGGGGAGATACAAGGGGAGATACCCTGTGTTCTTTCCCAGCCTAACCTGCTTCACATAATTTTCGAGAGAATAGAACGGAAGACCAGTATGAACTCTTAGGTGGTGGTAGAGAGTGCCCTCAAGTCATAGCTTGGGGACTCCTGGCGGTCTGTTCATAGCAAGAGACTAACAGAGGTGGTTTGCCACTGCCTGCCTCTGCAACCCTGGTCTTCCTTGGAGGTCTCCCATGCAATTACTAATGGAGGCCAACTCTGCTTAGCTTCTGAGATCTGACGAAGTCAGGCTTGCCTGGGCTATCCAGGTCAGGTCACATTACCTGATACCTTAAATGGGAAATTCCATGAATTCCCAAGCTTGAAACTGGGACCTTTCACATGCAAAGGAGATGCTCCACCTCTGAGCCTTGGCCCTGCCACAGTGGTGGAAGTTGGGAGGAAGAGGTCTGGTTCCGTTCCTAAGTGAAGCAGTACAGGAAAGTCTCACAGGGACAGGCCACAAACACAACGCAGAGACAGCGTTGCTTGGTCTTCTCCAAAGGGAGCTCTTTATTCTGTCCCGGGTGCATCTGGAAAACCCACCACTGGCAAAAAAAATGATGGGGTGCGTTTGCAGGAAGAGAATATAAGGTTGCAGCAAAGCAACTGCACTTCACCGTGAGGACTCCCCCCCCCGCCCTTAGGGTTCTGCATTTTGCTCAGATGCTTTGCTTAGCTTCTGAGATCTGATGAGGTCAGGCTCACCTGGGCTATCCAGGTCAGGGCATGAATGCCTAGGAATGAAAATGTCACCAACAAACATTCTGACTGGCAGCGGCTCAGGCAGGCCAATGCCTGCTACCGGATTTTCCCTGTTGCTAACAAATTGCTTGAGGCAATTTGGTTGTAAGGCTTCAGGGCTGATTTTCAGCAGTTCTGCAGTTTTACCTTGGTGTTCTCTTTGACATATTTCAGTGTGTTCTAATGTTTTGTTGATTATTTTAAAACTTTTCACACATTGATAGAAAGATGGCATGGCAATCTGACTCTTGTCCTGGTGATGGCATGACTCTACCCCCTCTTCCTGTCACCTGACTCAGATGTCATATGTCTTCCTGTCACATGCTTGGAAGACTGGTGGGTTCCATGCTCAGTGGATCCCAGTGTGGAAAGGTTGAAGTAGAAGATACTGTAATTTAATCAGTTTAATAGTTTAATTGTTGACCTTGCTCTTACCCTAAATTCCATTGGGAGGACACTGCGGCTCCTTCTTCTCTTTTCCTTGTCTTTAATTCCCAGCATCTTTTTGAGAATCCTTTCTAAGGCTCATTCTTCTGCCTTTCTCTGGCAAGGCCTTCTCTGGCAAAACCTTCTCTGGCAAAATCCGCAAGAGCCTGAAGGCAGGTGGGAGATGCTTGCCCATGAACGGAGGTGAAGTCACTTCATGGACCATAATTACGTACTCCCCTGAAAGATAATAAAAAGGGAAACTGGGAATTAATATGCAGGGCAGGTTTAACTATGCTAAGTATGTCATAGAACAGGCCCGCGGAGAGCAATTACCGGACAAACCACACACCCAAGATCCCGCCTGCACACTGTGGACTAATCGATAAATCAAATACCTAAACAGCAAGTGTCATCTGCCTTTCTGTGGGCAATGACTGTTCTATGTCTCTACATCAACACCCACAGGATGTCATTCAACAGCCCGTGTCCTCTAAGTAATTGGCAATTAGAAATTAATACACTTTAACAGTTAGCCTTCTGCTGTCTTGGTTGACAAACGGTTTATTTATAACCGTACAAGATGAGGCAGCTATTACGAGACCAGGGAAGTAAGGGTCTAGGCAGGCAGGCCACCCCAAAGGGGACATGAGGAGCGAATGCCTAAGCATTGTTTCGCTGGCCTTGGAACAAATTTGTAACAAGAGCCCCCTCGCTGTATTTACTGCATCTCTGCACATGTACTCTACACACGTACTCTGCACATGTATGTACTGCATCTCATAACGCAATCTTCTTTCATTCCAACAGTCCCTCTTTATCAGGGACAGACCCTGTTTTTTGTCCCTTTCCCTGGTCTTTGTCCCTTGGGGGGCTGCCTTGTTAGAAATATTTCTAGCTCAAGGATGAGTAAGTCACTGTAATTCTTTAGGGTGCTCACCTTGAGTCTCTAACAGTACAATCTTATGCAGAGTTGTGCCTTTCTACGTTAATTTGATTCTGTTTAGGGGGTGGGGCCTGGGGAAGGAGGGGTTTGGGAGGGAGGGACCTAAGCGGGTTATAATGCCATAGAGTTCATCCTCCAAAGCAGCCATTTTCTCAGGGAAACTCATCTCTGTAGTTTGGAGATCAGCTGCAACTCTGGGAGATCTCCAGGACCCACCTAGAGGTTGGCAATCCTACCACTGTCCCCATATCAGCCCCTATCCATATTGGGGACCTCCATGGCTGCTACTTTAAATAATAACTAATAATAATAACTGTGCTTATATACCGCTCTTCTAGACAGATTAGTGCCTCACCTAGAGCAGTGAACAAGTTAGTGTTATTATTATCCCCACAATACAGCTGGGGAGCTGGAGCTGAGAGGAGGGGCTTACCCAAGGCTATCAGCTGAGCTAATGGCAGTAGTGGGATTCGAACCAGTAGAGTACTTATTCGCAGCTGAACCACTTAGCCACTGTGCTACAGCAGTCTGTAAAAAAAAAAAAGAAGGTTGGACTTCTGATCTCTGCAACGAAATATAGCATAGTGGTTAAATAGCTGGGCTACAAATCAACACTCCCACTACTGCAGGTGGCCTTGGGTAAGCCGCTCCTCTCAACCCCAGCTCCCCAGCTGGATTGTGGGGATAATAATAACACTGACTTGTTCACCACTCTGAGTGGGGCACGGATCTGTCTAGAAAAGCGGTATATAAATGCAGTTATTATGTATGTGAGGCTGAGGATTTATGTTTAAATTCCCCAGAGCATGTGTGTGTGTGTGCCATCAAGTTGCAATCGACTTATTGATTTAGGGTAACCCCAGCAAGGGGCTTTCAAGGCAAGTGAGAAGCAGAGGTGGCTTGCCATTGCCTTCCTCTACAGAGTCTTCTTTGGTGGTCACCCATTCAAGTATCGACCCTGCTTAGCTTTCGAGATCTGACGAGATCGGGCTATGCCATGCCGCATTACTTCTCCCCCTGGAGCATAATGTATAAAGGAGCCACTGTGATGGGGGTACAGAATATGAATAAAGGCCACGGCACTGAGGACAGGAGCTCTGACCCATGTATCCACAGTCACAAATACTGCCCTCCCAGCTATTTTTAGTCATGGTAGGAGGGCCCAGGAGACATTTTCAATTGGGAAAATTGTGCACGTGCCTGTGGGAGGAAGAGTTAACCCTCCTTTCCCTGTACCACAGCCTCAATCTGGGCTGTACCATTTCAGAATGTTTTTCCTCCTCAGACTGCACAGTTGACTTTTACTGTACACACACATGCACACTAATGTCACTGCACATAGAAAAATGACATGTAAGGGACGGAGCAAAGACAGAACCTCTTTCTCTGAAGCGTGTGATTTCTACGCTCAGGGAACTTTTCGGTTGTGTGTGGGGAGGAGCATATTCTGTCACAGGCAGTCTGAAGTAGTTCAGGGCAGCAGGACTCCGGTCTTAATAACCCAGTGAGAATTAGGCCGAAAGCGGCCCTCTCTTTTTTAGCTAGTTGTTTCCTCATCCATTTGGAGAGAAAACTGTGCGTGGAAAACAGAAAGGAAAGAAAGAAAAGCCATACGAAATGAAACTGGGCTTTATAATTGGGATTAATAACCGTAATAATAAAAAAGGGAACCTAGGGGCGCGGCTTTCAAAATGTTCACCTCAGCGCTGGGTAAACATCATCTACCATCGGAGCGGCTATTTCTACGTTAGACAAGGCGGCCTTGGAAATAAAAGGCCTTCAAGGGGGGAAAAAACCTTAGTTTGCAGCCTTTATGGGCTGCAAAATGGCTGGAGAATTTCAAAGCGACAGGAACCGTTCGAATATAAAAGTGAATAAGAAATAAGAAGCAGGGGGGAAAAATGTTTTGTTGCCCTGGTAACAGCTCAGTTCCCATTACCTTCCCTTTGTGGGCCATTAACCTTCTGCATGTTTTGGCACCGGGATATGTAAGAAAGCCCCCACAAATCTGGAATTTTGCCTCATGTGGAAAAAAGGTATCCGCTAGAAACGCCAGTTGCTTCTCTGGGGGACTGCCCATGAGCTCAGAGGGCGGAGGGAGGAGAGGTGTGCAGCGACGGGAAGCTTCCTCAATAGAGATCTTAGGCCTAAACTTTAGAAAGGGAAGAGAATGCGGAGGACAGGCCAGGCAGAAAATGCCGGCCAGGCTTCTTGTTCCTCCGCCTTGCATTTAAAAGCCTTCTCGAGGCCTGGTTCACAACCCAGAAAAAGTATGTGGTGGCAAAATGCTGAGGTGGTGGTAGAAATGAGGCTGGTATTCCCCCCTCCACGGTTCCAGTAGGGGGAAAAAAATCTTTACAAAATTGCTGTGTGGAGATGGTGAGATGTCACTTCTGGGAAGGGTTGCTACATCCCCTGGCCTGGGTAATAAATGGGAGGTGGGGGAACTTACCAGGAGAGCATACACCTGAAGTTCCCACACGATGATGTCACTTTATAGCATTTCACTATGAGTCTCTACACAGTACTTTTGACACGAGTTCTTCATTGTCGGGAGATGCAATGTTAACCAGGAAGTGTAGTTTTAAATGACAGAGCCAGCAGAGATCGCTCCAGAGGGGACAGATTCTCTCACAGCCCTCCACCGCCTCTGGCGTCTCCCCTTCTGGAGACTTTGCCCTGCCAAGGCTCAGTTAATTCAAAGTTTTAAGCAGCGAAGGCAGCAGGGTAAAAGCTCTGGAAGGGGAGACAGTCTGGCATGCCAGAGGCGGCGGAGGGCTGTGAGAGAATCTGTCTCCTCTAGAGTGATCTCTGCCGGCTCTGCCATTTAAAACTAAGCTTCCTGGCTAACATTGTGTCTCGTGACACTTGATGGACTGGCATCTCGTGTAGAGAGACTCTGTTTTCAGCCAATTGTTAAAGCATTGCCCCCAGTATAATGCTGTTGCTTTTGGTCATGCTGGAAGTGATGTCACTGCGCGAGGATGACGGCGGCACACCCCCATTTCCCCAGACTGCCTCCTCCTGCCAATCAGCTGGTGATCAGCTGGCAGAGGCACCAACTGCTGGGAGATTGCCCGCAATAAGTAGGCACCTGGCAAGGCTTCTTCTGGAGGAAACCCAGAAGTGACTTCAGTCCTTTCTAGGTATCGCCCAAAACGCCATAGATTCCTAGAGAGGCATGATGTCAGTTTTGGATTTTCCTGGACTCCCACTGGTTGCCAGGCCATGCAGTTCCCACCATGTGGTTCGGGGTCTGTCAGGATGCTGGGTTTTTTTGGTCAGCAAGGGACAGAGTTGATCAGTGGAGGCCATGAAAGGCAGAGGTCAAGTTTCAAAGAAGGCAACTAGGATATGTGGGTCCAGTCCCCTAGAATGCCACTTGGTTGAACTTGATTCAGATTTTAAGGAGCGCTGGGGCAAGATGGCCCCCACTAAGTATGACAACCTGTTGTGATGATGTGTTTGAATGCAGTCCCTCTTCCCAAAATAGTAATAGAAAACAAGTCACTCTTTTGTATGCCCCATTGGCTCCAGCGAGGCTAAAAGGAGTCCCAGTCCCTCCTAGTATGTCCATCTCCCAGTATGAAATGGGAGATTGCTCCAAAAGACAGTAGGCCCAGTGCCGTTGGACGGCAGTGGGGAGTGGACTTGGCCTGGATTCAAGACTCGGCAGATGACTACATGCCAACTGTGGCCACTGGCCCTGTTTCCTGAGGCCTTACCCCATAACAGACCATGGCCCTCAGAAAAGGGGAGTTTGAGCTGGCACCAGTCCAGGAAGAATTTTACCACGTTGACGAGCCATTCCTCTAAGCCGCACACCGGTTCTCAGCAGTGCTTTCTGAATGTGTATTAACATTATGTAATATTTAACCACAGTGTTAATGTTATGTTACTTGTATGACAGCATTGCTCATGAGGCCACCGGCATAAAAGCCATTCTGTTGAAGTCACGCTAGGATGAAAACTGCCAGGTGCTTTGTTAAATAAAGCATACAAGTCTCGGAGAGTGCTGCCAGCCGCCACGGAGGGAAGTGATAACTCCGGTGGTATCAATGGCCGTTCTGCTGAGGGCTGTCAAAGCATTTTGCAAATAGCCCAGAGAACAGGGCGAACCGCAAGCTCAAATGAGGCCTCCTCTGGTGAGAAATGCAACATTACAGAAGGATCTTGGCCTGGAAGTAAAGAATGCTGCACGCAATCAATATTACATGGGGATTAAAGCGAGGAATATGTTATTACCGGAGCTGGATGGAGGCCAGGACACCTGGGCTAGGAGCCCCCTAACTCAGAGGGGGAAATATGCAAGGAGATTTTTTTTTCTTATTTAGACTAGAGTTAGGTTGCAAAAGGAGACACCTCAGCAACTGTGGCAGAAGTCGGAAATTTGTTTTGCTGGTGCCCCGCAGAATCCAAATTATGGGCGCAGGAACTCTGCACTGAATGCGTGGAATGAAACCAAGAGAAACTGAAGCGGATTTGCTTAATGTGGCTTTGTCTTTATGCTGACAGACAAATCTGGATTGCAATCCTATGTGCATTTGCAGTATTCCCCACTGAATTCAGCTTTACCCTCAGCAGTTGGACTTGCCTGGATATTGAGAGGCGCCCCTCAACCCCCGATGTTTCTACTGCCCGATTGGGAAAGCTGAAGAGATTCAGGGGGTGGTGATGGCCCACATGACAGGGGGTGTGTGGCCAGAGAGCTAGCAAAAGAGGAAGACTGCCCCAAGGGTGCACCTGATTATCTGCGGCAATACAGGAGCTGCATCCGTTTCAGGCAATCTCACTATGTGGTTGTGAGGATAAACTGGGTAAGAGCAAGTGACATATGCTGTCCTAAGCTGCTTGGAAGAAGGGCTGGATAAAAATATGCAGGGCAAGAAGGCAACATTCGTCTCCCATTGGATGATCCCAGCATCTATTACCCAGATAAGACTGCTATCTATCTATCTATCTATCTATCTATCTATCTATCTATCTATCTATCTATCTATCTATCTATCTATCTATCTATCTATCTATCTATCTATCTATCTATCTATCTATCTATCTATCTATCTATCTATCTATCTATCTATCTATCTATCTATCTATCTATCTATCTATCTATCTATCTATCTATCTATCTATCTATCATTTGTAGTCCACCTTTCTCACTGAGACTCAAGGCACATTAAATAATATAAATCATTACAATCAATGGCTGCAACATTCGAGAACCATATGATAGGATAAGGATAGCAAAAATTTGAAAAATGGCAGAAATCCGATACAGAGCTGAAAAAAATATACTGAAACAAGTAGAACGACATATTGAACAGTGCAGCACTATCAAGTACAAGCATATTTACAACAACAGACAGTACGCAGTAGTATAGCCTGCAGTCCCTATCCTTGTACCAACACATCTCTCTTAGCCATTTCTTTACAGCACAGCCTGTGTGAGAAAGCCTTCCTGAATAATTGGGTTTTGCGCAGTTTGCAGAAAGCTAGGAGAATGGAAGCTTGCCTGACCTCTTCAGGCAGGCTGTTCCATAAGGTGGGAACCACTACAAAGAATGTGCGTATACGGATGTTCAGTTTAATTATCATGGCTAATACCCCTTCCTTCCCACAGCTGCTCTTCCTCCCAACCTCCCTTTGTCCTATTTGGACAGCCTGCTCCAAAAATGCTGGGGGGGGGGGAGAGAAAGCTATTAATAGAACCCCGTGCTCACCAAGCCCCACATGGCTTGCTTAGCTTTTCCCCCGTTGTCTCACCCCACACTTTGAGAAGGTTACCATTCAGATTTTGTGTATGCGAGCCTTCCTCTCCCTTGCTTCCCCTCCCATCTGTTCCCAAAGCAGGCTGACATTTACAAAAAAAAAAAAAATACAGGGAGAGAGAACGTCATGTTGCAGCTAGCAATATGGAGTCTGGGCTCAGAGTAGGTAGGAACAGGCACTGGCAAAGCAGGACAATGTGACTTTATTTAAATAGCTCTGCCAACATCTTGCACGCGAGACAAAAGCAAGCAGCAAACGTGCCAGAACAGGCTGCATGTCTCTGAACAGACCCACACGAAATCCATGCTGTGCTAATCCTAGGGCTGCATTCAGACATCACATTAACTCAACATGTAGAGTCTCTCTACACGAGACATCTGACATGTGAAGAACATGTGTAGGGAGATGCAATGTTAGACTGGAACGATAGTTTAAAAAGACAGAGCCGTGGAAGGGCAAAGGTTTTGCTATACACTGGAGCTGTGTGAAGGGGCTGTGAAATGCCAGAAGGGAAACTTCAGCCCATTATAACTTCTCCAGGTCCAACCCTAGCTCTGGAAGGCAGCTCCAGCCCATTTTCATTCCTCGCTGCCCTTTAGTTGTGATCCCACACAGTTTCAGACTGGAGAGATGAAATTGGCAGAGCCTTGAGGGAGGAAAAGATGAAATTAACACCCCCCCCCAGGAGCTCCTCCGGCTCAGTCTTTTTAAAGTATGCTTCCCAGCTAACATTGCATCTCCCTACACTTGACAAAGTCACGCCAAGGCGTCTTGTGTAGAGAGTCATAGCTGAATGCAACTCATTGCCAGTCTTGAGAGAGCGCCCCCTCCCTTCTCAGTTAGAAACCAGAGCCCTTTTCACACTACTTACTTGTTTCCGGAACATCGCGAAATGTAGTGCAAAAAACACGGAAGATAGCGTCTTCTCGCGAGAGTTTTGTGCGATGTCGCGCAAAACTCTTGCGAGAAGACGCTATCTTCCGTGGTTTTTGCGCTACATTTAGTGATGTTCCGGAAGCAAGTAAGTAGTGTGAAAAGGGCCCAGCTCTGTATATACCAATAGATGTGGGCGTGTGTGTTAACTGGAGTAAACTTTTCCTCTGCAAATTGGGTTCTATACCTGGATTAAACCCTGCCTTAGAATCCAGATTTATGCATGGGGGAAACTTAACTTCAATTAATCTGAGTGCTCACATATGCACGTTATGGAGTTAGCAAGTTAGCTAGAAAAGGAGCAACACAAGGATGTTGCTGCTCTCATCAGCTAGAGGGCATAGGGTTGCCATTGGTGAGCAATCTCCTGCTGCCACGCTTACTGTCCCACTGCTGATCAATTCTATGGCAGGAGAAACAAAAGGGAAGGGGGGACAGCATCACTCGGAATTCCACCAATCTCTACGGTGGAATTCCTAGAGCGTTGTAGTAAGCTATGATGTCATTTGTGATTTTTTCCCTCCTGGAAACGGCATAACGGTATTAACAATGTTGTATCCCCAGAAGTCTACCCAGAAGAAGCTCCTGTGGTTGCCAATGATAACCTGGCAACCGTAGGAGGGCATGCTATCTAGCTCTTTTATTTTCTTTGCTTATTAATTGTATTTCACTTGTTCAAATTGTTGATTACTTAAATTAGGCACTTTTGTAAGCCGCTTTGTATTTTTACTCAGAATAAAAAGAGAGTAATACATTACCTAAGTTAATAAATTTTCATCTACCATTTTGAAAGCATGCGTAGTTGTTCCATTGCCAAAGGGGGGGAATTTACATAATTTAACACCATTTTAACCTCTGCCACTATATTATTTGACCTTTGATGTCCATTTCCTACCTATCCACGTTTCCTATGCCGCCCTCCCATTTACTCTACTGAAGTGATCTCCAACCCGGTGCCCACCGATGTTTTCCCTGGTGCCAATTTCCTTTCGCCCCAAATTCCAGCTTTCCTGCACCTCACTAGAATAGGACACAAGGACAATTGATTTGAAACTTCCCAACCTTTTGTGATTGGTGAGCCCTGCCTGGCAGCCATTTTGTGGCAATGCCCACTCCGATTTCCAAAGGTGCCCACAGGCTCAACAAAGCTGGGCTCCCTTATCTGTATCTTGAAATAGTACAGGCCTGGGAGGCTCATACCGTAAGACCGTTCTGTGTACTCGAGTCGGCACCAAACCCCATTCGGAGCGGTGAAATAATAATTCCCCCGAGGTAAATGCGTTTAGGATTGAGGTGGTAACCTGGAAGAAGTCCTGCCATGATTCCTGGAGGGCATTAAAGTGATATACAGACTCAGTTGCTTTTGTGATTATGACTGTTCAATGGGCGTCTTTGGGGAGAAGGTAAGGAACAGTTTTTAAAAGTATCATAAAGGAAAATATGGTGGCACTTAAAGGAAATCATTATGTAAAGGTTTATGAAATTTGCTCCTGCTAATAGCCTAAAGGTAATGGTCCAGAGGCTACACAGAATATGGCATCAGGTCATCCCTCCCCCCCCCCACTGATGGAAGTTTTAGATATATAAAAACCTTCAGGGGTCACTAGCTTGTGGAGGGGGGAGGGGGGAGGAGCAGGGAAAAGATACAACTCTCACCCTATTCAATAAAAAAGGAAGAAGCCACCAATGATAATGGCCTTTCTTTTGGGATCATAAAAAAAAAAATCAACATCTTGCCCCCAAGTAACCTGGATATATTATGCAAATTAAGAACATCTGCATAATTGTGCCTAATTTGCTCTGCTTCTGCATTCAGGAGTACCTTCCTCCAGGAGCCTAGATCCAGAGGAGTTCGCTGTGTTAGTCTGTAGTCGCAAAATAGTAAAGAGTCCAGTAGCACCTTTAAGACTAACCAACTTTATTGTAGCAGTAGCTTTCGAGAACCACAGTGCTCGCATCTGACGAAGAGAGCTGTGGTTCTCGAAAGCTTATGCTACAATAAAGTTGGTTAGTCTTAAAGGTGCTACTGGACTCTTCCCCAGGGAGGGGAGTGCATGTTTTTCTGCTGCAGGGCAAAATTCGTTTCTCTGTGCATTTCGTCCTCTACCGCCCCACATACCTGGCTCCAACTTCATCATGTATTTTTTGCCAATAGACATATAAATTTTTTAAAATCCATTTTTCAGGTGCCTGACCTCTCAACTTGTTTAACTGGTAGGTATAAGACATCAGATCAGGAAGATGTTTCTATAAGGTATAGCTTTGCAATGTTTATTACAATTATCAGTTCCCTTTACTGCATTTCAGTGTTTTCTACCTTTATAACAATAACAACAACATTCAATTTACATACCATCCTTCAGGATGACTTAACACCCACTCAGAGTGATTTACGAAGTATGTCATTATTATCCCCACAACAACAATCACCCTGTGAGGTGGGTGGGGCTGAGAGAGCTCTGTGAGAGCTGTGACTGACCCAAGGTCACCCAGCTGGCTTCAAGCAGAAAAGTGGGGAATCAAATCCGGCTCTCCAGATTAGAGTCCTGCCGCTCTTAACCACTACATCAATCTGGCTCTTTTCATTATAGACCTTCCTTTAGTGCTGCTCCTATTTAATGTGGAATTGTTTCTTTGAGAGAATGTGACCAACACAGGAATCTCCTTGTCTCCTTGTCTCCTCCCCATCCCAATACAGACCAGAATCAGAGAGACCCAAGCTGATACCCAAGTTCGAGTCCCCACATCGCCACTTGGTTATGAAGCTTCCTTTTGGGTAGGCCAGCCTCTCTCAATTCAAATTGCCCCATGGGAGTGCTGTCAAGACAAAATGGAATAATTCTACCAAACCTTGCAGGTATGCTGTGCTGAGACCATAATTATATAAGAACTGTAAAGCTTAGAAGAGCTGGGCTTTGATTGCAAACCTAGCTTTCTTGTGTGGCTGCCCTTTGGTTGAGAAATCTGATACCAGCCCATTTTAAAACTGCCTGGTTTTCACACACCAGAAATCTGAGACATCCTCATTTAAAGATGCCTTTGTGGTTTTCGTACCCAGAAAGCTGGGAAAGAGGCGGAAAAGCACCTTGAGCGGCACATGTGAACTTGGCCGGAGTTCTACGGAGGAGAAGTTGAATATAAATGAAATGGTAGCGACAGAGAAGGATGCCAGAGCACAGACTGCAAGGACTAAAGTAGCCAGGTATTACTCCAGTGAAAATGATCCTCTTTGGGTCAGGGGAGAGTGAGAAGGAGGGAAAAGGTCCCCTTGTACACAGAGAACAACGGAAAACAAGGCTCAGCCTGTCCCACCCCTTTGGGGAATCTTCCAGTGCTTGCTAGCTACAAGTGACGCCTGACACAGGTTGGACACTTGTCAGCTTCTCTCAAGTTTTGATGGGAAATGTAGGCATCCTGGTTTTACAGCTTGGCTCTCCATTACAGCTGCAAGACCAGGATGCCTACATTTCCCATCAAAACTTGAGGGAAGCTGACAAGTGTCCAACCTGTGTCAGGCATCACTTATAGCTTGGCTCTCAGTCTGATCACTGGTCTATCAAGGTCAGTATTATCTACTTAAGACTGGCAGCAGCTCTCCAGGGTCTCAGACCAATGTTCAGTCCTCTGAACTGGAGATGCTGGGAATTGAACCTGGGTCCTTCCTCGTGCAAAGGGAAGGGAGGAAGCACATTGAGGAGGGCACTCGTGGCCAGCTTGCTGTTGGTAGAGGTGTGTCCGCATCATGAACCCGCGCCCTCATTAGCTGGGTCTGAACTGGAGCTGAGCAGCGGTGGCACAAGGGAAGCAATTGATGTACCTCATTCGAGGCAACAGAACACCTTGAAATTCACCCTTGGTTATAAACCTGGCTGTGTGAATGGAGCCTAGAAATATGCAGATGAATTCCCGCATTGCTGTCACACACAGAGACAGATTGGTGCTTTAATCTACTGAGTTAGTTTCTGGAGGGCTACTGTTGAGGGAGACTAGGAACAAGATGAGACAAGGCCCAGTTTAGCTGGCAGTGCCCCAGGGGCACCTCGGTGCCGACCTGGCTAGCAGTGATTACCCAGGCAATGGGGATATGGAAAGAGGCAACGGGCAAGCCTTTATCTGCGGCCACTGCTTGGCTAAGAGTGTCTCTGCATGAGGCATCTGACGTGTGAAGAACACATGTTGGGAAATGCAATGGTAGATGGGAAGGGTAGTTTCAAAAGACAGAGCCAGCAGCAGGGAAAAGGCTTTGCTATATACTGGAGCTGTCTGAAGGGGCTATGAAATGCCAAAAGGGAAAGTTCAGCCCAATATAACCTCTCCAAGTCCAAGCCTGGCTGTGGAAGGCAGCTCCAGCCCATTTCCATTCCTCTCTGTCCTCTGGTTGCGATCCCACACAGTTTTAGACTGGAGCGGTGAAATTGACAGAGCCTTCAGGGAGGTGAAGATGAAGTGAACAAATCCTCTGAGGAGTGATCTCCACTGGCTCTTTTTAAACTACGCTTCCTGGCTAACATTACGTCTCTCTAACTCTGGGGTTGTTTCAGCTCCCCAGGCAATCCTGCCTCCCTGTATGTGACTCTTTCAGTGCCATCCTAAGACAAATTACAAGTTTCTAAGCCCACTGACTTTAATGGACTTAGAAGGGTGCAACTCTGCTTAGGATGGCATTATTATTTACTTCTTGGAGTCACAATGTGTAGGTGGTTAAAAGGCTCCCATAACCATCCTGACAAATGGGTCTGAGATAAATGGGGCGGCGGGGGGTGGGGGAAGAGTTATAGATGATGCCAAACAAACAGTAGTTCAAAAGTGAGAAAAGGGGAGCAGGAAATCACGATTCTCAACAGAAGAACCTAAAATTAACATGGAGCGATGAGTGAATCACCTCGCTAAGACACCGAAACAAAGACATTTTCAAAATGAGACTCTGGGACTACTACTAAAAATTAATAAACACAAAGCTATTCGCTCTCGCATCATCACTGCTGTGGTCGTGACCTTTGTAATTTTGCTCCTGGAATTAGCAACGATATTGAAAAACGATCTGCAAAACATGCTGAGCGGGTGTGTGCTCTCTGCACATGCGTTACGATGATTCAGAGGCCCTGGAAACCATACCTGGCAGGGTCACGGCGTCCTTCAGGCGGGTTTGATAGAACTTGGTCTTGGAGCCGTGAACCGTCAGTCGGGATCTACAAAAAACGGCAGGGAAAGCAGGGTGATGCTGCGTCATTTCTGCCAGCAAAAAAATGGGGCGTCTTCTCACATGTAAAGCTGCAATTCTTTACCAAAGCAACTCAAATTGTCGTTGCAACTCAAGTTGGGCAAAAAAAAAAAAAAGAAGAAGAGGGTAGGGGAGTGAGTTTTGAAAAATCTAAAGCATTTTGCTCCCTGAACAATCTGTTGTTATTTTTCTCCTAATGCATGTTGGCGGGAGGGGGGGGGGCATGGCTGATATATGAGCCCAGAAACGAAGCTGCAGTAGAGCTGGAAGAAAGGCTGCTTTACTACACCAGTATCATTTCCACACTTCCAAGGGTTGGGGACCAAAGTTGAAAGCTTTTAACGCCATGTCCTGTTATCATCCAGTGCATTTAGCAGTATCTGTTACATTTAGGCAGTGCTCATAGTTGTCCCCTCCACCATTTTATCCTCACCACAACCCTGTGAGGTAGGTTGGGCTGAGAGCATGAATGGCCCAAAGTCACCAGGTGAGCTTTCTGAATGAAGGAAGGTTTGAACCTGGGTCTCCCTCCATTCCTAGCTCACCTCTTTAGCCACTCTTTGATTGGTCTCAGCAACCATGATACCATTGTTAAAGGTAAGTGCATGAACTTTATCGCAGGGGAGAGATCATTAACCCTGCCCTGGTGAGTCTTAGTGATTCTGGGGTCCTGGGATCACTGCTGCTCCCTCCATCAAGGCCAAGCAAGGGGAAGCCCTTGCCCCATGTGACGTTGGTGTGAGCAGCTGCCGGAAGCCAGCTGCCCGAGCCCCGGATGAGTCTCAAGACCTTCCATATACTTGCGCTTGCACTTTAAATATGGACAGCTCAAGCGTCTGCTGAATGCACCTATAAGGAAAGCTCCTGGAAATTAAATTAAATTAACCATAGGACTGGAGTTACTTTTGCTTTCTTTACAGAATGGTTATTGAACTTCTACATGGCTTTGTGAAATGTTTAGGGAATGTTCAGAATTAAGACTTACCTGTTTGTATCTATTTATTAAGTATTTATTATATATATGCACCGAATCACTTTAAATTTGATTGATGATTTGATAAATGTGTATTGATTGATATATCTAAATACTGTAAAAGGCAAAGGTAAAGGTGCAAGCACCGAGTCATTTCTGACCCACGGGTGGAATTCGCATCATGATGTTTTCTTGGCAGACTTTTTGTTATGGGGTGGTTTGCCATTGCCTTCCCCAGTCATCTACGCTTTACCCCCAGGAAACTGGGTACTTATTTTTCTGACCTCGAAAGGATGGAAGGCTGAGTCAACCCTGAACTGGCTACCTGAACCCGGCTTCTACCAGGATCGAACTCAGGTCGTGAGCAGAGCTTGGGCTGCAGTACTGCCGCTTACCACTCTGCACCACGGGGCTCCGTATCTAAATACTGTATTCCCTGATATCGTTCTTTAGCCTGCGTTGTGGCTTGTCCACTTTGTATTTTGGTTCTAGATGCCGGGGCTGACTCTCTTATATTTCTGGTTTGAGCCCCAGATGGGGCAGGCATGAGCAGCCTTCGCTGTGAGAGGTGGCTTGAGCCCTAAACAGGGCAGGTGGAGTGGCAGCAGAAACGTGCTGTTCTTCTTCTTTCCCCTATCATGAGAGTGGGTGGGACCACAGAAGTCGGGCCCTCCCCCCAAGCATGTGGTTGCCCACTGACTAAGACATCCCTGCTGGTGAGCAGTATTTGCAGTGCAAACTGCCTGCCCAAGCTGCCTGTGAGTGGGAAACTTTTTGGGGGGAGGGGAAAATTGGGTCAAAAACAGGCCACCAGCAAGAGGTTAATCATCCCCTTCTCCCATCACAGTGATCAACTTTGTAGCTACCCTAGGCAGCCAGCATTTCCCCTCCCTCCCTCAACCTCTTTTTCAATTAACTTTTTTTTTTTTTTACTATTGCTAGCACACATAATCAATACCGATTTCAAAGCACTATCCTGTAGAGAGAAAAAAATAACCCTGGGAGATGGATCGTGATCTACCAGCGCCGTCTGCATTTCAGGTTGTTATTACAGAGTGCGCTAAAATGCTGCTGGGAATGTTATCCCCCCGCAGCCGCTCGCTCTAGGTTGCACCAAAGGCTAGTTAATACGTTAAATACATTCTCCTTAAGAGGGTAATTTTAGCCAGCACTCAACTGCATGCAAACTCCCTGTGCCCAAATGATTTACATGCAGCCACATTAAAATTTGCATTCATTCAGCAGCAATATGCAAATTCTAAGCCAAAGCTGATGCTTGCTAAGAATGTATATGATTGTGGACTTCAACTGAACTGTATGATACAGTGTGTGCCAGAGAACTGCCAAGGCTTAGAATGGCACCGCTCTAGAGAGAGGTTTGGGCCAGTGGCAGCGTTTAGATTTTCCTAGACATTCTTGCGGCGTTCTTGTTTCTCTCTGTTCTCCTGAGAGACACACTGTTAAGTTTTCACATATCCCCACCCCACCCACTGGAGTCGTGGTCATGTGGGAAGGCCTTTGGTATATGAGGGCCAGTTTGGTGTAGTAGTTAAGAGCTCTAATCTAGAGAGGCAGGTTTGATTTCCCACTCTTCTGCTTGAAGCCAGCTGGGTGACCTTGGGTAGGGTTGCCAGCTCCAAGTTGGGAAATTCCTGGAGATCTGGGGGGGGTGAAACCTGGAGAAACCTGGAGAAAGTGGGGTTTGGGGAGGGAAAGGACCTTGGCATGGCAGAATTCCATAGAGTCTACCCCTCCCCCAAAGTAGCCATTTTCTCCAGGTGAACTGATCTCTGTGGCCTGGAGACCAGTTGTAATTCCGGGAGATCTCCAGCCACTACCTGGAGGCTGGCAACTGTAGACCTTGAGTCAGTCAAAGCTTCTTGGAGTTCTCTCAGCTCCTCCTACCTCACAGGGTGATTGTTGTGAGGATAATAACATACTTTGTAAACTGCTCTGAGTAGGTGTTAAGTTGCCCTGAAGGGTGGTATATAAATCAAATGTTATTGCTAGAGCTGGATCTGGAAATTCTAGAGATTTAGGGGTGGAGTCTGGGGAGGAAGTGGTTTGGGGAAGGGAGGGACTTCAGCAGGGTGTATAATGCCACAGAGACCACCCTCCAAATAAGCCATCTCCTCCAGGGGAACTGATCTCTGCCGTTTGGGGAGCAGTTGTAATTCTGGGAGATCTCCTGGCTGCACCTGGTGGTTGGCAACTCTGGTTCAAAACCTTTCTTCACAGCCAGAAGGGCTTGAAAAGTTCCTTTGACAAAAGAGGGGTTTGGCATGACAAATCCCACACTTACCGTGAAATCCTAGGCGGAGTCACTCCAGTCTAAGCCCGTTGATTTCAGTGATTTCAGTTCATTGATTTACAGTGAAATCTTAAGCAGGGTTAGTTCAGTCTGAGACCACTGAAATCAATGGGCTTAGACTGGAGTAACTCTTAGGATTTCACTGTTAGACAATCAGCTCATGTGCTGCCTGATTTCAGATCCAGGGTTACTTTAACTTGCTATGTGGGATGTGAAATATATATGAAAAATGCTTTCATCCCTGCAAGCTATTTCTCTCCCCAACCCTTCCAAGCAAAGTTATTTTCGAAATCATATTATCCCCTATCTCAATTATTATACTACAAGCAACAGCTAACCAATAAGGGCCTTGTACCTTTAAAAATATACTGATTCCGAATTGTAGCATAAACATTTAGCATGTGGAAACACTGAATGTATCAGGATTTTTTTTTTAAAAGAAACTGCCTGCTTTTTAAAAAGGGGGTGAAGAGGAGGGGGTGAGAATAAGGCCTCGGTTGTCTCCCAGAGGATAAGTAAAAGATTCAGAAGTCACGGCAAGAAAGGGAAGGAAGATAAATAATTTAGCACTAAGAATAACTGAAGTCTGAGAGTTTGCCAGCATTAGAAGAAATAGAAGAATTTACAAGAATCTGACAATTTTTTTCAGCAGATCCCACCAGGGGATTGAAAAAATAAACCAAGAACATGAAAAACTATTCAAAAAAGTATTATACATAAGTCAATTTCGAAAGGGATGGACTAAAATGTGAAAACAAAAGCATGTATGGGTTCCATTAGCTAAAAAATCAAAATGCTCCTCCAGGGGCTCTGCGTTCCTCAATATTATTTATGTCTGTCTATCATGCTTGTATCTTGGCTTGCCTCCAAAGCACTCACAAGGTGGACTACATGGAGAGTTCAGTTTAAAAAAAAAATAAACTTCACTGAGTCACCTGTCCATCATTTTTATGCAGAGCTCTACAGCTGTGACGCAGTTTTGGCCACCCAAAAAAGTGGGGGAACAAATGAGGCAGTTTTCAGATGGAAACGATTCCCACTGAAACTTATGGAGCTCAGTAGACACGGATATGGCTGCATGTTTAGCTGGTGTTAGATAAATTCAAGAAAGACATGTCCATCAAAGCCATGATGGCTAAGAGGAACCTCCATGTTCAGATGCAGTATAACTGCATACCAGTTGCTAGAGCTGTCAATAATGTGGGGGGCTTTGTCTTCTGTTCCACCTTGCTTAACTTTTTCATATGATATTGGCAGTTGTGTCTCTCCCCCCTCCCCAAATATACTGCTTCTTAAGGTGATTTCATCCAATCAGAGATCACATGGGTAGTGTGATGACATCACGTCACCCAGCCAATCAGATCAGGTTACACAATGACTTCACAAGAGTGAGGCGAGGATTCTTTCCCCGACAATACTGTGTAGCCAATCAGGGCTGACTATCTAATGAGGTCAGAAAACCAAACTGGAATGAGAACAAATTTTCCCATCCTCAGTCTGAACGGGCAAACATTTTTGCCCGAATTAGTTCTCTCCCACCCAATACCAAAATGGGAGAAGGCGTTTGGGAACATGTTTTGTTCATGTGTTCATTCTCTCATTTATTTATTCATTCAAACATTTCTGTCCTGCCTTATCTCCTCAGACACAAGGCAGGGAACACAGCCACAACCGAGTTGCAAAGACGTCACAGTCCAGTTCACAAAATTAAAACAGATTAAAATACGTATTGGTTACAAATCTAAAAGCAGTCAAGATTTAAAACGTTAAAGAATTGAAACACGCTGGCTGGTCAAACAGAGGAGTAGAACAAAAACAGAAACCTAGGAATTTCCGCACGCGAAGTATGTGCCCTTCATACAAAGTGAACACATGAGCCTGCCTTATACCAAGCCAGGCCATTGGTCCGTCTAGCTCAGTATGTTCACTTATTTTACAGCCACCTAGCAGGTGAGAACTCCCAGGTTACAATTTAGCCATCCTGCTGCAATAGCTCTCTATGGAAAGGAGAACTTCTACATTCTCGGCATTCACTGAAGAGTTTTTGCCAGCACTGGAAAATGCATGTACCGTGAGCGTGTTCTTTGTTAGAGCTTCTTAAGTGACCGCAGCGTACACGTAACAAATCACACCAACAACCCCTAAGGTGAAAATCCAACTCACGGCCCGGTATGAAAGTGGAGTCCATTTCTAACCAGCTGGAACTAATAGGGGAGGCCTCGCTTGCATCAGGGATTGCCTATTAAAGGAGCGCCAGTTTCTGAAGAAAAGCCATTTCGTGCTCGGTGGTGATCCAAGAAATGTTAAAGTCTGTTACACTTGCCATTCATTCTCTGCTTGGATTAAATATTTCAATTTCGGCGCAGGGGTAAATTTCAAACACAACGGTCAGCCATTTCAGCTCCATCATAAATACTTATCCAAAGAGCTTTGATGCGGTGGTGAGCGGCCCGAAACAAGCAAGCACCTTTGTGACAACTTCCATTCACGTTGCTTATGTTTGTTGGTTTCTTTTGCGGTGGCATTTCTATCCGCCAAATACCAAAGAGGGAAAGCAAAAGAAGAAATCACTTGGGATTTGTGTGGAATGGGAGGGAGGCCAGGCCGTGAAAGGTTGGAAGTGGCTTATTAATACGTCCAGCAGGGCAGCAAATGGTCTTGCCGCTGGGCCTGGAGAAGCAATAATTTCAGAGCTCTGCATCGCTTGCTACTTATTTGTGGATGCAAATCTTGGGGTTTCTTCAAAGTCTTTTCGTACGCTACGAACAGCACTGGAAACTGACTTCTACTTTTTAATAGCCGTGTGTTTGGTTTTGGAACCCGAAATGTGTAACTTCCTTCACTCCTTATTAAGTTTGGAGTTTAATTTGGGGGGGGGGGATACATTTATTTAGATAGTTTTTTCTCAGGCCATTGCACCAGTCTGGCAGCTTTGGGGTACACATGGAGTTGAAGAATTTAGAGGAAGGCAAAAAGAGTTTTTCCTGGATCAGGGATGACTGGAGCTGGGAGAGATCGGAATTGTAAGAGAGACACCTTTGGGCTCAGAGTCTCTTTACATAAGACTTTTTACACGGGGACACTCAAGTGACTAACTTTGTGTGGTCTTATATTCAAGTGTACACTGCCTCCCTAGCCAGGCACGTGTACCCACAATGGGAGAACAAGTGTAAGATCTTTCACTTGAGCATCCCTGTGTAAGATGTCTTGTGTAGAGAGACTCTCAGACCCATACAAATCTGCAGTCAGCCTTCGGCATCCGGGCCATAAACCAAAACTCCAAAGTACTTTTTTATTCACACTTTGTTGGATACTGTACAGTCGGTGTACTATTGCACTCATTCACAACTGGACCTTTCTCTGAAGATGAGAGAATCCAACTGCAAATGACTGCTATAGCACAACACGAGTGCCATTGGTAACGAAATGTGGATGCAGCAATGGTTGAAACTTAAACTTTTGTGTGTGTGTTTGTCAAACGTACAAATCGTGACGCTGACAAATACCATCACAACACTGCAATACTTTCTGGTTTGTGTTGTAAGATATCATAGCTGAAACCAATGCTGATCTGCATGGAAAAGAGTCTGAACATCTTAAGCTAGACATTCTGAAAAGATTTATTTCAGGGGTGAATTTCAAGCATTTGCACCAGGCCTTGTCAGTTGCCATGGGAATCAAGCATTTTTGAAGCCTACCTGAAGCAGAGACCCCATCACGTGTACACACCTGACCAGGGCTTTTTTTCTGGGAAAAGAGGTGGTGGAACTCAGTGGGTTGCCTTAGGAGAAAATGGTCACATGGCCGGTGGCCCCGCCCCCTGATCTCCAGACAGAGGGGAGTTTAGATTGCCCTCGGGCAATCTCAACTCCCCTCTGTCTGGAGATCAGGGGGCGGGGCCACCGGCCATGTGACCATTTTCAAGAGGTTCCGGAACTCCGTTCCCCTGCGTTCCCCCTGAAAAAAAGCCCTGCACCTGACAAGGAGAGCCTGCAGCTTCACTTGGTAACACAAGGGGCATTTGCTGAACAGGGCCCATTTTTTCAGAACTGCATCCAATTCTCGGGGAATGTGAATAGTTCTGTACAGCAGCCGAGAAAGGCCACAACTAAGTACCAGGTGATTTGCATGCATACTGGCATCTCTTTAATGATTTTTTTCTAGTTGGATTGGAAGGGGAGATGTCAAGAAGGTTGGGCCGGAACCGACCAACCTTTATCAACCTAAGCATTCAAGTGCTTTCACGGCAACTTTTTTGCAAATCGAAGAAAGCAGACGTCTCTGTCTTGCCGGCAGAGCTCATGAATTGCGTGCACAAGGTCCTGGGTCCAATCCCACTGGCCTCCAGTGTGGTCTACTGGTTAGACTGTTAGTCTAGGGTGTGGGGGGATTGGGCTGGGTTCAAATCTCCACTCTACCATACAAGCGCTCTGGGTGAACTTGCGCCAGTCAAGGTCCTTGGGATGACCCACATTACAGGGCTGTTGTGAGGATAAAAGGGGGCTTTACCTATACACAGGCTGCTTTTGAAAGCCCGAAAACACAGAAGATACTTCCATGGAGTTCTTGTTGGCTTCACCCTGCAGCAAGCAGCAGACACTGACGCTGCAAGCAGGCCAAGGGGAAGTCCAGCATCTGCGAATTCTGTTTCAGCCACAGAAAAATGGGCAGGGGCCTGTCATGTTGGACCCCACCAACTTGGGTTTTCCTGCAAGGAAGCTGCATCCCAAAAGCTTTGACCTCATTAAATCAAAAAGATCTGGGCGATTCACATGGTTCTTCCACAAGATATGGCAATGAACACAAGCTTAGACGGCTTTAAAAAGAGATTAGACAAATTCATGGTGGGAGGATACACCAATGGCTATGAGCCATGATGAATAATGGAACCTCCATGTCCAGAGACAAAGTATCTCTGAATGTCAGCTGCAGGGGGGGTGGGGGGAATTCCGGGGAAGGAAGCTGTGCACCTGGGCCTTCTGGGAACATCTTGCTGGCTGCTGTGAGAACGAAGATGCTGGACTGGCGGCATTTTTGGTCTCATTCAGCAGGCTAACACAACATCTTGTGGAAAGAAGCTTCATAATGTGTCGACTTTACCTAAAGTAGGATTTCCTTCATCTTAGCCTTACTGCCTATTAGTTACTGTGGATGATCCTGAGCTTTTTTATTCCAAGAGAGGGCAGAAAGCACAATTAGCATTCGTCTTCAGAAATTTGGAAAGTTTTGACCTGCTGCTGCCTTCTCAGCTGGGTGCAAAGCCATCTTTTGGAGCCTGCGTGAAAACACAGCCAAAGAATTATTTATAAGACTGGCTGGTAAGATTTGAAGATTTATTTAGATTCTTTGCTACAGTATGTAACCTTTAAGATGGACTTAATTGCTAACTACAAATAAACGCATCATCTAGTAATAAAAACAATTTAATTGGGCCGCTATTAGATGTTTAATTGCCTTCACAATGTTTGTACAGCACTTGCTTATAAACCTCTGAAAAATATTGCCCTACCTCATCTGAGTAAATTCTCTGTTCCCTTACAAAAACATACACAAATCTGCATTGCACCTTTGATTTTGCCTTGGGGGCAAATTAAACATTATAGGGGGCATTTCCTCCATTTTTAAAATTTAAATTCTGCTATGACCTAACTTTCCCGCACTCCATTGTGTTGCAGTTGATGTCTATGGTCTTGGATTCATTCCCCGGGCAATGTCAATTGCTCAAATTCCCCTTTGGTCCAACCACAAAATTCAGGTGCAGACAGTTTACAAGCACGTTCAAATGATCTGAAACTCAGAGGTTTTGTCTGAAGAAGGTGCCCTTTTTCAGAATCTCAACAGTTTTGTCTGTTGTCTGACGCAGTTCAAGTGCAAGGGACAAACCAACATTTGTTTGTTACAAAAATGACCCCCTGGAAATGCTCAGAATTAGGCCCTTCCATTGCTCGCAGCTCAAATGTTGAACGTTTTCAATTTTTCAAGAAAACATGGTTTTCATGGCATTCAGTACTCAGGGAAACAACAAACTGTGGTTTGTTCTTTTGCTTACAAGATTTTATACCGCAACTTCATCCTGGTTTGTAGGAAAGAAAACCATCGAAAGGGGTGGCGGAGGGGGACGACACAAATTTCCAGGGATCTTGATGATGGAGCAAGATGAGTTATGCAATTTGTTTTCATAGTTTTTGGTTTCCTCTAGGTGAAGGGGGGCAGAGGAGACGTTCGTCTGGGTGCTGCTGCCCATTGTGGCTCATCTGGTGACAAATCTGAAGTCTAAAAAGGCACAAGGTGAAGCCGTTTAAATTTTCTCAAGCTTTTGCCCCTATAATGGCATTGTGGGGAAGCCCTCAGTTTGCAATTCAAAGAATCTTAAAAATGGAATGCAGGATGTATTGCAGATTAAATAGGATTACGTGGCATTGGGTTCATAGCAGGTTTCAAGATGCACTAAAGGGGGAGAGAGAGAAGGGCAAGAGAGAGAAGAGCAAGGCCTTGCCTCCAGCTTTCACTGCATGCGATTCAGAGCTCTCAACAGACAAAACCTGGAATACAATGATACGACGCAGCCAGGCTCTCGTCACAGAAGTCCTTGGTTCATCTCTGCCCCCTCTGGCAAGCTGCCATGCAAACCAACGCAGAGTTACACTCTATTAAGCCCATTGAGGATTATGGTGAGAGAGCAAATTTCCCCAACCACGACTAGCCCGCGAATATCTGTGTCCTAAAGTTTAATTCGTTCATTCCCATCTTTATCATCACATTAAATGCTTTATTGGATTACCCAAATCTGTATTTGACTTCTGAGAGATCTCTGTCTTTCGGTGCTACACCTCTGAAGATGCCAGTCACAGCTGCTGGCAAAACATCAGGAACTACAATGCCAAGACCACGGCGATACACGGCCTTAGCCATGGCCTCTGCTTCTAACATAGAAGTCGTAATGAAGAATCGATGCAGGATTACTAAGGTAACATATATGGCACGCTTTGGGTGCTTTGGAGAAGGTGCTGCAGTATAAAATGTGAAGTGATAGAGAGGAATGTTGGAGAGGAGTCTGACATGGAACCAGGAGGCATCAACCCCCCAGAGAAGCCATAAATATCTTTGACTTTGATCCATTCTGGTTCATTGCCATCATACTCTAGGATCAGCCTTACGGACTCAGAGGTCTGAACCTCCTCCTTTTGGGGTCCTTCAGGACTGACGGGATTTTTCTATTAATCTCAAAGATCCAGATGTCACCATCTAACCTGGAGCACCCACTCAACCCACCTCACCGCCAAATCAGCAACCATGTGGTCTTCCAAGTACCCATTTACCCATCCCATAGAGCTGGCTTTTCGTAATTATGTTTTTACTTCCTATGCATTAGAGCAATATCATTCATCAAGCATGGCCGGAGACAGGGTGGGAAGATGATGGGCTGGAGAAGAGAAACTTAACTCATTTGGAAAGGGGTTAACTTATTCTGCCCCACCCATTCCCTGCCCTGTGCGCTGCTCAGCCATTCAGAGAACTCCCCCCCCCCCCGCCGTACTGCCAATCCATATGCTCTGCTCCATTTATGATTTCGACATTGCATCAGGGGGGAACTATTCACACTAAGCTGTGGAGATTAGAGACTCAAGCCGTAGGGAAGTCGGATGGCCTCCGTCATATCCATCTGTTTTCGATCCCAAACTCTTCACACCTGCTTGTATTTATTATGCCTTGCTTAGATAAGATGGGGGTAGTTTTTCAAACCTTTTCTTTAAAAAGTGCATGAAGGCAGGAATTTTCTGCTTTTGTTTTTTAAAGACAGTTTGATATGCTCTCACAACACAACAGGTTGCAGCAGAACACAGAAATGGTAAAAACTGGACAGCTCCTTTAAACACCTCTCCAAAGTGGCTGAAGCAACCAAAATTGAGCAAAAGCCACATCGGGCAAATTAACATTTTCACAGTCAGATGGCTGCATGCAGATCACGTATGCAAGATTTTTTTTTTTAAAAAAAGTAAATACCACTTTGCCCCAGTCTCTAAAGAACCCCTTGTTCATCACCCCCAACCAAATAGCAATACTTTTGCATTTGATTAGCATTGGATTATTAAAATCATTGTAATGATGCTACAAAGCAGGCTAAAGATGAGAAAAAGTGAATTATGTAAAGCCATCCAATGAACTTGTGGCAGAGGCAGGATTTGAACTAAGGACTTCCTGTCTTGTGACCTTGTTTCTTATAGCTACTGCACTATATCTCTTAAGTAAGCCTTGCCTGAACATGAGCCAGTCTTCCATAACCTCTAGAAGATACTCAAAAGATCTGATTAGGTCCTTGGAATTAAGCAAGTAACAATAAACTGCAAGAGGCAGCTCTGACAACCCTATCTGATAGACCGGTTCATATTTAAAAAAGTTTTCTGGCACGCAGGTTCCATTTCTGACATCACTCGATAAAAGGGTACCTAGCAGTAGAGCTGGGACAACCTACTATTATAGATGCTGGAGAAGCACTGATCATGTGGGCTAGATGGACGAGTGGTCTGACTCCATACAAAGCAGTTGTGTATGACTGATGTATCATGATGTATATGTCATCATGTATGACTGATGTATCAGCAATTACCACCTGGTGTATCAGCAGTTGTGTACGACTGGTGTATCAGTAAATACCACCTGGTGATTCTAGGCAGTAAGCCAAGCCAGAAATTGTTCAGGAAAAGAACGGTGTAACGGCCCTCCGACTGATATTCTAGAATCAACGTTCAATGCACATGAACACACACACAGCTGTCTTCTATTGAATCAAGGTCAGCATTGTCTACTCAGACTGGCAGTGGCTCTCCAGAGTCTTAAGTGGACGTCTTTCATATCGCCTACTGCCTGGTCCTTTTTAGCTGGAGGATTGCACACGGGGCCTTCTGCCTGCAAAGCAGAGGCTCTTCCATTGAGACGCCGCCCTGGAATGACAGTATCTGAACGACACTGCCTGACAAAGGGAGCTCTGACTCTCAAAAGCTTACACCCTGAAAATCTGGTTGCTCTCTAAGGTGCTGCGAGACCCAAATCCTGCTGTTCTAACGCAGACCAACATGGCTGCCCACCTAAAACAGTCCTGGAATGGTGGCAGGAAGAGCTCCGTTACAGGTCAGCCTTGAGCTCGTTCGTGTGTGAACGTGAGCTAGGTGGTGATCAAAATCACTCTCTGTAAAGAAATCCAACCTTGCCGCAGAACGTGGTCATCGGACCAGTTAACCAATTTCTTTGCTTTGCCAGAGCCGTTTTCTGGTTCCCGAATCTGCAGTCCTTGGGTCCAGGTCCCTTAATTGGGTGGGGTGGAAAAGAAGAGAGGACCCTTGAGATATTGAGAAAACTATTTCTGACCCCCCCCCTTTAACTCCCATAGCCCTGAGTGAAATCCAAAACCACCAGGCAACAAAATGCAACTCTTAAAAAAATGTTTTTAAAGTATTTTTGTTCAGAACAAGAACACGGCAGATGGGCATCCGCAAAAAAACAAGCGCTGCTCCTGGGTGAGCAAATGGAAAGATGAGCGATTGGCTACCTTCGCGAACGCTTCCTCTGTAACGTTTGGCGCTGTCCACTATTATTTACAGTCGTTTCCTTTCGTTGTGTTTCTTGCCCTGTAAAGATCTTGTCAATCCTATCTCCCGGCAACTGGTTCGATACACGAGACAGCGAGAGTAGTACTCTCCAAGTCTCCAAAGGCCCTTTGCTCCAAGCGAAATGTGGGGCATGGCTTCACCTTGGCCTGGAATGTTACACAGTGGAGATCAGCCAAAGAGCCAGAGACAGCGGCCTGTGTCCAAGCACACCTGCACAGAATGCTGATTCGCCTGCATTCCACTCTGTAACGGCAGCCCCTTTTGTCCACAGCAAGAACATTCCTGGGGTCACGGGACCCACGGGGAAGAATAATGGCATGAGATAGGGAAGGGGGTGAAATAATTCCTTCTGCGTTGTCCACAAATGCAGTTTCATAGATGGAAGTGGGGGATTCACCCCCTTTCCCCTGAGCCACTTGCAACTGGGTCACACAAACTGAGGAACTATCTTTCCGAAGGTCAGAAGAAGCTGCTGGAACAGAGAGGGATGCGGGAAAACTCAGTACGCCTTCGTGGAAGGCACGGTGAGATACAGGTCAGTCTCCTCAAGGTTGCTGTGCCAAGAAAGGGTGAGTTTGCAAGGAGGGTCATCTGTTGCCATGGGACTGCCAAGGGATTGTGTGAGACCCTAGATTTTCACTCACCATCCACTCCAATGGCAGTAGATCAAGATGGGTAGCCGTGTTAGTCTGTATGTAGCAGTAGAAAAGAGCAAGAGTCCAGTAGCACCTAGGAGACTAACAAAATTCGTGGTAGGGTATGAGCTTTCGTGAGACATAGCTCACTACTTCAGAAAAGAGCAAGAGTCCAGTAGCACCTATGCGATTAACAAAATATGAGGTAGGGTATGAGCTTTTGTGAGCCACAGCTCACTTCTTCATATACCTATCTTCTTCAGTTACTTGCACTTTTTGACTCCAATGGCAGTTACCTTAATGGGGGGTCTCCTTGTTAAGTTCAGGGAATTAGCATTAAAGGAGACATAATGGGAGGGGTGGGGAAGAGCCCCATGGCACAAAGTGGTAAGTGGTAAGCTGCAGTACTGCAGCCCAAGCTCTGCTCATGATCTGAGTTCGATTTTGGCGGAAGCTGGGTTGACTCAAGGTAGCCGGCTCAAGGTTGACTCAGCCTTCTAGCCTTCTGAGGTCGGTAAAATGAGTACCTAGGGGTAAAGTGTAGATGACTGGGGAAGGCAATGGCAAACCACCCTGTAACAAAAAGTCTGCCAAGAAAACGTGATGAGACATCTCCCTATGGGTCAGTAATGACTTGGTGCTTGCACAGGGGACTACCTTTATCTTTAGTGGGAGGAGGTAACTTAGGGATCTTCACCAATGTATACCAAGATTTTCCCTTAGAGAACTCTCAAATAAACAGGCAGATGTTCTACAGAAAAGGTTTTTCTGTAGTGAGCTGTAGGGGAATTTGAACCTGCATGTCCCCAGTCCAACAATTTAACCGCTACACGGCCCCTGCACCCTGGTTTCACACTGCTTCAGTTGTATCAACAACAGATTACAGCAAGTTTAGCTGGGCAGCAATGGATGACATTTAGTCTACTAGAGAGTAGTTGCTCAGGATCCAATGATGCTGTTGCGGGGTTATTTTGTGTGCGTGCGTGTGTGTAAAAAGAGTGTAGCATTCTGTAGTAGCATCAAGTGTCTATTCAAGTGTAAAAAAAATTAATTGACTCCATCTGTATTGGCCTAATGACTGATTAAATGACTAATCAAGGAAGTCTTAATTAAAACAATTTTTTTCCTGTGCAAAGAAAAGGATCGAGGGGGATGGGGAGGAAGGAGAAAGAAGAGGAAAGCACTCATTAATGCCTTACAATGCGTGTCGGATTCCGTTTGTGTCATTCGCTAACAGCCGTCAAATGAGTAATTATGCACAAGGTCATGTTCTGTATTTCTCTCTCTCTCTCTTTTGCATACATCATCAAGCTGATTGGATTAGGCTTTGGTGCTCGTCTGGGTTCTTGCAAGTGGCGGCATTTTTCCTCAAGACAAAACAGGTAATTAAAGACTGCAGAGAATAAGCGAGTCGAGGAGGCAATACCTCCTCTGCCGTTGCCTGGAGGTGGGATGTGTGTGGGTGTGTGTGTGTGTGTGGGTGGGTGGGTGGCAATAACTGAATCGTAATGGAGGGTTTCTGAACCTGGCTGGTGAAAGATGGAACAGTGGTGGTAGTGGTGAGAAACTGGGACCCTTTTCACACTACATACTTGCTTCCGGAACATCACGAAACGCAGCGCAAAACGCCGCACGAGTTTTGCGCAACATCACGCAAAACTCTCGCGAGAAGATGCTATCTTCCGTGTTTTTTGTGCTGCGTTTCGCAATGTTCTAGAAGCAGGTATGTAGTGTGAAAAGGGCCAAAATCAGGGCAACGGCTAGATCCAGAAGCAGGTTAGGTACCGCTCTATTGAGCAGGCAAGGGCAGAAGGCCAGGCCTCCAGCTTTTATACCAGCCCTGGCCAATCCAGAGGCTCCATCCTGCCTGCAAATAAGGTTGATGTTGCACACTGCTGCACCTGAAGGGGGCACTGAGGCCTGGTTATGCCAAGTCCTCAAGAGCTAGGGTTGCCAGTTGCCAACTGGCAGTGGGAGATCACCTCCTCCCTGCTAGCATTGCCAGCTGCCACTCAGCTCGGTGGCAGGGGGGAAATGGCAAGCAAAATGGGATGTGTATGATCAGCACCCCCGGCACGATGATGCTCCTTCTGGTGAGACACCCAGGAGAGCTGGCATAGCATGGAGCGGCTACAAGAATGTCTTAGGAAGTCTGCTGGTTCGAAACTCGCCTCCCACATGGAGGCCTTAAGCAGGTCACTCTCTCATACCCGCAGTTCCTCCACATCTGCATTATGAGGATAATCGTACTGTCCTACCTTACAGGGTGGTTGGAAGGATTATAAGGTGATGTGCTTTGGAGGCAGTATATAAGCATCCATGCCATCCATGGCTGCGCAGAGACGGAGTCAGAGCTGCAAAGAGGTAGCCTAGGGCCTATCTCCTCTGCTTTACCTACCCCAAATGTGAACTCAAGTTAAAGTCTTTCTCATCAACTACTACCTGGAGCTTTTAAGAGAGCCAGTTTCGCGTAGTGGTTAAGAGCGGCAGGACTCTAATCTGGAGAGCCAGATTTGATTCCCCACTCCTCCACTTGAAGCCAGCTGGGTGACCTTGGGGCAGTGACAGCTTCTCGGAGCTCTCTCAGGCCCACCACCCACCTCACAGGGTGTTTGTCTTGAGAATAATAAGAGCATACTTTGTAAACCACTCTGAGTGGGCTTTAAGTTGTCCTGAAGGGCAGTATATAAATCGAATGTTAATATTATTATTAACTGGAGGTGCTGGGGTCTGGACCTGGGACCGTCTACAGGCAAAGCAGATGTTCTATCACTGAGCCGCAGTCCTTTCAAAGTATTTAACTCTGAGATTAATTCACAAAATAATGAGGATTTAATGATGACTGAGTTCAGTTGCTGCTCAGCCATAAATGACAATGCTGTTGCCTTCAGAGCATTTAATACTTACTGATCATAAATTGATTAATAACCCTGAAATGCCAAGTGGCTAGATAAGCAAACAGGCATCCGATTTGAGTCTGTAAGGCACTGCACAGAAGGGCAAAGATCAGAGAGGCACAACCTTGTTTGTCCACTAATGTTAGGTTAGTGGGGACCTCAACCTTCTGGGAGTTGGTTTCCCACCTCTGCCCCCCATGTCACCTCGGAACCAAACCCTCACGAGTCCCAGCCTGGCATGACGCACAACACCTCATTGGCTCCACAAGAGCTTTACTGTTTGTGGAGTGACGGGTGATGAGGGTGGCTGTGTTGGACCAGCTTCAAAGGCCCACTCAGGCTGCTGGATGATTCAGGCCAACCCTTTCTTCTCAGTCTAATCTGTTTTAGAATCATAGAATCATAGAGTTGGAAGGGATCTCCAGGGTCATCTAGTCCAACCCCTGCACAATGCAGGGAATTCACAACTACCTCCCCCACCCCCAACACACCCCCAGCAACCCCTGCTCTATGCCCAGAAGATGGCAAAACACCTCCAGGATCACTAGCCAAACTGGCCTGGGGAAAATTGCTTCCTGACCGCAAAGTGACAATCGGCATTACCCTGAGCGTGTAAGACGGGGCCATGAGAACTAAGCACTGACGTAACCTTTCCTGCCCTCCCTCTCATGATCTGCCCAGGTTCACAGAATCAGCACTGCCGTCAGGTGGCCACTGAGCCTCTGCTTAAAAATCTCCAAAGAAGGAGAGCCCACCACCTCCCGAGGAAGCCTGTTCCACTGAGGGACCGCTCTAACTGTCAGGATGTTCTTCTTAAGGGGTCGTTGTAAGGCTAAGACTGGAGAAGGGAGAACAGCGCGTGCCACCTTGGAAGAAGAGGAAGGGAGGGCAAAAAGATTGCGACAGATGGATAAAGCACCATCTCTTTCCTCTCCCTTCCTGATTCTATGCTCCAATTCTGTCCCCCCACCCCCTCACCCCATGGCAGCTGTCAAGGCAATGTCTCTTGGGCTTCGAAGTGTGCAGGATTCCTGATCACATTGTAAAAATTCCACGGGGCACAAGAACTTCTTTGCCTGAATCGCAAGGACTGAACTCTGTGTGTCTGTATGAGTGAGAGAGAGATCACTTTTTTTTTTTCCAAGCAAAGGAAGATGCCAGCAGGAAATCCAGATATGGTTTGGGCTTCGACTGCCTCCACGTTGCACTGCTCTGACGCTTAGCGGTTTTTGCAATGGAAAAACAACAAATGCCCTCTGCCTCTCACAGCTCAGTCCAACTTACTTAAAAACAATGTATGAAAATAAGGATGGGGATTATGTGTGTGTGTGTTTTACTTCTTTTTTTTTAAAAAAAGGTACCTCCCAGGGTTTCTGCGGGCCAACTTTGCAATTGTCCGTGACTTGCATCTAAAAGACGAATGGCCTTTTAAAATTTTCTTCTTTGAAATGGTGCAAAAGAAAAAGGCTGTTATTTATTACTAGTTACTTATTTAATTGAATTGAAGGCGAGCTGCATTGGTTGCCAGTGGAGTACCAGATTAGATCCAAGGTTCTGGTATTGACCTATAAGGCCCTGTGCGGACTGGGACCAGCATATCTACGGGACCGTCTCTCCCCATATATTCCCCAGAGGACACTCCGATCAGGGGACAAACAGCTGTGGGTGGTCCCTGGCCCCAAGGACGCCCGCCTAGCCTCGACTAGAGCCAGGGCCTTTTCAGTCCTGGCTCCCCCCTGGTGGAACGCTCTGTCTGCTGAAATCTGGGCCCGGCAGGA
Organism: Eublepharis macularius; assembly: GCF_028583425.1. Taxonomy (NCBI): domain Eukaryota; kingdom Metazoa; phylum Chordata; class Lepidosauria; order Squamata; family Eublepharidae; genus Eublepharis; species Eublepharis macularius. The sequence goes on from NC_072806.1 coordinate 9,115,177, forward strand.
CTTACTATCCTTCCGCCAGGCCTGCAAGACAGAGTTGTTCCGCCAGGCATATGGCTGAGGCTGGGCCTCTGCCGGCCTGAAAAAAGGGGTGTATAAAATATGAACCCTCCCTATGAAGGCTGTCCACCATCCTGTTTTAAATGTGTTATTGTATTTTAATATGCTGTTATCTGCCCTGAGCCCGCTCACGGGGAGGGCGGAATAGAAATTTGAAATAAATAAATAAATAAATATTCTGCTCTCCCCGCAAGTGGGCTCAGGGCGGATTGCAACAATATAATAAATACAAAAATAAAAACATGGCAGCCTAAAATATAAAACCATCAAGCGATAATACAGTACTTTAAAACAGCCACGCACATATTGCATCACCCAGCAGAAACCTGGTCATGGCCCACAGGATCTAGCCCTGCATAACTAAGAGTGCAGTCCCAAGCAGAGTTATTCCTTCCTCAACCTGTTGACTTTTCTGGGCTTGGAAGTCTGTAACTTCACTCAGGATGGAACCATGAATTCCGTTGGGATGTAGTCAGACTTATCTCCAGCATCAGTCATGAAATGTTCCATCAGCACTCACCCCCTCTAAGGTGCGTGGGGCAGCATAAACAGTTCTCTCCTCCACTTTACCTTCTTAACAATTCTGTGAAAAAAGTTTCAGGTAGGTAGCCAAGTTGGTCTGTTATAGAAGAGTAAGATTCGGGTTCAATAACACCTTGAATCAAAGCTACAGGAGACGAATTACACGAGGACATGCACGTGAAGGGAGTTGCAATGTTATCTGGGAAGCTGAGCTTTAAAAGACAGATCGGAAGGTTTTGTCAATTTCCCCTCTCTACTGAGCCAGGAAAGATGGCTCCTCAGAGGGTTTGTTCATTTCCTCTTCGCCTCCTAGAAGGGGAGATGAAACTGACAGAGCCTCCAGAAGGCGAAGAGGAAATTAACAAACCCTCTGAGAAGTTATCTTTGCTGGCTCTGTAGAGAGGGGAAATTGGCAAAGCCTTCTGATCTCTTTTAAAACTCTGCTTCCTGGCTAACATTGTGACTCCCTTCACATGCATGTCCTCATGTAATTAATCTCTTGTAGCTTGTCTCTTAAAGACCAACAAGATTTTCAGGGTATGAGCTTTCAAGAGCTCATACCGGGGAAATCTAGTTGGTCTTTATGGTGCTACTGGACTCGAATCTTGCTCTCTGTGAAGAAATTGAGGCTGAGAGAGAACAATTGGCTGAGGATCACAAAGTGAGCTAAGTGTGGCTCTCTTTAGCCCTAGTCCCCCCTCCTCTAACCACTATACACACTGTAAAAGAGCAGTAGACAGACAGACAAGGCATGTCCCAAGCACATTTGACCATCAACGTTGTATTCCTGAAACCCCTCCATGTGGTGGTATAATTTATACCATTTGGCTGGAATTTGAGAAACAGTTAGGGGTGCAGGAAAAGTCTGAAACAAAAGTTTGTATATGTACACAGGTCTGGATCATAGACCGAGACTTTTTTAAAAATAAAAAAAATCCAGTTTGCAAATACACGATGCAATAGAGATCAATAGAGTTAAGACAGGGATTCATTCTTAGTGAAATGCTAATTACAGCTGAAGAGGCAGCCGCGCAAATAATCTTGACATTCCATTTCGTTTAGGGGGAAAGAACTTTTCCTAAAATTACCCTGATGAAATTTATCAGAAATATGTAACACCTATGAGTCAAAGAATATCTCTCCAAAGTTAAAATGAAGGCTTTTAAAACAATATATACACGTATATATACTGAAGAACAATGCTCTGCAATCCACGCCCACCCTTCTAATGCAAATGAACAACTATTGCACAACTCCCTAAATTACAGGGTGATGTGTCACTCTTAATCTTCCCAGGAATGTGGGAGTTCCTGTTTCAATCACTTCTATTGTTTGAAATCTACCAGATGATAAGGGGGAACAGCTGCCTTTGCGGGCAAAGATTGATCCGCAGGTGAAGGTAACGAACGGGCTTATGAACAGGTAGGGCTCGCTGTGTCGGTTATCACGAAGGAAAGTGAGCAATGTGAGCGAACGCTGCAAGTATGTCTGGGTGACCCTCCACCTCAAGTGTCTTAAACTCTGACACAGACTCCACAAGGGGACACTGATTCTATATCTGGGCTGCTCGTTAAAATGAACTAAATGGAGGATGGCGTTCACTCTCTTGTCCACAGCTCCAGAGTTGTTATCACAGGCACCTTAAAGGCTCAGCTGAGAACTGGACAAAACAAACCACTGGGGGGGGGTTAGTATTTGGGTTGGGGGGAGCTGCAAGGGATTGAAAGATAGGAAGGAACCATGCCTCACAGAATTTCCCTCTCCAGAATTCTCGATGCTCTCAGGGACTTCAGCCAGCAAATCTTCCTTCTCTCCTTTTTCCTTTCAATGTAACTTATTTATTTACGTTATTTATGAGGTTTGATGAGATTAGGCTCACCTAGGCTATCCAGGCCAGGGCATTATTAGATACAATGATCCTCAAAAGGTGGTGTGCGTGTGCGTGTGGGGGATAGGTCTATGGATCATGATGGTCAGATGGAACTCCTGCATACAGTAGCAGTATACCTCAACGAGATGGAGACAAACAACAAGGGACAGCACCACTTCCATGCAATTTCAGAAAAAAGAAGCAGAATGGGTGCTTCGGAGCCCTGTTAAGGCACAGAAAGGGAAAAGGGGTATATAACCTTGGTCTCTCGGAATGGACTGGCAATGTAGAGCCTCTGGATTGGCCTGGCATGGTATCAGCACAGGCAGCCCAGCCTACTTTTCCCTAGTGAGCAAAGCATTACCTTCTATCTACAAGTCTATCTGTAGCATTATCTTCTGTTTCCAACTCTTGACTGCAAGGAATATACTTCCAGATCAGACCATTTCAGACCTGGCCTTGACAGCTTGCCACCTAGACATCATTCCCCTTCTGCATCAAAACCAAATGGAGTTGCTGAGCTATCTGGTTTAGATCACCAAAGGTAAATTAGCTGATACACCTTCCAAGCATTGAGGGGCTTCAAGGCACAGAAAATGGCGCTCCTTGACCCTGTGAACTGTGGGTAGTTCATACAGCACTCTGACATGACACTGAGAAAACCTGCCATCTTGACTTCCCCCGGAGCAAAAACATATGCAGGCCTTTTGCAGAAAGGAGAAAGTTGGCCCAAGCCTGTCTGAACTTCCTGATAGTCCACATTCCTTTGTTTGATTTTTGAATAGCGTTCATTCTGTTATTCACATTTGCTCCTCATTCATCTTCCCAAATGCGTGCGTGTGTATTTCAAAAATCTCTCATACTTCTGATCCATTTATTTTCCGGGGGATGCCGTTTCCAAGGCACATTTTAGTCCCTGGCTAAGCTACATGTAGATTTTTTAAAAAATAAGGAGGTGATAGCTCTCCCAGCGATTTTTATCTTCCTGGACCACATTCCACCATCGCAACCCGATTCTTCCCTGCAGTTATTGTCTAGAGCTGATGGATTCTCTCACTCTTGGTTACATTCCTTTTCTGTTTCTTTTCGCCGTCTGTGGAGAATTATCTCTGCTAAGCACATTTGCAGCCCTACATTTTGGCTGAAGCCTCGTGGTTCACTTTATAATATCGGGAAGCAGGACAATAGTTTTATATGAGGCTGAAGTATTTTGGCAAGCCCCGTGCCCGAGGCGGCTGCTTTTTTCTGCTTCCAAGCACAGCTCTGCAAGACGTTCCCAAGACATCCTGCAAAGAGCTTGGGAGAAAGCTTTCCTTTAGGTTTTGCTGTTCCCTTTGTGCTGGGCTCGAAGCGTGAATTTCAACTACACAGAAGGGTGGGCCAAGCAAGCCACACATTCTCAGTTGTATAACTGCCACCCATGTTCAAAAGAAAGTTTTTTTTTTTTAAGGGGCACTGGTGTGGGTTAATTTTAGAGTTGAACCAAGCACAGGTAGAGGGGTGCTCTTCATGAATGTGTTCAGTTGCAATGAAAAGGACTCACCCCTTCGGGGTAATTTTTTTGAGGGGTGTGTGTGAAAGTGTTTATCCATTCAACTCAAGGACAGTGTGATCACTCCAAACGGACTTTGTCTGCCCCCAGTGTTGACAACTTGGAGCCAAATCTGATTGGCTATGTAGCATCTCTATGTTTACTCTATGGTCCTCCATGGGTTGAGATTAATATTCCTAGCAGAAGATGGTCCGGTTTAAAAAAATGATAAAGAAAATGGCATTGATGCAAGGCAGTCAAGGGTGGGTATCTCTTGGGCAGATGTCAGGGCCTTGAGTCCACAGGTATGTTCATCTGTGCCTTTAAGGATGCTGCAGATTTCGCGCTGAACATGTTTGACAGGTGAACTTAAGCACATTCGGTGGCAACCAGCTATGAGTTGATCACCAGGTTTATTCGATTCAACAACGAACAAAATGGATACCTCCTAACAATTCTGCATAAGTTCCCCGCACCCCCTGCTGCAAAAAACTATGCAAGTGAGAAAGCACTGCTGATCCAGCCAGGTTCAGATCTTCTCTGTGGTGTGTAGTACTTTTTTACCATCTTCAGCTGGTATGATAGCGGCAGCTTTTTCTTGAGGAGTGAGATTTGGCTACAGGTATCTGAGCTTTAATCTGCCTTTGAACACTGTGCAGGAATTTGAAAGGGTACAAAATGCTGCTGCTGGGTAGCTGACTGATACGAACCGGCGAGAACAGTTCATGCTAGCCTTAAAAGAACCACACTGGCTGCCAATTTGGCAAGCAGTCTAGATAAACTCTGCAACGGCAGAATGGGCCAAGGCCAAATCCTTGCAAAAGTATCGGAGTGGAGCGTGCAATACCTACCCTTCAGAGCAGCCCAGGTCTGTGAAACCACAGCCACACAGCACCGTTAACTTTCGAAAAAACAAGGCATCCAAAGACACACTCTGTGCCGTCGTAGGCATCTGTAGTGTACGCTCTAGGCACGATGACCCTGCCTGTCCTTAAATAGGAACGATGATTACCTTCTTCACGGGGCTGTTGAGATGATGAATACGGATAATATCATGGAGAAGAGGCACTAGACATGATAAATAACACAAACCCATTTGATGCAACTTGGTGGCAAAACAAACCTGGAGAACACGACAATGTCATCTCCACCATTACCAAAGGAGAGGTTGCAAGTATCCTTGTATTTTGCGAGGAAATCCACTTGCGCACCTGCTCCAGAAGAATGCCTCGCCTTTCTTGTTCGTTGCTAAGAAGAGACACCGATTAGATTCTCCTGGTGACTTCCCCCCCCTCCCCTCTCTTCTCCCTGCCATTGTGGAGAGAGTGTAATTGAAGCAGCATCAGTCAGTCATTCTTCTCCTCATGAAGTGAACCGTAATGACTAATCTTTCGGCTGTTGTCCCGAGTCGCTGCATCAAAAAGTTTGCAATTGCTCCTAATATTGGCAGATGCTGCTGCGGGGTTCTGAGACACGCCTTCATTTTTCAGGCTTATTGGGGTGGGGGTGCTGGCACAGCAGTGATGTTTTATCAGCATAACTAAGGGTCAAACTAGGCATGCAGTGTTCCCCGCAGCCACACAGCAGCTATGGGGAATAGCTGTTAATAAATAAAGGAGAGCCCAAACAGCCTCAGAATGCCACTTTAGGGGGAAGAGGGACTCCTGCCTTGCCCCAACCTGTTTTCCTCTCTCAAAATTGCACGAGAGGAGACTATTTCCCTCTTTTTACTGCATAGAATAATCTATGTGGAGCAGCAAAAACAGAGACACCCCCCCACTATTTTGGAAAATGGCTTGGGGGGGAGGCAGGAGGCCTTCCTCCCCCAATGGTGACATTCTGAGGTTATTTGGGCTCTCTCTTCTTTTTTAACAGCCATTCCCCACAGCTGCTGTGTGGCTGCGGAGAACCCATTGGGTATGGGGAATCCAGACTCAACTCTTTAAAAACTTGCTCCTCTAGTTTGGGTGGGTGAGCTGGGCAGCTGCCAACACGATTCCCTTTGAAGAACCTATTAGTGCTGAAGGACAGAACGGGGCATTGTTCCCTTGGACAAATCCAGAGAGCACAAGCCTCCTCCTCCAAATATAAAGACAGGTGAGCTAGCAAAAGGCACAGAACGAAACACAATTGCAAGCGCCTCGCCTCCAATCTGAAAAAGGAAAGCCTCCGTTTGCCACCAGGGAGAAGCAGATCAGAATCTCTGCAAGCAGAGGATTGGTGGGTTTGAGCTGGACCATAAAGCTGGGTTAAGTGAATGGATTAGAACCTGAAAAGCGTGTTGAGAAGTGAACGGTTTGTAGCTCAGCTCAGTCAGGGACTTGCTTGGGGGACTGACAGGGACTGAGAGGAAGGCGGGCGCATGACCTAAACGAGAGCTCCAGAGATCTGCTGCACCACCCTGAGAAGCCGCCGGGATGCAGTGCTGCCTCCTCCCAAGGGATGTACAGACATGCCATTCTTATCTCTTTGTGTTCTCACGTGTTGCCATTGTGAGCCTTTCCTTTATCATTAATTTTTTTTTGTTTTGCTGAGAGTATTTCCGATTTTTTTTTAATGAATGGGAAAAATTCAGCACAAGTAAAGAGAAACGGTGCAAAAAATAAAGAATCAGGGGCTGAGTTTTGCAAAAGGGAGAAAAGGAAATGAAGTGGGATTTCGAGTCGAGAAGAGCGGGGCTTAAAGATTCGGCGGCATCCCTTTCACTTGCCTAGCTTACCTTCTCCTACTTTCGCATCTGAAGCACAGCATCAGGGGGTTTCCTCCCTGCTTGGCTTCCAGGACTATCAAAACCTCTAGTCCTAGGAGGAATGGGCTAGAGTGGGAGCACCATCCAGGAAAGCACCATCTCATCTCCACCAAAGGGAGTAAAACGAGAAGGATTCTTGCAGTGAAATCCTAAGCAGAGTTACTCCAGTCTAAGCCCACTTCAATCAGCGGGGTTAGACTGGAGTAACTCTGTTTAGGATTTAATTATTAGTGCCTCAATTCCACTTCAGAAACACCCCTTAATTTGCAACTCCAAATCCAGGCATAAATTTGGAAGCATCCCTCATATCAGAACTGCAACTCCAAATCCAGGCAGAAATTTGGAAGCATCCCTCATATCAGAACGATGCAATGCCAAAACAAATTTGTTAATTTGTTTTATTGTTTGTATATTGATTTTAGTTCTTGTTTTTATCGATTTTAACTGTTCACCGCCCAGAGCCCCTGGGGATGGGCGGTATATAAATTGAAATATAAATAAATAAAATATAAATGGCTAGAAAGCCTGGTCTCGAATTTTCCTTGCAAAAAACCCCCTTTCGTTTGGAAACGAGAACAGCTGCCATTTTGTACTTTTGACAAAGTTGATTGTTGTTGGGTGGCAACGGCTTCTAGCATTTCAGAGTCACAGCAGATGCACGGCGCATGTCTATGTGAATGGAGATGCGTTTGGGGGCCCTCGCCAGAATTCAATGGTACCATTGCCAGTCCTCTGGATCTTAGGTGTCACATTTGCTGTTGAAAGCCAGCAAATGTTAATTGTTTTTTTTTAAAATAAAAAAAACTCCCTTTGCACACGTTTTGATACAAGGCACAGCAAGTTTCAACACTCGCAAGACAGGCGGTGCAAAAGGTTGAGCGGGGAAATGCAGTTGAAGGTTGCATGCTGTGTCTGAAAACCAGAGGCTGAGATTTCCATTTAACATGGAAACAAAAGCGCACAAATGATGCAGAATAGGATGGGGGGGGGGGAGAGAACAAATGTTTCAGAGCTCTCCCGAGCTTCGCTACACAAAACTGCACGAAAGGCAGAAAGTGGAAAGAAGAGAGAACGTTCTCTGAAACAAACGGCTGATGAGGACTCGATCGCATTTCGGAGAAAATGGGATCATTCAGCCTACCTGACAGTTTATTTTGTAAAGAAAACCGAGGATCAAGTTTTCAGCTCTGTGGATGAAAGATTTACGCTCCTCTCCCCCTAAAACACTCCAGCATTGAACACATAGGCTTAGATGGCATGAGGAGGTCATGGCGTGAAAAATCTGCTTAAAATCTCCTTTTTTTCCGCTTTTTTATTGTGTGCAATCTGGCACGATGAAGAATTTTGGGGAAGGTTTGCACACGGCTCTGTGCCATTTGATTGGTCATAATAAAAGGTATTACATGGACGGTATTTTGGGCTTGCTGGCTCTTAGATCATATACCTTCTTTCTCCTTGTCCTCCTCTTCGGAGTACATTCCTCTCGGACTAGATGTTTTCTGGCTCCTTGAAAGGGGCTTTGCATGAGTAGAAATGCCTAGCACCAAAGGAACATGCAAGGCCCACAGTGGAGGAAGAGGAAGAGGAAGTGGAAAGAAAGTTTAGGATCCGAGCCACACAAATTCAGGAGCCCAGTTCAAAATCCCAGGAGACAAACAAACACAGAAGCCATTACAACAACATCGCATGAAATTCAGCAATAATTTCAAGGGATATTTCATTTCTTTCACATTTGCTGAGGTACCCGTATGTTTCCCCCCACCGGAAGTCATAGCAGTTTGGAGTGCATGTGGAAAATAAATACCTCCCCTCCCAGCCCCCCTGCCCCTGGAATTCAGTTATCCAGGCAGACTTATTTGCATTTTAAAGAAAATGAATTAAATAAATGTGAACAACACATGGAGAACTCTGATCAGAGATCTCCCATTTAATCAGTTAGGCCCCAGGAAGCAAGAGAGACCCTTGAACTAACCTGCTGCTTCCGAGTGACTCCTGGGAAGTGGATGTCTTTTCCGTGTGCATTTTGTCTCTCCGTTTTTTGGCTCTTCGTGGGGATAAAGGCTTGGAGGAGGAAGAGGAAGAAGAGGGGGGGAAACATTTTCTATGTGGTTCTTAAAGATTATCATCTTGTAAATGATAGCGGGGTTCTTTCCGGCATTTGAAACTGACTATAACTACTTGCAGAGGTGCAGGATTACACACACTTCCAAAACCAGAATTCTAGCCTAGGAAATTCCTGGAGATTTGGGGGAGGCGCCTGTGAAGGAAATATTTCGCCTAGAATCTATAGTATATCGTAGAATGGGCTCCTCGAGGCTGCTCTTTCCTCCAGTGGAACTGATCTCTGTAGTCTGGAGATCAGTTGTGAGTCCAGGATCCCTTAGGGAGGCGGGCATTAAGTGCCTTACCAGGGCTAGGTGCTTAGGAAGATTCTGGTGCCATTCCACTCTTGGAGAGAGGAAATCAATCCGGCAATGTGCTTTACATTGGGCTGTCCTTAATAACTACGTAGAAGCTACAGTTGGTACAGAACGCTGTGGCCGGGAATGCTGACCGGAGCGGGTCCATCAATTCCAATTTGCTTCCAGGACCAATTCAAGGTGCTGGTATTGACCTTTAAAACCATGTACGTCTTAGGCCAGCATCTCTTAAGGACCACCTTCTCCCACATGAACCTACCCATCCACTCTGGTTATCTTTGGAGGCTCTGCTTTGGGTGGCCCGGCTATCTAAGGCTAAACAGGTGGCAACCTGGGGAAAGGCCTTCTCAGTCATGTGCCAAAACTTTGGAACTCTCTCCCTGGGGAGATTCACCTGTTTCCTTCTGTCATTGTCTTCGACCAGCAGATTTTTTATTTATTTTATCAATTTACTTTGGATTTTTATTCCGCCCTCCCCACGAAGGGCTCAGGGGGGGATTACAACAAGTTAAAAACACATTAAAATTAATGTACCCAATATACAACCATAAAAGGTTTAAAAAACATTCAATCATAAAATATAAATATACACTAATATACAATGATATAGTAACCAGATGGTGGCAAGCAATAAAAACAGCAGGTGCAACTCAGCAAAACAAAACACAAAGTGGTGGACAACCCTAGTAGGGAGGGTTCAGATCTTACATTCTTCTCTGCCTTTTTGGCTGGCGGAGGCCCAGCCCGATCTCAAACATATGCCTGGTGGAACATCTCTGTCTTACAGGCCCGGTGGAACGGTAACAAATCCTGCTGGGCCCTGGTCTCAGCGGACAGAGTTCCACCAGGCTGGAGCCAGGACCGAAAAGGCCCTGGCTCTGGCTGAGGCCAGGCAGGTCTCCCTGGGGCCAGGGACCACCAGCAGGTGTTTTGATTCCCATTTCTGATCTTAGATGCATATACATCAGCAGGAGAACACTTTTTTCCCTTTGGCATATCTCCAGTAAACTCTCTTTTGCCCTTCTCTGTTTTTTTTTTTTTAGTATGACTGTAAGTCCATTTTGTGATTTCAATGGGCTTAGAGTGGAGTAACTCTGCTTAGGATTTCACTGTTGGTGTGTGTGTTTGTGTGGGCATGTGTGTATGATTCTCCTTGTGAGAATTCAGGCTTACGGGGACTGCAAGACCTACTTAAAGCTGAGCAGGAGAAGCGAGCTGCACTGGATAAGCCCAGAAGCAAGATCACGTTTGGTGATTGCCAGGGGGAAGGAGGACAATGTTGAGTGAGTACCATGTTCTGTCTCATTGTGGGGTCCAGCAAGAAGGGTCTATGGGAAGGCACTGCTGGCTCAAGTGGAGCATATTGGGGAGGGGGTGATGCAGGGTGGCTTTCCTGCAAGGAGGAGGCTGATTCCAACAACAGCAATGACGACACATGTTGTGCTGGGCCACAGCAGGACCTGTGAAGTATGGGGGAGCCCTGGGCTACCCCATCAGTAGGTGACAGTCACTGAGACAGGGTTATTTGGTGAGCTTGATGGGCTGATTCGGGATCTGAACCTGGTCTCTCTGGACCAAGTCTGATGCTCTATCCCCTGTGCTTACTGAGAGCCAAACTACAAGTGACGCCCGACACAGGTTGGACACCTGTCAGCTTCCCTCAAGTTTTGATGGGAAATGTAGGCGTCCTGGTCTTGCAGCTTGGCTCTCCGACTGCTGTCCAATGGACTTTCCAACTGTCACTTGTCCAACATGCCGCCAAGCTGCCTACATTTCCCATCAAAACTTGAGGGAAGCTGACAAGTGTCCAACCTGTGCCAGGCGTCACTTGTAGTTTGGCTCTGACTCCACAGGGTCTTGTTTCCTGGAGCGGAATGGACCTTGTGCAACGGGATGCAGATGCTACGTGAACGGGGTTTGCCAGCTCTGGCTTGGGAAATTCCTGGAGATTTAGGGGTGGTGTCTGGGGAGGGGGGTGTTTGAGAGCTCAGCGGAGGATGCAACAACATAGAGTTTGTATCCCAAAGCTGCCGTTTCTCCTGAGGAAATCGACCTCCGTAGCCTGGGGACCAGCTGTAAATCTGGGAGAATTCCAGGCCCCGTTTTGAAGTTGTTAAGCCACCACATCAGCATCCTGCCACACCAAAAACCCTGCTGGAAGAATATTAGAACTGAAAGTAGCTGTGCGTGGGGCGCAGATGGGGGATCCCAAACACCACATGTACGTGAACGTATCAAATACAAACTGGGGAAGATCTATTCACGAGTCACAGCAGACATCCTACCTCCTGGAATCAGTGGGGGTGGGGAGAAGGAAGTGGCCGTGAGCTCTATACAACTTGCCCATTGAGAAATGGAGAGTTCGTTCAGGCAGCAGCACTGAGAACCACTCACACGGCATGTGACTCGTCTTACCTCGGGTGGGCCATTCAACTGCATGGTGAGTACAACATCCATTGGAGGGGGAGCCAGGATGATGTTATTGAAAATGGCAGAGCCTCGGTCAGTTCTCTGGAAGCAGGAAGGAGAAGGGATACTGTCTTCCATCTCTGTGCAAACAAGAACAGCACGCAGCTAAGAAACGATCTGTTTTCTTGGTTGGTGCAGCTGGGCTTAAACATTCAATTAATATTAATTTCTTTTTTTTTAAAAAATGAAGTGTATGCAAGAGCCTTGTATTTATTTTTATTTCTTTATACGTTTGAGGTATAGCCTGTTCTCCTAGCAAGCAGGCTTAGGGTGGGTTCCGACAATACAATATACAAATATACATAAAGACAATAAAATCTTACTATAAAACTAATCTATAGATCTAAAACACCGATTACATAACACAAACAATATATACAAACAATTGACGGTGTCCACAAGCACATCTAAAACAGTGCAGCTGTAGCTGGCAGTGCAGTTGGTAGACAAAAATCTGCTGGAAAGGTAAGCAGAGAAAAATAGGCATGGGTGGATGGGAAGAAAAAGGTGCCGCCATCGGCTCAACCGTAAGCCTGGCGGAACATCTCTGTTGTACAGGCCCTGTGGAACTGCAGTGAGTACCTCAGTGCCTGGATCTCAACTGGAAGAGTGCTCCACCAGGTAGGTGCCAGCACAGAAAAGGCCCTGGTTGAGGCCAGACTTTGCTACAGTAGCCACAGAACACATGAATCAGCCACAGAGAGTACCGTGGTTATGAATAGCCAGCAACAAGTTTACCCCGCGAAATCTTACTAAGTACTGTTTATAATGTTCACAAAAAATAACAGTATGAAAAAAAGTTAAATCAAAGTCTTATATTTACCTGTAACAATAAAGTGCATACTTCTACACTGGCATATATATTCAAATCCAACTATAAGGTTTATACTCCGTACCAACAAGGAGAAAGCCTCTTAAAGTGCCATGTACATAAGTAAACCATTCATACAGAGGTAACGTATATTCAAATGGTAAAGTGCTAGTGCTCCAACATTTGCTCCAAAAAAAGGTCCTCAATTCATCTACAACATATTGCGCAAACATCCATAAAGTGCAAGTGCATAGAAAACCTCTTTCTAGTTTCAAACTGTCAGAATATCATACAATTCATTCTCTATGTGGAGCAACAAAGTCCATGTGCACGCCTTCCTTGTGGTATCCAAGAGCCTAAGAGTAATAGTTCAGTTAGGGAGTCCCATAGATGGCTGTGATTAATGATTCTGACAGGGCGTCGAGATCCATAATTACCTGTTTCAAAAGAATTCTTTTTCAAAGAATCACAGACCAACATCCAGAAGTATCTTTCATATGTATAGAAGTATCTTTCTTCTTTCCAGTTAAGCAGTTAGTTATATTGAATCAGGCCATTGGTCCATCAAGGTCAGTACCCTACCTCTCGGCCCCGGATCTAACGACAGTGATCCATGCAACGGTCAGCTCCAGGTTAGACTACTGTAACTTGCTCTATGCAGGGCTGCCCTTGGGCTTGATCTGGAAACTTCAACGGGTCCAGAATGCTGCTGCGCATGTCCTAACTGGAGCTTCGTGTAGGACACACATTACGCCTGTCTTGCAGCAGCTTCACTGGCTCCCAGTAGAATTCCGGATCCAGTTCAAGGTGTTGATTTTGACCTATAAAGCCCTAAATGGCGTACCTAAGGGACCGTCTCTCCCTGTATGTGCCCCAGAGTGCACTTCGTTCAACTGGAAAACTGGTGGTCCCTGGCCCTAGGGAGCCTCGGCTGGCCTCTACCAGGGCCAGGGCCTTTTTGTTCCTGGCCCCAACCTGGTGGAACTCTCTGTCTGAGGACACTCGGGCCCGCCAGGATCTTGTATCATTTAGGCGGGCCTGTAAGACAGAGATGTTCTGCCAGGCATATGGTGGAGGCTAATTTTAGCCCATCATTGCCGAGTTTTCCACCGGTCTCCCTCTACAAGGGGTATGGAGAGTCCACTCCCGTTGGTTGCCCCAAAAGGGGCACAGTATTTTTTCTGTTTTTTAATTGATTTTAAGCTGTATTTTAATCAATGTTGTACCTTGCCCTGAGCCCGCTTGCGGGGAGGGTGGGTCAAAAATTAATTGATTGATTGATTGATTAAATACTGTCTACTCAGGTGGGTAGCTGCTCTTTTTCACATCCCTTTTTACCAAGTCTTTTGACTGGAGATGCCAGAGATTGAAACTGGGACCTTCTGCCAACCACTAAGCCATGGCCTCTACCCACAGGTATAAGCATAAATTCAGGGTCATGCGCAAGACACTTTGAATTTAATGGCAGCGTGGAAAATGAGCACGTGCCAGCAGACGTTTATTCCAGGGGGAACTTTATTTTATTGAATATAATTCGGTACTGTACTCTGAAAAAAAAATTGCTCAGGATGATTTCCAGATAAAAATATAGAATGCAATAAAACTAATAAAGCACTGAAGCATAAAAGACAGCATAAAAGCAGCATCAGAAGATGACAAGCGCAGCATAAAATCACAGTGTTTGAAATAACCAACTACAAAAACCACTGAGCTAAGGGTTGCTAAACACAATTGAAATTCATTCTTATAAGACGAAGAAAAATGAATTTCAATAGTGTTTAGTGACCCTTAGCTCAGCGGTTTTTGTAGCTGGTTAAGCGTGGTATAAAAGCACAGGGCAGTGAAAAGCTTAAAGTAGCACAAAGTGACTTCAAACACCAGAAAACCACCTAAAAACGGCATTAAAAGAACATAGACAAAACCAGTGCAAATAATGATGGCCCGAAACAAGCAACAATCCACAAATGCCTGGCTGAAATCAAGAAGTTTTCACCTGGCACGGGAAAGTTAACAGTTTAGGTGCGAGGTGGCGGCAGGGAGAACATTTCAGAAATGATACGGATTCACTGGTTAGTGAATCGTTCTCAAAGAGGGCTCATCAACTGCACTTCATCAGGCCGCAGGGAGGTTTCAAGGGAGGACGCAGGGCCCTATCCCAGGCCTGGCACTTTCCAATATTTTTATCAATGATTTGGGTGAAAGGAGGGTTGTCCAATCTGGGCTAGGAAATTCCTGGCAATTTGGGAGTTGAGCTTGGAGAGGGCAGGGCTTGGGGACGGGAAGTGGGCTATAATGCCGTAGAATCCACTTTTCAAAGTAGCCATTTTCTCCAGGGAAACAGATCTCTGTAGTCTGGAGATCTCTTGTAATTCCTGCTGTTTGGCAACCCTGAAGAGTGGAGGAAATCCTTATGAAATGTTCAAAAGGCACAGAACGAAGAGGGGCAGCTAACGCCTTAGAAGATGAATAACATTCAGTGGGATCTTGACAGCTTACTCTAGCAGTCAAGTACACTTTTTCTGTGCCATTCATGCTGCCCACCAGTGGTTCATCAATTCCATTTCCATGGGCCCGTTACTCAGAAAAAATACCCCATCGCTCGAAGTTTCTTACAGTCCGCATATATAACATACAATTTTATTATGAGAGAGGAATTCCAAACTCAAATCCCAACCTTAACCCACAGAAGCTTTCAAGTCAACAGAGTTTTGGCAACCAAGGATGTGTTGTCAGAAAAAAGAGAGAGAAACTGCACATTCAGAGAATTCAACCCACAGCCTGCTGCAATTGGCTGGCCTGGTGCAATGAATGTTCCCTATTTTGTTTCTTTTAATACTATTAAAATAATGTTGTCAACAGTTTAGATCCTCTGGTTTTCATTGTTGGTTTTATAGATCCTTTTGTACTGTGTATGCATAGCGGACAGGTTTTATGTTGTGTGTGTGTGTGTGTGTGTGTGTGTGATGTTGATTATACATGTACAAAGAATGTTGCGTTTTATGGAAATGCAGTCCTGATAAGTAAACAAAAAATGGCCTGGAAATCAAGACCTGGATTTGAATAGCAAAACTAAGATGGGATGAAGTAGCAGAGATGAGAAATGCAAATTGCAAAATAAACCCTATCTCCTGCCCTCACCAAAACACTTCCTTCTTTCAGAAGTTCCACTTCAGTCCTGGACAGCCCAAATCCCGGAGAACTGCAGAACATTAAAACAAGGGCCGATTCCAGATGACTAACCTTAAGGCGCTTCATGCCGTCCTCTTCCGGATCGCGACGGGGAAAATGCGAAAAATCGCGTTTCCTCGCGCGAGTTTTGCGCGACGACGCGCAAAACTCGCGCGAGGAAACACGATTTTTCGCATTTTCCCCGTCGCGATCCGGAAGAGGACGGCATGAAGCGCCTTAAGGTTAGTCATCTGGAATCGGCCAAGGACTTCCACACAGTTAAGTGCTTCACTTCTTTGGAAAGTGTCTCCACCTGATTGTTAAATGGTCTTATTAAAAAATGAGAGTGAGAGGGTAAAAGTTAGCCTTCCACTTTTGCAAGGACATTCTTTTAACACCTCTATTAGCTTTTGCTGGAGTAGCAGTATTTATGGTCTGAGCAATGAATGGGAACCATATTGCTTACAGCATAATTTCCAATTTCTTAATGCACTAATAGTTTTCAATAAAGACTTCGCAGCTGCTAACTTCCTTCGTCTCGCTGGTAACTGTTGTGTGACATGCTTTTTAACAAAGTACTCAACTAATGCCGGGGTGTATGTGGGGAAATCAGGGTGACCCATGCTTTAAAAAGTAGGACTTAGTGGGATTGCTCGAAGTGTATTTACAGTAGACCTTCCACGTTCAAAACCACGAGAGGAGTTGTGATGCTGGCGTGTTGACCTTGCAAGAGGAGAAACCTTCAAAATTCCCATTCAGTGAACACATTCCCGGGTTGACCTTGGGCAAAATCCTTACTGGACAACCGGATTGGAAGTAGCTGACTTTGAGCCACTTGGAACAAAGGCAGGAGACAAAAGAAACAGACAACGAAATGCTGTTGATCACCAGACACTTACGTTGGTTCATGCATCATTCGCTGCAATGTGTGAACTGCTTCTGTTCCCATTCCACATTAGTAAGTTGTCTGTCCCCCTCACCGATCTCATTGCAAGGAGAGGTGAAGGCCTTCTGGTTTGGCCTCACATTTGATCAGAGTTGCCATTGGCCTGCGGGGGGCAGGAGATGTCCCGTCCCCAGCTAAAAACCAAAATCACCATCAGGTGATAGCGTTACGTCACTTCTGAGAAAAACTCGGAAGTGACATCACTCTGATCTATGTGATGTCACTTCTGGTTTTCCTCTGGAAGTGACGTATTGCTATCACCTGATGGTGTTCGTCCATATTCCTGCCCCCTTGGACTCTTGCCTGTTGACAGCTGCTGGCTAGAAACCCTACATCTAGGGTTTTTTTCCCAGCAGGAACACGGTGGAACGGAGTTCTGGAACCTCCTGAAAATGGTCACATGGCTGGTGGCCCCACCCCCTGATCTCCAGACAGAGGGGAGTTTAGATTGCCCTCTGTGCCGCTGCGTGGAGGGCAATCTAAACTCCCCTCTGTCTGGAGATCAGGGGGTGGGGCCACCAGCCATGTGACTATTTTCGCAGAGGGCGATTTAACCTTTAAAAAACTCCCCCCTTGTTCCAGCTAACCCAAAGTGACATCATTGTGCAGTCCTGAGTTCCACCACTGAGTTCCACCACCTCTTTTCCCAGAAAAAAAGCCCTGCCTACATCTGATACTATATAATGAGACTGATCAGGTTTGAATCTAGACCTTAGTGTAGTGAACAGGAAGGGCACGGGCCAGGCTTAGAATAAGCCCTAAAGAGCCTAGCCTTCTGGCTTTGTACGGTCCATCAAGCTGCACCTTCTGCTTCCTGTATTTTAGGTTTTAGTTTACGGGCCAGTGACTGTGGGTATCCTGCGCTGAGTACAGGAGTGGCCACCCTGTCTTCTGAGAAGCCATTTCGAGCTGGGTTATTTTGCATCTCTGCCTAGAACTCTCCTGACCCTGGGAGAGAGCCGCCACTCTAGGGCCAATCCTGATTCCACCGTCCTCTATAAAGGTGTCAGATGTGCTGCATCTGGCCAGCTTGTTGCTGAGAGAAGTCTCCCCTTCTATGCAGCCTCTGTCCTGCCTGCCTGAAGGATGAGGGTACTCATTCATTTCTGGGCCTTGAAGGTCTGGTGCTGACAGGTTTGATCCTTGCTGCTGCGGCTGATGGAAAAACTTTGCCAC
Source organism: Eublepharis macularius (assembly GCF_028583425.1). Taxonomy (NCBI): domain Eukaryota; kingdom Metazoa; phylum Chordata; class Lepidosauria; order Squamata; family Eublepharidae; genus Eublepharis; species Eublepharis macularius. The sequence goes on from NC_072806.1 coordinate 9,132,896, forward strand.
TCGGTGTGGGGAGGGGTCAACTGCTCTCCATGAACGTGGGATCTTCTTCAACTCCCAGCAATTCAGAAGAATCAGGTAGCAGGTGACATGAAAGACCTTTATGAAAGACCCTGGAGAACTGCTGCTAGGCAGGATGGGCGACGGCGATCTTGACAAACCAATGGTTTGACCAAGATTGGTATTCATTAGTGTAAGGAAGAAGCCTTGGTTTGGTGGTAGAGCATGGTCCCAGGTTCAACCCTGGGCATCCCCAGTTAAAAAAGGATCACGCAATAGGTGATGTGAAATCCTTCAACCTGCTGCCAACCAGAGTAGACAAAACCACTCTTGATCGAACAATGGTCTGACTCCGTATACAGCCGCTTCCTGTGTTTGTGTGACTGCCATGACAAAGCCAGGCAGAGTCAGAGAATCCTACCTCCCCCGACTGTTACTCCTTAAATCCTCCCTGTGCGTCTATTTTAATTATGACAATTATGTCTTGATCAGCAAGATAAAGGTCATCCCATCACCTTGGGGCAGGGCGGGAGGGGAAGCAAAGCACCGGTAGGAATGACTTGCCTCGTAATGACCGTTGAAGAGACAGGGCAGTTTGACCTCTCTGGGAGTAAAATGTCAATTAATTATCTTTTTACAACCGACTCAATTACAACATGCTAATCACCTGTGTAGGGCATAAAACCAGGGGGCGGAGGAGGGGGAGGGAGGGGGCAAAGGGAGGCACATTGCTGGAGATAAGCACCTATGACTTAGGGCGACAGAGTCATTATCGTTAAACTGTAGGCGCACCTTCTAATAACGGGGCATAAAGAGTTATTAGCTTTTGATGGGCTGGCCTAAATGCTATAATATTTTCTTCCTTTAAAACAGAAAAAAGGAGAGGAGGAGAGAGGATTATAGGTCTTGGGGAGCCGTGGATGTCTCCCGTTTAAAGGTGACCAGATACAGCACGTTAGTCTTTAATGCTTGATTCAATTACCAATAAAAGTGCGGTAATTAATGAGAAGTGGAGGGGGGGGGAGGATAGAGACGTGGGGGCTCAACAAAACCAAAATGCTAAACGAGAGGAAAACAACATCATATGCTTCTCCTACCCCTTTATTTGTTGGGGCAACAATATATATATTTAAAAGCATATATCAGAATTATACCGCCCCCCCCTCCCGCAGGGATGCATAAAAAAATTCCTTCCCAACCTAGTTCCATTGTAAATTGCATTCTGTTATTTCACATATCTAACCCTCAAAACCCTTTGCAGTGACCTTGCTCTTTCCTGTAACTTCTCTGTTTCCCCTCTGAGGGTTTCACAAAACCTGCCCCAGTTTCTGTCCACCAGCTCTTCTAAATAGAAAAGCTTCTTACGGACATAAGTAGGGGTGTGCACCTCCTCCCCCCACCAAAATCCAGCTTATCTGGATCTGGGTTTCAGGGATCCCCCAAAAATCCGTGCAATGTGAGAAAGATTCTCTAATCCAGTTCGGCCAGATCAGAGAATCCTGAATTTATTCAGCCATTATACCCTATGTGGAAAACTATCTAGGAGGCTGGGGGTGGGGTATCGTTCAGGTAAACCACCAAATTTGCAGGGAACCTACTCCTGACTGCGCTCTAAAGACCCCCCAAGTTTCAGCATGATTGGACTCCTGGGTCCAATTTTATGGGCCCCTGAAACAGGTACCCTCAGGCACTCTCCATTATTTCCAAGATGGATTAGACCAGTGGACAGGTCGCCTGGCACCTTGTCACAGCAATGGGTAGGCAGGGGCTTTTGCACACTCAGAAGATGGGTATCAACCCCCTTTACTGCTCTCAGCACCTAGTATTCAGAGATATACTACCTCTGTACACAGAGAAGCCATTTAATTATCACATAACCGCACACAGACCTGTCATACATTGATATCATCCTTTATAAGGCTGTATTAACTGCCTTCCTGAATCAGACCAAAGAATCCATCTAACCCAACATCCTGTTCTCAAAAATGGCCAGCCAGGTGCCTACAAATGGAGAATTTAGGTGAAACCCCTCCACTACTCCTTGGCCTCCACATCTGAAACGAAGTTTCAGGAGGGTAGCCGTGTTCAGTCCGTAGCAGCAGAACAAAATTTGCGTCCAGTAGCACCTCAGAGATCAAAACTTTCCAAGGTGTTTGTGAGTCAAAGCTCACCCTCATCAGATATGACTTGCACGGAGATAAGGACACGAGTCCGTCACCACTGGTCCATCAAGGTCAGTACGGTCTACTCAAACTGGCAGCACTTCTATGGGGTGTCTCAGCTGGAGGTCTTTTTCATTGCCTGGTCCTTTCGGTGGGAGATGCCGAAGATTGAACCTGAGAAATCCTTCATGCAAAACAGATCCTATAGAGCTGAGCCACAGTCCTTCCCCGCAGCTCTGTGGCAAAAACCTACACCATGGAAAGCCTTGTTTTCGGTCTTGGAGGTGTTACTAGGCTCAAATATGGACCCGGATCCGAGCTGCCTTTATCCTTGCTGGAGAAAAAAGCATATGGCTGCCTGTAAGTTTTCCTCAAAACAAAAAAAGTGGCAAGCCACCCGGAAAATGGAAAAATATCTCTGTATACAGGTATGATACATGCAAAAATATCATATGACAAGTGTGTTCAATACATGTACAATAATATTACAGTGTATTCATATAATCATGATACATTCAAGAATCTTAATTGTCTATCTCATATCCCAGTCCAATCTGAACAAGAGACTCAGCGCCCTGTTCCCATGAATCCTTTAGGAACTAGGCAAATGCTCCAGGTGTGAAAGAAATGGTAAATGCATATTGATTTATGTCTATCATTGTTTTTTCTTATATAGGTGACACTCAAGATGTTGCATCTAGGATCCCGCTGGAAGCAGCCCAAACTGCAGCCGGACCTAGACGGCAGATTTCGTCATCCAGACTTCCTCAGGGGCTGGAGGACGTGGACACAATGGCTCACAATGTGTCCACGTCATTTTCTCTCTGGGTCTTGAGAAACATTCACACTCATTTAGGTGATCCTCCAGCCCCTGCTTGGGAGCTTCTTTCCCTCCCTCTGGTGCCGGTGGGTTCTGGACATGGGTGTCCGTTGGGGCAGCCACACTGCTGTCTCCTGGCCATCCCCTGTCCTCTTCTCCTGGCGAGTCCAGGGCCTGAACCTCAGACCTCGGACAAGGAGACACAATCTGTCACAATCACTACAAAGTGAACATACCCAGGTGAGGCCGTTATTAGTATTCTTACTGGGAGGGGATGAAACATTCCAATGGCCTTTAGGCAAGCATCCCTCTCCTTGCTCCTGCAGTTCCTCAAAAACATCATTTAAATTCCCTTTAATATAAACCAGGACAGCTCTTCCATAGGGAAAACTCCCTGTGTATTTCAAATAGGAAACCCCAACCTCCCCCCACCATGCAAAACACAGGCAAAAGATTTAACAACAAAAAAAGAGTTGGCTTTTCAGTGTTGGCTCAAAACATACACACACGCACAAAACAACGAAGGCCAAGATTTCAATCAAACATCTCCCTATAAAATTATATTCCATCGTGTCTGACAAAGCCAATGTCAATTAGTGCACAAAAGAAGCCTTGATGAGACGTCAAAGCAAGGATGTAACTTCACTGGATGAAAGCAAGGAAGCAAAGGGGCCCAAAGTAGGGCTGCCAACCTCCGGGTGGTGGCTGGAGGTCTCTCGAATCACACCTGATCTCCAGTAAACAGAGATCAGTTCCCCTTTGGAGGGTGGACTCCATGGCATTATACCCTGTGGAGTTCCCTCCCCAGGCTCCATTCCTTAAATCTCCTGAAATTTCCCAACGTGGAGCTGGCAACTCTAGCCAAAATTTCAGTCTTTGCAGAACTAATCTAACACATGAGACTTGAAAACTACAAACAGGGAACGGGGGAAAAAAAAGAGGGAAAGAGAGAGAAACGTGTTATGGATATTGCTGCAATCACGGTGGAAGCAATTTATGCAGCTGGCAGAATCAATGGGAGAGGCTTTTTTAAAAAAAAGATTGCAGTGGAGGAATTGAGTGCTCTGGTGCTCCCCACAAAAAGCCACCCCATCTATATGAAAAAATTAGCATGTCCGGGAGAAGGTCACACTCCTTTAAGCCCAAGTGGTGCTTAAAGAAGGGTAAAAAGAAAAAGAAACCTCTCCCACCGTGAAACGGGAGATTGTTCCAAAGGCAGTCTCCCACTCCTGGCTGGAATGGATGAGCTAAGTGTCTCTGGTTGGCAGTCAGCCCTCTGCTGAGCCAAGGGCCTCAGCAGGCGCCCCACCATGTCAGCGTCTGACGCTGGCCTTAATGATAATTTAAAGCAGCATGTGGCTTGAGACCCACTACCATGTCTCCCTGTATGGTCCTGTGCTCAAAGATTGTCCCTCTGGTCGTTGCCTCCCTTTTCTGCCTCCTAATAAGGACGATGATTCTATGGCAGCCTGTTCTAGGGTATTCTCAGCTGTTGTTCTGGAATGGGCTTCCAGCGGAAGTAATGCCTCCAAAAGAGCATTCAGAAGTGCACATAAGACCGTGAGTGGAATGTGGCTGCTTGTTTGGATGATGGCCGTGATGGTGTTTTCATTTCCCTTTGGAATAAAGTGCATGCGTATCTTTGTAAAAATATTAGCGGTGCTCAGTTATACAATGTGAACTGCTCTGGGTCCACCTTTGTGGACAGAGGTGGCCTATGATCAATATTTCGATGAATCAACAGTCCGTCAGTTATCAGTGCCCATGAAAGAAACGGGTCATGTGTACTATTGCTTTGCTGAGCAAGGTTTGTTTCAGATGGGTAGTCGTGTTGGTCTGCAGTAGAAGAGCAAGATGCGAGTCCAGTAGCACCTGGACGACCAACAAGATTTCCAGGGGATAAGCTTTTAAGAGTCAAGCTCCCTTCGTCATATACAGTTGTTATATCTGATGAAGAGTGCTTGAGTCTCGAAAGCTTATCTCCTGGAAATCTTGTTGGTCTCTCAGGTGCTACTGGACTTGAATCTTGCTGAGCAAAGTTTGAAGCCTTCCTTCAGCGTAAGGAGACCTCCTTGAATATAAGTGGCTCTTCCACTAGTGGAAGAAGGCTCCTTAGTATGATGGACCTTCTTCAGTTTGGTGTAGTGGTTAAGAGCAGCAGGACTGTAATCTGGAGAGCCAGGTTTGATTCCCCACTCCTCGAAGCCAGCTGGGTGACCTTGGGCCAGTCACAGCTCTCTCAGAATTCTGTCAGCCCCATCCCCATCTGTGGGGATAATGACGACATGCTTTGTAAACCGCTCTGAATGGGCATTAAGCTGTCCTAAAGGGCGGTATATAAATTGAATGTTGTTGTTGTTATTGTTATTATTATTGCCTATAGCCATCAATTACACGCAACATCTGCTAAACGGACCTCTCCCTATCTGACGAACCATAGTGGCCTTCCAAGAATGGGCCTTTTAAAACTTGCTGAGAATCAAAAGTACTCTACCCTCAACTAAAAAAAAAAAATGAAATTCTGCCCTCAAGTCATAGTTGACTTACGGCAATCCCTAATGAGGATTTCAAGGCAAGAAACTAATAGAGGTGCCTGCCTCTGCAACCCCGGTCTTTGCTGGAGGTCTCCCATCCAATTGCTAACCAAGGCCGATCCGGCTTAGCTTCCGAGATCTACCCCCAACTAACACCTATAATAAAAACCCATCTTTAACAAAGTCCCACCTTGTACACCCATCCTTCAAAATGCAGGCTTATCTCCCACACACGCATGTTTAGCGTGTTCATGATGTGCGATGGGAACCTGAGAACAAGGCAAAGCTTTCCAGGGCCACCCCGGCTTGCATAGCTGCTCCCCCCCCCCCCGGATCTAAATTGGAAGCGAAAGTTATCTTTAAACTGTGATTTTTTTTTAACGTTCTCAAATCCAATTTGCAAGGAATTGTTTGAAATATATTCACCATTGCCAAGAAAACAATAGCAGCCCTCCAATTATCAGCACCTGCGTTACAGCTCAATGAGTTTAAATTGCTAAGGGGCCGTGGCTGATACCCTACTGACAACAATTAGCAGGGTGTTTTTTTTTTTTTAAACCAACATTCTGCAGTTTAAAAGCGGTGGGTGGGAATTACAAAAGGTTAACAGACTAAATATAAAAATCTTTTTGAATATAAAATCAATGCGTTTTGTTACTAAAAAATCTGGGTGCTGTAATTTAACCAAAATAGGGTTTAGAGTATTTGGCGAGGATCCAGATGTGTGTGTGTGTGTGTGTGTGTGTGTGTGTGTGTGTGTGAGAGAGAGAGAGAGAGAGAGAGAGAGAGAGAGAGAGAGAGAGAGAGAGAGAGAGAATTTTATTTCTCTGAAAGAAACCACAGAGTAACCAATCAAAACGTTTCTGCTGGAAGGAGGAGGGAAAAGGAAATGGGGGACAAATTCCATTTTTACAACACAGTTTGTGTCTTGTTTATTCAGAATTTTCTAGCTGCGATGCCTCCTAATACTGAATAGATTATACATCTTACATTATTTTACACATCTAGTTCTTAGTTTGCAAGGAATAAAAGATGAGAGATTGTTAATATGTGCATTTGGACCACACTGCACTGTCTTTGTGCGTGGATTCTGTGTGGGTTCATTGCTAAAAACACTCCTCCCTGTCACGTCTGCATCAAGCAACTCCAAATTTTATAAGAGTTTCAGGTCCATCATAGAGCGTGTTGTCGATGCAGTGATATCACTTCCAGGTTCCTGCCGGAAGTGATGTCGCAGCATTGGCGTAACACCAATTCCCCCACCGTTGCCATTTTTGTTCCTGCTGCTTCACTGAGATCAACAAGGCCTGGGGTGGGAGGTCTAAAGAGGAAGAACTGGCAAGGTTACCCCCACGTGAAGCCACCTTGCACAAGGCTACAGATTGCAAACCTGTCTAGCATAGTGTTGTCTACTCTGACAGGCAGCGGCTTGCCGCAGTCACCAGCTAAGACCCGTTAAATGGCGATACCAAGGACAGAACATGATCTTCTGCATGCAATCAGTGCCCCACCGCTGAGCCATATGCCCTCCAAAAAAGAGCACAGATCACATAAAGCACAGTATCACACACAAACCACTGCCTCATACAGAGCTAGACAAACAGTCTGTGTAGCCTGTGATCAGGGCTTTTTTTCTGGGAAAAGAGGTGATGGAACTCAGTGGGTTGTCCTCAGAGAAAATGGTCACATGGCTGGTGGCCCCACCCTCTGATCTCCAGACAGAGGGGAGTTGAGATTGCAGAGCAGCGTGGAGGGCAATCTCAACTCCCCTCTGTCTGGAGATCAGGGGGCGGGGCCACCAGCCATGTGACCATTTTCAAGAGGTTCCGGAAGTCCGTTCCACCACGTTCCAGCTGAAAAAAAGCCCTGCCTGTGATTATCTACTCAGGTTGGCAGTGGGCTCTCCTGAGGTTTTAGATGCCAGGGCTCTGTTTTGCTGTAATTACCTGTGACCCAAGACAAAGAAACCATTCCCAGTCTTGCTACCTGAGACCGTTTACCAGGAGGTGCTAGGGATTGATTTTGATATTTGATTCTGATATTTGAACCACTACGCAACTCTGACTGGGAAGGCATGCTTCAAATCACACGGGCACGAAAAGAAAAGAAAAATTTAAAGTCCTCAAGGTTGCTCCGTAAGGAACACAAAAGCCAGAGGGCAGACCTTCAGTGCCCCCACTTGGGTCTCAATCTCATCGTGGGGCCTGGAGTCCTTCTGGCATTGCAATGGACCTCCGGATTACAGAGATGAGTTCCCCTGCTGGAAACGGCATCACATCCCTGCTGAACTCAGCCCTCCCAAAATGCCACTATCCCCAGGCGCGGTATACAAATCTTCAGGAGTTTCCCAAGACAGAGCACGCCCCCCCAGGACTATCAGCGACAGACCAAATCTACACGAGAGGGAGGGAAAGGGGGTGGGGGAAGAGAGAGAGAGAGCCTGCAAATAGTGCTTGATTTGCATTATGCATTCAAGGTGCAATCAGGGAACAGAACATGCAAGTTTTAGTGATGAGAAACCCTCTTGGACTCCGTTTGGAATTGGGCTTGGCAAACCGAGCTATTCTGCCAAGAAAAGAAAGTATAGCAGCAAATAGCTTGGGGTTCCTCCCTGAACCCCATTCCAAGTCCCAGAAAGCCTGTGGCGCTCCTTATGATGTGTTTGGGAGTGCCACAGGTTTTCCAGAGGCCTCTGCCTGTCCCAGTTGCAAACTGAATGCTGGAGCAGATGGAGCCTTGACCTGGCAAGGCAATTCTTATGCCCCTAACACCTTCTTAAACCCCTCTGTGCTCCCCCCCAGTCACCTGCTTCTGCAGCAGGTGAGCAGAAAGAGGGAAGATCCCTTTGTTTCCTTCCCTCTTCTTCAGAAGGGAACATGGGGAAAAGGACGCCATCTCCCCTCCGCCCATGCCTTGAATGCTTTTTGTAGCAGTGGCCAGCAGTGAATCAGGGAGGAAGAAAAGGGGAGAAGATGGAGTCCTTCCTTCTCCTGCATCCATCCTTGCTGTGGCAGCAGCCGTCAACACAACTGTCATGAGGGGGGGGGGTCAGAGAGAAGATCTCCTTGCCTTTGCATGCTCCCTAGGGTTGCCTGCTCCAGGTTGGGAAATACCTGGAGATTTGGGCAGGGCGGAGCCCAGAGAGGGTGGGGGTCTGAGGAGGCTCAGAGGGGTATAATGCCATTGAGTCCATCCTCCAAAGCAGCCATTTTCTCCAGGGGAACTGGTCTCTGTGGCCTGGAGATCTGCTGTAATTCTGGGAGACGCCCAGCCACCTCCTGGAGGCTGGCAAGCCTAGCACCTCTGCTGAGCAGCTGTACAAGTGGGATGGCATTGGAAAGGAGCAGGCCGCCATTTTCACGCGAGCTCCCTGGAGGCACGTGGCTGTGCCCTGACGGAAACAGGCTGCCAGGCTAGATGTTCCATTGATCTGATTAGAGGAGGGTGTGTGGCTCCGCGGAAGAGCCTCTGCTTTGCATGCAGAAGGTCCTTCGACCCCCAGTACCCCAGTTCGAAGCACCAGGTAGCAGATGATAAGAAAGACCCCTGCCTGAGAACTTGGAGAGCTGCTGCCGGTCTGAGCAGACAATACCGACCTTGACGAAACGACTGTCTGATTCAGCATAAAGCAGCTCCGTGATCTGGCAGGGCCCTTTTTGTGTTGCGCCTTACTTCTTATGCACTGTGACAGAGCGAGCATGCACACTAACGGCGAGAGTAGAGTTAAATCGTAGGGTGGGTTAAAAATGTGATACACAGAGGGAAGGTTAGTTACCTGAGTTCCTCTGCTCCTGCTGGTTAACAACAGTTTTGGTGGATGGGTCAGTTAGGGTGTGAAAGTTACATACACTGGCTATTATTATTAACAATAATAATAATAATAATAATAATAATAAAGACCTGACTTCCTTAAGAAGGTGCATCTACAGGACTACTCTTCCTATATTCCACCACGGCAGCTTGGCTCGACTGAACAGGGTCTCCTGCAGGTGCCACCCTGCACATGGGTGAAGCCAACGGCTGTCTGTACATGTGCTTCTTCTGTGGCGGCCCCTGTCCTGAGGAAGTCAGGAGAGCCCCCAGTCTCCCGGCCTTTGGCAAACCACGCAAACTGAATTATTCCAAAGGGCTTCTTACACAGATAGGAGGGCTATATTGTAGGGAGATGATGTCCAAGAAATGCTTCGCTGCTGGGTTAAGGACCACAGATTTCACCACTATGTTGCTTTACATATAATCTATTGCTTTGGTGATCAAATGAAACCCCCTCCTGTTGAAAAACTGGTTGGATGCAAACCACCCCACTTTGCCTTTGGGGAAAAGTCTAGGGGATGCCTTTTAGCAGCCTTGGGTGAACAGGGGAAAAGTGGGACAGAAACAATGTAAGTCAATCAATCAACTTCTTCTCCCTGATTTATGTCCGCACCCGCTACAGGGAGCATTGGCGGCTGTCCGTCAAAGCCGTGGTGCAAAGTGCAGAGCGGGAAAGCAAATATGAGCAGATATATTTCAAGCCCATTAAGAGAGTCTGCAGCTCCGCTCTGACTTAACACAGACCTTGTTTTGTATGTGTGACTATGTACTGCCTGTTGCTTTAAGTCAGACCCTACTGGGTAGTTCTATATTGTCTAATGCCAGTCCTAGAATTTCTTATGTTCTCTTTTAGCATTTTTTCATCGGATCCTTGCTAATGCTATGTCTCTCTAAACTTGCATTTATTTATCCTATGGCATTGTTTATTGAAATGTCCTTGATATTAACTGTGCTAATCTCGCTTGATATTTGTCAGGTCCAGTGTGTGCTTAAACTGTACTGACTCCATTTTCTAATGCTTCTAGTGTCTAAGTGCTTTCCCTGCAGGTGCACCAGTTCCCAGGCAGCTTTCCCACCGGAGGAGACTGTTTTGTCTAACACCGTTCCACCAAGCATTGGCCTTGAAGGAGAGCAGCTTCCCAAGACTGAAAGATGTTGTTTTGAGAACTGTGGGGGGAGGCTGATGCAGATGGGAACTGTTACTCTGTACCTCATGCTTTGCCCTTCATTGGTAACAATGACTGTGTACCATCCTGAGTCTTCTATTCAGGACAGTGGACTATAATGGACCTTTTCTGCAGTAAAGTTTCCTTATTCAATCAATGGACTCTTGTTTGCTTTTGAAAGGGAACCTGTAGGAAGAGCCTTATCTAGCCACAAGCTGACATTTTGTTACCAATCATGCCTGAGTCGGGCCCAGCGGAATCCAAGGTAGTCCCGGACAGGGATCCTTTGTTTGATCCGTATGCGTCCCCCGACACTCAAACAGCGCAACCCCAAGAATCTCAGGAACCGGTGCCAGCCGGGACCGGAGCTTCGACTTCTACCCCGCCTCTCATCGACCTCGGCAGTGAGGGGACAAGGCCGACGGCAGCCGCTCTCCCCTTGATCTCGTTACCCACCCCGTCGGAGTGGGGAGCCAGACCCCGAGAAACGCGAGAGCGCCGGGCCGGAGGACTACATCCAAGAGTTTCGATGGACGGGCGCCGAAGCCTAGAGACTGTCCCCGAGCTGGATAGCAGCCAACCGTGGCTGTTTTGGAACAGGACGACCGAACAGACGGACGGGAACACATCCCGCCGCGGCGCCCTGAGTTGGGATTATTCGGAACTTGCCCCATGGAAAGAGCCAACGGAAGTTCCTGAACAAAGTTGGGTGCAGATGCAAAGTCGCACCCATGCTGTAGATTCCGGCATCTCGGCAGTGACGGGTCTAGCCAAAGGAATTCTAGCAGCGAGATCGCGAGTCGATCAAGGAGACCCTCCGCCTTGGGGGCCGTTTTCCCCGGTGAGTGCAACCGAGGGAGGTTCCGTGATGGGGCAACCGGGTCCAAGCCGAATGCAACAGTTGGAAGCTAGGCTGATCGATATGGAGGAAAGTTTGGCTCATGCCATTCACCTAATCTCAGCGATGGGGGCAGGAGAGAGACTATCACCTGAAGAAATGGCTGTACAAATAGCCACCCTCCAAAGCGTTATTTCCTATCCAGTGGAGGACGCCCCGCAGCAGCCGCTGCCTTCGGGAGAGGAGGAATCCTACCCTGGAGAACCGGGAGAACCGCCCGCGGAACTCCCTAGATTAGACGAAATTCCGCCTAGCGGGGATACTCCAGCTGAGGTACCTGGAGAGACTCCAACGGAACCCCCTAAATCGGACGGGGATCCACCTCCCGAGGAGACTCCAGCTGAGGTGCCCAGAGAAGGGGAAGAAGGGCCAACCCGTCCAACCGAGACGACGGTGATACCCCCTCCCGCTTCTCCAATAACGGTCCGGCCGGATCAGTCGGAAGAGCCTCCGGCTCCTCCTGGGGAGGAATTGCCGCAACAACCGCTAGAAGTGGTCCCCATTCAGCAAACCCCAAGGGACGGTCTACTGGCCCCACAAGACCAGCCTCTGCTTCCCAGAGTAACGACGCCGGGAGGGGCAAGCCCGCGCGGCCCACCACCCATCAGGCCTTCGCCGCTGCGGCCCCTTCCGCTTCGACCGCAACTAACCCCTTTGCAGCAACCGATACGTTTGCCACCTGACCAACCCGTATTACCACCTCCGAACCAACCGGTGGGGCCTACACCACTACGACCCCACCAACCCGCCCCTCAGCGGCCGGTCATTACTCAACCGCACCGGCCACCTCCACCTCAACTGCTACTGCCGGCACCTCCGGTATTGCCACCACCAGCCCGACCAAGGTTGCAGCAGCCTGCCCGACCACGGCTACAGCCACCGGCCCAGCCGAGGCCACCACCGCCAGCCCAGCCGAGATTGCCACCACCAGCTCCGCCGGTGTTGCCGCCGCCAGTGCAACCAGCACCGCTACCACAACCGGGTCCCCAACCACTTCCCCTCGTACCTCAAGTGCCATTGATGCTTCCGACGGACTTCTACCCAGCACCGGCTCCGAGACAAGACCTCCCGATGGGCTGGGTGAAACTGGAAGCTACTTTTGATGGGGATCCCTCCAAACTGGGATTTTTCCTAGTGCAAGTAGTGCAATTCTTCAACCGGTGGGGACACCTCTTCGGCAGCGAGGCCAGTCAAATTGAGCATCTTGGCTCCCGCTTACAAGGCAAAGCAGCGGACTGGTATGTAGGTCTATACAATATCGGGGCCCCTGAACTCAATACTCTCCAGGGGTTGGTGGACGCTATTCGAGCACAATACGAAGACCCCTTAGAGGAAACCAGGGCCCGAACAGAATTGCAAGCCATTAAACAAGGCAGCATGTCGGCAAGGGACTATATTACGAAATTCCGACAATTAGCTGCCAAATGCCCTAGGTGTGAGGAGTTCACCAAAATCATCCTGTTCAAGCAAGGGCTAAACCCGAGACTTCTGGACAGAGCCCTTATGCAGGACAATCCTCCTACGTTGTTAGGTTGGATCCAACTTGCATGCGAAGTCGAAAATCGCATTTTGGAAGTCCGTTTGGTTGAACAACAACAACAAACGGGACAAAGAAGACCCTTGACTTTACAGAAGGGAGGACGGGGAGCTGGATACGCCACTCGTGGAGCGAGAGATGCTAGATGGCAACAAGGGCTGTGTTTGCAATGCGGACAAGCCGGTCACTTTGCAGCACAATGCCCCTACCGGCCTGTGCAAAGACCTCTGCTTCAACTACGGCGTCCAACCCTTGCTCCATTTCCTACTCTCCAACGCCCGATTCCCGCTCCACGAGCGAACAGAGGCCGCGGCGCTTCCCAAAGGCCCGCCTCAGAAAGGGGGCTGGAAGCGGAAGAAGTTATGGAATACGACCCCGCTTCCCCAAATGCAGAGGTAAATCCAGAAAGCCCCCAGTCGGGAAACGAGATGGATCTGTCGTAAAAGGGCCCAAACGACAGATCCACCCCAAGCCCGTCCCTGCGCGGAACCGGCCACCTGGGTCCATCTTATTCATGCCAGTGACTTTACTCAACCCGGAGAGGAAGATGCACATCTGAGTGCAAGCCCTCATCGACTCGAGCTGCTCAAGAGACATCATCGCCCCAGCCCTAGTCAACGGACTAGTCCTACCAACTTGTGAATTGCAAAATCCAGTAATATTTGAACAAATGGATGGCACCAATATGAACCCTGTTACCACCGAAACCATTCCAGTGATCACCGGCATGGGCCAACACTGGGAGAAAAGGTCTTTTGTCATCAGCTCCACTGCCAAATACCCGTTAATTCTAGGCAGCAAGTGGCTATGTGATCACAATCCCTACATAAATTGGGCAGAAGGATGCATCACTTTCAGTCACGCCAACTGTAAAAACCATCGCTGGAACCAAAACTGGGGTAGTGATCCAACTCACACCGAGAAAGCTCTTCTCACCCAAGAAGAAATAAACCGAATACCCGAACCGTACTGGCCCTTTCTGAATGCTTTCTCCGAAGAAGAAGCTGATACTTTACCCCCGCACCGACGAACTGACTGTGCGGTGGAAATTGTACCTGGAGCCTCACTGCCCAAAGGACGACTCTATCCCATGAGTCTCCATGAACGAGAGGAGCTCCGAAAATTCATCGACACCAATCTTCAAAGAGGGTTCATCCGCCCAGCCAATAGCCCCCATGCCGCTCCGGTACTCTTCGTGAAGAAAAAAGATGGGGGACTTCGGCTGTGCACGGACTTTAGAGGACTTAATGCTGTATCCACCAACAACGCCTATCCCATCCCGCTCATCCGAGACCTTCTCAACGTCGTGGCCCAAGGTAAGATCTTTACAAAATTAGACTTAAAAGATGCTTACTTCCACGTCCGTATCAAGGCAGGGGATGAGTGGAAAACCGCATTTAATACACCCCTCGGACAGTATGAATACTTAGTTATGCCCTTTGGATTGGCGGGAGCCCCGTCTGTATTCATGTCCATGATAAATGAAGTTCTACACGAGTTCCTTTATAAAGGTGTAGTGGTGTACCTTGATGATGTATTAATTTATTCGAACACAGAGGAGGAACACATTCAAATGGTGCAAAAAGTCCTGGCCACTTTGATGAATAATAAACTACCCATCAAGTTGTCCAAATGTGAATTCCATAAAACTGAACTCACTTACCTTGGGTACTGTATCTCCCAAGAGGGTTTAAAAATGGATCCAGCCAAAATACAAGCGATCCAAGAATGGCAAACTCCCACCACCCGCAAAGAACTGCAGTCCTTCCTGGGTTTTGCCAATTTCTATAGAGACTTTATAGCGAACTTCGCCCAGATCACGCTCCCCTTAACCGAATTGTTAAAGACTAAAAATAAAGGGGACCAGGCTAAAAAACCCTCCTCCAAACTACAATGGACATCCGATTGCCAAACTGCTTTCGAATGCCTGAAAGAGCAATTTGTAACAGAACCCATCCTCTGCCACCCCAACGAGAATTACCCTTTCATAGTACAAGTCGACGCCAGCGATGCGGCGATAGGAGGGGTATTATTGCAGAAGGGGGAGGATGGGAAACTACGGCCTTGTGCATTCCTGTCAAGGAAGTTTTCAGAAGCAGAAAGAAATTGGAATGTGTGGGAGAAGGAAGCTTTTGCAGTAAAGGCAGCCCTCACTAACTGGAGACATTGGCTGGAGGGGGCGCGATATCCCTTCGAGGTCTGGACAGATCATAAAAATCTGGAGGCCCTTCGAAGCCCTCGCAGACTGAATGCCAAACAATTACGATGGGCAGAATTCTTTTCCAAATTCAATTTCACTTTAAATTACCTCCCGGGCAAGACTAACTTTCTTGCAGACGCCCTATCACGCATGCCCCAACACAAAAGCAAACGGGAGGAGACTGTAGACACGGTCTTCTCACCTACGCAATTGGGAGGCGTGGTGACTACCCGCAGCCGAGCAAGCCAGCCCCTCCCGCATAACCAGGAGTGGAAATCGAAACTTAAAGCTGAGGTGGAAAAGGAGGGGGATAAAGCACCTAAAAGCAAACTGGCTCAATCCCCACAGGGGGATTGGCTAACTGGAAGCAAATTTTACGTCCCGGACAGCCTCCGACGGGAGGTATTACAGCGATGTCACGATGCCCCCACTGCTGGTCATTATGGGTATCTGAAAACGTTGCATCTAATACAACGGCAATTCTGGTGGCCGGGCATGCGCAAAGACATTTCCCAATACGTTAGCTCCTGCCCCATTTGCCTCAGCGCCAAAACCCGGAAAGGGAAACCTCCAGGTCTCCTACAACCCTTGGAAACACCTAACAGACCTTGGGAAATAATATCTATGGACTTTATCACTGATTTACCCCTTTCGAAAGGACATAATTGCATTTTAGTCGTGGTAGATCTGTTCTCCAAACAAGCTCATTTTATTCCATGTACTGCTATACCCACCGCTCGAAAACTGGCGGATTTATTCTTAAAACACATCGTAAAATTACATTCTTTTCCGTCCAAGGTGATTTCGGATCGCGGCGGACAGTTCGTTGCCAACTTCTGGCGGGAGCTTTTGCGAATGTTGAATATTGAGCAAGCAATCAGCTCAAGCCACCACCCACAAACCGACGGACAATCCGAAAAAACTAATCAGATTTTAGAGCAGTTCCTTCGTTGCTACATTAATTTCCAACAAGATAATTGGGTGGACCTTCTTCCTTTAGCTGAATTCTCATACAACAACAGTGTGCATGCTTCCACTGGGGAGGCCCCTTTCAAAATTGTATATGGAGCTCACTTCAATCCCTTCCCGTTGGACACTCCCCCTCTCCATTCCTCTAGTTCGCCTGATGTATCTTCATGGTGGGGGGAGGCCATGCAGCAATGGACTCTTATTAAAAAACACCTCGAAAAAGCCAAACTGGATTACAAAAAGTACGCAGATCGCCATCGTGCGGCCGAATGGGATTTGCAACCTGGAGATCATGTTTATATTTCCACCAAGAACCTGAAATTAGCTCAAACAAGCCGCAAACTAGCGTTAAAGTTCCTTGGACCTTTCCCTGTGCGCAAAGTAATCAATAAAGTGACTGTTGCTATAAATTTACCCAAGAACTTGCGCCATGTTCATGATACATTTCATGTCAGTCTCCTTAAAAGAGCTCCCACCGACGACAAGTGGCACATCAAAGCTCCACCCATTCCAACCTTGATAGACGACCAAATACACTACGAAGTGCAACAAATTTTGGACTCTAAATTCAAACGGAATCAGCTTTTTTAACTCATTAGGTGGAAGGACTTTGATTCTGGATACGATGAGTGGGTGAACTCTGTACATGTTCATGCTCCTAGATTAACCAAAGCTTTTCATAATCGTTACCCATATAAACCAGGGGGGGATCTATTTTAAGGGGGGCAGAATGTCAGGTCCAGTGTGTGTTTAAACTGTACTGACTCCATTTTCTAATGCTTCTAGTGTCTAAGTGCTTTCCCCGCAGGTGCACCAGTTCCCAGGCAGCTTTCCCACCGGAGGAGACTGTTTTGTCTAACACCGTTCCACCAAGCATTGGCCTTGAAGGAGAGCAGCTTCCCAAGACTGAAAGATGTTGTTTTGAGAACTGTGGGGGGAGGCTGATGCAGATGGGAACTGTTACTCTGTACCTCATGCTTTGCCCTTCATTGGTAACAATGACTGTGTACCATCCTGAGTCTTCTATTCAGGACAGTGGACTATAATGGACCTTTTCTGCAGTAAAGTTTCCTTATTCAATCAATGGACTCTTGTTTGCTTTTGAAAGGGAACCTGTAGGAAGAGCCTTATCTAGCCACAAGCTGACAATATTAACTGTGCTAATTCCCTAGTTTCCTGGGGGTAAAGTGTAGATGACTGGGGAAGGCAATGGCAAACCACCCCATAAAAAGTCTGCCAAGAAAACGCAGTGATGCAACGTCCCCCCATGGGTCAGTAAGGACTCGGTGCCTGCACAGAGGACTACCTTTACCTACATAATCTCACTCTGTGTAATCTGCTTTGAGTCTCAGTGAGAAAGGCGGACTACAAATGACATAAATAAAAAATAGCATTGTTCTGATCAAAACCCTAGTTGTCTCCCCTGCCCCATTGAACTGAAAAGAAGAACGTAAGGAGCCCTGGCCAGGATTCTCCTCCTCCGTCATGGGCAGCTTGGACCTAAAAGTCTGGCTTCAAGCTTCCGGATCTCCATGCACACTCACAATGAGTATATCATACCTTCTTGCTGAAACATCATAGTACAGGGAAGTGCCTGTCTTGAGAGGGGGGGGGGAAGCTCTCCAAAGCCAAATGCTAAGAAGAGATTTGCACAGGAAAGGAGAATCTCTAACTCCAAAGCAATGCTTCGATAAATAGAATGAATGGGGATATGCTTCAGTCGCACCAAAACCTTTTAAAATCACAATTAGTGGCACATTTTCTGGCAACACCCCCCCCCCCAATTTGTCTGTAATAGAGTCAGCAAGCTCACGGAAACTAGCCTAAGTTTTTTTGTGTTGTTGTTGATCTTTTTTTAATCGTGGGGGGAAAAAATCGGCAAAGGCATTAATCATCACTTTATAGCTCGGTGGCTGAGGTGGAGAAAAGGAGATTACCGAAGTGTATAAAAGGTCGCAGACAGGGGGAACTCTCTCGCAAGCTTGTTTGGACATTTCAGTCAAACAAGAGGGGAGGAGAAATAAATGGAGGCACACATCAGGCTATTGTAAAGGCACTCCGGGCCCCGACACACTTAATTCTTTCGGACAGATTATGTTAAGGGCTGGATTGCTTGAGAACTCTAAGCTCTCCAAACAGAAAAAATCACAAGTCGGGGCTCTCCCTTCCTCTCTGGACAGATGGCTTGCCTGCCATAAAGATTTCCCAGCACTGCACTGCACTTATTTAAACAAATGTCAAGACCAAGTAAACCCCAGATGGAAGCTGAACTCCCTAACCCTTGAAAAATCTTAAGGGGGAGCTGAAGGAAACAGTAAAAAAAGAAAAAATAAGACAGAGATAGAATGTCAAAGAAGTGTTAACTCTTTGGAGACACAAGCTATCAGGTCTGGAAGACAAGATAGCTTGGTGAAGTGAGCCCTGAGGCCGTCCTGCTGAGTCCTGGCTTGCCTCCCCCAACAGCGACCATACAGGAGAAAATGACAGGCCTATCATATGCCTGTTGTCGCCTCACGGACATTATTGAATCAAAAATGTCTCACAGATCATTATTTCCTATCAGTATTTCTGACTCCCCCCACCTTGAGCCTTCTGCCATGGCCAGCAAACCTTGTTGCCTGGGAGAAAATAAAATTAAAAAATAGCATTGCCAACGGCGCTGCATCACTTCCGAGTACAAGCCAGAAGAGACAAAGGATAGCTCTAGGAATTGCTAGAAACTCCATGGCTTTACCATAGAGTTTCTAGTGATTCCTAGAGGTACCCTGGAAGTGACACGGCAATGTCAACAATGTCAGGTGCACGTCCCCTTGTCCCCTAACCCTACTGCTGGTTATCAGGCTCAGGCTGCCAAGCCTGCTCATCACACAAGTCTAAAGTTAAAAAACACATGTAGAGCCAAGGAAAACGGGCTAAACACCCCCCCCCCCCACTGAACCCACTGGCAAAAGTAGGGTAGGAGGGAAACTAGAAACTCCTTCTCCCCCTTGCAGCCCTCACAGTGCCAAATCAAAGAGCGTTGTTTAAGGTGAGTTCCATTGGGTCCAGTCACATACCCCAAGCCCGGCACACGTGCAGTGTATTGTGTATTTTGGACCTAGGTTATGCTTAGAGAGAACAACTGGCTCAAGGTCACCCAGTGAACTTTATTTCTTAAAATTTATTGTACTTTTTTTAAAAAAATCCCCACCTCACATCTCCTCGGACTCCAGGTGGATAACAATGCTGCATCCAGGTTGTGAGGATAAATAATAAACAGGCCAATTCAAAATATAAAAGTACAGAATATCTGTCTGTCTGTCTGTCTAGTACTGCTCCTATGGCTATTGCATTAAGCAGAAATTAAAATGGGAAGAACCTTACTTGATATCATGTCTCTGATGTTTAGTTATTGCCCTTATATATTTTGCCACAGAAAGAGTAACGGAATCATTTGTATCCGATAGTGACCATGTCACCTGGGCTCTCATATTAAGTAGTTCCATATTTTTAAGTAGATGGATGATTAAGCTAGCCCTCCACTCATTAAATATGGCACTCAAAATTTAAAACACAGAGAAGTCAAGACAACACAGGTTTAATGAATACACAGGATTAGAAGAAGCGCCACCAAATCTGCTGATATCGATTTAGCCTCCACAAAATGCGCTCTGGTCTTACATGTCTTTTATTACAATAGGCCATTCCAAAGTGCTGGGCTCACCACAGAAAAAACCCATGACATCGCTGTAACCATATGAACAGTCCTAAGGAAGGGCACCTCGGCCGTTTTCACATGGCCACGCACCCGGAAGATCGCGCAAAACGCACAGCATAAAAGCGTCTTCCTAGCGCGATTTCCTGGCACGATCCCATTTAATGGCCCTTTTTCTGATGTCATCGGGCCATTAAAGGGGATCGTGCCGGGAGATTGTGCTAGGAAAGAGCTTCATGCCGTGAGTTTGCGCGATCTCCCAGGGCGTGTGTGAAAACGGCCCTTAAGGGAGAAGCCTGCCTGAAGAATTACATAGCAAGGTGGAGATTTCAACCCAGGTCTCCTTGGTTCGATTCTTACACTCTAACCTCGACATCACACTGGCTGTATATTCAAATATAAGAAATGTCTTCCGTACCTAATTTGTATTCAGCTTAAATTTCGTGGCTGCCATAGATTCTGGCACTGTCACCCAAAGCAATATTGGCAGTGATCAGCTGTACAGTTTGAAATGCAAGTACTGTCTTGGTTATGCCAGAGTTACTGTAAAATCCCATGAGCTTAGCTGTGGAACAGGACAAACAGCCACATTTTGTCCCACTGAATAAAAACAGAGAGTGCTCTAGACGCTCCCACAAGTCTCGCAGCTCCCCCGCCCATAGTACAACAGTTGTGTAATTGCTCTATGCCCTCTGAGCCGACAATCCGCTCCAGCAGGCTAAATGTATTTCTAGACATTCCTGTAAGACAATTTGTGCTAGGAGGTTCTTAGTTTGAGATTTATAGCTCATTCTATTGCCAAAATAGCTTACACAAATATTCATTTTTTTTTCTTTACAGAAAGACAGAAGAGAGAACAAGGGCGGGGGGCAACAACACACAGATGTGGTCTTAAAGCAGAAATAACAAAGAACAACTTGAACAGAGGGTGAATTTCTGGGAGCTGCTAGGTCCCAAATAAAACTTGGAAAGAAAACTAAGATGGTACGATCTGCAGTTCTGACACACAAATTATCAGAATTCTGTTCAGGGTTTATCTAACTCAGGGAGACAAACTGCATGGTTCAGTTATAAAGGCTTGCATTTAAAATCCCTGAATCCTTCCCTGGGTTTGAAGATTGGTGGTCAAGAGTGGCCTCAAGTCACAGCTGACTTATGGCAACCCCTGGTGGGGTTTTCATGGCAAGACACTAACAGAGGTGGTTTGCCATTGCTTGTCTCTGCATAGCAACCCTGGCTGTCCTTGGAGGTCTCCCATCCAATTACTAACCAAGGCCGACCCTGCTTAGCTTCCCAGATCTGACGAGATCAGGCCCAACTGGGCTACCCCCTATATTTATTAATTAAAACATTTATACCTCACCATTCCCTTGTGGCTCATGGCTGCTTGTGTAGTGGTGGAAAGTGCCATCAAGTTCCAGCCAACTTATGGTTTCCCTGTACAGTTTTAAGACATGGTTTACCATTGCCTGCCTCTGCGTAGCGACCCTGGTCTTCCCTGGTGAGCTTCCATCCAGATACTACCATTCCAATAATTAAACACATACGAAATGCAGTAAAATCCTAATTATCTTCCCCCCACCAAATGTCTGCAGCTTAAACATCACTAAAAGCCCACAAAAATAAAACAGGCTTTTGGTGCATGCAAAAGGAAAAAAACCCTCAAAAGACAGTGCCCCCCTCCACAGCTCCCCATCAAAAGTGGGAAGCACAACATCCTTCAAGATGTCCATCTTCCCAGTCAGCATTACTTCCATCTTGTCTGGATTTAGTTTCGATTTGTTCTCTCTTAGCCATTTTACCACAGCAGACAAGCAGCGATTCGGGACCTCTTCTCACATCATTAGGAGATTTAGATAAGGATATATAGAGCGGGTGTCACTGGCATACTGATGACAGCCAATCCCAAGAGGATAGTTATGGGGGTAGCCACGTCGCTCTGCAGCCGAATAGCAGGATTTTAAGCCAGTGGCACCTTCTGAAGCAGGAAGTCCTGGCTCTTGAAAGCTTATACTCCGACAATCTTTTTGGTCTCTAAAGTGCCACTGGACTAAAATCTACTACGAATGATTTGTCCTAAAGGCTTTACATAGACAGGGCTTTTTTCAGCTGGAACGTGGTGGAACAGAGTTCTGGCACCTCTTGAAAATGGTCACATGGCTGGTAGCCCCGCCCCTGACCTCCAGACAGAGGGGAGTTTAGATCGCCCTCCGCACCACAGCGCGGAGGGCTATCTAAACTCCCCTCTGTCTGGAGGTCAGGGGGCGGGGCCACTGGCCATGTGACCATTTTCGCCAAGGGAGATTTAAACTTTAAAAAACTCCCCCCTTGTTCCAGCTGACCCAAAGTGACATCATTGTGCAGTCCTGAGTTCCACCACTGAGTTCCACCACCTCTTTTCGCAGAAAAAAAGCCCTGTACATAGAGATTTAAAAACAGGGGAGATAGGATGGCACCCTGTGGCACTCTGCAAGATAGGTCTCACACCGGAGATACCTGGTCTCCAACAGCAACACTTCAGGTCTGGTTTACGAGGAATTATTTGAACTGGTTTAATGCACATCCCGATACCTATTTCTGCCTCCAAGCTCCTCAACAAGACTGAACGATCTACTCTATCAAAGGCTGCAAACAAATCCAGGAGGAGCAACAAAGAACCATGGCCTTTGTCTACATTCAAAGATCATCCACTAAAGCCACCAGGGCTGTTTCTGTCCCATAGCCCGGCCTGAAGCCAGACTCAAAAAGGTCCAGACCAAATGAGTAATCCAAAAAGACCTGGAGTTTGGTTTGCTAGTTCTCTCAGTCCTTTTAACCAGAAAGGGCAGATTCATTGGGAGATTTAGGACTACTTCTCCATCATCCATCTTTTTCACAGGAAAGCATTCTTAATCCTCCTCAACCATCACTTTGCCATTTCCTTTTGGGGGGGGCGGGGGAGGGAATCATCCAGCCTCGCTGCCATACCATACCTACAAATATTTGCCACATAGAAGTCTCACCCTTCCCTCCTCAAAGCCCACCTTTTCTGTGTGCCACGATTCCGTAGAGACCTTTGACAAGTCCAACTTAATCTGTGGAACTGTTCTTTTCCCCCATGGTGAGGCTGTCTGTGTAAATGCTTTCCTATTTGTCATTTGTTGTTGTTGTTGCAAATACTGTGGTTAAAATATTCAGCAATCTCTGTTTTTCCCTTGAGCATCTTCTCTTGCACAGGATGTGTAGAAAAGACTGGATCCGCTTGGTTGAAAAATTATTTCAGACTGCCTTAAACTGCAGTGGGGAAGAAAGGGGAGCATGTGAGACAAAGGAAGATTTAAACGTGGAAGAGAGACACCGAAAGAGAAAATGGGAGCTGGCAAAGATCGACAGCAGAGAAAGCCAGTGTGGTGTTCTGGACAAGTTAACTTTCCTTCCTCTCCTGTGAAGAAGTTCAGGATGTAGCTAGTAGCACTTCATCTTCCGTCTCCATTTACCACCTCTGCTGCAGCAACTCGATCCCTGTTTCCAGTGGCAGAAAGTGGGGCCTGCCTTAAGTTTTTGATATCCATTAACTGTAACTCCTTTATGCAACTCTGATCTTGTTAAATGCCTTGAGCATATTAATGGAAGAAACAGCCTAAGAATTTAATTCAGTGTATGAATAATAAACGCATGTGGAAGGTCTCAGTTTCAACAACCAGCCCTGTTACTGGGAATGGGGCTCCTTGCGAGTAAGTGTGTGGGGGGAATTAGCGGCAAGGAGGAAGGCTATGCAAGAGGGGTAACTGCGGGATAACGCCACCAGTATTTACGGGGTCCCCTCCCCAAGGTAGCAGACGAGGCTTGGTGCTTTTAGGTTAAAGAGTACTTTTATTTGAAGAGCAGAAAATACACACACATACAAGAGCAATAAAATGGTTTACACAAGCACACAGAGTCCTAAGAAATTAGCCAGAGGTTGGAATAGAGTGAATGAAGGAGGTATATTTACTGACCAGAGGCACAGCGTGGTCCATGGAGGAACAGAGCTTCAAATGTCCCACATTCTCAGCCAAGAGACAGTCTTAGGAAAGCGTCCCTAAGGGCACAATGCTCAGATCTGAGGGCGCAGCGTGTACAGTCCAAATGGGGCAAGAGCCCTGATTCTTATAGGGCAAAAGTGTCCCAAGGCTGGGGAGCCCCCACAGCCGTTGGAACAAAGACCTTAAAGGTCAGTTCCTGGGAATGACAAAGGTTTGATTACCTTTGATTGGTGTTGCCGGGGTGTGATAAAGGAAACACAGAGTGTTCTTCTGTTAGTTTGAAAAGAAGCAGAATGCTAATTAATATTTCCGGAGCTGAGTTGATGAATTTGGCATCTTCCCAGGGATAAATTAGAACTTATCAGTGCTGATCGATTGTTCCTCGATCTCAGGGTGGGTGTGCAATTACGGAAGGAGGGGATCAGAATATGTTAAGTGGGGTGACTCAGCGAGGCCCTTTCTTGTCATAGCTCCGCACGCAGCTGGTGGGGCAGTACATCAAATCACCTCAATCCTCAGCATTTTGCATGAACATTCCTTTCATGCCTTAATCTCCTGGGCGGGACTCAGCAACTCTGGCTGGAATTCCCCTGCTGCAGATCAGGCTGCATTAATCCAGGGGCCCTGTGATTTCTATATCACAGGCAGCTATCGGACCACCAAGGCTGACTGCTTACAGCCTCTACAGTTATAGGACCTCAGGTTGGAGGTCTGAGCTGAGATCCTGAAAGGTCATTATACTAAACTATCTTGAGCTCGATGGACCAACATTCTGGCTCAGTATAATAATAATAATAACATTCGATTTATATACCGCCCTTCAGGACAACTTAATGCCCACTCAGAGCGGTTTACAAAGTGTTATTATTATCCTCACAACAATCACCCTGTGAGGTGGGGGGGGGGGCTGAGAGAGCTCCAGAGAACTGTGACTCACCCAAGGTCACCCAGCTGGCTTCATGGAGTAGTGGGGAATCAAACCCAGCTCTCCAGATTAGAGTCCCGTGCTCTTAACCACTACACCAAACTGGCTCTCAGTTTGGTGAGTATAAGGCAGTACCGTCTGTTCACCTTGCTGTCTGTTGCCAGAAGGCAGAGCACTGAAACTGGGTTAACCACCAGACCACCCCTCTGTGGCATTTCTAAGTATTAAGTCCTGTTGACTTAGGATTTCTCAGAAATGCTGCTTTTCAAACCACTCACCAAATCTACCCCAGAGTTGGCCTATGTATGGAAAACCTCCATGTTTTGCAGTCGTCGTTCCCACTAAATTCTCATTTCCCAATCTCGTAAATTCCACACAATTCAAGACGTGTAACAGAATAACCATCTTCAGGCCAGAAGAATGAGAAATATTTTCGCTGATGCAGCAGAAACGTGCAAGGATAGAAACCAAAATTTTAAACACAGATGGATTAAGAGGAACTGGGCAGCCAGAGAAATCACGTTGCTATTGTCAGCCCCTGGAAACGGGCTTTAGTGTTGCGCTTTGTTTGATAAAAACACAAAGACCACAAGGGGAATATTCTTCCTCGGGACACATGTATCATTCCACGGGAGCTAAAACAAACAGATCAGTATTGTTGCTTGGGAGTCCGTTTGTTAATGGGGCGGTGCCGTTTTTAAACAATAATTTATGATCTTTGCAAAACTGAAGGGAACAAAATGACGGCAGAAAACCAGACTGAAAATTTAAAGTGTTTACAAAAGAAAAACTAGGAATGGTTTGTTTAAAGTTGAGTCACATTCCCTTGTCTGCCCTTTCTCTCTTAGAGCCCTGTATGCCTTCCACCACCTCCCAAATACTACTTTGCCCCCATTTATCACTGCATTCACTTCCCTCCCCTCACTTGCTGTCCCCGTTGCCCAAAATTTCAGATTGTAAGCTCCTTGGGGCTGGGGACTGATCTTCTTGTACCATGTACACGGATGGGGTTGTGCAACTAATAATACTGATGTTGGTCATTCATACTGCCATAGCAGGGGGTCTGGCACTCTGGATACCCAACAGAGATTCCCAGGAAAATTCCTTCCACCAGTAAGCTGCCAGTTCCCACCATGGAGTAATGTGGGGAGATAAACAGATGCTCCACCTTACACAAGAAATTCCATGTTTTTGTCAGGGCAGATTTGCTGAGATATTGCTTTGCGTGTATAGACCAACTGGCTCCATTAAAATGCATGGAGGCAATCTAAATATCCAAGAGCCTCCATGTGCACACAAGAGCACACATTTATGTATTTGATCTCTACCCTGCCTTTTGACCTGGAAGGGTCAAGATAAGGTACATAAAATAACAGGATAGGATAGAATTGGTGGGAGAATATGTTTCTATCCTCTATGATACACAGTACGTGTCTGGCTGATTCTTTCTCTCTGTTTCAACATGTCCTACCTCACAAAGTTGTTGTGAGGCTAACAATGGAGTAGTGAATCAACGTACACTGCCGTGAACCCCTGCGGTGGGATAAAAATGCATAGATCAATATGGAAACCAAGCAGGACAAAACTCGCTCAGCCCCTAAAGAGTTTGCCACCAGAACAACTTTTAATCCAGCTTTGGATTTCATTGCCAGTCTGAAAACGCAGAGGACAGCACGTCCATTTCGGAAAGAAAGGGTCTCTGCGCTGTTTCTCAGAACCTTTCAGAATCCCATTTGGCTGGCAGTTCATCAATAGTGCATGGGGGGCTAGATGCGTTTCCATTACTGTGTTATTACCGCCATGCTCAAAGAGCCCAGCGCACAAAAGCCTCCAGGACTTCTTGATTTACCCATCAGCAGAAGTTATTCCTGAGGTGTTTTGAGATCATGCCAAGGCTTCGCTCACAAAAATAAAGAGCTGTGGCACAAATCAAATTGACAACAAAATGGTGGCTGGGGGTGGTGGTGGAATATTTTATCCATAGACATATATATTTTAGAAAGGATCTGCCCTTGATGTCGTTTGCCAGCTAACAGACGAAGAATCTGAAGCCCAAAATATATGAATGGCAGGCTTCAGTCCCGCTCGGCTGTCCGCGGCATCGTGCAGAAAGATGTGAAGGCTCGTAGCCAGCGTCTGCCAGCTGCGTTGATAATATACTTGTCCGGAAGCTGAGCCTGAGACAAATTGGTGCTGCGTGCAAAGGATACTGCTGTGGACTAGCTGGTGATACAAGCGAGATGGGGTGGGGAGAGTTTCCAGTCAAAACTGAAGTTAAGCAAAAGATACGTACAAATTTGATGAACCTCCATGAAAGGACGGAACCAGTGCTCAATGTTAGAAGCATACAGGATGCATGCAGAAGAGCTCACCTTCTGGCATCTCTATCTACAAGGAATTCAAGTGGCAAAGGGGTGGTCCTTTCCATCAGACAGTAAGAAACGGTACTTAGAACAATTTTCTAAGTACAAGGAAGCTTAATCTATTCAGCTGGGTTTACCAGAAGGGGGCAAGAATACCAACTTGCAAGCGGAAGGTTCTAGGGCATCTCTAAGCTAAAAGAAGTCATGAAGTAGATAAAGGTCAATGGCACGAGGCAGCTGCATATGTTCAAGACAGCAGCTTTTCTGATGCAGCAGTATGTGAGGTCCTTTAGTGTTTCTGTTCCTTTAAGGGGGCTTTTTCCATTCCCCACATAGCCAAGAGGTGCATTTTCCACTTTAAGAGAGTCCTAAGAAACCTGGATAGCCCAGGTGAGCTACTACCTCATCAGAGCTCAGAAGCAAAGCAGGGTCGACCTTGGTTAGTAATTGGATGGGAGACTTTCAAAGAAGACCAGGGTTGCAGAGGCAGGCAATGGCAGACCACCTCTGTTGTCTCTTGTTATGAAAACCCCAGCAGGGGTTGCCATAAGTCAGCTATGACTTGAGGGCACTCTCCACCACACAGAAAGGAAGAGCCAGTTCAGTGTAGTGGTTAAGAGCAGCAGGATTCCAATCTGGAAAGTCGGGTTTGATTCCCCACTCCTCCACTTGAAGCCAGCTGGGTGACCTTGGGTCAGTCACAGTTCTCTCAGAGCTCTCTCAGCCCACCCACCTCGCAGGTTGATTGTCGTGAGGATAAACCACTCTGAGTGTGGCATTAAGTTGTCCTGGATGGCAGTATATAAATCAAATGTTGTTGTTATTATTATATGGTAGAACAGCTAAGAATGGATTCAAAGAGCTACGAGTATTCAAAGAAAACCTCAAGTTGCCAGTGCTATACTGTTCGTTTGGTTGTGAAAACAGTTCAAAATAACAAACAGAAAATGAAAAAAAAAGTTGCCAGTGTTAAACACAAACCTGGATTCCATTTTTAAGGATCCTTCCACATCTAGACTACAGCCCTACTGTCTTGCTGTCCCAAATGGCATTTACATATACTGGCGCGGAGCGGCCTGTTCTCTTCCGTTTCTCCGTTTCAGTATTTTCCCTAACAAGGCAAACAAAATTGCAATCCGTGTTCTGAAATAATACTGACAAAATACCCTAGAGGGGAGACTCAGACCCAGAGAGGGCATGTTTATTTAAGATGTCGAATCTTCTGGTAATTTAATAGTGGGGTCAGGTGCTAAATGGGGGTTCTTCTAATAAATATTTATTTTGGTTAGAGGGTTAAAAAGCAAAACCCAACCAAGCTGCATATGACTACCACCAAAAAAAAAAAAAAAAAAAAAGGCCAGTGCTGGCGACGAGGGGGAAGTCAAAGCGTATCACGCACGCCGCAGCTATCAAAATAAACTCTCCGGCCTCCAAAGATAGATCTATTTTAACTACTGCCCGGCTCCCCTCCACTGTGTTAGCAAGTTGAGTGTTATTAAGATGCAAATCGTGTATTTACAATGTATCAAGTTATATGGGGTGGATTTCATATTACGGTTCACAATAAACTAAAGTGATTAAACTCTGATTCAACTCCCAAGCTCACGGCATTAAGGCACCGGTGAATCAT
The DNA here is from genome assembly GCF_028583425.1 of Eublepharis macularius. Taxonomy (NCBI): domain Eukaryota; kingdom Metazoa; phylum Chordata; class Lepidosauria; order Squamata; family Eublepharidae; genus Eublepharis; species Eublepharis macularius. Next base: position 9,161,608 of record NC_072806.1, read on the forward strand.
TCCAGGAATAACTGGCCTGTAAAATAATACCGGCATATTTATAAAGAAACTGTTAGCTCATCTGTTACTTCGTGTCCTCTAGGAAACCAAAACAACAATATAGGCCATGAATGTATATATGTATAAAATAAGTAGGCAGCTTTGACTCACTGGGATTTATAATAAACCTGGAGACACAACTCTGGGTAAGTGGATTTAGCTAGAAAGATACAGAGGGGCCCTCACGGTGCCGTATATCAAAATATCAGGGATCTAGATACAGACACGTGTGCTCCCCTACCTTCCTTGGACTGAGACATTTTGCTAGTTTTACCAAAATGATTTGGACGTTCCTTGTTAACCTTTGGCTGTTTTGCCCAGATTCGTTACGATTTTCTGCTTCAGGGGGCCAATTCAGACCACAACCGGGAATTGTGTGTGGCTTGGAGAAAGTGGAAGGAGAGAAGCTAGCTTACTGTCTTATAACACAGGAACTCTACGGGTCATCCACTTCTTCATGTAACCCAAAACTAATTTATGGACTTCCATGCCATGGGATGTGGCAATGGCCACTGGTGTCAGTGACCACAAAAGGTGATTAGTTAAATGCAAAGAGGAAAACTGGTGTATCCTGTCGCTGCCAGCCACAACAGCCTCATGGAACCTTTATGTATCACATCTGGGACACACTTGATTGGCAATTATGAAAAAAAGCCATACTAAAGTCTCTGATCCAGCAGAACTCTTCTGACTTTCTTCATTTATTGGGAGGAGGAGGGGAGACTAGAAGTCGATTGAGAGGAACTGGCTATCTGACACCTGATGCCTCTTTTCACTGCAGTCTTGTCCCATGTGGCCTGTTATCTGCGTGGGCCCCGCAATCTTCAGCACAGGTTTTGTGGTGGTCAAATGAGGCCCCTCTTCTCTCTTGAGTCAGCAGTAAAGCTGATTAGGAACCCAGCCCAATAAATTTAAAAGGGAGGCCAGGTTTGAAAAACTTGAGAAATGCCGTCCTCCGTATTCATTCACTTCAGTCTTCCTATGCACAATATGACAAGAACAGAAGCGGAGGGACCTCCATGTCTTTCGCAGATGAAAGAAGCTTAGATGACCTTGAACTTCTCCTCTCTGCTGCTTCAACCCCCAAATCCCTGTTTTGCTCTTGGAAACCACACCTGCAACCCTCGAATTTTCACTGTGCCTTCCACAACCTGAATTTCCCCCCCATACAACAGGATGCGTTTGTCAACATTATCCCACAAATCAGCATTATATATACCATACAAGTTCTATGTTTACAAAAAGAAAGACGTGTTTCCATGATACAAAGTGAGCAGCTAAGAGGAGAGGGCTTAAGCCCCTGACAAAAATATACAAATATACATGAGACTGGGATGGTTTGTAAAACTAGACAGAGGGAAAGTTCTATAACAAGGTCTCTGGGTAGGTCGTAAAATTTATGGAGATTTTGAGGATGAAGCCTGGGGTAGGGTTTAGGAGTGGAGGAACCTCAGTGGGGAATAATACCATACAGTCCACCCTCCAGATGAATTATTTTTTTCCAGGAACTGATCTCTGTCTGGAGATCAGTTGTAATTCCTGGAGATCTCCGGCCACCATTTGGAAGTTGGCAACCCCACCTGGGCTATGCCTTAGTGGAAGGCTAAGCAACACATACCAATTGGTGGCTTTACTACATGGAATCTGTGCATAGTGCTATCCTATGGGAGAGTATACGGGCTGCGACCCAAGAGAAGGCTTTTTCGGGGACTGTGGAACTCCCTTCCACTGGAAGTGAGATTGGCACCATCCCTACTCGCCTTCCAGACTGAACTCAAAACTTTTCTTTTCCTGAAAACCTTCCAGGTGGGTCACAGAAAGGCAGTGTCGGTTTTCTTTTATTTGCTGCTGTACTTCTGTGCTGCTTTAAAAAGTTTTAGATGTTTGGCTGAAGCTGATAGGAGTGATTTTTTTAAAAAAATTGATTTTAACTGTATACCGGTTCAAACACTTTTGGGTGGGAAAGTGGTCGACTGATACCTACACGATAATAGTGGGCCCTTTTAATGCACGAGCACTCTCCCTAGTATAAAGGCAACGTGTGAATTGGCTAGGTCTGAGCTAGATGTACCACAGATCAGGTATGCGGAGCTGTGTTGTTAGACTGGCAAAACCCCAGACTTCAGATGTCCTTCCCATTCAGAGGAAACCAATGGCAAGCATTGGTGGGTGGAGTCAGGCCAGAGCATACGAGCATTCATAGAATCATAGAACCGGAAGGTACCTCGAGGGCCATCTAGTCCAACCCCCTGCACAATACAGGGAATTCACAAATACCTCCCCCCACCCAACACACAGTGACCCTTACTCCATGCCCAGATGGCAAAACACCATCAGGATCTCTATCCAAACTGCCTTGGGGAAAATTGCTACCTGACCCCAAGACAACCAGTTTGGTGTAGTCGTTAAGAGCAGCGGGACTCTAATTTGGAGAACTGGGTTTGATTCCCCACTCTTCCGCTTGAAGTCAGCTAGCTGACCTTGAGTCAGTCACAGCTCTCTCAGAGCTCTCTTAACTCGACCCACCTAACAGGGTGATTGTTGTGGAGATAATGTTAACACACTTTGTAAGAAGCTCTGAGTGGGTGTTAAGTTGTCCCGAAGGGCGGTATATAAATCAAATGTTATTATTATATTATTATAAGGTGGCGATTGGCCTTATCCTGCACATGTAAGAAGGGGCCATGAGAACTACACACTGCTGTAACCCTTCCTGCCCTCCGTCTCATGATCTGCCCAGGTTCACAGAACCAGCATTGCTGTCAGATGGCCATCTAGCCGCTGCTTAAAATCCTCCAAAGGAGGAGAGCCCACCACTTCCCGAGGAAGCCTGTTCCACTGAGGGAGTGCTCTAACTGTCTGGAAGTTCTTCTTAATATTTAGCCAAAAACTCTTCTGATTCAATTTCAACTCATTGATTCTGGTCCAACCTTCTGGAGCAGCAGAAAACAACTCTGTGCCATCCTTTATATGACAGCCCTTCAAGTACTTAAAGATGGTTATCATACCACCTCTCAGTCATCTCCTCTCCAAGCTAAACTTACTGAGCTCCTTCAATCTTTCCTCATAGGGTTTGGGACATTCCACCATCCAGGAAATATCCCATACAAATAACAATAATAATAATAATTACATTCGATTTATATACCGCCCTTCAGGACAACTTAATGCCCACTCAGAGAGGTTTACAAAGTATGTCATTATTATCCCCACAGTAGACACCCTGTGAGGTGGTAGGGCTGAGAGAACTCTGAGAGAGCTGTGACTAAGCCAAGGTCACCCAGCTGGCTTCAAGTGGAGGAGTGGGGAATCAAACCCGGTTCTCCAGATTAGAGTTCCGCGTTCTTAACCACTACACCAAACTGGCTCACACAGTGGCTTGCTACACAGGGCAAAACCCCCTGGACACGTGAGCCTCTGGTTCTAGCCACAGCAGCTTCCAATAGGATATATGTATGTGAGGGTGTGTGATATACCTGCTCTGAACATTTCCTTCTCTAATTCATTTTTAACAGTGTGTTTTGACTGTTCACAGAAGGAAAACCCACCCAAAGAGGCTGCGTAACAAGCGGAGGCCATTCTGTCTAAAGTAGAAGGAGAAAAAAAAATCCTTCTTTTTAATTAAATCTATTTCTTCCTCCTGAATGGGATGTCAATGACAGATCCTGCGCACCCCAGAAAAATGCATTTTTAGAGCCATCCATTTGCATGACAAAAGCTGTCTCGGGTTCCCCCCCCCCACCTTTCTTTCTTTCTTCCTGAGATGTTGTTACTGAAGGAGAGAACATACCTTTTTGTTTCTCTGTTAACTATAGAAGTTGAATGTTCAAGCTAAATCTGCTATCTTTACTTACCGTCCTGGTTTCTAAGAGTATCTCTTGCACTATCCATGAGGGTTGATCGGGATTCTGGCTCAAGGTCTCTTTTGGTGGCTGACTGTTCAAGCAGGGCAAAAAGAGATTTGCCATCAGAAGCGAGAGTGGCTCGAGGCTCTGGGCTTTCAGACGAGGACGCCATCAAAGGGTAGCTAATATACTCAAATCCACTGTAAAGGAAAACAGGATTGGCAATTCATTTTGCACTGCTAGGTTTTAAAATCTTGAAGTAAATAAACACAAAACACGCTGTTGGACATATGGAGATGCACTTCACTGAGCCAGACCACCGGACCATCTAGACAAGTGCTGTCCCCAGGCAGCAAAGACGAAACATAGCACCTTCCACCCCAAGCCCTGAAAGCACGTGTGCTATCACTGGGGGTGGAAATACACATTACTAAGCATCTAGGGATGCTCAAGTGCAGGACTGTATGCGTAGTCCTCAATTCACATGCAGGCTGTTCTTGCTCGGCATAGGTGAATGCCGCTTTCACGGGAGCTCCCTTTGTGTGACTGCATCTGCAAGTGATTCCGGAGGGCAAAGCGCCAATTCAGCTCTGTTTTCGCTGGGAGAACAAGTACTGTAGCCTATTTTGACTTGCCAATTTGCATTTCTTTAAGGTGTGAGAAAGGGTCAAGATCTACATTTCAATGAATGGACGTGGGAGGTGGAGGAAACCAGAATACTTTTAGCAGTTGAAGAGGAACTGGTATTGAATGCATGAATATACTCACGCAGAGCAAACTGAAGTGTAACTGTGTGAGTGAGTGCATGGATAGTTGAGGGGGGGGGGACACACATGAAATGAGGTTCACTTGAGCATCCCTAGGTGCTTAGTAATGTGTATTTCCACCCATTGCCACGGCCCCTCTTCAACTTCCCAGGCTGGGCATTTCCAACCATGCTGAGATTCTTTTCACTGGCTATATCAGGAACTGAACCTGTCACTTTTTGCATGCGCTGCCCCATTGTGCCAGGGGTCTCCCCCAAAACGAACATCAGAAGCTGCTTTAGATCCTATCAGACCATGGAGGTCTAAGACCATTGCTGATGTTTCTCAGGAGTCCCAGGTTCTTTCCAGCCTGAGATTCTTTGGAGATGAGAGGTAATTGAGCTGGCATTTAAAGCGTTCATGGAAAACAGGTCTATCAATGTCTGTTGGTCAGGGTGGCTAAATGGAGCCCCCATATTCAGTGGCAGGGCAGTGCTGCATATTAGTTCTGGGATGGGAGTGAAGACAAAGCAAGGGAAGACTCTTCATGCCCTGCCTGTGGGCTTCTGGGAGGCATCTGCTTGGCTAAAAAAAAGTATACTAGACTAGAGTCACCTTAGGCCTGATTCAATACAGCTCACCTTCTTCTAATCTGCTTAAAGCACACCACAAAATGCAATCTCTGTAATCTCTGTAGCATTCTGTCTCTGGATTGTCTACCAGATTTTGTCAACAAGGCAACAGTCCTTAGCTATGTACATGGAAGTTGTTGGGATGACCCATTTCTTAGAGGGTTTTTTTTTTTGGTGTTCTATTGTATGAGGCAGTAACATTGACCAGCCTTGCTGAATTTTCCCTGGTGGCTGTCTATGAAAACAAACTCCTTCTTTCATTTGGGTGGCAGAAACTACTTACAGGAACGGAAGGCTGTCTGGCTTGGTTTTTGAAAAAGTACATTCACATGAAGATGCCTGATGCTGAGTGAAACCCTTGGTTTATCAAGGTCATTTTTGTCTACTTGGACAGGTTGTGGCTCTCCACGGTCACCTACTGATTCTTTTAACTGGAGATGCAAGGAATTGAATCTGGGACCTTCAACGCACGAAGCAGATGCTCCACCACTGAGCTATGGCCCCCTTCCAAGTTGATGGTCTGCCGTTACTCTTGGAGGCGTCTGGGAAACAGTGGAAAAAATATGCTTCTCCAAGGCTGAACAACGTACAAGGTCTTCACGGGTTAGCAAACCCTCTTAAGAGCTTGATGTTAACATGATTTACAGAATATGGAGAACAACAGTAAAACTGTCATCCTCGTATTTTGAGAGAATCCAGGGACTGAGCTAAGAAGATGATCTTAAGTGTGCAAGAGTGCTGTCCCAACACAAATTTGGAGGAATAGGCTATGACCGGTTCTTCTCTAGATATCTTTCACAGTGACTTGTGCAGGCTTCCATTATGACATCCCAACCCCCTCAGCTCTATCCAGCCCTCTTTTGCAAAAACATTTCACCTCTCCTGTCAGTTTGGCTATGAGATGCCCCTTCATTCAAATTCAAAAACCAGTCCCTTGTGGAACCCACACAGCTTCCTTTCTTTCAAAGTCTTACCCACAGAGCACCTCAGAGGGGACTGTTAGCCGGTCATTCTCCCCTAGCCTAACTTAAATCCTGAGTCTGTGTGATGATCAAACAGAAGAGGGGAGAAAACCGGGTTGCACTGTAACTGTTCTTCATAGAGTGTTCTGTGCAGGCACACATGGGAACTGTGCATGTACAGGTTGGCCTGCGTATGTGCAGGCTCCATTTGGTCAGCAAGGCTAATGGCCACGGACCCATTCTCCATGACCCCCATGAAAGCCAACCAAACTTGGTGATGATATGATGTCTCTGTTGCCTGGGAGAATATGGGGGACAAAACTGGTGCATCAGCTGCTTGTGGGGCCTAGTTCCTGGGTTTGCCTGTTAGGTGAGTCTGTACTAGTGTAGTGGCCTAGGGAGCTGGGGTGTCCTGGGTTCAAATCCCCATTCACCAGTGGAACTTCTAGGGTGACTTTGGGCTAACCAGGATTTGAATCCAGTGACACCTTAGAGACCAAGAAGATTTCCAGGGTATAAACTTTTGTGAGTTGAAGTTCCCTTTTTCAGACACCTTTAGATATATGAAGGTAGCTTTGAATCTCAAAATATACCTTGGTGGTCTATATGGTGCCCCTGGATTCAAATCCTGCTGTTCTACTGCAGATGGCTACCTGCTTGAAACTTTGGCCTAATCACTTGTTCTCAGCTTAATTTAACTCATAGGATTGTGGTGAAGGTAAAATGGAACGAGGTGAGCCTCCTCGAGCTCCTTAAAACATCATGGATACATACGGCTGTTGTTGTGAGGGTAAATCAGGGAGGGACCATGTATGCTACCCTGAATTCCTTTGAGAAAGGGAGAGAAGAAGGGGGAAAAAATTCAAATTCACTAACTAGGCAGCTTTGCCTCTGCAAGGGGTCCCATGCCATGGGCGGTAGAGTTTAACCAGCTAAGACAAACCCCAGTTAAGACACTAAAGTTGGCAGAATGTGTCCAAGAGGGAAACCAAAAAGTATCAAGGGAGCACTCTGAGCCGCTGAGTGCACCGCTTCTCCTTACGGGGGGATGAAATGAAGTCTACGTGTTACTTACAAGGGGCTTTCTGTTGACTCTCTCCCTATTAGTTCCATTATCTTGTATAGGCTGCTTTTGGAACTTGCTAAAAGCTCCCCGTCTCTGATTCCAGCGCTGATCTCCAGCAGGCGACCGCTCTCACCTATCGAAGGGGCAACAGGGAGAAGAAACCGTTCTTGAAATCATCCTGCTCTGGACCGCTGCAGCAGAAGCTTCTCCAGCAAAGAATCCCAAAAATGTGCCCCCTCCCACTCAGCGGAGACCCTCCCCCAGGAACTAGCAGCCCGGATCATCCAAGCGGTCAGCCCAAGCCACCCCCCCTTCCCCAAACAGCGTAAAAACTGGTAATAGAAAGGTCTGTGCCAATTCAGGGTCCTCCTTAGATAAAAAACAAAAACCAAGGACCCAGTGCCCCGCAAGTAGAAAATTCTACTCTCTAAGGGCTGGGTTGGAAGCCTTTTCCCTTATGGGCTAATTTTCTATTTGTTAAAAGGAGTTCTTTTTTAAAAATGTGATTGGATATTCCAAACTAGTAGCTGCTGTAGCACAGTGGCTAAGTGGTTGGGCTGCAAATCAACACTCTGCCAGTTGGACTCTCATGACTGCTATGAGCTCTTCAGGTAGCCTTTGGTAAGCCACTCCTTTCAGCCCTAGTTCCCCACCTGTATTGTAGGAATAATAACAACTTTAATTTTGTCCCCCATTCTCAGGGTGGCACTAACCTGACTAGAAGAGCAATATATAAACACTCTTCTTTTTCTGCGGCTGCTACATGCTGAAGATTTTCAGGCCCTTCAAACTAATCTAGTCCCAGGATATTTTAGATTAACTCATGATATTTAAATGATTTTTTGATGTTGGAGCATAGCTTTGCCCAAACCAGACCGCCTGATCCTACATATGTTTTACCTGGAAGCGAAGTCCCTTTTAGTTCAATGACTGACTTCCAAGTAAGGAAGCTAGCAGCCTAGTTGAAAGCTACTGGCAGATGTAGGGTTCATGTTAACACTTTGCCTAGCATACTCAAGCGCACTTGATATCCGTTCCCTTATGGTTATCCTTACAATGACCCTGACCCTGTAAGGTTGCTCAGTATTATAGCAGTGGTGGGTCTGAGAGACAGCAGCACCAAGGTTTGAACGGGAGTCTATTCTGACCCGTAGCTAAGTCGCTTAGCTGCTATACCAGTTTCAAGTATTGACTTTGAACAAAAGGAAGATAGACACCAAGGAAGAAGGAGTGTGTCGCTCAGTGGTAGAAATCATGAAGATTCAGGCACAAAGGAGGGGAGAAATACGGGTGATATTCAACCCCCTCCTAAGGCCTTGGAACAGTTGGGAAGTCAAAGGGATCCGACAGGAAGGGTACAAGAGCATCACTGCCCACACCACACACAGAAGCATCTTCTCCCTGGCAGTGAATCATATCAGATCAGATCCTTGTAGTTCATATGTAAAAAGTAAATGTGTGGGTTTTTTGTCCTTGAATGTTTTAGTTGATACTGGGCAGCTGACACTAGAAGGTAAGTTCACCTTTCGGAGAACATATTGTAAGTGAATATTTGCCCCGGATTTGCAGTTTTGAAAAATAAGCAAACACAACACCCTGCAAAACAACAGAGTTGTCGTCACTTCTGGAACATGTACTTCGCCACATTCATTTAGTCACAATGTGCTGCAGGTAGCCTTGGCTTCTGTAGCCGTAATTTGAAGCAGAAGGTTACAAAGCCCAAACAACTCCTTGTTTTCAACGAGAAGCCCTTTTCTCTCTTTCTTCATCTCTATTTTTTTTTAACAAAAAGTTTTGTTTGTATAACAGTATGCAAGAATGGATGAGAACATGTGAAAAGCTGAGACACAAGCAACAATACTCGTAGCTATGTGGGACGTGAGGAAGCCGGGTTATCCGGGACTAAAGAGTGAATGCCAAGCATGGTTGGGAAAGCCAAAGGACAGATGCAACTGCAACTCCAAAAGGATTGCTAATAAAAGGAGATGCCTTTGTACCAAGAGGGAATGGCTATGTTACCCTCCCCCCCCCCACAAAGAAGAATTTTCCTCCTTGATGTGCATGATTGATTCACGGAACTCACTGCTGCTGGATGTTGCGACAGCCACGTGCTTAAATGGATGGCTTGAAAAGACAAATACAGGGGGGAGGAGAGGTCTGTCAATGGCTGTTCATCATGATGGCTACACGAAACTTCAGCTTACTGCTGAGGGCTGTTGCTGAGCAGCCACAGCAGCAAACGGTGGTTGTTCTCATGCCCGAATTGTGGGCTCTTCAGATGCATCTGGCAGGCAACTGTGGAACAGGAAACTGGACTAGATTGATTCTTATGGTCTGATCCAGCAGGCACTTTGGGTCTCTAAGCAAGTGAGAAAGGGGACTGGGATCCATCGAAAGAGCTCAGAGGTGGCTTTGACCTAGCTAGATCCTGATAGTTTGTGAACAGACATTATGTCCCCTCATCCATAAATTGTCCCAAAGCAGGAGGAATGGGCGTGTGTGTGCCTCCATTTGCTAGCCAATGAAACTCCATCCAACATGGACCAATAGAAAAGAAGCGCTCTAAGCAGAAACCTGAGATATTTTTGACTGTAAAGGCTCTTTTTCAACTGGGCAGCACAAAATCAAGCCAATGGATTCTCAGTGTTGTTACTAATTCTGGAAAGAGCCTAAATGACCACAAACTCCAATAAGGCAGGTGGAACTATGGATGCATAAACAGCAGCTTGGAGGATGAAGGAGCGAAAGGGGACTATATGATACTGGCACGGAGGGTTTCTACTTCGCTTGGGAGTTTCCACAATCCTTCTATCTGCCTACCCGTCAGGTGCTTTCCCATGAGTTGGAATATAACCCCATACCCTATTGTATTTGTTCACTGAAAGTCCTAGCGGTTGTTCTTATTGACTTGGTTCTCGGTGAGAAAGGTGGACTATAAATAAACTAATGAATAGGTCTAAGATTTTTGATGAAATGTCATCAGTTTTGAAAAGCAATGTACCAAAAAGTCCAGAATTATTATTATTGGGATTAAATATGGAAAATGTCGATGTTAGAGATAGGGTATTACTTTATTATATGACAGTCGCTGCAAGATTATTGTATGCACAGTACTGGAAGCAAGAAGAGCTACTGGAAACTCAAGACTGGATTAAAAAATTGCTGCACATGGCGGAAATGGACAAATTAACAAGAAAGTTAAGAGAACGGAATCCAAGGGAATTTGTGGTGGATTGGGAGAAATTTAAAAATTACCTAGAGAAGAAACGGGATGTGAAAGGTCAATTGTGGTCTCTCGATAGTTATGAAGAGGTAGATTTGATATAGAAGCTATTACTTTGCCTTGAATAGTAGGGACAAATATAACTTAGATATAGGGATAAGAAGAAAAAGGATCGGAGTGCTGTTGTGAGTTAACTTAGAAAAGGGGAAGGGGTGGGGGGTGGGATAGCATATGTCAAGAAAGGGGGAATATTTGTTTTTAAATGTCTTTGGAATGTATGTGAACCCATCCAATAAAATTCTTTAATAAATAAATAAATAAATAAACGAATGAATGAATAAATAAATAAGAGACACCAAACTCCACACAACTCCTGACAAAGTTCATCTGCAAAGCTACTTATTCGGTGCGGGCTGGGGGTGTAGGTATTTTTAAGAAAATTAATCGATTTCTCCCAGATTTCTTTGACCTGCCGTTGAGCTGTCCAGGATTCGCCTATGATCAGATATAATAATTAAGATATGCTCCGTAGCTGGGCTTCATCAGGGTGGTAAGACAGCGTACAATATAGATGATAAAGCCAGGACGGCACAAGTTTCCTCGGATTTGGTCGCATGTTTGTTAGCAGCCGTCTTAAACAGCCGCCAAGAGGCAACGTGCACCAAGTGCCACCAAGTGGCAGATGTTCTAAACAGCCACCGAGGCCTTCTTTTTGGAATTTAGCTAATACTTAATTTATAAACACAGGAAGCCCAAAACCTCTATTTAGCTTAAGATACAGGTGAGGGACTGGCAACCTGGAAGCTCCATTAGGTCCCCCAGCCATGACCTAGAAGTATTTATCATCCTTCTAGGGCAAGGGGGCCATTGGACAACCTGGGTGGGCCGAGTTACCTCAGAGCCTCAGAACTCTCCAAGAAATGTGGCTTGAAATGCAGGCTGGCCCTATATAGATCTATCCACTCCTGGTTCTAGTCTCAGCTGCTCCTGATTGGCCAAACTGCCCCCCCACAAGGAAATGTATTTCAAAGGACTAAGGATTCCACCAAGGAATTTTTAGCACCCTCCTGAAGCTATAATCCCCAGGTTCTGCTTGGGGTGGGGAGAATTGTCGCAAATTAAGCAGTTAAATACTGGCTTGAATTTGTGGTGTAGTTTTTACAGTCCACAAAGTTTTCTAGCTTACATATTTGTATCATTTACATGCCTCAGAAGGCCCCTTTGAGAGGTCTGCAGCTGACAAAAAACAGTTAACGTGCCAACTTTTAAATCCAAGTCCCTGTAAAAGATCGAGAATGGAATCTGACAAGTTTAATATATACTGTCCCCATGAAGGGAAAGAAAAACAGATAAATGCTATGCCCTTGTTTTGGAGGTGGGAGCTGTTCTCTGCTCATCTTTGTGAGGAGTCTTTCCCACAGCACCAAAGAGCTGTTAAAAAGGTTCTTACATTTGACAACTTCTCCATCTTCGTTGTGCAGCTGGACGTGAAACGTGTGAGTGGACCCTGGAACTGTGTCGATAACTTCCGGTCCCAAAATCACGATCTTCGTGGGTTGTACTGAAAACAGTCAACATTTCTTAGTTTACTTCATGGATGAAAACAACGAAGCTAGGACCCTCTCTCTCTTCCATAAAAAAATGAGAGGTGAATTTATATGAAGAAAAAAATGCCCAGGGCTGAACTTAGTCGAAAGCCCCAGTCAAATCTCCAAATTAGCAGGGGTTCCTGGGTTACAGTACTGCTGTGGGTCCTTCCGCCAGGCAATGGTTTCTCTTTCTCTCCCAGTAAATGCCACATCACTATCACAAACAGGGAGGAAGCAATGAGGGGGATTTAGGAACTGCCCTGTTTTTATTGATGACATTCTGTGACCCGTGCTGTGCTTGCCTTTCCTTCCTACCAGGCTAAAAACAGCCAGAGGCATGCCTCTGGGACTGAGGGAAACCGTGCGAGAGAAGACGTACAGTGCAGCCTTAAGTATCTTTGACTTCACGGGACTTAGAAGGGTGCAACACTCTAGGATATTAAGTCCCACTCCCATCCCATCCCTAGTGCTGTGCCCTCGATCCATATCAGGCCTGTGAGAGGCTGTTTTTTAACAGCTGAATTACACGTCTGGAGCTTTAATCATAGGGCACTCAGATAACATGTATTTTGGCCCTATGGCAGACCCCAAGGTTCCTGCTGCTGACATCCATTCCACTCTAGAGATAATACATATAATAGTTTAAAAATAACATTTAGAGAGATACTCTTAGTGGTGCGCTCTCTCTCTCTCTCTCTCTCTCTCCTCTTTCAAAAATTCTACAGACTAGTTTATGCACGCTCTGCGCAGAACGGTTTGCGAGTCACTCCGTTTGCTCATGCTATGTTTTTGCCTGTTGATGGGCCTCTCAGGGGCTCCACTGGTGCAGCTGGCAAGCCACTGGAAGTTTTCCCATGCACAATTCATGGATAGACCAAATGGGGGAAAGAAGGCCCTTTTCCTTCAAAATAATAACTGGCATGTGTGTCCGTGTGTGGTTGTACAGTCCCTTGTTTTGTTGCATTAACGGATTTCTAACCCACCCCCACCCCTAGACGGCCCGCTACTGCTTGTATTTTTATGAGTGACACGTCCCGGGCACAAAGGATGCCAACGCCACGGTCCAAGCGTATTAATCAATGGAGTGAAAGGCATGGTATTGTGCCGAAGCCTCATTACTAACCTGGTGGCATAATCAAAGTACGTACCAACAGGGTAGCCATTCAGCCACTGTCCGTCATAGGTGACACCAGAACAATGGATTATGGAGCCCTGTCCGTTGAATGTGTCATTTCTCCACTGTCCCTTCAAACAGAACATGGGGTGGGGGGAGGAAGGAGGAAAAAAGAAAGAAGATATGCATTGGTTTCAAATTTAGATGGCGACACAGGAGACTATAGAAGGAAGGGTTTAATCCGGCTGCTCGTAATAGCAGAGCGGGTGGCCCTAAAGGGCTCTTTAGAAATATTCTTCCAAAATGGGTGTGAAAAAATGTTGAACGGGAAAGGAGAGGCAGCATGTTGAGGGGCAGGGGGAGAAAAAATAACAGCACAGGATTATGTCGCCACTCCGGTATGACCTCTAAATTGGGGGGGGGGGTGGAAGTTGGGAGAACCGAAGCATTCTGGCTGGTGAGGAGTTTAATACAGCAGGCTACCCATTGAGAAACCATACGTGGACAATGAGCTACCCTTAAAAGGAAAAAGCAACCATGTTCTGTCCCCATCTATGTTTCACGAAGCTCAGGGAAAGCTCAATCCCTTCCACACTGAGTAGGGTTTTTTTTCTGGGAAAAGAGGTGGCGGAACTCTCAAGAGGGAAATGAGGAAGAAACACACGGGATTCTGTGAAATAATATTTTCATGCACGGTTGCTGAATATTTTCAAGAGGTGCCGGAACACCGTTCCACTGCATTCCCATTGAAAAAAAGCCCTGGCACTGAGTGACCTTGAGCATGGCTGAATTTTGCCTGAGGATCTGGGCATTAAACGGAAGGTTCCTGACGTGCATTGACATGGTCCTTAAGTGGAACCCACATTGAACGTCCAAAGCTGCCTTACGTCGAGTCAGCGCGCCTCGCCGTTAAGCTCAGGACAGTCTGCTCTGATGGGCAGCAGGCTCTCCAAGCTGGGTTGTTTTTTGTTTTTCCTGCCCGACACCTGCTCCTGGGTATCTTTCTGCGTGCAAATCTGGGGTTCTTCCTCTGAGCCGCAGTCAGAGTCCCTTAAGGACTCTGACATGGGACTCACTTAAGACCATTAGTCCGTCTAGCTTGATACCGTTACTTTTGACAGGCAGCAATTTCCTAGGACCTTAGGCAGAGAAAAGTCTTTCCCGACACTTGCTAGGGTGGATCCAGCCACTGAACTCAGCAAAGCTTGAAGCCTTCCTCCAGGAGCCTTGAGAGCTGCTGTAGCACACTGGTTAAGTGGTTGGGCTGTGAGTAAGCACTCTGCAGGTTTGAATTTCACTATTGCCCTGAACTCAGCAGATGGCCTTGGGCAAGCCACTCCTCTCAGTCCCAGCACCCCAACTTTATTGGGGGAATAATGACAACACTGACTTTGTTCACCACTCTGAGTGGAGTACTAATAAGTCTAGAAGAGTTGCTGTAGCAGAGTGGTTAAGTGGTTGAGCTGTGAATATGCACTCTGCTGGTTCGACCCCCACTACTGCCATGCGTTCAGCTAGTGGCCTTGGGTAAGCCACTCCTTTCAGCCCCAGCTTCCCAGCTGTATTGTGGGGATAATGATAACATTGACTTTGTTCACAACTCTGAGTGGAATACTAATAAGTCTAGAGGAGCTGCCGTAGCAGAGTGGTTAAGTGGTTGAGCTGTGAATATGCACTCTGCTGGTTCGACCCCCACTACTGCCATGCGTTCAGCTAGTGGCCTTGGGTAAGCCACTCCTTTCAGCCCCAGCTTCCCAGCTGTATTGTGGGGATAATGATAACATTGACTTTGTTCACAACTCTGAGTGGAATACTAATAAGTCTAGAAGAGCTGCCGTAGCAGAGTGGTTAAGTAGTTGAGCTGTGAATATGCACTCTGCTGGTTCAAATCCCACTACTTCCATGAGCTCAGCAGCCCGAGCTCCCCAATTGTATGGTGCGGATAATGATAACACTGACTTTGTTTACTGCTCTGAGTGGGACACTGGTTTGTTTAGAAGAGAAGTAGATAAGTGCAGTTATTATTATTATACCTCTTAGAGGTTAGTTCCTCTAATGTCCATTTAAGTTGAAGAAAGGGTCCTTAGGCTAGAGGAGGCAGAATGGCTGGATCCACCCTGCAGTCTTGGATCCTTTAACATCTGATGCTTGGAATTGAACCTGGGACCTGCCACATGAGAAACAGGTGCTCTGTCATGGAGCTAGAGCCACTCACCTAAGCTTATCCTAATAACTTTAGCAAGTGAAGCTACTGTGTCCTTGCACAAACCTGTATCACTAGTTCCTTGTCCACTGTGAATCTCTCTACATGAGACAACTGACACTTGAAGAACACAAGTCAGGAGATGCAATAGTAGCTGGGAAGGGTAGTTTAAAAAGACAGAGCCAGCAGCAGGGCAAAGGCTTTACTATACACTGGAGCTGTGTGAAGGGCCTGTGAAATGCCAGAAGGGAAACTTCGGCCCATTCTAACCTCTCCAGGTCCAAGCCTGGCTCTGGAAGGCAGCTCCAGCCCATTTCCATTCTTCACTGCCCTCTTGTTGCAATCTCACACAGTTTTAGACTGCAGAGGTGAAATTGGCAGAACCTTTGGGGGAGGTGAAGATGAAATTAACGAACGATTTGAGGAGCCATCTCTGCTGTCTCTGTCTTTTAAAACTACACTTCCCAGCTAACATTGTGTCTCCATACACTTGATAAACACGTGCCAAGGTGTCTCGTGTAGAGAGAGACTCTCATACAAGCAGAACTTAAAGATTTCAGGCAAAAAGTATTTCCATACCTGAAATGATGGCTCTTTGGGGAGTGGGGGGGGGCAATATTTTCTTAATGTCCACGGGCGCTGATTCGGAAAGCATGGACACAACTCTACGGGCACACATGCGCAAGCAAGAACCTTCTGCCAACCGAGTATGCATTCAGCCCTGAAGCTACAGGCCCTGCCCCTGCTGCCCCTGAAGTCCCCTTACACTCGGTCGGATCATTGGTCCATCTACCTGAGCACTGTCTACTCTGGCTTCAAGGAGCTCAGTTCGCGGGGGGGGGGGCAGGTAGGGAGCAAGTAAACAGGGTCTGATTCAAGGTAACAGCATCAAGAGATGACACAGCCAGTGCGAGAATGCCAGGCAAACCATGCCAGGACACAAGAGGGGCCAAATCGAGGCAGGAGATTGCCACAAAGACTCCATCTGCAGCAGCCATCAAAACAAACGACTCAGAGTCTCAAACCAAGAGCCAACGAAAGCTAGAAATCTGGGCGTGGGAGGTGACCCGTCACTGCCAACGGGCATACATCATGCAGGGTGGAGAAAACTTCCAAAGGTAGTTTGGAATGCCACAGGCTTTGTGGGCCACTGGGACCTAGCAAATCCTTTCTTGCCACCCCAAAATCTCTACCCCCCAAACTTTAAAGCCTCCAGCCACCTTGCTTGTGCTCGGCTGTGAATTAAATTTCTTTCCCCCCCTCCCCCCTCCCTGCCGTGGCCGTCTGCTGGGCTCTTGGAGCTCGCCGGCTTGACGAAGGATGGCTTGCACGGAACAAAGTGCTACTATAACGCTAAATTTATCTGAGCCACCATCAAAATCCCAGATGGATCCGGAGACTCAAATTCTGCCGCTCTCTCTTCTTTACACCCCTAGCAACTAGTCTCCAAAATAGAGGGGGTGGGGGGGAGCGAAAGGGAGAGGGAGACAGCAATTAAACTGGCAGGCAGCTCCAAAACAGGCTTCAGAATCGTGTTGCTGCAGCAACTAGGCTCGTTCTGTTCTTTCCATCACTCTTCTCAAGCGTTCCATGGAAATAATTTCACTTAGAATGTCTCCACAGCAAAGAGGCACACATTCTGTGTCGCTTGCTGTTGTTTTTCTCAGAGAGCTGCTTCACCCCCCTCGCAGGTGCTAGAAGCCTGGAAAGAGTCGCCAACTTATTCGTACTAGTTTACTGTCACAACTTTTGCTTACTAATTCTACCCTGGACCTAAGAAAGGTTCCAGGCCATTACAGGTCTGCTTCGGATTTCAGCAAGCGGAGAGGCAGAGAGATCGCTGACCTACTCTTCTGCCACAGCAATGAAATCTTAAGCATTTTCATGTTGGTGTCCTTTTCATTTATATATAATTATATATTATCAGCCTAATGCAATTTTCCCTCAGCTTGTGGCCAACAGGTGATGCTGCATCTGCCAAGCTTTCTCCTTTCTAGTCTCCTTGCTATGGTCGTGCGTCTGTTCTTCTGAGGGGCTTCCATGTTTTCTTGTGGGGCGCACAAGGCAAACCGGAAGCCAATGGCCATGGGAAACAGGGCCAGTAGCAGACATGAGGTTGTAAGAGTCTGTCTACACAAGGCATTTTACACAGTAAGGCTCATGTATAGGGAGACACAATACTAGCCAGGAAGCTTAGTTTTAAAAGACAGAGCTGAAGGCTCTGTGAATTTCACCTCTCTTTACAGAGCAGGTGGAGATCGCTCTTCAGAGGATTTGTTAATTTCATCTTCACCTCCCTGAAGAGGAGGTTAAAATCGACAGAGCCTTCCCCAAAGCAAAGATGAAATTAACAAAACCTCTGAGGAGCACTCTCTCAGGTTCTGTGTAGAGAGATGGAATTTTTAAACTATGCTTCCTGGCTAACATTGCGTCTCCCTACACTTGAGCATTCTCATGTAATGTGTCTCATGTAGGGCGACTAGTGCCTTTTCTTTCTTTCTTTCTTTCTTTCTTTCTTTCTTTCTTTCTTTCTTTCTTTCTTTATTTATTTATTTATTTATTTATTTATTTATTTATTTATTTATATTTTTACCCGCCCTCCCCACAAGCGGGCTCAGGGCGAGGTACAACATTGATTAAAATACAGCAGCAGTTATTTGGAGCAGAATAAAAGCACCAAACATGCAGCCAGGAAGCATGGAGGGGAAACATCGAAGTTTTCTTCAGGCACGAGAGAATAGAGGAAGTATGTATTAGGAAGTAACTAGGGATTGGCTCTCTTTGATCACCTGATTTCCTAGGATCAGGAGCATTCTGGTCTGTTGTAGGATTAGAATACATGAACATATGAAGCTGCTTCTACTGAGTCCAATCCTCGGCCTATCAAGCTCAGTACTGTCTACTTTGGGAGGGAACGGGGTATCGTTTTGCCCAATCTCATCAGATCTCAGATCCGGGTCAATACTTGGATGGGGGACCACCAAGAAAGACTCTGCAGAAGAAGGCAATGGAAAACCACCTCTGCTTCTCATTGAAAGCCCCTTGCTGGGGTTACAATAAGTTCGTTGTAGCTTGATGGCACATACATACATACATACATATTGCCTACTTTGACTGTTTGCAGCTCTACAAGAGAAGGTCTTTCGCATTACCTAGAACCTGATTCTTCCCACTGGAGATGCTGGGAATTGAACCTGAGACCTTCAGCGTGCAAAGCAGATGCTCTACCACTGAGCCACAAGTGCCCGCCCCCCCTCAATCCCAGCTTGAACTGCATCTAGCTATTGGGGCTAGCAACCAAAGCAGGAACTCCCATAGAGCCAAGAACACGCTACGCTTGAGCCAGAAGGGATTTCAAATGGAGGCGGGGGGGGGGGAACGGGGACCACACCAGAATGTGTTGTCACTGTTATCGTGCATCATCCGTACACATTAAAAAAAAATGGCTGTCCGTATCCTGCCAGCTCTTTCACAGTTACTTGCTGTTTGCATCACTGGCTGCTCTCTCTCTTCCTCCACCCTTCCCCTGGCACAACGTGGCCACCTCCCACATCTCCCCCTGGCATGCTTGCCCAGGCCAGCCTCTTCTCCCAGATGGCAGGAGGAGTGGGGAAGGGGGGGGGAGTGTTGTTAAAAGTTGCTTAGCAATGCAACACATGGGAGAGTTTTTGCAAATGCTGACATTCTCCGAAAAGCGTCATCCGTGAGAGTCGTATGAGGCAAAAGGGTGCCAAGCGCGTGAACAGCCGGAGCAGCAGAGGGGTCCTTGGGGTGGGAGGGGGAAGGGGGGAAAGCCACCCACCCAACCAGACAGCCAATGAAGCGGAGGGAAAGAGGAAGGTGGGAACTGCTGCAACCTACTGGGAGCCAGCTCTCTCGTGCCGTGGATTTCCAACCAACCTGTGCCTTAGTTACCATCTGGTCTTCTCCAACACCAATTAAATATAGATCAAAGGGCATGTCTGCAACATGGAGAGGTTTTGTATTTGCTCCTCGGCCACGGGAAATCCTGTGGATGATGGTTCTTTGGGGCAGGGCACTAGAGATTGCCGAGAAAACTCAGCACCCACACTGAGCTGCCGCCTCCCCCCTCCAGGAATCTCCAGGGAGGGGAGGCCACATCAGTTTAGCTGATATAAAACCTAGACACGTTTATGGCAATATGTTCCAATCGCTTTTAACAGAGTGTGCAGTGCAAGCCTGAGAAGAGTTATACCCTTCTAAGCCTACTGACTGAAATAGATGTAGAAGAGAGTTAACTGTGGTGAGGACTGCATTAAGTGAATCTTACTGTGTGACATGAGTTGGGACACAGGTGCCCGACCTGGCTCACTGTCACACACATGAATTGGGGAACTAAAAGCACTACTTGAACTGGAGACAGGGGCAAACAGCTCCCCCTGCAGCCATTTATGTTGGCATAAATACATCTCTACATGAGACATCTGACATGTGAAGAACGTGTATTGGAAGATGCAATGGTCGCTGGGAAAGATAGTTTAAAAACACAGAGCTAGCACCAGGGCAAAGGCTTTGCTATACACTGGAGATGTGTGAAGGGGCTGTGAAATGCCGGAAGGCAAATTTCAGCCCATTCTAACCTCTCTAGGTCCAAGCCTGGCTCTGGATGCTGCCCTCCAGTTTTACACCGGAGAGGTGAAATTGACAGAGCATGGGGGGGGGGAGAGGTGAAATTAACAAACCCTCTGAGGAGCCATCTCCGCCGGCTCTGTCTTTTTAAACTACGCTTCCCAGCTAACATTGCGTCTCCTTATACTTGATGAACAGGCACTGAGGCTTTTTGTGTAGAGACACTCTGAGCTTGATGGCTCAAATGTGTTCTTGGTGAGAACTTTGTGCCAGTACAGCCAGGGTGGGGTGGGGGTCCAAGCCAGGTGGTAAACCCAATATTGCCTGGGAGCCGCCAACTGACCTCCTCTGGTTGAACCCAACTCCTGTTTTCCAGAAGGTTACAGCCATGGGTTTGTGTCCCGCCAGCACGGCATATAGCAAACGACCGTTCCCTCTCCCGCTCCTAGATCCTTTACGTATCTTAATTACCAGCTGCTGGACAAGGCAATGCTCCATCACCCACAGGCATTAAGGTATACAAAAGAGGGGAGGGCTGTAACGCAAATGGAGCTGGATCGAGGTAGTATGATGATGAGCCGATAGTCCTCTGAAGCTTCCATTCTGAAAACAAAATTGTTGCAGTGGAAAACTCACTTCACCTTTTTGGAGGATAAGCAGGAAGAAAGGGGGGGGGAACCCCAAACCTCCCAAGAGCCTGGAGCAATTCAGAGAGGTGTTAACAGACGGCTAATGCCAAAGTACAAAACACATTTGCTCCAAAAAGCAAAGGAACCGCTCCAGTGGGTGAAGCTGATCCAGGTGGCCACTTATGAACGCTGCTGAAATCTATTCTCTCTCTCTCTCTCTCTCTCTCTCTCTCTCTCTCTCTCTCTCTCTCTCCTGTCCCCGGGCAGATAGCTCATTGCCCCTCGCCTCCTGACCCACGGCTCTTGCTTCATGCTGTTCCTAAGAGACTGAAGTATTCTATGATCGCTGCAAGTGAAAGACCAAAACTTGGATAGCGGTTGTCCACCTGCAGGGAAAGATTTGAAAGAACCAGCTTCTGGGAGAATGAGGCCCATCCAGGGCTTTTTTTTCAGCTGGAACGCAGGGGAACAGAGTTCCGGAACCTCTTGAGAATGGTCACATGGCCGGTGGCCCCGCCCCCTGATCTCCAGGCAGAGGGGAGCTTAGATGGCCCTCCGCGCCGCTCCAGCAGCGCGGAGGGCAATCTCAACTCCCCTCTGTCTGGAGATCAGGGCGCGGGGCCACTGGCCATGTGACCATTTTTGCCAAGGGCGAGTCAAACTTTCTGTACCATGCATCTGACGAAGAGAACTTGATTCTCGAAAGCTTATGCTACAATAAAATGGGTTAGTCTTAAAGGTGCTACTGGACTCTTTTTGATCAAACTTTAAAAAACTCCCCTTGTTCCAGCTGACCCAAAGCGACATCATTGTGTGGTCTTGAGTTCCACCACTGAGTTCCACCACCACTTTTCCCAGAAAAAAAGCCCTGGGCCCATCAAATCTAAAAAATGGAAGAGGTTTGATTGTCGTAAGTACTGAAGAGGGAAGTCCCCTCCATACACTGGCTTTTTCTGACCCATCCTGACCCCGCACAAACTTTCCTCCCTTTACTATCAAGGCCCTCCGTGGTCTCCACCCTGTCATATCTACCCCATCCCAATACATCCCTGTTCAATACAACCTTCACACTGCCAGCTCCACCTCCTACCAGGTCTCCTGTCCCCTTAAACGGCTCCACCTTTTCTCCCTCTCCTTATGCCTGAAACTGCCTCCCAGAACATCAACTTGATACAGCCTTCCTCATTTCCTTCCAATCCCTCCGCCTTTTGTGGAGAACAGTTGTGAGTCAGAGAAGGTATCACAGGGCTGGCTGGGTCAGCGGTCACACTCAGTAGAAGACCTTGGCCTACACTCATCGGCAAACCACCGTGTAAGGAGGGATCACCTACCTGGGGAAAATGCCCATTATGTGAGAGATTTCTGATTGGACCATCCAAAACCTTATCCCAAAATTTCTTGATCAGCTGGGGAGCTAAATTTGTACTGGGACTTGCTGCTAGAGTGTTAACTCAGTCCCCCGTGCACTGGTGATAGACGTTGCCCCCTGGAGCCATTGCTAGCTGCAGAAGAGGGAGGAATGGAAAGGCTACAATACTGAGGAAGGGTTAACTTCACAGGCTGTGATTTCCCCTGGTGGTGGAGAATGCCCTCAAGTCATAGCTGGCTTATGGCAACCCTTGGTGGGGTTTTCACAGCAAGAGACTAACAGAGGGGGCTGGCCAACGCCTGGCTCTGCAACCCTGGTCTTCGTTGGAGGTCTCCCATCTAATTACTAACCAAGGTCGACCTTGCTTAGCTTCTGTGATCTGACGAGATCAGGCTCGCCTGGGTTGCCCAGGTCAGGGCCTGATTTCCCCTACATCCCTCATTAACCCTAAAAAAAAATGTTGGGATACCCAGTCACAGATTTCCCTGGTAACTTGAGGCTTGACCTCTTACTACATTTCAAGACCTCTGCATGCATTTCGATACACAAATCCTCTCTTGCATCCTTTTTTTGACAATGATATTGATTTTTTTCCTCCTCTTTGGATGGTTTTAGTTTTTTTGTGTGTGTTTAACGTTAGATACCATGATCTTTCGGGAGTGTGCCAAGCTAGAAGCTGGGAGGCTTCTGCTTATAAATAAGGAAAAGGTGTTTTGAAATTAAAGGCAAGAAACATGTATTTAACTTTGAGGAAGCAATTTCCACTTAATTGATAGTGTTTCTATTCCTAACTGAGCAGCTATTATGCCTCTTATTGCAATTAATTTTGGTTACTTCAGTCTCATTGTGCACATCTCTGACAGCGTATCATTTCCAAAAGCTCCGGCTTGATTGATCCAAAGCCCAAACAGATCCATTATCAGCTTCATCCCCTAGCGCTGCCTCCCCCACCCAAATTATTCTGAAGCGGTCCTAAGCAAAAGAGAAAGGCCTGAGGGGCACAAAGCATCCATCATGGAAGCTAAGCAGGAAAGAGCTCAATGTTGCTCTTCCCTGGTCCATCTAGCTTGAGGGCCAAACTACACACTACGATTTTTTAACAAGTTGGGATTTGCTTTTCCCGCAGCCACACAGCAGCTGCAGGGAATGACTTTTCAAAAACCTGCAGGGGCCTGATTCGGCTCAGGAGGGACTGTGATGGGGCTGAGGTGGGGCTCCTGCCTTTCCCCTGCACCGTTTTCTCAAGCTGAAACAGCCTCACGGGGTAGTATTTGCTCCATTTTGGCAGCTGTGCACGCAGTATTCCGTGCATGGGGAACTTGGATCCCACTTATTAAAAATCACATTGCATTGTTTGTTCCTGAGTGCCAATGGACTACCAAGGTTTCAGAGAAAGCCCGTTCCTTGGGGCTGGAGGGATGTTAGCAGCTAAACTGGGGTCCTTCTTCACGTGCTTTGCTGCAGAGCCACAGCGTCCTCTGGTCAGCCACTGTTTTTCTGCCCAGCCTACTTCATAAGGTTATTGTGAGGATAAGGGGAATGTACACACTGCCTTGAACTCTTTAGACATGTAGACAGAGAGAGAGAGAGAGAGAGAGAGAGAGAGAGAGAGAAACGGACAAACAGACCATCACTTGGGCAGGGTATAAATACAACTATTCAAACAAAGGACCAAGCTGGCATAATGAAGAGAATGGTAGATTAGAATGCTGCACAGAGTTTGGTATCAAATCCTTGTTTAGTCAATATTTCTCATTTTAATGGGCCACCTCTGGGATAATCCCGTGTGGAGCTCCATGCAAAAGTGTATGATGCAAAGGTACTGCCTGATTAGGTGTTACAAATTTCTGGTGGTTCCTCAGAAGTGGCAGCAGACGTGTCACTCTGACCAGCTCCATCAATTGTTATTTTTTTTAAATCCTGCTTTTCTACCAAGGAGCTCTGAACAGTATGTAGGTTTCCTCTCTGCCATTTGATCCTCACAACTCCTTGTTAGGTTGGTTAGGGTGAGGAAAGGCAAGTGGCCCACAGTCACTTAGTGAATGTCAAGGCAGAGAGAGGATTTGAATCCAGGTCAGCCCGTAACGTGGCACTCCAACCACCAAACCAAACTGCCTCTCTGAGTGCTTAACAGAGTGGGGATTGTTGTAAAGAAGTATATGCTTGATAGGCATATAAATGGGCAGTTCTTTAATTCATATTAGTAATATTATTATGAGGTATTTAAACAAAAGACAAAGACAAACGATAATTGAATTGTCGGGGTGTGGATTTCATTTTGCAATGATTGCTAAATATATCCAAGAACAGGACCTAGAACATTTCCTGTGCTCCTCAGAAACCCAAAATGGTGCTCCACGGATAGACATTTAGCCAACAAAAATGTAAGGAGATTATCCCGTTTCCAGTCCTAAAATACAGGAGATGGGGGGAATGCATGTTACAGGTTGCCACAGATGCATTCGGACATCATGAAAAAAAACACAGTTGGGCCTTAAGACGATGAAACCAGAGACCCTCCGGTTGGTGGACACCCTTCTATGCTCCTCTATGATCGGAAACCCTTTAACTGCCACCCTTTAGCTGTCAACTGAGCCTGGGACTTTCTGCATACGCAGCACTGGAGTTAACAGCCACACAACGGCCACACACAAAGCCAAACTATCAAGCCAGGGCAGCATGAGCTTTTCCAACTGGCACCAACTGCCTTTCTCATCCCATCTTCCACATCAGCTGGAAATGTGTACTAGACTGAACCGGGTGGCCTTCTGCCTGCATGGCCCAGGCTCCCCCCGTGGATCTACAGCCCTTCCTCCAAGAAGAATTGGAGCCGATTCCCTCCCTCCCAGCCAGCCTAATATTTCTGTGCTGTCTCCGGCTTCTGAGCCAGAGATTCCAGTTAGCAGATGCTGAGCTGCAGTCTTTCCCTGCTGCTGCGACTTTGTGTGTTTTGGCTGCATTTCGTTTGTCTTCTTTCCCGGAGGAAGACCTGCTGCTCGGTACACCTGTTAGCGACACCAAACAGGTGGCTAACCTTATGGGTTTCTCCCACCTGCGAAGGAGCAGGGTTTTCTCTCCTCCCACCCCGGCCCAAAGAAAAGCCTCACTACTCGCTATGCCAAAGGAATGGCCAGCAGAGGTCCCAAGACCTATCGGCCGATACTGAATTTGACAAGAGTGTTGTGGGATTATACTGGAGGAAGCTGCTTTATACCAAGTCATGCCAGTCTTGTCTACTCTGGCTGAGTGCAATTTTTCAAGATACTGGGGCACAGAAGGGTCTTTTTCTTATTAAGCTCCACTTCTCTAAGTCTCTGTATATGAGACATCTTACACTAGGATGCTCAAGAGTAGGGAGACGCCATGTTAGCTGGGAAGCCTAGTTCAAAAAGACTGAGCCAAAGGTTCTGTCAATTTCACCTCTCTGCAAGAACAGGCAGAGATTGCTCCTCAGAGGATTTGTCAATTTCATCTTTGATGGCTCTGTCATGGCTCTGTCAGTTTCATTTCCCCTTCTCAGAGGCAAAGATGAAATTAACAAACCTTTTCAGGAGTGATCTCTGTCTGCTCTGTGTAGAGAGGTGAAATTGACAGAGCCTTCCGCTCTGTCTTTTTAAACTAGGCTTCTCAGCTAACATTGTGTTTCCCTACACGTGAGCATCCTCGTGTAAGATGAGGACTTACTCTCTGATTAAAAGCATCAGAGGATGCAATAGACCTCTGCCTGAGGCCCTTGAGAGGCACTGCCTGCCAAAGTAGATTAAACTTACCATGATAGATCAAGGGTCTGTCTTGGTATAAGGCAGCAATACACATTCACAAGGAAGGGGCTGCAATTCAAGGACAGGCGTGCGTGTGTGCAGAAGGTTCCAGGTTCAATTTCTGACATGTGCAGGAAATGGATCTCAGGTAGAACTGTGGCTGCTGGGCAGAGGCCTGCTTCAGCACTGCTATGCAGGGAAGATATGAGGCTCAGTAGCGAAAAGCCCCAAGTTCAGTCACTGGCATCAACAGTTAACACGAATCCACATGCGGGTGACACGAAAGACTTCAGCCAGAGACCCCAGTCAGCTGCTGCCAGTCTGAATAGACAAGAGTGACTTTGATAGACTGAAGGTGTGCCTCAGCAGGAGGCAGCTTCATCTGTTGAGATATTTTTAACTGGTGATGCCAGGGAGGGAACGTGGATTGAACCTCTGCAAGTGCTTTTTGCATGCTTTTATGCAACTATGCTTCTGGGTTTTTTCATGTGCTTTCGCGGCTTCTGGGTCTTTATTGGCTGCTGTTTAATACTTGTTAACATTTTATGTTGCATGCTGCCTCAAGCAAGTCAGTCTCTGGAGAGGTGGCATATAATGAACGACCGAACGAACGAATGAACTAACGTCCAAATGAAACATGCATTCTATCACTGGGCTGTAGCTCTTCCAAAAGGAAAGCTAAAGTCACGCTCGTTAGGCTTCTCTTTGATGGGGCGCAAGAAAATCGATAACAAGGAAGAGATGGATAACATTAGTGAGGTATGTTTCAGGAACTCTGGGTCCTCTTTTGGGATCCTCATAGCCATAGCCTTAAGCATGGGCCATGGAACTTAACTGAGACTCTCCCCTCACAACCTGTATGTGTGTGTTGTGTGTATGTGCGTGCGTGTTTAGGCTGCAGAACCCTCTGCAGGTACAGAAAATAAAAAGGGGTGTGTAATATGGTTCCTTGCCTCTAATAAGGCAGCATGAAGCTTCTGTAGCAACCAGACCCAAATACATATAACAGCCTACTCTTTGTTCTTTGCTCGTCAACAGAACTATGCATTCTGCATGATATAGTTCAAACCCAGACTGTGGGTTTCTGTGGGTTTACTTGACTAATATTTGACCTGGCCCCCTAAAGGTTGTGGGATAGAAAAGAGTGTGTGTGTTATGTGCCATCAAGTCACCTCCAACCTATAGCGACCCTATGAATGAAAGACCTCCCAAGCATCTTATAATTAACAGACTTGCTCAGATCCTGCAAACTGGAGGACGTGGCCTCTTATATTGAGTCAAGCCATCTTGTTTTAGGTCTTCCTCTTTTTCTACTGCCTTCTACTTTTCCTAGCATTATTGACTTTTCCAGAGAATCTCGTCTTCTCATGTGACCAAAGTACGATAGCCTCAGTTTTGTCATTTCAGCTTCCAGGGAGAATTCAGGCTTGATTGGATCTAGTACCCACTTATTTGTCTTTTTGGCTGTCCATGGTAACCGCAAAACTCTCCTCCAGCACTGCATTTCAAATGAATCAAACAAAACACAAGCATTGCTTCCAAGCTCCCCTCTCCCAAAGATCGAAGACTAGAACCATGCTTATATTAAATAGAAGCAAAACATTTTCAGACGTCTATTTTTTGCATTATTTCTTCAAGCTGTCAAACATGTCCAAGTACATGCCATCTAAGTAGAGGATCAACCTGTTCCCTCGTTTGGTTCCTCGGTTTTCCCAGCAAAACGGTAACAGCTCAATGAGAAGCTTTTGCGCATCAGCTTCCCTCAATTACACTCAGCGATTATTGTTGTTGGCAGACTTAGGAAGCTTTCAATCACATATATACATGGCGGCACAGGCGTAAATATGACTAACGGATCTCGGAACGTTCCATCTCCAGGATTTTTTAACCAACGTAAATAAATGCAAAACAAGAGCTAATTTCAAGTGAGTAACGTCCTGCCACTTTACACAACGCTGGGGAAAAAGTACTGCAAATATTTTTCAAATACATCTCTGACACATGTAGTCATGCGTGAGAAACAGGACTGGAATAAAATAGCCCAGGCCTGCATAACTGATGTACCTTCAAGCCAACCTACATACTGTGGGAAACAAGTTGCTGGACTAGACGGGCCTTTGGTCCGATCCAACCGGGATAGTCCCATTAGAGTTGCTTCCATCGTTCTTGTTGTCCAGATTTTGGAGATATGAATTGCCTATTCTTGTTCCCAAATTAGAGCCAATTTTTAAAAATGTTTCCTTTGTTCCTTTTTGCATTTTGGATTTTTTATCACAAAAGTGTTGAGCAACATACTGTTTGTAACAGTTGCCACTGCCCGTCCTCCCAGGATAAGCATGCACAGCGATAAAGCAATCTTGATGTGATTTGTGTATATGGTTGTAATCAATATTCTTATGGTGTGGTATTTCATCAGTGCTGAAGACCGCAGGTACGCATCAGTGAAACACCGTACAACAAACACTTTTATCTGAAGAAGGGAGCTTTGACTCTCGAAAACTTATACCTTGAAAATCTCGTTGGTCTCAAAGGTGCTACTGGACTCAAATCTTGCAGCTCTACCACACAAAAAGACTCTTGCTGCAATCAAACATAAGATCACAGCGAAGATGCTTCTTCTTTTTGCAATGTGTTACCATTGCCCATGTGCAACATGCAGAGGAAAAAATGCAAATGAACCGAAGAAACTTCAGCAAAATGAACATGCTCTAATCCCAGAATTCGTTTTAGAAATTCTCTTAGTTACACCCAAATTAAGGAGAAGCAGAACTTAGGCAAAGTGAACTTCTCGAGCAATAGTCATGGAAATGGGGAGTACCTGCTCATCTCTGGTTCTTCGGTCCCATCACAAGAGCCAGACAGGCTAGCTCATCAGGGATCACGTTCCTGTTTTTTGCTGCCTATCAGCTATGCAAATGAGGTGGGTGGTGACTAGAGGCAGGGCATTTTCTATGGTGGCACCTCACCTTTGGAATGCCCTCCACCTTGAGGCTCACCTGGAGCCTCCTTTGCTTTCTTTTAGTCACCAGGTTATCTGAAGCACGGAGCTTTGGCTCTCAAAAGCTTATACCCTGAACATCTTATTGGTCTCTAAGGTGCCACTGGACTCAAATCCTAAGGTTAAAACAACTCTTTTCACCCATGCTTTTAATTAGGGGCTTTATCATCAACTTTTTGATGTTTTTTATGGACAGTTTTTTATGCTGCTTATATCTAATGGCTTTTTTAAAAAACGACTGTGGTTTTTAATTGTAAGCTGCCTCAAGCAGGACTCTGAAAGAGGTGGCACAGGAATGTTTTAATTAATTAATTAAAAGAGGGGAGGGTGGGGATGGTTAAGAATGTGACAGACTGTAATGCAGGACTGCCCATGAGGCAATACAAGCCCCTTCCTGCCTGTCTGCATGCGTTTGAAGAGAATCCCCAGTACGCTTTATAGAAACAGCCAAGGCATTCCCTTAGCCCATCAACTATGAGAGAGAGGCAGGCCTGGGTGAAGGCCATATCACTGCGCTGCACTGGGCTTCCTCTCGCTGGATTCAGCGGAGGGGCGCATGGTCTTTTATTTATTTCTCCGCTTTAAAAATGTATGCCACTTCTTCATAAGCTCAGAGGAGCTCATAAAAGAAAAATCAATAACAGGACTTCAAATCATCAGCATTTTGGAACCGGCACCAGGGTTTTTTTTTCATCTGTTGAAGCCAGTCAGCTGTGAGGCACGGCCTGTCAGTAGCGGAGACACAGTTTGTGAATCACTGGGAGAATGAAAGCCTCGTATGCCATTGCTTCTGAAACCTGGAGGGCTCCACTTAGCTATCAGGACAATTGCTAGCTTTCTCCTCCAGGTATTTATCTAATTCTTTCAAAGACTATCTAAGGTAGTGACCATGTCTTCCAGTAGTGAATTTAGAATCATAGAATCATAGAGTTGGAAGGGACCTTACAGACTATCTAGTCCAACCCCCTGCCCAGTGCAGGATCAGCCCAAAGCATCCCTATTATGCTATGTGCGAAGAAGAATTTTCTTTTGACTGTCCCAAATCAACTTCCAGTAATGTAGCCCCATAAGTCTGCAAACTCCTCCCATGTCTTCCCTTAGCTGACTTTTTTAGAGACTAGTGAAACCCAAGCCTTTCCCAATGGAAAAGTCATCCAGCTCCTCAGGTGTGTACAGAAGTCACAAGCAAACCACAGTTTGTGATAGGAATAACCACGGTTTGTGCATATTAACTCCCTCTTTCCCTCTCTTGTTGTGACAAGACTGAAGGCTTGCTGCTTTTGAACTGTAATACATTGGGTGCTTTAACAACTGGCAGTTTGGGCGATTTTTGGGCCTGCAAACCAGGATTCTTAACTATGGTTCAATCCTCCTTTCTACTTATTTATTAGTACTTATTTAGAGAATTTATATACAACCTCTCCGGAGACTTGCTTAAGGTTGCTCAAAAGTAAACCAAAAATGTAAAACCATAAAAAAAACTTTAATTACCAATATTAAAAACCAACCAGGAGCATAAAAATACCATAAAACAATCCTTGAGCAGCCTAAAAAATATCATAAACAAATCACAGGTGGGAAGCAGACCATAAAACAACTGCAAAAAGATAGAACGCTTTAGTTAAAAAAGGAAATGTCTTGGCCTGGCACCTAAAAGGCAACAAAGTAATGGGCAACCCTAAAGGCATTCCAAAGATCAGGTGCCGGCACTGAAAAATTGTTGGATAAAGTTGCAGAGTAGAATGGGCATAGCAGATAAAGTATCCCAGACACGTGTGTTTTAGCTTCTAAAATAAAGGTTTACTACATACAGGGAAAAACAGGGTACATTGGAGATAAAATAAAAAATAACTTCGCTTCTTCATCTTGATGTTCTAAAGAGTAATGGTCTAACTAACTGGACAGCAAAGGCATTCCGAGAATTGGAAAGAATGTCAATTGCCCTCCAAATAAAACTGGTCAGCCAATAATCAATCCTAGATCTGTTCATTAAGCATGCAACTCCCCTTTTACCCTGGCAGGAAGAACAACTCAACATCTAACTGGTCTCATGCAAACTAGTTGTCTCTAATGAAACACAAACTATTTCACTCTTTCATGACTGAAGTGAATGACACGTAAAAATGCCAACAAAAATCCCTAATTATAGTCACCTTTGCAAGCTCATTCTTGACAAAGCTAATTTGCTCATAATTTGTTCATAATTGTGTGTGTGTGTTATGTGCTGTCAAGTCACTCCGACCTATGACGACCCTATGAATGAAAGACCTCCAAAATGTCATTAACAGACTTGCTCAGATCTTGCAAACTAGAGGACATGGCTTCTTTTACTCAGTCAAGCCATCTCGTTTTAGGTCTTCCTCTTTTCCTACTGCCTTTCACTGTTCCAAGCATTATTGACTTTTCCAGAGAATCTTGTCTTCTCATGATGTGACCGAAGTACGATAGCTTCAGTTTCATCATTTTAGCTTCTAGGGAGAATTCAGGCTTGATTTGATCTATTACCCACTTATTTGTCTTTTAGGGTTGCAAATATCCAGGAGGGGCTTAGAGATCTTCCAGAATTATAACCGATCTCCAGACTACATAGATCAATAGTCCTGACCTCCTGTTGTTCCCTCCTCTGGCAGATGCTCGAGTTTGATACCCTCCATTTGACAAGTTTACGGCCCAACTATTGAAGCATCTGAAGACTGGCCGGAATGTTTTCCGGGGAGAGATTTCTAAGCAAATGTTAGAGAGCCACCAAGTGGCAGGATACCACGTGTGACAAAACGCCACTCTCAAGGGATCCAGCGTGAGGAGGCACAGAAGAGGTTCCTGCTTATTGGCCCTTAATGTTATTTCCAATGCAACGTTTCAGTTAGCTGTATTTCGTAATGGACAAACCCCAAATACGCTCATGCATGCTGAACAGTATGTCAGTGGGTCATGAAAATATTTATGCCAAAGCCCCTTCAGAACCATTAATTTTAATGCAATCTCATTTGCATTAAAGTTAAGGTGAGTTAAATCACAAACCAGGATGATACACATCAAACCAGAATGATACACTTCAGGTGAGTGTATGCGGCATCATAGATATATGATATCCTCCTGGAGTGCCTCCGTCTTTGGAAGTGACATGCATGCCAGAGAGAGTGCTTTTTTCTGTTGTTGTGCCCAGCCTGAGGAACTCCCTCCCACTGCCTGGCATCATGTCGATCATTTTGAAAAGGAGGCTGGTAAAAGGCATCAGGAGGCTTAGGTAGGGAAGGAATTTGCATGTTCTTGATTTTTTTTCAAGCCGTGAACTACTGTTTAATGTGTTTAAAATGGGAATCTGTGTTAGATATGCATTTAATATATATGTTTTCTAGGGACAGTTTGAAAATGCCTGCTTGACCGGCATTAGTTCCTGTGTCAAAGCACATGTTGTCTACAGAGAAGGTCTCGAGTTCCTTCTCTGGCATCTCCTTGTTGAAAATGATCTCGGCTGGGGAAGATTTTTCTTTGCCTGAGCTCTTGCCAATCAGAGCAGACTGCACTGAGCTAGATAGGCCAAAGGTGTGACTCAGTATAGACTTCCGATATTGGCTGTGGCTCAATGGTAGGGCATCTGCTTGCCATGCAGAAGGTCCCAGGTTCGATCCCCAGCATCTCCAGTAAGAATCAGGTTGGAGGTGAGGTGACCTCCACTGGAGGCTCTAGAAAGCCACTGCCGGTATGAGCAGACAATGCTGGGTCTGATTTAGAGAAAGGCAGCTTCATAGGTATGGCTCCCCTCCAGGTGAAGCACATGTCACTTTGAAAAGCGTTGGGGTATGCAACTGAATGGGGCAAGTCCAGAGCAGTAATTCATACAGATAAGCAACGTTGCAACGTTTTCTGAAGGCATGTGGTTGAAGCTAGCCTTGTACCCATCTAGTGAGCCTCCCTACCGGTCTCCTGTCAGAGGGAGGAGCTGTATAGTCATCCCCCCGCCAGTCATAACATGACTCAAACGGCTGTTCCTCCTCCCCTCCCCTCCCCTTAAGAATTCCCCCCTCTGTGCACTATTGGTTGGTAGGGGCCACCATCTTGGGAATCGTATTTTATCATATTTTTCACTGTATTTTATGCTTGCTAGGATGATCTAGTCTTATTCTATTTTAAATGTATTATACGCTGTTGTGACCCGCTCTGATCCCACTTGCGGGGAGGGAGGGCTAAAAGTCCAGTGAATGAATGAATGAAGGCAAATAACGGGGGTGCATTTCTACATGGTAAGTCATTGCATGATCCTGCAGTAGCAGAATCACCCATGATCAACAGGAGCTGATTAGCAAGTGGCCATGCCGTAGCAGTAACTCACGCAGAGAAACAACAAGCAACCTGTTGCAGAGAAACAGCAGACATGTAGTTGGGCACCTATGCAATGGGAATGCCCTGGTTATAGGACCACACCAGGTACAAAGAATTACCCATTACACAGTGGACACAGTTTAGGAGAAGGTAAAGGCAGAGCAGTATATCATACAGAGACGCAGCAGACAACCTCCTCTGTGGGTAGATATTTTGGACTTATGGGATTGTTCAATTCTTGAACTGATTTCTGTTTCCTTAACAGCTCACTTGCTGTAGTTTCTCATCCTATTTTTTGGGTTTAGAAGCAAAGTGATGAATAACGCAATCGGCTTTGCACATAGTTCAGATCTCACTTTCGCTATGAACTCATTTAGGCGCCCTTAGGCAAGTCCTTCATTACACAGCCCCTCCCCTAAATGCAATACCAGCGGCCTGCCTCACAGGGCTGCTGTGAAGGGCAGAACATGTGTGAAGCACTTTGAACATGGACATTTGTTTCAGAGGCTCCGATCTAATCTCGGTTCCCGTATTCTTCTGGGAGAAATGCCAAGTGGCCAGTTTGGAGCCAAAAATTGCTTTAGACTTATATACCATTTCCCTCCACTTATTTGTACAAGGTTTTCTATAGTTTTTTATGGGGCTGGGAAGATTTGGAATCTTACAAGTGACCGTGAGATGGGGGGGGTCTGCTGGAATACAAACACTCTTGTTCAGCGGTATGTTTGGATGACAGCCTCCGACATCTTAACAGACAGATCAACAGCGGGGGCTCGTTTTTTAATTTCCGACATTATTATGCATGGGTGCCACTGCTGCTTTTCTGAGCAATGTGACAAGACAAGCCATGTGTCGCGGTGGACATCAGGACATCCGCAAAAGCGGGGGGAGAAAAGGAGAGGAGGGGATCAAAAAGGTCTTGGAAAACCACACAACCCCCCTGCCAATACACAAGGAAGCAAGAAAAATACACATATAAAATGCAAAGCGCAAACTGGATCCAGACAAGACAGAGGTGATGCTATTTGGGAAGGTGGACGTTCTAGGGGGATTAAATCCACTTGTTCCGGATGGAGCGAAGTTGGCTTTTTCAGAGCAGGTTAATAGCTTGGGGGTTCTCAGGAACCATGGCCTGCTCTTTGAAAAGCAGGTTGGCATGGTAGCCGGCAGCGCCTTCCACCAGCCGTATCTGGTTGGCCAACTCTCTTGTTACCTAGACTCAGCCAATCCGGCCACACTTCTGCAACCTCTCGGTTGGATTACTGCAATGTACTCTACGTGGGGCTGGCCTTGAAAACTACATGGAGACTACAACGGGTCCGGAATGCAGCTGCCTGACTGTTATCAGGGAGCAGCTGCTGGGGATACGCGTTGCCCATTTTAAAACAACTGCGTTGGTTGCCAGGCTGTTTCCGAGTTCAATTCAAGGTGCTTCGATCCCTTCACCGCCGGGGATCTACATGTTTGAAGGACCGTCTCCTTCCATACGTCCCCGTGTGCCAGCGACGGTCTTCAGGCAGCCATCTGCTGGCAATCCATCCTCTCAGGGTGGCCCATCCAGCACTGACCAGAGCTCAGGCCTTTTCCACTGTGGGCCCCACTTCTATGGAACGGGCTCCCTGAAGGGGTCAGGGGGTCCAATGCATGGAAATCTTCAGGAGGCGCCGCAAGTCCTGTCTGTTTGGCAAGTTTAAATGACAGGCGGCAGGGAAGGCAGCGTGGTACAGCCTGATGTCGTCAGATCTCAGAAGCTAAGCAGGGTCGGTACTTGGATGGGCAACCACCAAGGA
Source organism: Eublepharis macularius (assembly GCF_028583425.1). NCBI lineage: Eukaryota > Metazoa > Chordata > Lepidosauria > Squamata > Eublepharidae > Eublepharis > Eublepharis macularius. The sequence goes on from NC_072806.1 coordinate 9,196,487, forward strand.
AGACTCTGCAGAGCAAGGCACTGGCGAGCCGCCTCTGCTTCTCACTTGCCTCGAAAGCCCCTTTGCTGGGGCTGCCGCAAGTCAGCTGTGACTTGAGGGCATTTTACACACACACATGGCAGGCATCTTTTAAGGGGTGGGGGAGGATTTGGGAATTGTTATTTTATTTTGATTTTAACTGTAAGTGTTTTTAATTCATTATTGCCAGCTGCCTTGAAGCACAAGGATAAGTGGGGTAAAAATGTTTTAGTAGCTATATAAATAACAGCATGCTATTATGTGATACATGAGCCCTGTGGTGCAGAGTGGTAAGCTGTAGTACTGCAGTCCAAGCTCTGCTCACGACCTGAGTTCGATCCTGGCGGAAGCTGGGTTCAGGTAGCCAGCTCAAGGTTGACTCAGCCTTCCATCCTTCCAAGGTCGGTAAAATGAGTACCCAGTTTCCTGGGGGTAAAGCATGAATGGGGAAGGCAATGGCAAACCACCCTATAACAAAAAGTCTGCCAAGAAAACGTCATGATGCGACGTCCCCCCATAGGCCAGTATTGACTCGGTGCTTGCACACCTTTACTTTTTTAATTATGTGATAAGAGCTTTGTACTAAGATTGGGGAGGCCTGGGTTCAAAGTCCCTAATAAGTTGTGAAACCCAATGCGTGGCTTTAGGTCAGTCACTGACTGTCTCCCTAACCTACCTCACAGGGTTGTTTTATTTATTTATTTAAAACTTTTGTATGTTGCCTTTCCAACCAAATAGGGCCCCCAAGGAAGTGAAAGTAAAATGTGTGAAGGACAAAGGAAACTATGTGCTCCACCTCGAACTGCTTGGAGGTAGAGTGAGATAAAGATGTAATTAATATATTGTGCTGATACTATGAACTAATTTCTGAACTTGCAAAGAATCTCAGCATACCAGAAAGTTACCATCTAATGGAATGGTAGTTAGGAAGGAACAACTAGTTATTTTATGGATTGGTAACTCTTCCTACAACACTTCTTCTGTGCTGGCTGCCAAGTTGTTTCTTAGCCCAATTCAAAATACTGGCTCTTATCTTTAAATGGTCTGGGACTAGGCTAACGGAAGGACTGCAGTCTTCAATATCCACCTGCCTGCCAGTTAAAATTGGGATCTAAAGCCCTGCTCCATATGCTTCTTAAGTGAGAAGCAGAGACAAGGCATTTTCAGTGGTGGCCCCTTAGCTGTGAAATGTGCATTCACACAGATTCCCCTGGCATCCTGATTTCAGGTGCTAGGTGAAATCATTTTTATTCGCTTTGGTCTTTTAGTCCATATGGCCATGTTTGTGGACGGACCTCATGGAAGTGCTATCATCGCTGAAGCTGTTTTATTGTGCAGTTCGATAGCTGAATTTCCTTTCTCTTTTTAATGCCAATGTTTCATTTTGCTGGTTTCATTCATATTATTGATTGTTGTTTTTAATGATTTTAATTACCTTAGTATTTACTGATTCCTTGGGAAGCTTCTTCAAGCAGGTTTTATGGGTAAACCAATCATCTAAACATATCCATGAAACATGTACCTCGTAGACAGTTCCATCAGCGCAGTGAAGCAGGCCGTGGCCTTGCCTCTGGTCCAGGATCCAGTCGCCTTCATATACATCCCCATTTCTTAAAAAAAAAAAAAAACCCAAGAGGAAACGCTTAACAGGACTGGAGATTTATGTGTTTAAGCATGTTTCAGACCAGATCATAAAGTGCCCAAAGAGCTCTTAGTCTAACTTGTATCTTAATTAAAAATAATAAGAACTTGAAGCAAGAAGAGTGTTTGGACCATGTGTTCAGGGGTCAAGAGTTTAAAACAAGAAACATGATGCAGTCTGGGTTTTCAAGCTAATTAATAGCACAATCCTAAAGAGACTTACTCCAGTCGAAGCCCATTGACTAGAGTAACGCTCTTTAGAATTGTGCCATAGACTGGAGTAACTCGTCTTAGGAGTTAGTTGACACCTATAAGACTAACAACTAATGTTGTTAGTCTTATAGGTGCTACTGGACTCTTGCTCCTTTCCCCCAACTCAGTATAACCATGGCCGTTTCCACATGGCTTACCTTTTGTCGGGATACAGCGTCTTCGCGCATGAAATCATGCCAGGAAGACGCTGTTATCACGTGATTTCACGCGAGATCACGCTGCATCCCGGCAAAAGGTAAGCCGTGTGGAAACGGCCCATGTGTCTTTTTCTACAGGAGGATGTTCTCAGCATTGCCTTTAGGAGGATTAAAGGAGACTGCTAGCAGAGGTGCAGAGGAGTTAGCCATGTTAGTCTGTAGTTGCAAAATAGTAGAGTCCAGTAGCATCTTTCAGACTAACCGACTTTATTGTAGCATAAGCTGCATCTGACGAAGAGAGCTGTGGTTCTCGAAAGCTTATGCTACAATAAAGTTGGTTAGTCTGAAAGGTGCTACTGGACTCTTTACTATTTTGCTAGCAGAGGGGCAGATTTGTTTCCATGAGCGCCTCTTGCTTGCAGTTTGCAGAATAACAACAACAACATTCGATTTATATACCGCCCTTCAGGACAACTTAACACCCATTCAGAGTGGTTTACAAAGTATGCTATTATTATCCCCACAACAACGAACACCCTGTGAGGTGGATGGGGCTGGGAGAGTCCTGAGAGAGCTGTGACTGACCCAAGATCACCCAGCTGGCTTCAAGTGGAGGAGTGGGGAATCAAACCCGGGTTCTCCAGATTAGAGTCCTGTACTCTTAACCACTACACCAAACTGGCTCTCCCACCGACGTTTTTTATTTCATTCTTATAATTCTCATAATTAAATTAAGTACATTAATTACATTAATTAAAATAATTCTTTAATTCTTATTGGGTTAACTGACATTTTAAGCTGCCTCCAGCACTTTATTGTAGGACATAAATGTTTCAAATAAATAGAAGAACGAAGCTTGGGGGGGGGGTGCTTACTTGAACCTCATTTTCCCTCCTCCATGCCTTTTGCTTTTATAGAAGCTTCCTTCATATTGCTGCCCATCCTTGTCGGTCAGTAGTCCGTGGCCTAAAAAAGAAACCGGAAAAGGTTGTGGGGGGTGGGGTGGGAAGGAAGTAAATTGGAAGAAAGCAAAAGATACAAAAATGAATGGTTTATAAATTGTAGAGGGGGAAAAAGTCAGATTCAGAATATGGCTGAAGGATTGTTAAAAACTTAGAATGTGGTTAGATTTTACACTGTCTTTTTGTTGAGATTTTCACGGCAGCATAAATAGTAATACGGTATTCTCCCTTCTCTGCCATTTTATCCCCCCAATGACTTGGATAGGTTAGGCTAAGGTGTGCCAACTGGCCTGGGATCACCAGCTGACCTTCAGGGCAGTGGAGAGATTGAATCATGGTTCCCTCAGTATTTAGAGGTCTCCCCTTGGTAGATCCAGAGGAGTTAGCTGTGTTAGTCTGTAGTAGCAAAATAGTAGAGTCCAGTAGCACCTTTAAGACTAACCAACTTTATTGTAGCATAAGCTTTCGAGAACCATAGCTCTCTTCATCAGATGCAGTTCTCTTCGTCAGTTTCTTGGAGCCAAGTCACAAGGCAAAGACATTTTTATCCGCCCAAGTGTTCTAGATGTCCTGCGTTCGGTTTTCAGCTTCCTTGTCTGTTTATTTATTTATTTATCTGAAGAAGTGAGCTGTGACGAAAGCTCATACCTGACCACAAATTTTGTTAGTCTTATAGGTGCTACTGGACTCTTGCTCTTCTCTACTGCTACACACAGACTAACACAGCTACCCATCTTGATCTATTTATGCCCTTGTTTTTAATGCTGGATCTTTTTATTCTAATGCTTTTCATTGTTTATTATTTGTCAGTTAAACAGAGTTACACCTTTCTAAGCCCACTGACTACAGTAGACTTAGAAAAGTGCAAGTATATTTAGGACTGCACTGTAAACGGACCTCTGGTCTGGTGCAGAGTGGCTACTCATGCCTTTAAGTGATAGCGTGCATGTTCTGCTGTGCAAGAGCAGCTCCTATGTGATTCAGTGGGGACTGTGTAAGAGATTATCCCCTGCACAATGTTCTGTGTGAAGGAGATCTCTTTTCTCCTGGCCTGCCTCCCTGAAGGTTGTCCAAAATCTGCCTCCGTGAGATAACCCACACTTACCTTCTTGCAAACCATAGCAGAAGTCCCCTTCGTATTTCCGTCCGTCTTTATACTGCATGACTCCGTGCCCATGCAGCTCTCCGTAGAGAAACTGGCCTGAATATGTATTCCCTTGAATCAAATATACGATAAAGTAAAACACCGGCGGCAAGATGTGTATGCGCACCCACTCTGGCAAATGCAGCTTAATAACCCCTGATGTGGCAATAAAAAGTTTGACTGCTCCTTTCCCAGAGAGTGGCGATATGAGACATTACAAGTGAATAATTACCGAGTGCCTTTTTATTACCAGGACAGCTTAATGAAGAACAAAGAGAGTGTTCATTGGGTCTTTATCTTATAAACTAATGGAATCGTAATCCATATTCCTCCAGGCCTTTAAAACCAAGGTATCTTAATGCCACGTTTTAAAAAAAAAGAAGATTCACAGTATGTTCTTTATGGTTAAAAGAGGAATAAAAAGTACTTTCGTTTCATGGTCAACTTAACAGATTTTTGATGGCGTACAGTCATTCAGCATCTTCCTTAATGGAAAGGGGGAATGTGGTATAAGGAGCGCTACTAAAGCTCCAGTCTGGAAGTGAGACTCAAGTTTTTAGGTGATAACGCAGAGCAGCTTCTTCATGCAAGGGGCCTAAAAGCCAAACTAGACATTATGATGGCTACAGGTCCAACTTGGGGCTGCCAACACCATTTTAGAGAGGATTTGAGCCATTTAAAAAATGCCATGAGGGTCCCATGGCTCAGGGGGGGCTAGAACTTGTCCCCCACCTTTTCAAGTGCCAACACAGCTCCCCTCTTGGTTGTAAAATAGCCAGCTCAAAATTAAATTGGGGGCCCCTGAAACTGGCAGGAATTCCCCTGAACATTCTAAAAGGGGGTGAAATGCTCCGTGGAGTGCACTGATGAAAGACCTCCAGAGCTTCCTCACACCATGGCTATGAATAATTGACTCAAGGTTGCTGGACAATCACTGGCCTTGCTGAAACCCCTCCACTCCCCACCTCGATTCAATCAAGCACCTCGGTCTTGCCCCAGCCACTACCAGACTGAGTACATCCCACCAACATCTCAGCTTCTTTTTATATCACTCTTCCCATCATCCGAGCTTCCCTCGCGAACCACCTTTAGCAGTCATTTTCAAACTTTCCAATCAATTTCAGGTTAAACCAAATCCCACCCAGCCATAGCCACTGCCCCCGTTGATGTAATTAAAGGTGTATAAAAATCAGCCTCCAGACTTTCTACCTTGGCTGTCGGTTTCTGGATCCTATCCATTATCCCAGCCTCATGGTTGGACTACTTCCTTGGTGCGATGGAAAGTGCCCTCAAGCCACAGCTGACTTATGGCAACCCCTGGCGGGGTTTTCATGGCAAGAGACTAGCGGAGGTGGTTTGCCATTGCCTGTCCCTGCATAGCAACCCTGGTCTTCTTTGAAGGTCTCCCATTCAATTACTAACCACGGCCAACCCTGCTTAGCTTCTGAGATCTGACGAGATCAGGCTCACCTGGGCTATCCAGGTCAGGGTGGTCTACTTCCTTACTCTTGCTGAAATCACTGAAACTTCCTGCCCTGGACCTCGCCCCTCATAGTATGGATCCAAGCCAGCTCCCCCAAACTTATGGTTGGTTCACTTTCTGGATCCCCACTCTTTAGCTGAAATAACTTATCTTTCACTTCCTTCAAACCCTGGAACTTCATCCTCGGACATCATCATTCATTCCTGGACAGGACTCTTGCTCATCTTTCTTGTTCAAGATCAAGTTTGTAAGCTTTCTTTCTCCCCTTATCCCCCCAAAGCACCACTGGCTTGCCTAACTGCTAGCCATACCCCCTTTTCCAGGTTTCCTCCAATAAACAACAGCTCATAGACAGGCAGGCTTATGTAAAGATTTGGCATTTGTTTAGCAGACTGTCTCATTTTTGCTATTATTTCCTTTCCATTTTGTACCTTGTTAGGGGAATAAAGATCTTTCTTATTCAAGATCAATTTTCTCCCTTGTTCTTTTGAAGCACTGCCCTGAATTGGGAGCAGGTAATTGTCCAGGTGATGCACGTTGAGTGTTCCATGTGGAAAGGATGCTTTGCATGTTTTAGCCCCTGCCCAGGTACCTATTTGCGTAATACAGTACAAATTGCAGGTACCACCAACAATGCTAACCTGTGTATGCCCAGTATCGAAATCCATTGCCCACAATTTCTCCATCCACAAACTCGCCTTCATAATAACTTCCATCCTTAAACAGCAACTTCCCATGACCTGGCAAAGCAAAATAACTTCGATGAAATGCTAGCGAAAAAAACAAGCATAAAGATGGCAAAGTCAAATATTCATAAATCTGAGTTTTTGCACCCTGCCTCTTGGCAAACTGAAAAACCTTCTAGAACTCGCTAAATGCCGTCCCTTTCCACAAATAATACTCTTCTGCCATCCAGTGGTAAACACTACAAGTGTCTTCTTGCAATTAGATTCACTTTCCTGCTAATATGAAACTTGGCCAGAATAGATTACTGCTCCATGGTAATTTTTAATACCACCTAGCCAAAGTTAGAAAAAGCCCAGCCTCCTAATTTTACTTTTAAAATCTGCTTCAACGAACGAATCCAAGATTTATTCCAAACCCCGCTTCAACCCATTATATATTAAAGAACTGGAGGAGCACAGTGGTTAACAGCTTGTGCTACAGAAATCTCACTTCAACCACAACCTTTCTGCCACATTTTTATCGGAGGCTTACTCCAAGGGACTCAAGGCAACTTACTTTATTCTCTTCACTGCTCCTCACAACAACCCTGTAAGATGGGTAGTGGACTAGCTGGATGTCATCCACTAAGCTAACTGAAGATCCAGGTCTCTTAGTCAGCACTGGCTCTCACAGTTCTGTTCCAAAGTACACTTCTCTTACCTTGTTTCTTTCCGTCCTTCCATTCCCCTTCATATTCGAAAAAAGAATTTGAATAAATATAATGTCCATAACCTGAAAGAGATACAAAAATAATATGCTGGATGGGAGCGGGGAGTCTTCATTTGCTAGATGTTTGAACTAAGGCCAAACTAAGGCCAAATTATTCCTGTTCTTCCCTGCCACCGGGTTGATGAGTGGGATACTTTTTTTTAATCCGGTGTGGCTTGGCTCACTCACACGAGTCATCTAGAGCTGAACTGTCCTTGCTAAAATCAAGGATCTTCTTACTAGCCAATCCTGATCTCTCTGTTGCCTTTGATTGCCCTCTTGGCCTGTCCTGTTCCATGGTCAACATTCCCACGACCCTGCATTCTCCAGCTGGTTCTCCCCAGTTTGTTCAATATTTCTACAGGGGAAGTATGAGGATCTGCCAGCTGAATCTCTATAACTTCACTGCAAGAGTCCAAGACTGCATGAGTTAAAGATTTATTGATGATCCCCAGTTCAGCATCCCAAAATGTTCTTTGTTAGTCTGGTTCTCAATACCCAGAATATATATAGACATTTAAGCACAGCCCCGTTCCCCCCTTCTATCTACAGTGAATCTATCTACAGCAAATGGGAAGGAATCTAGCTACAGTAGATATCTACAGGAATGCGAGCTAAGAGAATGTTTTTACAGATCTTTTCTTGGTTAAAGTTCAACATAGTCTCTCTGCCGGCTTGCAGATAAGGAACAGTGTCAGCTAACAGAATCTTTTACGCACAAGATTTTACACAGCACATCAATGAATATCGAACCCCAACATAACAGTTAACCTTAAGTCTAAAGCACGGCAGGGGCTGACCATGAAGCTTGGCTTATGGCGGGGGCCATGACCCGGACAGGAAGCCCTGTGTTTTCAGCTCCTCCTTCTCACCTCAATACTGGTGGAAGAGGGGCTTGGAACTGAAAACACACAGGACATTCCTTCAACTCTAAGCGCCCTTCCCCAGCCTTTGCCAGCCAGTTAATTGGGGGGGGGGGACCTGAGATCCTGTCCTACATATTTTCAGCCCCAAGATCCTCCTCCATGGTGGAGGGAGATGTGTTGCCACTCTCAGCACCCTTATGGGGAGAGGGGCCCACAAGGAGGGGGGGGGGTCAGTGAGAGAGGACTGGATTTCCCCTCCCGGTGATTCTTTGCAGTTTTCCCGCCACCACCACCTTAACATTTTCTAATGCAGTAGATGGGCTTACATAAAAATCTTACATTTGAGGTGGGTTGCCAATTCTGACTTGGGAAATTCCTGGAGATTTGGGGATGGTGGAGTTTAGGGAGGGAGGGGAGCTCAGCGGGGATATGATTCCATCTCAGAAACAGACACAGGGAAACTGATTTCTGTAGTCTGGAGATCAGTTGTAATTTGGGTTGCCAGCTCCAAGCTGGGAAATGCATGGAGATTTGGGGTGGGGGGAGCCTAGGGAGGGTAGAATTTGGGGAGGTGAAGGACCTCAGCCTGGTATAATCCCACAGAATCCACATTCCAAAGAAGACATTTTCTCCAGGGGAACTGGTTTCTGTTGCTGTGTATTGGATTTCTATGGCTTTTAAATCTTTGCAAATATACCTGTATATACTCATATGTTTATCAAATGTCTTTGCTATTGACTGTACTGACTCACACTGCCTAATCCGCCTTGAGTCTCGGTGAGAAAGGCAGACTAGAAATAACATTTTTTTAAAAAAAGAAAAGAACATAATGTAATTCTGGGAAGTCTCCACCCATCCCCTAGAGGTTGGCAACCCTAGATTTGGAGAAAAATCCGAGCCCCCATCTAGAAGTCGGCAACTTTGTTTTATTTATTTATTTATTTATTTATTTATTTATTTATTTATTTATTTATTTATTTATTTATATCCTGCCTTTCCCTCGAATGGGCTCAGGGCGGCTAACCATATCAATAACAACAATAAACACAAGCTTAAAAGCATAAAACTATCAAAGCAAGTCACAAACCACAATAATTCAGTTTCAGTTTAGGACTTGTTCCTGAACCTCTTTTATTGATTTATTTTTTAATTTTTCAAACATGGCCAGTCAGATGCTTGGAGGAAGTTCTCAAGCAAGAAATGAAAGTATTGGGCATTCCCACCCAGTATTGCGCATTCAGGGTATACTGCCTCTGAACATGGAAGTTCTACTTAGCTATTATGGTCAGCCTTCTTTGAACCCTCCCTGGGTTTTATCCAGTGCAGGCAAATCTTTTAAAACTGCCCAGCCTGTCACCCCCCTGACGCGCCCTCTCACCATTCCGCCGTTGCTCTTTCATTTCGCCCCGGTAGACGCCCGGCCTGGACTCCGCCATCTCCATTCTTCCCTCCTCCAGGACGCTGCATCATAGCAACCGCATCCTAGAGCCTATTGGCTTCCTGGTAACTAGGGGCGGGGCCTACTCGCTTCCGGGCCGGGTTTCCCGGCTTGGAGCATGCGCGCTGCCTTCCTAGATTTTCCCGTTGCAAGAGACGGGGATACTCAACCTCAATATTTTGCTAAATGTTGCAAAGGGGACGGATGCTCAATTTATTTGAATATCTCAAGGAACTGCCTCCTAGTGAATTTCTGGTGGTTTTACTCAGGATTATAGTGCACGTCGTGAAAAAGAGAGAAGGATGACAAGTTATTAAACAGATCAAGATGGGTAGCTATGTTTGTCTGTAGTAGTAGAAAAGAGCAAGAGTCCAGTAGCACCTATAAGACTAACAACATTTGTGGTAAGGCATGAGCTTTTGTGAGTCACAGCTCGTTTCTTCAGATCTGCTCTGAAGAAGCGAGCTGTGACTCACGAAAGCTCATACCCTACCACAAATTTTGTTAGTCTCATAGGTACTACTAAATTATTAAATTGCATTTATTGCTTGCTTCAGAATTAATAATCCAGGGAGGCAAAAATGTTAACAGTACCAATAGGATTAGAGTCCAGTGGCATCTGAGAGACCAACAAGATTTTCAGGGTATAAGCTTTCAAGAGTGAACTCTAATCCTGCTGTTCTACTGTAGACCTACAAACGATACTGATGCTCCAATTAACATATATTTCCCCTCTCTTTTTTTTCTTGCAGGATTTTTAAAAAGTATTCTTTCCTAGTAGCCTTGTTGGGTCTGCAGTAAAACTGCAGAACTGCATTGGTCCAGTGTTTGTGCACCGCATCAGATTTCAGAACTCTTGCCTTTGGGTTGGATCAACTGATTTTGAAACCTAAGCTAGTTTGAACTTTCTAGCTGTTCGTGCCAAATCTGGGAGTCTTTACAGATATTAATATTGGTACCAAAGTTTGCTTTTTAGGAAGAGTTTTTCACAAAGGCTGATGCACTTCAAGAAGAAGAGCAGTATAAACAAAAACCACAGTATCCATTTATTACTCAACGCTAAGCAATAATTTTGCCCGCACTAAAACCAAGATCAGTTATGCCACAAGTTCAAGCAATCTTCACTGGTACTGAACTCAAGAGGCTTTTGATGTTAATTGATTGATTCAAGAATTTCAGTTAATAATTATCTTCTCTTTAACCAATAAATCAAATACAGGTGTATATCATCAAAAGACTCGATAGAGAGATATTTCTAACATTATCAATGACTGCTATGATTATTACAGTTTACTAAATTCCAGAGGGGTCAACTATTGCAGCAAAAACAAGTGTCCTCCCCCCACCGTCTAAGCTGTTTTGGAATAAAACCAAAGTCTAGTGGCATCTAACATCTCAGTATGAGCTTTTGTGAATCTATCAATTAACTTCAGATATGTGAAGGGGAAATCATACTGGGATTTTCCTTCAGATACTCAAAGGAAAAGCTATGACTCATGAAAGCTTATTGAGATACATGTTGTTGGTCTTTAAGGTGATAGAAAAGGCTATCACAGCTACCACTTGGCAATCACGCAAAGAACTTTGGGGCCAGAGTCTGTTTTGTCACCAAACAGCGATCCCCTAAAATTTCCAGATTCTTATTAAGGGTAATCTATATACAGTATATATGGATGAAAACAACAAAAGTGAGCACGTGTGACAGGGCTTTTTCAATTATTGCACCCAGGCCATGTATTTATTTTTCTCCAGATATTCATGTGACACACACACCCCTTTCTCAACTACATATATTTTATTTCAAAATACATTTGAGGATAAGAGAGCTATTTTGTGATGCTGTGTAACAATATGAAAAGTCTTGAGGAATCAGTCCAGTGGTCTATCTAGACAAGTATTCCGCTTTAAACACCAGGTAACCCATTGACCAGAAAGCTACAGGGCATAGAAGACAAGGCTTTCCTCTGCTGTCCCTCCAAAGCACTGGTATTTAGCTGTTTAGTGCCTCTGTATATGGAGGTTCCCTTTATCTACGATGGCTAGCTGTAATTGATTTTCAGGGTATAAGCTTTTGAGACTCAGAGCTCCAGATACCAAGAAGGGAGCTTTGCCTCTCAAAAGCTCATACCCTGTTTCAGGCTGCCAAGTGATGCATTCACACAAACTTTGAGTGAACCTTTGTAGATATCTATATATTTTAAAATTTAACATTTTTGTATTGCTTCTGATTAAGTGGATTGGATCTGATGGAGTGCAGGTGGAAGGCTATTATGCTCTTGCAAATGGAGGAGGGGTGTCTGTAATGTCCATAATTTCCTACTCAAGATGACCCCCCTCTTTAATCCTGTATCCTACACAGTTCCTGAGGGTCCCTGAGGTGAGAAAGATCAGTTCTATAAGCTGAGTTCCACGTATGGTTCTTTGTAGCTGATCCAGAGTTTTTTTTTTTTAGTGGAGTTTGTTTAGACATTTAGCCATGAGCGATCCAAAGCAATCAGAGGTTAGGCATAAAGCAGTCCCACAAAGTACATTATTTCTCTTTCTGCCTTGGCCCCCAAATTGTGAACCAATGAATGAACACACACACACCCTCCCTGCTGACGCTAGAAAAATAGAACTGGGAAGGGACAAAAAATGGATACTAAAGTTTGGGTATAAGCAACTAAGGAGATGGAATGAGAGCTATTATATAATCTAGCCGTGTTATTTACTCTGAATATATCTATTTGCCTAATTTAAATTCAATGTAGCGCTTGTATAAGTTCGTATGCACTTTCTATTGTTATGTCTTTTCTTTTTAAATAAAATCTGTAGAAAAATTGCTTTTTAAAAAAGTTGCAGGGAATGCCACCCCGCCCCCCCCGGCCCAAAGTGCTCCAACTAAATAAATAAAATGCAAAAATAGGCAGGATATTTTGTTCTCAAACTTCATGGCGGAGTTGATGTTCCCACAGCGAGATCCTAAGCTGAGTCACGCCAGTCTAAGGCCATTGAAATCCATGGGCTTAGTCTGCAGTAACTCTGCGTAGGCGTTCCCCGCAAGGCAAGTGGAGCAGGCCCCCATGCCACCCTTGGCGCCCCGGGGGAAAATTCGCAGCGCCGCCCCAGGCACGTCTCGGCCGGGCCCTCGGTGAGAATCAAGCCTCCCCGTTCGAGAGGCAGGCTGGCTGTGGGGCGGCCTGAGGGAAAGTGACGGCGTTCCCTCGGCCTCTCCGCCTCCGCCTCCGCGCCCCGGTAGCGGAAGCCGCTTTCGCCGGCCTGGCGCCACCGCCGCCATCTCGGGGGAAGGAGGAGCTGGCCGCGGCTCGGCCTGGCGAGGCGGGGCACGGAAGGAGGAGGAAGACCCGGCGCGGCCTACCCGTAAGTCTGCCCGCTAGGCCTGGCTAGGCCTCGCTGTTGCCACGGCAACCAGAGCGGGCCCCTCTGGAGTCGGGGTCGGCGGAGGAGTAGGCCCCAGGCGGAGGTGGGCGGAAAGGGGAGAAAATTGGGGCGGGGGGCGGGAAAAGATGCCGTGGGGGCCCCGCCTCAGGGAGAGCCTTCACGTTCCCGGCGTATCTGTGTGTTATATTTCAGTTTCGTTCACCGTGATGTGTTGGGGGGACGGGGGGGACTAGCGTTGCCAACTGTGTCTTGGAGAATTCCTGGAGATTTGGGGATTGAAACTTGGGGAGGACAGGGTTTTGGGGAGGGGAGGCACCTCAGCAGGGTATAATGCTATAAAGTCTATTCTCCAAAGCAGCCATTTTATCCAGGGCAAATGGCCTGGAGGTCAGCTGCAATTCTAGATCTCTACTTCCCACCTGCGGGTTGGCAACCCTCAGTGGGGAGCAATGCCATAGTCCGCCCTCCAAGGCAGCCATTTCCCCCAAAGCAAATGGTCTCTATAGTCTGGAGAACAGCTGCAATTTCAGGAGATCTCCAGGCCCCACCTGGAGGTTGGCAACCCCAGAGGGGAACTCAGTGGGTTATAATGCCACACAGTCCACCCTCTAAAATAGTGTCCCAGGGAGGACTGATTTCTGTGGCCTGGGATGAGTTATAATTCCAGGAGGTCTCCAGGACTCACCTGGAGTTGGCAACCTCAGGAGGTTTGTGGAGAAAGCCCTGTCTGCACTTACCCCTTGCACTTGGGGGGCATAGTTTCTTTCCCTTGGATAATTGCTAGGGTGGGTCATTCTCTTAAGCGCCCCCAAATGCCAGCCTGTGAATTATTTCTCTCCTTCAGCCTTAATTCATATTCAGGTAGAAGGGGACAGTTGTCTCACTTTCCCTGCCTCTCCTTTTCAAACACCTCTCTTGGGAGGGGAATCTGCTCATTTTTGGGAGCATTATTTTCTTCTCCCCCCTCCCTCCCCGCCATTTCAGGCATGTAGTTTGTTTTGCTGCCCCTCAAATGCATACTTTGGGGGGTTCTCACCTCCTGAAATGCCCGCCTGAGGAAAATCATTTTATGTGTCTCCTCTTCCCTCTTAAATGTCAATGTGTGTGGGTGTGAGCGGCTTCCCCCACTGCAGTGCCAAACTGGTTGTTTCCCCCAATGCCCGCGTTACTAAGGTCATTCTGTCCCCTTCATTTCAGCGTCCGGAGTTCATTTCCCCACCCCCAATTACAGTAATGATCAGGGACTGCTAGCAACTCTAGATTAAAACTGAGTTTAAGGCTGTGATTTTATTTTTTTGCATTTGCAGCATATGGGTTTTGTGGGGAGGGGGTGTTTATGTCACCTCAAAAGCTATTGGTGGCAGACTTCAATCCTAAAACAAGTAGGAGGAAGCATTCTTGGGGTACAGATGAACAACAGGGGTCCCTGCCCTTGCAATAATTTTTTTTTTGGTTTACATTTGCTACATATGTTTTTTGGGGAGGGGGTGTTTATGTCACCACAAAAAATATTGGTGGCAGACTTCAGTCCCAAAACAAGTAGGAGGAAGTGGTCTTGGGGTACGGATGAACAACAGGGGTGCCTGATCCCTGTATGTATGGAGGTGGTAGTGGTGGGTGGAAGAATATTCCTTACAGCTGGAGTGGAGAAGTGCCACGGTGCTACTTAATCCTGGTTGTGCTTCGCATTGATACGTGTGTGGGATGTTCCTTCTGGTTATGGGTATTTGAGAGGGGTTGGGATTGGGGAAATGTTTCCCCTTTAAGTAGAGGCATCCACGTTTCTCTGTGTCTGGTAACTTGGAGGCAGGTTGAGGTCACCTTGGCTTGAGGAAGAAGATTAAGGTTGGTCTCTCAGACTGTTGGAATTAAGGCTATTTACATTTCAGTTTCAAATCAGTAAGCTGTTCCTCCTTCCGTGGTCAGGTTAGTGGATGGTGTGCTCACAAAAGGGTGTGGACAAAATACTGTCATAGAGTTCATCGCTCTGATCAGATTTCTTAGGTCAACGCCCTATACTGCGTCCTGGCCCTTCTATCCTCCTATTACATTTTTATTTCTCTTGCTGCCCCTTTTTCTCCCAGCAGCTTGGTGTAGTAATAATATAATAATAACATTCGATTTATATACCACCCTTAAGGGTGACATAACACCCACTCAGAGAGGTTTACAAAGTATGTTATCGTTATCCCCACAACAAAACACGCTGTGAGGTGGGTGGGGCTGAGAGAGCTCCTAGAAGCTGTGACTGACCCAAAGTCACCCAGCTGGCTTCAGGTGGAGGAGTGGGGAATCAAACCTGGTTCTCCAGATTAGAGCCCTACGCTCTTAACCACTACGCCAAACTGGCTCTCAAACTGGTGTACATGGTTCTCCTCTCCTCCTCATATTCTCACAACAACTTTGTGAGGTAGGTTAGGCACTGAGATGGAGGCTGGCTCAGAATCACCCAGTGAAGTTCAAAGCTGCTTGACACAGTTTGGTTCTCTGGCTGCTACACCATACTGGCTCGCTGAGCTTCACAAAGCCTGCCTGGATTCTGTTCTCTAAAGAAACCATCCTAAAGCTAAATCAAACAGAATGATTCAAGTGATATTTGCAATTATCTTTTTTATAATCACAAGCTGCAAACCTCGCTGCTGCTCATCTCCCAAGAGATGTCACTGCTTCTGCTTTCCACACTTCCAGGTCAGCGTTCCCTCCTTCCCACTCCCTACCTAGTCTCTTGAGGGTGTGTGGACAAAATGCTGAAACTTTATGATACTCTCCCAGCCTGGGGTCCTCTGAATAGCATGTCTTTCTCTTTCAAACACTCACATGAGCTGTTGCACCACTCTTCCTAGGCTCAGAATGTGTCCTTGGGGAGCCATAAGGAAATTCCTGGCTAGCTTGCTGTGTTTTACTGGCATGCAGAATCGGGGTTGGTGCTCACAGGGAGGCGGCTGCATAGTTGGTTCACCACAGGACACCCAGGCTGTAAACAGCAGACTCACTTCAGTCATAATGGATTATGTGAAAGGGGTCTGCATGGCTTGGGAAGATCTTGGAGATTTGGGGGGTGGAGTCTGAGGAGGGTGGGGTCTGGAAGGGGCGGACCAGTCACGCCCTCTCAAACAGCCATTTTCACCAGGGGAACTGATCTCTGTCACCTGGAGATCTGTTGTAATTCTGGGAGCGCTTCAGGCCCCACCTGGGGGATAGCAACCCCTCTGGGAACAGATCAGCACAGAAGTAACTTACTTGTGTGTTGCAATGGCGCCTGCACTCAGGTGAGCAGGAACGAAGGGGTCTTGGCATAGGTTTAGAATTGCCACATCAGAGCTCTCCTCGCAGGTTTCCCCAGCACCTTATTAAGGAAACATGGTGCTAGTGTTGTTAATGCCTCCAGAAGCTAGGCTCGTCTGAAGGAAGGAGCACTCCCCTTTGCTGAAAAAAACGTTTTGTGTCTATGTGATGAAGCTGCTAGATGCCCATGTTTTAGGAAATCCAGTACTGCATCTTGAATTAGGCAGGATATTTTGTTCCCAAATGCCCTGGCAGAGTTGATGTTACAAGACTGAAGCGGGCATGAAAGCGAGTGTGTCCTAGATGTTTGCACATGATTATTATTTTTTTGCACTCTTCTTAGAAAGCAAGAACCCTTCTTCTGGCATTTTCATCTCTGTCATGCTTTAGATTTATTAGGTTGTCAAAATCTGGGGGAGGGTTCAGTACAGAGAAAAAAAAAGGTTTACAGGGAGAAACTGCCCTTTTGAGTAAGTTGACCGTGTTCCCTGCCTGCCCTGCCACCCTGATTTTTTTTAAATGCTAGATTTGTTTTCTGTTTCACTTGAGATTCTAGATTCTTGATTTCTAAGGGAATCCAAAAATCAAATAATTTTGGATAAGGCCTTGTTAGTTTTTCTTTTATAAAGGAGGAACATATGAAGCCGCCTTATGCTGTGCTAGACTGTTGGTGCATCTGGGCCACTGTTACCTGCTCCTCTGGGCAGTGGCGTTCCAACAACTTTCCTAGCTCTGCTTCCTGAGATCGCATACACAGCATCTGCTGTGCTCCTGAGCTGTGATATCTCCCCAGACAGGGAGTAGTTAAGCTTCAGCATATTTATGCAGTTGGTGATGAGTTTGAGGTAGTTTTTATCAAACTTGGGGGGTGGCCAGTTTGCCCAAACATCAGCCTGCTGAACGCTGAGTTTAAAGTCAGATGCCAGTGGGCTGCATGGAACTGTCGAGAACAGATTGGTCAATGGCTGTGATAGCTAGATGGAACCTCCATGTGCAGAGGCAGTCTGCCAAAGAATGCCAGCTGTCATGGTGTAAATGCATTCCCGCTCTGCTTCTAATTGCTCTCTCCAGGGGCATATTGGGTGACTGCTATTGGGAACAAAATACTAAACCAGATGGACCTTGTTCTGGTACTACTGGGCATTTTCGTTTGCCTTCATGGAGCAATTTGTCCAATTGCTACAGCCATGAGCACTCGGTGACAGTGAATTAACGGTTTCCTCTCACCGGCTTGATTTTGGGCTGAAAATGGATCTGGCTGTCCAATGGAGCAATTGAACAACAGCTGCACCATGTGGCTAGTTCCTTGAACCTACTGGAGTTTCCATGAGAGAGTGTGGATTTTGGGACATGTCGCTTGGGTATTGCATTATCTTCAGCAAGTGGTTGCAAATTAAGCATTGGTGAACCTCTCCATTCATAGGTTAAAAAAAAAATCAATTTCCTAGCACATCATCAGACTTCCCCTTCTGTTGAGATGAGCTTTCTGATACATCCTGTCTTCCTCGGCTTTCCAGTAATATCTCCCCTTTCTTTAGTCCTTAGGTCCCTCATTCTTATGTACTTGGCTTTAGTGCTGTAGGGGATAGAATTACTTTCAGTCCTGCCAAGCCCTGCCCCCAGAGATGACAAATGAGGAAGTCGTTTCAGGTATTGCTTATGGTGATGTGGCACAGCGGCTGCTGTAGAGATTCTTTTAATTCTCATTTAAGAGGAAGTGCAAAGTCCCCCCTCTGCTCTTTGAAATCAGAATAACCTGCAATTCTAGGTGCTTTCTTGCCTGGTTGTGCTCCTTGGTTTCACAAAACTGCTGCATTTTGAGTACTGAGTTGTGAGTTCTGGTTCATCATCGTGGGAGAGGACGCCAAGGCCTCTTCCCTCCCCTTCCCGGTGAAAAGCAAACAAATGTTGGCAGCACAGACAGCGTAGCCACTGTATGTCCTGTATCAGATCCAGAGGCCGAAATGAAGTTGTATGAATAGGTAACATTATAGCCGGTGGTTTTGTGTGGTCTTCAAAACTGCTTTGTGAGGCTTATACAGTGACGATGGTGCAGCTCCTCTATAGTGTTCTCTTCTCTCTGAAGTTACTCTCTTTTGGGGAGCTCTGGTTCTGCTCCTGTGCCATTAACAGCAGCCCAACGTGTAGTGCTTCTGCCACCAGTCAGCTCCCTTCCAGCAAAAGATTCGCAGCCAAATTAGGGAGGTCTTGCATTTGAATGTCACGTTGCAGAACTCCTACCATGATTTTGTGGGTGAAAATGAAAAGAGGCTTTGGGGAGGGGCTTGGGGGAAAGTAACTGCTGAACCTTTCCTTATCTTGTCATTTATCTGCTCAAATGGAGTCTCTGTATCTCTTCCTAAGTGGGAGAAAAATAACTTGGGGGAAGTAGTAGAAAAGAGCAAGAGTCCAGTAGCACCTATAAGACTAACAGAATTTGTGGTAGGATAGGAGCTTTCACGAATCACAGCTCACTTCTTGGGGGCAGTCGTGATTTTAAAGAAAGAGCGGGTAGGGAAAAGAATTTTCTTTAACACTTTGTGGGGAGAAGGAGATGGGTGACTGTGCACCCTATCTAGTTCGATCCTGAGGCTTCTGTTAATTGGATTGGAGCAGGGCCCATTAAGTAAGTAGATGGGCAGCCTTGTTCCTCTGCAGTCACATCGCTGTAGTGTAGACGACATGTCCACTAGGCAAAGAGCACTCCATCTTTGTATTTTTTAAAACACTACTCCTCTCTGTTTACCTTTTGGGGGACCTGTGTGAAACTATGGCCCTGTGTTTGAGAAACAGATCTGTGTCCTTCTCGCTTGTATGATTCCTTCCGAAGGAACTGGTGACTCTCTGATAGAAAATGTGTAGTGATTTAGAGTGTTTGAGTAGAATCAGGGAGACACGAGTTCAGATTCCTGCTTTGCTCCACAGCTCGCTGCGTGACCTTGGGCCTTTTTCACATGCTCAGCACAGCCCACATTGCGGGAATGTTCTGAGAACAAAAGGGCCTGGGGGGAGGGAGCTGTGTGTGTGTTCCCTTAGTACTTTGGAGGAGAATCAGACCAAAAAAATTATAAATGTATCAGATCTTCATGGATTCACTCTGGGGGCTGTTTTCTCCCCACCCGCGTTGACATGGGTGGAAGAAGCTGCCTGTGCTTAGAAAATGTGTGTTGGAAGCCCTCTTCTTGGTGCTTCTACTCTTTCCATAGCTGGGGGCTGCCAGTGCTGTCTAGGCCTTCACTAGGTCCTGCGCTTCAGCCCCAGTGCCGTAAGGATGAAGCACACCCAGGCAACTTTCTTCTTTTGGCAGTGCTAGCCAAAAGCATTCTCTTACATGCACCCATCGTTGTGAGGGCAGCATGCCCAATACTTTGTCTTGTTTTTGTTCTTTCTTTCTACAGCAACAATGTCAGAAGGAGACAGCAGTGGCGAGTCCATTCATGGCAAACCTTCAGTGATCTATAGATTTTTCACAAGACTCGGACAGGTTAGTTTGACACTGGTTCTATAAGAGAGGTTTAAAACTGGTCGAGAATGCATCAGGTGGATTGTTTACTGGGACTAAGTATAGGGGGTTTACTTCCTCAGTATTAAAAGATCTTCACTAGGCATCCAGTTGGTTTCTCGGCACAATTTGAAGTGTTGGCACTGACATATATAATGACATTGGCCCGAGACCAGAGAATCTTAAGGAATTCTTGTCCTATCTGTACCCGCCTGCCAGTTAAAACTCTTTTTGGGAGGGCCTTAATTAAGCCATCACCGAGTGATTCCGCACACGTTGGATAATGCACTTCCAGTCCTCTTTATAGATCATTTGGAATGGATTTTTTGGTGTGCAGAACAAAAAATCCACCTCAAATGATTGATAATGTGCATTGAAAGTGCATTATCCAATGTGTGCGGAATCAGCCACTCTGACCTTGATGACCCAGGCTAGCCCAATCTTGTTCGATCTCAGGAGCTAAGCTGGGTTGGCCCTGATTAGTATGTGGATGGAAGACCACCAAGGAAGTCCAGTGTTGCTGTATAGGTAATGGCAAACCACCTCTATTTTTTTTTTGCCTTGAAAACCATGTGAGGTTACCATAAGTCGTTGGTGACTTGATGGCACTTCAAACACACATCTAAGCCATCTCTTCGTTCAGCAGTTAGGTAGGTGGTGTCCAGAGAGAGGGCTTCCTCCGTTATGGTGGAATTCCTTCCTCCTCCAAGTTTACTCAATGCTTACGTTAAGATGTTTTAGGTGCCAGGTGAAACCCATCCTGTTTTCCTCACTTTTAATTGCATATAGCTACAAATCTGTGTCTTTGAATGGTCTCAGATTGCGCTGCTACATTCTCATATTTAATTCAATTGGATGGTTTTGGTTTTGCTGTGCTATCGCATGATTGCTTTAAATTATTCATTATTGGTTGCCTTTGTGGCACAAAGCAGAGCTCGAAAATTTTGTTGACAAATAAACAAGTGATGGGAGTGCTCAGTTTAAAGATGCAGCATCCAGAGAAGAAATGTCATTTGTACTGTTTATGTAGCCGCCACCCACCTCCATGACTGTGGGCGGGAAGCAGGCATCTAATGATCAAAAAGTTTTGTTCCTCATTGAGGAAAATACTGGCACTTTTCTTTTTAAGAAGGAAAATTAAAACAAGACTCATGCAAAAAAATGCACGACAACAGTCATGAGATACTTACCCATACGCAAATATAAAAGGTTTCCAAATATCTAAAAATAAGTCCATCCACTCCAAATACTGGGTTGTGTCCAGAGTCACATATCTGAGGGTGCAAGGATTTCCACTAACGGGTCACAATTTTCCTGCCTCCCTTCTTCTACAGCAGCCCAAACATCCCCCCAAAATCTTGTTCTGGGGGGGGGGTCACCCTCTCTTCCAAGAACCTGATTTCAGGAGGGCATTTTGGACTGCTGCAAGAGGGGCGAGGCAGGAGAATAGTCCTCCACACGTGAAAATCCTTGTGCCTATTGCCTGGGATGGTGTGCGGGTGGCCTCCGAGCTCTCCCGCTCGGTTGCCTGCGCCGCCGCAGACGCCTGTCCACGGCTGCTGTGCCCGGCCGGGGTCGTGTGCTGGCGGTGGCGGCGGCACGGGACAGGAGGGATAGGAGGCTGCAGCTCTGTGGCGCACGCTCCCACCCCCCACACCTCCTCCGGCGCTCCCTCCAGCACCCTGTGCCTGAGGCCACCGCCTACCTGGCCTCAGTGGGCGCACCGGCCCTGCCTGTTGCCCTTGGAAACTTCTAGTTTAAACCCGCTGAGTGGCTGCCTCTGGATTGCACCCACATTGCAGTCTTGTGAGCTCTCAAGCCCTGCAGAAGACTAAGAGGTCTTGTGCGAAACATTCTTTCCGCTCAAATGTAGAAGGCTGTGGCGCTGAGCCTGACATGACCCCTTGGACACGCACATTCCCTCTTCCCTTTGAGTGTGACCTGCTGTTGGAGACTTTCCCTAAAAACCAGTATTCCAGACAGTGATTTAGTACTGGTTTGGAGTTGTGGTTTACAGAACAAGTGCAAGCTATAGTTTGCTGCTTTGAGTGTACCGGTAGACTGTGGCCTGCTACAAATCTAGAAATACCTCATTACTGACGGTGTTAGAGGATGGAGGCATGTGAGATTGAGGTTCCAGTAGAACTTGTTCATATAATAGGAAAGCATAGGTTTCTTTTGAACCAAACTCGTGAAAAATCGCACTTGTCTTTAGCAGCCATCTAATGCTGCTCCATAACAACAGTCAAAAGTTCTTTGCAATTAGCCATATGATGAATATCTAACATTTACGTTTCTTCTAGATATACCAGTCCTGGTTAGACAAATCTACTCCATACACCGCGGTACGATGGGTTGTAACATTGGGTTTAAGTTTTATCTACATGATTAGAGTTTATCTACTACAGGTAAGAGGCCTGTGCATCGATTGCTAATCCTACTGAGTGTTGTGGAGTCACTGGTATTACTGACCGCAGTAATAATGGCTCATCTTTTTCAAGGATGTTTCTACTTGATGAGAAGTAACTGCTTTTCATGCTTACCCGCTTTAAGAGAAAAGATTAAATTCTGTGTGGGCTGCACTGCAGATAATTGCCTGCATAGATAAAAAGGTCACAGAACTAATTGGAGCCGTAAGGAAAAATAAAAGGATGAATTGAATCAAGAGACTGCAAATTTTTGAAACAATAGCTTGCCGTGATCAAGAATTGAGTGTAACAAGCTTGTTCTGAAACCTGCATTTAGCTTGTGTCAGGCGGGAAGATTCATCTAAAAAGCACTTCAGTGAGTCATTTCTGGGGAATAAGTGGTAGTTAAGGGTCTCCTTAATTTGAGAATAATACCTTCATGCTTCTCTGCAGGATCTTTTGACAGTTATGAGAGTAGGACTCAGTTGTAAGGGAGGGAAGAGGGTTATTTGGGGTTTATTTTGTTGGTTTTAAAATGGTGATGTTTCAAATTGTGATTGTAACCTGCCCTGAGCCGCAACGAAGGCTGAGATATAAATATTTTAATGAACTGAATCCTAGCAAAGAAACAATTCCTTCCAGTCTTGGTTCTCCATCTGGAAAATGGGAATAATAAATCTCTAATGAAGTTGTGCAAGGCTGAAAGTTTCAGCCTTAGGATGTACTTCTTTAACGTATGCGTTCCCTTAAGACACCTGTGCGCATCTTAACCTGGTTCCTGTTTTGCTTTTCTTTCTTTCACCCCCCCCTCCCCCTCGTTGCACTCATGATGTCTCCCGACAGCCCTTCTCCTCTTAGCACTCCTTGTTCCTTCCCCCCGAGTTTTCCTTCATCATTCTGGCCTTTCCTTGCACCCCTCGTTTGCTAGGGACGTCTTTGTTACACGTTCCTCCACCGCTTCATACCACCTCCTTTCCTAGCCAAGGTTTGTGTCCTCAGGTGGATGTGTGCATTTTATATTCTTTCTGTGCTCCACACTGTGCACCCATTGGATATTCTGTAACTTTGTTTTTCTTTCTCTCTCCCCTTCCCAGGGTTGGTACATCGTGACGTATGCCTTGGGAATCTACCACCTAAATCTTTTCATAGCTTTTTTGTCGCCAAAGGTAGATCCCTCTCTAATGGAGGACTCAGGTACAGAGAACAGCCGCTGTTTTGCTGGAATCTGTTGTTGTTTGTTGTGATTTTTTGTTATCTCACTTCTCAGCCAACAGCGGTCTCTCAGTGCGTTAACGACGCTAAAGAGCCAATCCAAATACTAGTTGTGGAATGTGGCTGGAGGGGGGCGGGCAGGGGTTCTTGGCAAGATCTGATGGAAAGATGCCCTGCTTTCTCCCCCTTCTCCCCATAATGGCCTCCACAGGTGGCAGCAGGAGGGGAGAGGGTCTTTAGCAGGAGCTAGGACCAAGCAGGATGGAAAGGTTGTTGCTGAACTGCTTTTGTTGGTTTGTGTTATATGTGAGTATATTATACATAAAGCAAGAAAAGGTTTAATGGAGGTGACTGAGGGCGTTGGTCTTCAGACCTAGGGGTTATGGAGCTCTGCTTGCTGGGTTGCGAATCCTGATACACTCTTCCTTTTGATTTTGGGAGGGAGGGGAGACCCACTGCTGTAGCACAAGCATAGATCGCAGGGACGTCATGCTTTCCTTGCATGCATGTGGAAAATAGCAGCAGGACAGCCTGGCAAAGACGCCAGCGGAGAAGAATCCTTCATGAATCTGACCCTTGACTTGTTCCTTACTACGGTGTCCCGCCTGGCGCTTCGCTTGCGCTTCCCTGTCTTCAGCTTTCTTTCTCTGCTGCCCAAAGCTCTAGCCTTGCTCCAGTTATGATCTCACTGGTGGCCCTTCTCTTCTGGTCACGTGACCACACTTGTCACGTGCTTGCAGTGTGCTGAGTCCCGTGTTCAGTTCCTCCCTGGGTCTTCAAAGGTTGATGACCATACATGGTCGAGCATAAGTTTAAATCACACTGAAATACGTTGGTATCAAGAAAATTAGGCTGTGAATTTAATAGTAGGGTGGCAGCAGCTTCTCGGTTTTTTATTTATTATGGATAGAACCGGTCTGGAGTACTTATACTTTGCATTGCATTTTTTTTTTGGAGACCTGTGTTACAGGTTGTCTCCCACATAATAATCTGAAGTTTAACTGACTTAGGTTATGTGGTTTCCTTGTGTCCTGTAATGGAGTCACTCATAGACTGCTATCATTTATCCCCATTCAAAGTATCATGAATGGCTAAAATGATCTATGAAGAGTTTCCTTTAAAACCTTGAATTTCCTGCTCTCCTTAGATGACGGTCCTTC
The DNA here is from genome assembly GCF_028583425.1 of Eublepharis macularius. Lineage (NCBI taxonomy): Eukaryota > Metazoa > Chordata > Lepidosauria > Squamata > Eublepharidae > Eublepharis > Eublepharis macularius. The sequence goes on from NC_072806.1 coordinate 9,220,831, forward strand.
ATTACCCACGAAACAGAATGAGGAGTTCCGACCCTTCATTCGAAGGCTGCCAGAGTTCAAATTTTGGTGAGTTTATTTGGATCTTTTTGTAGCCAGACCCTTTCAGAGTCTTGAGGTGGGTTACAGTAAATGTTGTGGTCATCACCCAATGAAAGAAATGTTAGTAGTATCTTTTCAGATTTACTTATATAGTACTTGAATGGGAGACCTCCAAGGAAGATTAATGTTGCAGAGGCAGGCAATGGCAAACCATTTCTGTTAGTCTCTTGCCATGAAAACCCTGCTGGGGTCACCATCAGTCAACTATGACTTGAGGGCAGGGTTTCATTTTTAAACCAGTACTACTAAAATAAAGAGGCACGCTTGTTCTTAAATGATGCCTGCACTTAGAAGAGGTATTCCCTGCTGTGTGTAAGAGAAGGGAGGATGCCTCTTCCAAGACCATGCCTGATAGCTACGATGTTTTTACTTTTACACACACAAACACAAGAGCCTGATATAATAGTGACCCATTTCAGTCTATCAAAAGATTTGCCGTTTGGTCAATCAGCTAAACATTTTCCACCAAAAATTAAAATGTGACAAATATAAAGGATTCAAACTCCTTTTCTATCTCTTCTCCCTCATCTCAATTACCGTTGTTCTCATTTTTGTCAAAAGCCCACGCCTCCCCCATTGTTTGGGGATGTAGCAATGCTCCAGCCCCCCAATTCAGTCCCTGCAATACAGGAATGCACTGTGGGCTTCTTGAATCACTTTCCTTCACGTGTTCCACTTCCCTTCTATGCTTTTTGCAACCTCAGCTTGCTGTAACATTCAGATTGACTAGCTGTTTACCCCTTCTACTAAGCAGTTGGAAATGAGTTTATAAACTGTGGTTAGGAGATGGGCCTTGGGCACAGTTTGCTTATTCAGATGTTATGACTGTCTGTGGTTAGAGAAAAACATGGCAGAGGGATACCTGCATGTGAGAATGGGAGGGAGGGAGCATGCTGCCGATTGGGGAACGTGACGTCTGAATGGAAGCTAAGGAGGAGGACTCCAGGGCAGAGGCAGAGGCAGGAATTCACTGGCTCCGCCTTCCCCTTTGCAGGCATTCTGCTACTAAAGGCATTCTTGTTGCAATGACGTGTACATTCTTTGAGGCTTTCAACGTTCCAGTTTTTTGGCCAATTCTTGTGATGTACTTCATAATGCTATTCTGCATCACCATGAAAAGGCAAATCAAGGTAAGCGAGATCTTTACAGCGTTGACCACCCCTTCTCTCCCAGCCCTAATTTGCTTCTGCAGAAGAGGGTTGGCTGAATGTAATAACGAACCGGCTGCACGTGCCCATTCTTTAAAAAAAATATATATATCTGGGATGATTTGGAGATTCGCTTAATAAATGAATGTGTATCGCAGAGGGGGAAGGGCATGCATACATGTTGTGAGCGTACCCTGAACGCATCCATTTTTTTTTTCCTTCTGTTGCAGCATATGGTAAAATACCGGTATATACCATTCACACATGGCAAGAGGAAATACAAAGGGAAGGAAGACATGGGGAAGACCTTCGCTAGCTAGAAATCAAGCGGAGCCTGCAGACCAACTCCCTGCATTATAATTAAAAGACCGGTTTTGAGCCATTTGTAACAACGCCTCTTTTTCCTTCATCTAAAGTCCAACAAGAGGGAGGTGGCTAGGAAGTTGCATTCTTTCGATTTAAAAGTGTTGGGCTCCCCTCCCCCTCCCCTTTTAAATCAGAAGTATTGTAGCAGAAATACTGTCGTTTTAACCACAATTTGAGTTTCTTGGGGGAGCGGGCGCATGTTTTGGCAACAAATTGATGTTCCAGGTGTCCGAGGGCTGTTTTTTGCTACTTTTTGCAGACACAAGGTATCTTGTACACGCATAAACGTTTTGTAGGAGCGGCGCACAGCTGGCTGTGATGTTATCTAGGAAGTCGCAGGAATTCGGTTGTGATGAATCAAGGAGCCACCTGTGCATACTGCAAATGTGTTATGTGTGTGCCTGTATTGGGGAGGCCAAGGAACACGATGAAGCACAGTCTGCTGTGGGGTGGGGGGCTTGAAATTCGGGGACACAGCAATGACAGCAGCCTCCGCTCCCTTGCATCCCGTGCTTTGTTAGAAGTCTGTTTAGAGGAAGCGCTGGCTTCATAGGCACCTTTTTCATGTTGTTTGGATGGAAAGGATTTAAAATAAGCCTTCTTCTTTGGATCTGTGACCCCCCTCCTCCACCCATTGATGAGCAGGCGTAGCTTTTATGATGAACAAAACTGCTCTGGACTCTAATGCCGGTGCCCCTCCCTTCTCCCTTACTGCATCTCGGAGAGGTTGACTGTGATTCTTTTTCAGATCTCTCTTATTCTAAACTATCATTTGTTTTAGGTTTTTTTGCTGAAGGCCTGGAATTATAAATATATACATATATATATATATATATAATTATTAGGTGAAGTATTTTGACATTTCTTTGATACTTAAAAGATTTTTTTTTATTAACTTAAGTTTGCTTCATGTCGCTACCTTCCAAGATACAACTAAGACTGACCGTGGCAGACAGAATTTTGTGGGTTTTAACACAGCGTTTAATTTTCTATGGAAAAATAAATAAATGACCTGCATGTAAAACTTTTTTTTGATGTTATACAGATCTCAGCAATTTTATTAAGTGACTTTTTAAATTCCAAACTTTATTAAAAAGGCTGTGTCCCTTCTTCGGGTCCAGTAGACTTTATAAAACCAACATTAAGGAGCTAAGTGTTAACTTTCCCCCCCTTTTCTGAAATCTTGTGGAATAATGTATTTGAACTATATCTGTTAAAATCCTTTGCACTATTGTATGAAAATAATACTGAGAGTAATAGCTGCTTGCTACAGACATCTTTTAAAAAAGGGTTCTCTATATTTGGCAGAGCTGTGATCGCCTGAAATGCCCAGTGCCATAAAAGTTAATTTCCCCCCCTTTCTACCATTGTTGAAAAATTAAAGGGTATTTTTGTCTGGTGCATTCTAACAAGTGTTATGGAAGCTTGATTTTTAAAAAAAAACAAACTAAACCTTGAACTAAAATAGTGTACAGCAGACCGGAGTAATAAAGTACCTCCCACTGAACCATCCTGTTCTTTAAAAAAAAAAAAAAAACCAGTCAAGCTTAATTACCTGAGGTGTCTACAATCAAGGCCGTTACAAACTTAGCCATAAAACAGATTAATGGATGAGGTAAGAATGCTCGCAGCAGGGGACTCTGGTTTCTGGGGTTAACATGGAATGAGGTAGAAAGGTAAGAGGTTTACCACAACTTGCAAAGTAGCCGGAATGAATTTATTCACCTCCCTTTGAATTATCTGGCATTTGCCCAGTCTTCTAGAGCTGGCTTTGGTGTGCTGGAGATCTGAATGAACGATGCAGAAAAACCACAGGTGAGTGACAGCCCACTTGCTTTACTGACACAATCTGGCTGTTTCCTTTGCTGCCCTTCCTACATCGGCCGGCAGTAAAACAGAGACGTTGCATTCTTTATGCAGCTCAAGATTATCCAAATCTGAATCTCTGAAATATTAAAAGCATTTATGGTATGAAAATACCAAGGCGGAGGACGGGGGACAATTCTGCTGAGTCAGAACTACAGGGTTAGTTTAAAAACACACACCCCTTCCCCTAAGCCTTAAATTGCTGTATTTTGCGATTGCATGACTGTTAATAAGGGTATTTGAGCTAGAAAGTGAAGTCGTCTTTAAAAGGTGCTAAAATGTTACGCATAGCAGAGTTCAAGCTGCAGCACAGGAAGACGGAATGGAGCTGGTGAGTCGAGAAGATGGGAGCTGGGGTTAAAACGCAACAGCAGCTCTCCTCCAACTTTGATTTGTAACTGAGAGGTTTGCATCACCTTGTACAGGCACTGAAACTCACGCGTTTGGCAGCTTAGTTTTCACAATTTTAATATTAAAAAATAAAGTCTTGCACTTAGTCAAAAGAAATAAAAAGCTGTAGTATTTTTGTTGGCTCCTCTGCTTCACGATCTGACTGCCAGCTGGCCGTTATCGATAGTGGCACAGATAAATCAGCTTCTGGGGCGGGAATTTCTCTCTGCACAGCGGGCACTCTGCCTGTGAAAGAAGTCAGACAATTAGACGTCCGTGATCGAAAATATCATCCACCAATGGCCAGAAGGGTTTTTTCCTAATACAGAAAACATTTTAAAATTTTAGAATAAATGTAGGCCTGTGGATTCTCCCCCTGGGAAAAGCCGTCTACCTATAAAACTAGCATTTGGTAGGGCTGGAACTCTTTTTTTCTTCAATATATAGTTTTGCAGAAGAGAATTTTTGTTCCTGTGGAAAGCAAACCATTGTTGACTTCCACTCCCCGGCAGCAGCATTTACCTCCCTCCTTGGCTATCTGTACGGAGAAGGTAAAGTATGCACCGTTCAGGGCCAAGAAGCATGCAGACTCCTACAAGGAGAGTCTAAAAAACTGTCTTCAAATGCTTTGTTCAAGCCGAGAGGCAGCATACAAGTCTCATAAAGGGCAGCATTATATTCAAGCACCACTGCTTGCGTCGCCTGCTCTTCCACTCCTGGGGTTCTCAGCGGTGTCTCCTCGAGGATGTGTGTCACTAGATGATCAAACGTTTCTTCCCCTGCCCCCCCCCCAGCAAGAATGTTAAGAGGAAGGATGACCACTTCTGAAAACCCAGCACACATTTTCCTTTGACGACTTGAGCAGAGAGCCAGGGGTAGCAGATGCCATGGCCTTTTCCTGTTTAGTTTCCATTAGAAACTTTTTAAAAAAAAGAATGATTCACACAGAACACACACCTGTGGGGCATTCATAATGCAGAGTTCATTAAGCATACCTATAAGAGAACGTCTGCATTTGTTCTGAACACTCCGAAACCATTAAAACCAGGAATGTTCCTCCAGGCTTCTTTAAGCTACTGTGGAAGTTTCAAGTTACAGCCGGCCCTCTTGGCTGATGGTTCTGCAACTGACAATGTTGAATTCTTGGCAGCAAAGGGTGTAGTCGGTGGATGGATCCAAACCCCGTTTATCACTGACGTGAAGGGGACGTCTGCTGGCAGCCTCAAGACCTGCCTGATCCCTGGAGAGTCGCAGCCAGTCAGAGACCTTGAACAGTAACATTTGTTAAACTGGCTTCTCCCTTCACCCTGTGCAACACTCCCGAGGGCGGCCTGGACCTGGTTATTTCAGCAGCATTCCTGTCCGTCCATCTCCTTTACCCATGACCAGATGAAACCCTCTAAGCCTATAAACAAGGCCTTAAGTGACAAGCATGAAGAGCTATAGTGGTGGTGTGGTTAGTGTTGGACTCATAGGAGAGCCAGTTTGGTGTAGTGGTTAAGAGCGCGGGACTCTAATCTGGAGAACCGGGTTTGATTCCCCACTCCTCCGCTTGGGTCAGTCACAGCTCCCTCAGAGCTCTCTCAGCCCCACCCACCTCACAGGGTGATTCTTGTGGGGATAATAACCTACTTTGTGAACTGCTCTGAGTGGGCGTTAAGTTGTCCTGAAGGGTGATATATAAATTGAATGTTATTATTACTACGTTATTATCTGGGAGACCCAGGTTCAACTCCCCACTCTGCCGTGTTAAGTCCACTGGGTAATCTTACGCCACACACACACACCTACCGCACAGGATAAAATGGAGGCAAGGAGAATGAAGTAAGTCACTTTGGGTCCCCGTCGGGAGAAAGATGGCATATAAATGAAGTAAATGAAATAAACTGAGCTCCTGGAAGGAAGGGTGAGATAAAAATGTACTAGATTGTGCAGCAGATCCAAAGTCTAGCGGGATGGTATGTTTAAATATAGCAGAAGGCTAATTACCTTCATCACATCTTTGAATACTTAGGCAGTCTAAGAACTCCCTTCAGATGGAACTCTAGCAGGACAAATCTAGGACACTGCTCTGCTGTGCTAATCTACACACACACACTCGCAGCACACTGCAATTTGAAACCGCACAATCTAAGGAGGACTGGGACAGATTCCCTGCCACCTCCCTGGGAGGTCCAAGCCCACTTTTCATTCTTGTACATTGGGAGTCTTAAACCATCACTGAGGGTTAGGCTGAGAAACTGGATGCGGCAAATCAACAAGTTGTAAGAAAATGATGGCGTGCTGGGTAAGGACCCCACGATGAATGTTTGTGTCTGGAACTAAATGCAAACAAGACTGTGTGCACGCGACAATTCTGTAGAAGTGCAGAAGGCTCTCGGAGTGCAGCTAAAAAAGAATCTTCCCCACTCACCTTGGTATTACACCACTCTGTGATGCATTCCCAGCAGAAGAGGTGGCCGCATGGCGTGGCTGTGGCGTGTCGCCGCTCTTCTAAGCACAGCGTGCAACGGGAGCTGCGAGTCAGGCATTTCTCTTCAGGCTGGATTCTGAGGGAAGCAAAAGGAGGTATGACTACTGGTGCCAAGACTGGCTTTTGCTCGTAATTCTGTAAATCTGCATATCAAATTATGGTGGTTCTTCAGACCTATGCAGGAATTTGTGATTAAAACCATCTATCCTCAGAACTGGGAAGAGGGGAAAAACAGCACTGGTGTACAGCGCTCTGCTACAAAATTGTACAAAACTACCTTTCCAGGGATATATTCATTGCTGCTAGCTAGGAAAAATCCAATTTCTGTCGGATTTGAACAATACACAAAGATGTTATTTGGTGTCTCTTTACAAAGAGGACAACAGCTAACAGCGGAATTAGTCCACTGCGACATCCTCCCTGAAAAGAAATTAAATGCAATATTATTATAACAACCCCCTAAGCCCGCTTTTAGGTAAGTAGCAGCATTGGTCTTCAGTAGAACAGCAGGATTTGTGAGTCCAGTGGTATCCGCCCTGAGCCTGCTTGTGGGGAGGGCGGAATATAAATATGATAAAATAAATAAATAAATACCGTAGAAACCAACAAGCTTTCCAGGGTATTAGAGGCATCTAAAAAGGGAGCTTTGACTATCGAAAGGTTATACCCTGAAAATCTTACTGGTCTGTAAGGTGCCACTGGACTCAAATCCTGCTGCTCCAAGCCTACAGGAACTGTAATAAGAATCACACCCTTCCAACTGGAAACTTCCTACTTGTGCTAAAGTTTGTTTTTGTGGTTTCAATTAAGTTGTCACCCACAAAGTACTTCTAGGGTCAAGAGTCTGTGAAAGACAATCAGAAGATGTCCCAACAATTAGATTAAGTTTCTAGCAGGGTGGATTTGATTTAAATCAAACTAATTTAAATCACAATTTAAATCACGATTTAAATCACTAGTCATTAAGGCTTGATTTAAATCATAGTTTTCTACATAAAGACTAATTCTTGCTGGTATAACTTTAATATGCAAGTAGATGCCTGCCTTACCGATAGGTAAAGGAACTTCATTAAAGTATTCCCAAACTGGGTCTCTTTTACGACCTGCTGCCATTATAGGTTTTTTCCTCCAAGGAAAGAATGCGATAAACCTCAGGTCATACACACAAAAGATCCAAAGACTTGTGCAGTACTGTGCTCAAAAAGTTTTACTTTCATTTTGTACTGCTTGCCCCTCCCTCCTCACACTTAGTTTCTTCTTGTGCAGATCTATTCCACTCCAAACAATCAGAAAAATATTGTTTCTATTCACTGAACTTCTTGAAACTTAGCATTGAAGGGGTTGATTCTGTCTTCACAGGTTTGTAGAACAATAGGATTAAGGTCTTTTTCTCAACTCTGTTCATGTTATAATATTTTTGCTGTGAAGAAGAGGCATGTGATCTCTGCTGAGCTGACACAAATTCAGTTTTGAGAACTGCAAAACCAAGCATCTGTGATAATATCTTGCAGGCAGAGAAACTGTCCAATAATCTTACAAAAACCTCTGGAAGAGCATGACATTGTGAATGGATTAATGGAATTTATTTACCAAAAAAATTAAACATATACAGCCTTATTCTACATAATTAAAAACTAATCTTTATTTCATGATGGAATAACGTTTGGATGGTAATATATTTTCCTCAAAAAGCATTTTATTTTAAAAAAATCTGATTTAAATAAAAAAAATCTGATTTAAATAAAAAAAATCCGATTTTTTTTTATTTTTTTTTTAAATCATTGATTTTTATCCACCCTGGTTTCTAGCCCTCATGACTGTAAAGAAGAAACTGAAGATATCTGGAGGGAGGATGGTAACAGGTTCAGACTCGATCCAAACTAAACTGTTGTTGTTGCATTTTTCCTGCTGCAGTTTCCCCCACTCCATTTGTCCCACAGAAATACAAGAACACCAACATGGAGAGCCAGTTTGGTGTAGTGGTTAAGAGCGGCAGGACTCTAATCTGGAGAGCCGGGTTCGATTCCCCACTCCTCCACTTGAAGCCAGCTGGGTGACCTTGGGCCAGTCACAGCTCTCTCAGAGCTCTCTCAGCCTCACCCACCTCACAGGGTGTTTTGTTGTGGGGATAATAATGACATACTTTGTAAACCGCTCTGAATGGGTGTTAAGTCATCCTGAAGGGCAGTATATGAATCGAATGTTGTTGTTGTTGTTGTTATTATTATTATTATTAACATCTCTTCCATGTTCTGCCAGCCCAAGTTTTTAAATCACAGTCGAATCAAAATAAGGTAACTTAATGAGGCGATAATTGTAATTTCAGGCACAGTCATAGCCCAGTCTTGGTACTTGGTTTAATTCCCTTAGCCGCTGGGAACAGGTCTGTTATCCTCTGTGGTGCCTATGGTGCCTGGGCCACTGCCTTCTAAGGACTGGTTAATAAGAGGCCACTTCACATCTCTCAAGAAGCTACCAACAACATACTTCTGACAGGAAAAGGTACGGTAAAGTTTCCATTCTTGTCTCGCCCTCTGTCTTTGTTGGAAGCTGTAGGCTTGGAAACCGACCGTCAGCGCCAGATGCAGAAGAGAAACGATGCCAAGTAGTCTGTAACTCGATCGAATGTTCTGATCATCTCCTGCCAATCCTGTAAAGCGCAGCTGCAGAGGGGAGGAAAGGTAAGCCCAAACGACACCCAGTGTAGATCCATTTCAGATAAACAGCAAAGAGGAGTGTTTGGTATCAGGAGGCACCCCACATTTTTCTAAAGCTCCAAGATGGAGCAAGACCCGTGATGGTGGAGGAAGGGGGGTGGACAGCTGAGAAGAGATGGAAGCAATGTGCAAATAGTTCCCTGGAGCCTGAGACAGGCCTCCTTGTAATACCGGCTTGTAAGGAAGGCGAGAAATGGAATTTAGGACCCTAGAAAAGAGCACCCTATTCCAAAAGGTATTCTAATGGGAGAGTTCTAACCCCCTCTCTTTGGGACAGTAAATCTTATTTTAAATGGTTTGCATATCAACCTGGGATAGCCCAGGCAAGCCCAATTTTGTAAGCTATGCTAGGCCAGCCCTGGTTAGTAATTGGATGGGAGACTTCCAAAGAAGATCAGGGTTGTGGAGGCAGGCAATGGCAAACCACCTGTGTTCGTCTCTTGCCTTGAAAACCTCAGCAAGGGGTTATGCCTGGACAGGACTTTCCACTGCCACCACGCGAGACCACGGGGACTAAGCGCAACATGCCTTCTGAATCCAAAATGGGATACAAAACAGCATAACCCAGGCTGCACTGGTTGATACTTTCCACTTACATACGTGACTCCTGCCATCCTTTTAGATATGTGGTAGAAGACGCCTTTCATGTAGAAGATGGCCAGATGCAGCCGACGGAGAAGAGGAATGCTGTGCCGAAGGAAGTAGATAACCTGGGAAAGCAGTTTTCTCTGCTGCTCGGTCAACCCACCAAGCTGGTTCCGTAACCAGTTCCGCACGAAAGTCCTGCCTCTCAATCTGGAGGTGGAGGGTCTTTGCAGAGGCAGTGCCCCATCAGGTTCTGTCTGAAGTTCATGTTCCAAGTGGACGAAACCCTTCTCTAACCAGTAAGGCACAAAAGTGTGCAAACAGATCAGGGCAGCCCGTCGAAATAAAGAAGGAATTCTTTTCCCAGATGGGTCTACTTGAATAATGTTGACATATTCTTCACCAAGAGTTTGGTAACCTGGAAGAAAAGAGACGGAATGCCTAAAGAGGTGATTCTTCAACAAACTTAGTAAGATTTTATTACCAGGTTCAGCCAGTGACAAGATTACCTGAAAGCGTAGTCAGGGTGAAATAGGCTACATCAGCAAGCAACTCAATTTCCTTCTGCCACTCCAACCATGTTTTAGCACCTAAAGAACCAGAATAAACAAACATTACTTACTGTTATTTACAAAAGTCGCTGCCTCTGAAAATCTCCAGAGTATCTTCCTCATGGAGAATTTTTCTTAAAAAAGAAGAAAACAAACAGAAGAGTTCTCAATATGTGCGGTTTTCCTATACTGACAGCAGGCTTTTAAAGAAAAATAAAGAAGACTCTTGGGGCACCTTAGCTTTTATTCTCACTTAGCTTTTGTGGAATAAATCATTCTTCCAAAACTTACATTTGAGAAAGTGGGGACTAGTTAGCTATCACCAGGCTGTAAGGTGCTCTTTATTTTTGGTGCATCAGACCCACAGGTAACCCTCTGGACTTTTTAGGGAGGAAATGTCATGATTCATGCTTTGAATGCTTTCATTTTTCTTCATGCATCTGGAAAAATTGGTTCTGGCTCACATAAGAATGTGGAGAAGGTAGCTGCTCTGAAGAATAGCCCCTACAATATTACACCCCACTGAGGTACCTTACACGGTTGTCAACGTCCAGATGGTGACTAGAGATCTCCCAGAGTAATGACTGCTCTCCAGGCGACAGAGATCAGTTCATCAGGAGAAAATGGCTGCTTTGGAAGGTGGATCCTGTGACATTTTACCTCATTGAGGACCCTTCTCTCCCCAAACCCCTCCCTCTCTCGGAATTTCCCAGCCTGGAGTTGGCAACTAAAAGCTCCTTCCAGGCCCCACCCCTTCGAAATCTCCAGGAATGTCCCGACCTGGAACTAACAACCCAAGTCCCGACCTCTCCCTCACCAGCCAGCCCCGCCAGGGCAGCCCCGGCCCCGCTCCTCAGCGCCCCTCGATAAACTTCGTCTTTCTGGGCGGAGCGCGCCAGGCGCGCGGGCCCGGCTTCGACGGGCATGGCCAGAGAGCGGCCACTGAGCAAGGCACTTCCCGTCGCCCGCGTGACGTCACCAACTCGCATTTCTGCGGCTCGGAAAAATTGCGTCACGGAGACGCTAAAGAGACACGGCCCTAGGCGAGAGCGGTATAGCAATCACAACTTCGGGTGCTAAATCGACAGTCGTTGTTCTTCGCCGTCCCTCCCTCCCTTGGAGTTTCTAGGGCTACACCCTATATTCGACTAAAATCACCGACAGTTTAGTAAAAGGGGAGAACCAATTGACAATACAATTCTAACCAGAGTTAGGCCGGTCTAAACCTATAGATTTCAATACACTTCGAGTGGAACAACTCCGGTTAGGATTGCACTGAGGTGAGCGTCCGTTCAAACAGTATCCCCGCATATGGCTGCGATGTGATACGAGCCGGAAGTGATGACCACCTTTAACTTCCCTCCTTATCTATGGTTCGATCTTCAAGGCGCAAATACCCGCTACCCCTGTAAGGGCTTTCCCATAGTTCCCCGCAGTACCACGTGAGGAGCCTACGCCATAGCGTCATTACGGACGTGTTACCATGGTGTCGCCTTGTTTGGTTGTTATAGCAACGATTGCTATCGAAATGCTCTCCCGTTTCATCAATTAATTAATTAAAATTCATTAATGAGCTGAACACATAAATGGGGCCCGTTGCGAGCGTTGGCTCGTCCGCTTGAGGGCCGGTTAGTGCCGTTTAATTCAGTAGGAATTCTGAAGCGGGTGGGGGGGAACGAGGCTTTTTCGTATTAAGACAATGCTCAAAGAGGCCTAGAAAATAAATACAAGCAATAAAGGAATATACAGTAACAAGCAATAAAAGCGAGGGCAACATTTTCAAAAATTGAATAAAATTGGGCAAAATAATTTGTATGTTAAATGGTGGTGGTGAAGAATGCCCTTAAGTCATAGCTGACTTATGGCGACCCCTGGTGGGGTTTTCCTGGCAACAGACTAACAGAGGTGGTTTGTGAAATAAATGTATTAAAAAATTAAAAAGCATATTTATGTTTATGTCCTTTATAGACCACCTTTCTCACTGAGATTCAACAAGGTGGATTACATAGTGTGAGTCAGTACAGTCAATTTCAAAGACATTTCAATAAACAATATATTTGGGTATATAAATGCAAATTTGCAAAGATTTAAAACAAGCAGAGATCCAATATGGAGTGGAAGAAATGCTGAAACAGACGATAAGCAACTTCTAAGACTGACATATTAAACAACATTTAAACATCACAGTAGGATTATACAGCAACAGACACATACATAGTAGTAAAGTCTATAGTCCTCATTCCTTTACTTACACATCTATTTCGAGCTCAGTTCTTTAAAGGACCGCCCACCTATCCAAGTAAAAGCATAAAATAAAATAGCAGTCCATAAAGGGGCAGCCAAACATGAACACCAACATCAACAAAGAACCATTAAAAGCAGATAAACAAACATAAGATTTTGAGCAGAAGGAGTGGGGTGTTTACAAGTGTAGCTTCTCATATAATTGGAACTGGGTGATACCAGTTTATTGTTTATCTACTATATTCCTATATTGTTTAATAAATGTTCATGAAGCAGTACACAACAATGAAACATTTTAAAAAATCGATCCCATAAAAATCAATCAATAATCGGTACATTCAAAACTAAGCAGAAGAACAGCCTTGGGAGGGGGGGGGGACTCTGCAGCTGGGAAAATATTTTTATTTAGGACCCCCCCCCCCATTTTCTTGGTGATTACCCCTCAAGGTGGTTTGAAACATAAAATACACTTCAGACACACTAAGAGGACTTAAAATTAAATATATTCATGGAACTAAATACATAGGACTAGCAGTAGTTTAAAAAATTCAGGCCAGAACAAAAAAGTAGTTTCCCCATACAATACCCAATTACAGTGTGAAATTCACAAGATGTGATAGTTGCTATCTTGATTACTTTAAAAGGGGTTAGACAAAGCCATGGTTCAGTGATAGAACATTTGCTTTGTGTACAGGAAGTCCCAGGTTGAATCTCTGGTGGCATCTCCAGTTAAAAGGATCAGGGAGCAGGCGACGTGGAAGAGATCTACATGAGATCCTGAAGAGTTGCTGCTGGTCAGAGAAGACCATTCTGAGGTTGGTAGACGGATGATCTGATCTCAGTGGAAGGTAGGGTTACCAGCGACTGGTTGGGAAATTCCTGGATATTTTGGGGGTGGAGCCTGGGCAGGATGTAGGGTTACCTGCTCCAAGTTGGGAAATTCCTGGAGATCTGAAGGATGAAACCTGGAGAAACCTGGAGAAAGTGGGGTTTGGGGAGGGAAAGGACCTTGGCATGGCATAATTCCATAGAGTCCACCCCCCCCCCTCAAAGTAGCCATTTTCTCCAGGTGAACTGATCTCTGTGGCCTGGAGACCAGTTGTAATTCTGGGAGATCTACCTGGAGGCTGGCAACTCTAGCAGGATGGGATCTGGGGAGAGGAGGGACCTCAGGTGTATAAAATACCATAGAGTTAACCTTCCATGGCAACCATTTTCTCCAGGGAAACTGATCTCTGCTGCCTGGAGATCATTTGTAATTCCTGGAGATCTCCAGCCACCATCTGGAGGTCAGGAACCCTAGAACTTGAAGGCAGCTTTATGAAGTCACATAGCAGCTATTAGGAATGTACTTGGAGCCTCCATGTTCAGAGGTTGTGCATTTTTGCATATTGTTGCTGTGAGCAACAGCATGAAGAAGCTTTGGACTCCGTGCCCAGCTTGTAGCCGCCCTTTGAGACATCTGGTTGGCTAACATGGGGACAGGGTACTGGATCAGATGGACTGTTGGTTTGATCCCACAGGGATCTTCTTGTGAATAAGTTAAAACAGCTGAAAAACAGTAAAAGGCTGTTAGGTAAAGGGTAAAGGTGCAAGCAGCAAGTCATTACCGACCCATGGGGGGGGGGGGAGGCGTCACAGCACGACGTTTTCTTGGCAGACTTTTTGTTATGGGGTGGTTTGCCATTGCCTTCCCCAGTCATCTACACTTTGCCCCCGGGAAACTGGGTACTCATTTTACTGACCTCAGAAGGATGGAAGGCTGAGTCAGCCTTGAACCAGCTACCTGAACCCGGCTTCAGCTAAGATCGAACTCAGATCATGAGCAGAGCTTAGGCTGCAGTACTGCAGCTTACCACTCTGCGCCACGGGGCTCTAAAAGGCTGTTAAATCCCACTAAAAGCAGAACGGGATGAGGTTTGCCTGGAGCCAAGACAGTAACTGCTAGGCACGCAATGCCTGATTGCATCCAAGAGGATTTGCTCCAAGATAAGCAAGCACAAGGTTACAGCATTCTCAGTTAAGTGTGTTTAGGCTTATTCTTGCAAAATCAGAGCCTAATGGAGAGCATCCGAGCATGTACAGAGTGCCTGTCTTGTTAACTGCCACAGCCCACCTGCACAGAACGTGGGAAGGCAGGACTTGGGTGCGGCTCACAAAGAGTTTAAATCCTGAGCGAGCTTCAGTAAAATTTAACATCTCTCTGCAGTCTTGAAATGATTTGTCTTTTTGGATGACTCAACCCTGAAAAGGAGAGAGACAGCTTGATGATGGCATGTCACCGCTGTAATTGGCAAATCACCAGGTGCCTGACAAATTATCCTTCTAAATCACACTTTAAATCCCTAGTTTACTTACACTGCTGGGACGTGAATGGCTGCGTTCTGCTAGAGGGAGTCCACTAAATCAAACTGCCTGTGATTCATTGGACTCTCAAGGGAAACATTGAACAAAACAGCCTGGCTGGCCTCATTTTTGACGTCAGCACAACTGTGATCAGCAAGCAGCAGATTTGTTTCCCATGTGGGAAGACACTTGAAAAAACTATTTTCCCCTCTGTAAAAAAAAAAAAAGTCATAAATCTCACTTAGGCAAATGCAGAGCTGATGAAGCGGGTTTTGTACGTTCGCGGGAGTGGTAATATATATCATATTCATGTTGAGGGTTATCTGTAGTTAAGAGAGCGAGTGGAAAAATTAGGAAATCTCTGGTTCAGGTCTTGCTTCTATGGTTAACCAGTTCAGCAGGCCATTGTCTCTTAAGGCCAAGCTAAATGTGATATTGGGGTATCCATGACTGGCTCTTCCGTGCATTTTTAAAATGGAAATGGCAGCTGGTAAATTGAAATAGCAGCACTTTAACTCTTCCCCTCCCCCCATGCAATATCGGCGATTGAAAAGGACCCCTGCTTTCCTGGCAAGGAATTGATACCACTGGTTCTCCGTTCATCAGGAACTGTTTTGTTTTGCAATGTGATGCCACCAAGGGTTGCCAGCTGCAAGTTGGGAAATTCCTGGAGATCTGGGAGGTGAAACCTGGAGAAACCTGGAGAAGGTGGGGTTTGGGGAGGGAAAGGACCTTGGCATGGCAGAATTCCATATAGTCCACCAAAGTAGCCATTTTCTCCAGGTGAACTGATCTCTGTGGCCTGGAGACCAGTTGTAATTCCAGGAGATCTCCAGCCACTAGCTGGAGGCTGGCAACCCTAATGCCTCCTGTGGAAAAAATTTCTCTCCATGTTCTAGACCCATTTATTTTCTCTTCAAAATCTGGGAGACTTCCTTACAATCATCATCATCATCATCATCATCATCATCATCATCATCATCATCATCATCATCATCATCATCATCATTCTATCTGAGCTTGCCAAATCAAATCCCTTTCCCCAAGTATCAGCCTCAGGTCCCTCAGCCCATTACCTCAATAGGTCTACTAATCTTACCACAAATTCCACATTAATAAGATTTCCCTTCGTGGGGTTCTAGAGCTCTGATCCATTTCCTAAGCAAGTCAGGGTGCAGCTTATACACCCAGCATTTTTGTATTCATCATTACAGCTCTCCTTCGAGGCATACTGTTCAGTTTCAGCAAAGTCCCCCTTTACCAAACCTGGAATGAGTTCCATATAGTCATCTTTTGAGAATTTTTCATATGTTACTGTTGCATGTGCTGGGAGCCTACCAGCTGTGCATAATCTTCCCAATGCAGGTACAGTGTGTGCATTTACCATGCATGTACAACTCTGGTACGCATGAACTGATCACTGGATTTTCCAAGGTTTATGTTCATATTAACCACATTGTCTCCTTGTGTTTCATCCACAGTTTTTTCCCTCTTGCATAGACCTTTACCTGTTTTCGCTCGTCTTTCCAATTGTACTGGCTTGCCTTCTTACAAAGTTTTTCCTTTTACACATTTCTACTATCTCAGCAGCACACCTGTTATGTATTTAGGACCTGGATGGCTGGATCCCCACGGAACCCTGGACTCTTTTACTACCCTAGCTTCTTGTAATGTCTTTCACAGAATTTTAACCTCTAGGCTTTCATACAAGGATCCCAAGGCTTGAGACAGACCAACACGTTTTGCTGCATTCTTCTGGACATTTCTAAGTGCCTATCTCTGCCCTTATCTGAACACCCAAACCAAAATATTATATAACCCTTAATTGCTTTCAGACACGAGCTGCGTGGCGCAGGATGGTAAGCTGCAGTACTGCAGCCCAAGCTCTGCTCACGACCTGAGTTTAATCCCGGCAGAAGCTGGGTTCAGGTAGCTGGCTCAAGGTTGACTCAGCCTTCCATCCTTCCTCGGTCAGTAAAATGAGTACCCAGTTTCCTGAGAGTAAAGTGTAGATGACTGGGGAAGGCAATGACAAACCACCTTGTAACAAAAAAAAAATCTTCCAAGAAAACATCGTGATGTGATGATGTGACGTCCCCCCATGGGTCTGTAATGACTTGTTGTTTGCATTTACCTTTACCTACTTTCAGACATTTAGGAGGTTCTCTGCTACCTCAATCCTTACTGTGCTCCAGCAAGTCACTTTTGATGCAATTTAAAGCAGAGTTACACCCCGCTAAGTCCATCGAAGTCAACTCTGTTCAGGATTGTCTGTAAAGAGGAAAAATCTTTTAAAAGCATCTTGCCTGGAAGGACACTGGGCGGCAGTCTTGCACCAAATAAGAACTGACCCACGTGATCAGATTTTTTTCCTCCAGGCCATGTGCAAGAATGAATACTTGTCTTATAAATTATTACTTTAAACTTTGCACTTGGGGTTCGGTACAAAGATCATTACCGCAGTGCTTTCTAGCAATTCACGTTATAGATAAAATTCACTGTGGGTGTCAATAGGATATTAACAATCCGTGAGTTTTTTTTTTTTGAATATGCAACTGTGACCTTGGTTCAACATGAATGGTCAGGGTAATTCTCTCTCAAAGCCCCCCCCAGTGTGCAAGTAGCCCATAATAATCCATCTTCCGTCGTCTTTTCTCCCCAAATCCTAACACTTCGGCACACAACAAAATACTCAATGGGAGATTTAAACAAGCAGCCGAATCTTCAGGATTCCATCTTCAAGATTCGCGCTTGATTTGGGAATTATGCCCTCCCCGTTATATATTTTTCAGGCAGTCATTTTTTAGCCTACGTTGCCCTTCTGAATTTACTGTCTTCTGGACCTCTCTAGCCTGGCATCAACAACCTGTTCTACAGGGGAACAAGCAAAGAACCTCATGCATATTTGTTTGGAGATGTGCAGAAGAGAAATCTTGCAGGATATCTCTAATCCCTCCTTATCCCACACATGTAGAAATGTCAGCTGAAGGGGGGTGGGATAATCTGCTTTTCCTAAATCATGATGGGGTGGTAGGAAGCAATCAATCACCCCTTACAAATCCAGCAGGGTTTATTTGCTAAGGGGCATTCAACCCACCCAAATCTCCGCTGGTTGGGGCAGGGGGGTAGTGGGCGCAAGCTCTACCTGCCTCAAGAGCTCTGTGCTCTTCCCTCCAAGTTGGGGGCACCACAAAATTTTGAAAACCTCTTAAGGTGAAAATTGCTGGTAATTCTGTGGAGGTTTTAACAGTGTCCCCGGCAGGATTGTACAAGCAATCTCCTAATCCTGTCCTGCCCTCCCCAATGAAAGAAACCCCAAGTTTGTATAGTGGCACTGATACCTCCTTGTTCCTGTGACCTTGGCATGTCTGTTTGTGCCCTTCTGTAGTCACCATGTCAAAATTTTAGTTTGTAAGCTCTTTGGGGCAGGGTTTTTGTTTTTGCTGCTGTTGGTTTGCAAAGCACCCTATATGTCGACAGAGCTTTATAAAGCTTTAGCTATACACACAAACATTCATGTGGAAATGAGATTAAACTCTGAACCATAGTCTATTGTAATATAATGCTGGAAACATCTGTAGGCATCTGAGTATAAAAACAAAGAACGAATCCCATTCTCCCTTCACAACAGCAGCCAAGACTGATGCACCCAAAATCTTGCTAACAGTGGAGCATTACAATGAAAGATTCTACGGTAATCCAGCATGTTTAGCTTTAGACAATGATATTGTGGTACTCCTGGTGCAGACAGTAATGCCCACTGCACCTTGGGTCTCTGAGTCGAACCACACGATACGAATTACACGTGAATGACACAAAAATGCAATTGCTCGTGTTCCAACATTGTTTTCAATGATACGTGCCAGGAATGCAGGACCTCCATTGAACCTGTGTTTGCAGTGGCACGGGTTTTCTCTGCGTTCCTCCAAGATGCGGGAAGGATATCCCATCATGCATCTGCACTTTGCGTATAGATGTGAGCGCCATCTACCTGTAGTTCTGAGAGCACAGTGGAGTGAGCTGCAGATAGGAAGCGGAAGATCCAGGAAAAAAGGACACTGCATTGTCGACTTACTGGTTGCGACCGCGAACACGCACTGTCGTGGCCACACTGGAGCATAACATTAAGAATCCGTGCCTGGACCAGGACACGTGCTCAGCAAGAGAATGCTGGACACGGGCATTTGGGGTAAGACAGGACTCCTGACACTCGCTCAGTCTCGTGTAATTCATATCATGTGGTTCGGCTCTCTGTTTCCTTTGTCTTTGTGTGTGTAGGGGTGAATCTTCAGGAGTTAGACGTGCACATTCTTTTCCAGCTAGCCGTGGTGATTTTGCATCTTCTCCAAAACTACACGGTGCAAGCTTCACAAGAATCCTGAATGTTAAACGTTCTGCACATCTCCCTCTATGATTCTTGCCTGTTGATGTCATGGCTATGATTCCGGCTCACAAGCAAGGTGGCAGCAGGGGAAAGAATATGACTTCAAAAAAGAAGCTGTGGAAATGTTCTCTTGACTGGTTAGGGTCATTTGAAAGTGAACTTCACAAGAGCCCAGGAAATCCCTTTCTGCAGCTAGAAGGGGGAGGTGACTATAACTCTTGGGTGCTATCACAAGGTGTTTGGTCCCCAGCTATTTCTCACCTTAATTGGATGCTTTCTGAGTTGCCTTTCTCAGAGGAGGGTTTTCTGGCGCTTAAAAATTCTTGCATTCTCTTTCCCAAGCCAGCTTATTTATGGCTTCTGTCTCAGGGATGTTGGAGCATGCTGCTCTTTTAGGGAAGGACTATAATTGGGGGCGGGGTGGGGGGGGCACGGATCTGTAGTAGTGTGAGAGATGAGGCAAGTTCAAATTTGACCATATCAAGCACTCAAGAATCTGATGAATGAGGAATTACCTTTTGCAAATGGCCAGAACTAGTGGGCATCAAATCATGATGCTGGGGATATAGGAAGCTGCTTTATATTGAGTCAGACCATAGGCCTATCTACCCAAGTACTGCCTGTACTGGCTGGCAAATGCTGTCTAGAGTTTCTCTACACGAAACATCTGACATGTGAAGAGCAGATGTCCGGAGATGCAATGGCAGCCGGGAAGGGTAGTTTAAAAAGACAGAGCTGGCAGCAAGGCAAAGGCTTTGCTATACACTGGAGCTGTGTGAAGGGGCTGTGAAATGCCAGAAGGGAAACTTCAGCCCGTTAGAACCTCTCCAGGTCCAAGCCCGGTTCTGGAAGGCAGCTCCAGCCTTTTTCTTTTCCTCGTTGCTCTCTGGTTGCGATCCCACACAGTTTTAGACTGGAAAGGTGAAATTGACAGAGCCTCCGGGGAGATGAAGATGAGATTAACAAACCCTCTCTGCCAGCTCTGTCTTTTAAAACTATGCTTCCTGTCTAACATTGCGTCTCCCTACACTTGACAAGCATGCATCAAGGCGTCTTGGGTAGAGAGACTCTAGGGTTCTGAGCAGATAAGGGTTTTTCTCAGCATTGAGAGCTTTTCTAACTGGAAATGTCAGGAGATTGAATCTGGAACCTTCCTTATGCTAAGTATGTGCCCTGCCGCTTAGCTATAGCTTTTCCCCTGACAGATGCATGGCCTTGCCTTCTTTAGAGATAAAACAATTGGCCCTTGGAACCCAGCACTGTCTGCTCTGACAGGTAGCTGCTCTCCGAGGTCTCTTTCCTGTTTCAGGTGGGTAGCCATGTTGGTCTGCTATCTGCAGTAGAAGAGAAAGATTTGGGTGCAATACCTCCTTAAAGATCAACTAGATCTTTAAGGTGCTACTGGACCCAAATCATGCATTCCTGGCCATGCTACCTTTAATACGATTGAAGCTGGATATTTTCAGTGGGCTTTCCTACAGGTGGGCTTTCCCCAAGTGGGCTTTCCTACAGAGATCTTTCCTGACTTTTGCTGCTGGAGAAAATTTTAACCAATAGAGCCAAGGACTGAACAGCAAAGCAGAGTTATATCACTGGCCGTACCTCCCCTAGGACTGGTTGCTCCAGTTAGCTGCAGCTCTGTCCCGGTCCTGTTGCTCAAAATACTTTTCACTGGAGTTTCAGGATTTGAACTAGAGATCACTTATTCAGTTGCAAAATCAAAAAGAGTCCAGTAGTACCTTTAAGACTAACCAATTTTATTGTAGCATAAGCTTTCGAGAATCACAGTTCTCTTCTTCAGATGAGAACTGACGAAGAGAACTGTTCTCATCTGACGAAGAGAACTGTGATTCTCGAAAGCTTATGCTACAATAAAATTGGTTAGTCTTAAAGGTGCTACTGGACTCTTTTTGATTTTGCTACTACAGACTAACACGGCTAACTCCTCTGGATCTTATTCAGTTGCATGTGCTGTACCACTGAGCATTCCCTCAAACAGAAAAAAAGTACACACAGGTAAAAATGAATTCTCTATAGCTGCCTGATGCTAGATGTTTCTGCTAGAGTCTCCCTTTCGTGTCTCCAGTTCGGAGGCCTTTTTGTTTTTCCTTCTACCGTTGCTTGACAAAGGAGGTTTGGCAGCCTGACAAGGAAGTCCAGAACACAAAACCCATCTGTATCTACCTGCTAATAGTTAACCTGGCCACCTACACGCCGCCTGCAAGTGATTGACCATTTTCTTTTATCATAGCCCGCCTGCTGGCGCAGGAGGAAAAGGGAGTGCGGTGCTCAGAGATGGCCATAAACGGTTTTGTTTCAGTTTGCAACCTGAAGAACAGGTTGCCCTTTGTCGAAAGGGGCATACCGTCCACCTCAGGCCGGTGAACTCCCTCCGCTTGCCGATGGCCTCCTCCTCCCTCTCTGAACTTGTTACCTTGGAGCTGAGCTGTTGGAACAGGATAATAAAAAAGTTGCTTTGTGATCACTGGGCCCTCATTATGTAAAATAACATGGGAGGAGCTTTTTTTTCTTTTTGAGATTTCTGCATGGGAGAAACCCTGTATACACAAGGGAGAGAGAGAGAGAAGTGGAGGAAGACAGCGGGTAAGTTGGAGCGAACTTTGCTGTCCGAAAGAAAGAAAAAACCCATGAAAATTGTGGTATGTTCTCTATTGCTTTTCTTCCTTCTTCCCAGATCTTTTGCTCATTTTTTTTGGTAGTTCTAACACTTCTGAGCTTTGAAGCGAGAGCAAGTTTGGCAACCTCTAACAAGCTCCTACAGGAAAAACACGGTAGCTTTTTTATGGTTGCAACAGAACTTTCTGTCTCTCTTGGCCTTTGCTCTTTATCAAGGCAAAACAGAACGCGGAACGCATCCCACCTGGATGTCTCGGCATTTTGGTATTTGGCGCCTGCCGCTTCTTTCTCGGTAGGACTGTGGACTTAAAAAGGACCAAAAAATGTTTGCAGCTTCTAACTTAATGCAGTGCCCAGCAAGGAGGGTGGATTTTTGTGTGTGTGCTTTAAATCTCTGCTTTTTGTGCAAGGAGGGGATCTGGTGTGTTTTTCTTTCCCCGCTGGGAACCCAGGCCTTTTGAAGCATGTGAGCTCAGGGAGAATTCTTTCAATCCAAACACTCAATTGATTGCCAAGATCGGTAAGAGGATATCATTTTGGTGGTCCAACTTCTGGTGGTTTGGTGGCGGCTTCTGAGTTCCTGAGGAAATGTTCTTCGGGAAGTTGAAAAAGAAGAGGCATAAGCAGAGGGGATGTAGTTCTTGGAGATTTTTCCTCCTCAAAAATGATAATAGAATTGAAACCAGTGTGATTCAGCTGGGGTGAGGCAGAGTGTGGCTAGAATGTGGAGGAAATGGCCCTTCATTGTTGAGCGTTCTTTCGACTGCGAGAATGCCTCTCACAACAGCATAATGCAGGAGTCCAGATAGATGGCAGGATGGAAATTAGGGTCTTAAGGTGTTCCCGGTCTGCTCGTTGTCCAAAAATCTTAGGTTCCTTTTCTTCATTTGGAGCATCAATAACACCCGGGAGAGGCTGTTGGGTGCATGGATGGAAAGCCTGCATTTAATGAAGTTATCTTTGAAATGACTTGGCAGAAGGGATATTTCTCTCTCCCCTGGGATCTAGCTGATTAACATATTTAGGGGTGAAGATAATTAAAGATACACGAGATAGTGGCACACGGCTGCAGGGCGCAAGGTTTGCCTCCTTGGCGGCTTCCATTTTGTTTCATCTTCTGCAGAGATACTTGGCAACTTGGTGGTTTGGGGGGTGGGGGAGCGAGGCTCCAGCCCCGGCTCTGGTTTCTACTTCAGCTCAACAGCCTGGGTGTTACAGTCTCACTGCTCACAGCTGACGCAGTGCCAGCTTTGAGGGTTGCCTTAGGTTGCCGTTATCTTGAAGCTGGTGTTAGAATGGGTGGCAGTGCCTGGCTCAGGCTTGGCACAGCTGGGAAGAGGGCATGAAATGATGAAGCTGCCTGATGCCAAATCAGACCATTGGTCCACGTAACTCAGTATTAACTAATCTAGCTGGCAATGGGTCTGTCAGGTTTGGGGGAAGAGAGGTGTTTCTTAACACCTGTTCCCTGAAATCCTCGACCAAGAGATGCTGGGGACCGAACCTGTGACCTTCTTCATACAAAGCCTGTGTCTCCATTCCCTGTTTACCGGTAAGTTATTTTACAGCCTGGTGGGATACTACCTCATGTGTATCAGCTGCGGTTTGCCAGGTGGAGCACAGCTCCCGTCCCTGCTTGCGCTGCTCTTCAGGTGGCGACTCAAGCCACATAGGAACGCAGAGACTCAGAGTCTCTCT
Organism: Eublepharis macularius; assembly: GCF_028583425.1. Taxonomy (NCBI): domain Eukaryota; kingdom Metazoa; phylum Chordata; class Lepidosauria; order Squamata; family Eublepharidae; genus Eublepharis; species Eublepharis macularius. The sequence goes on from NC_072806.1 coordinate 9,244,335, forward strand.
ACACGAGAGAGACCTCTGACACGGAGACACTCAAGTATAGAGAGAGACAATGTTAGCCGGGAAGCGTAGTTTAAAAAGACAGAGTCAGTTTCATCTCTGTAGGAGGGTAGTTTAAAAAGCCAGAGCCAGCAGAGATCACTCCTCAGAGGGTTTGTTAATTCTATCTTTGCCTCCCCAAAGGGGAGGTGAAATTGACAGAGCCTTCAGCAAGGCGAAGATGAAATTAACAAACCCTTCGAGGAGCGATCTCTGCCAGCTCTGTCTTTTAAAACTATGCTTCCTGGTTAATATTGCATCTCCCTGTACTTGGGCATCCTTGTGTAAGAGGTCTCGTGTAGACAGACTCTCAGGCAATGGCTGGAAGGGATGGGGACCAGCAAAGCTGGCTGGAAGGGATGGGGACCATTCCCTTTCCACATCTATTACACTTAAACCTGCTTGCTTTTTTCAGCCCCTCCCTCCCTTCTTACTGTGGAAGGGACGCCTTCCTTACGATAGCCCTGTCATGAGAAGAGAATTGCATTTCCTCGTCTGAGTACTGGGAAAATGCAATGTACCCAAGAACTGAAAGGCCTACTTCATTTCATGGGCGTGAATTCTGCAAACAGTCTCGCAAAAGGACATTAAAAGATTTATCTTGCTGTAAGTTTTTAAAAACGTTTTTCTGCTGCTAATCATAAGATCCTAAGACAGCAATCCCTCAAGTGTCTTGAGAAGTGTGTTCATTAAATAAAGGCTTTTATGAACTTCAAGTAGAGGAGAGGCTGTGGCTTAGTGGCAGAGGATCTGCTTGGCATGCAGAAAGTCCTAGGTTCGATCCCTGGCATCGGCAGTTAAAAGGACCAGGCAGTAAGTAATGGGAAAAACCTTTTCCCGAACCCCTGGAGTCTGAGTAGATAATACTGACCTTGATGGACCAAGGGGCTGATTGGGCATAAGCTAGCTTCATGTGTAAGAGTCAGCTCTCTACATGAGTCAGTGTTCCTGCTTTGACTCTTCCCAGTTTCCCTCTGCAATAAGAAGGTGATTCTACCGCTTTCGCAGTGGAGAAATGCAGCAAGATCACCTGCCTTCAGAAAAGACTGCCTGTTGCATCTGTGCATGTGTCACTGCCCTGGGCTTTCCAGTCAGGAGGCATGCCCAGAACAGTGACTCATGCAGAAACATGAGAGGGAGTCCCAACTGAGGCTAGTTAATTCGTATGTTCTTCTGCTGCCTGAAGTCTGGGAAACAGTGATGTAAGAACTGACAGAGGGAACTACCAGACCAACTCTAGACTAGTGGTAGAAAAAAGCAAGAGTCCAGTAACACCTCTAAAACTAACAAAATTTGTGGTAGGGTATAAGCTTTCATGAGTCACAGCTCACTGTTTCAGATACAACTAGAAGAAATGAGCTGTGACTCACGAAAGCTCATACCCTTCCACAAATTTTGTTAAGTCTTAGAGGTGCTACTGGATTCTTGCTCTTTTCTACTGCTACAGACAGACTGCCATGGCTACCTATCCTGATCTAGATTAGCAGTGAGAGCCAAGCTACAAGTGACGCCTGACACAGGTTGGACACTTGTCAGCTTCCCTCAAGTTTTGATGGGAAATGTAGGCATCCTGGCCCTGCAGCTGTAATGGAGAGCCAAGCTGTAAAACCAGGACGCCTACATTTCCCATCAAAACTTGAGGGAAGCTGACAAGTGTCCAACCTGTGTAAGGCGTCACTTGTAGCTTGGCTCTGAGTCTCTGTCCTTGGCCAGCCCAATCTCCTGGGAGTCTCCATTTGCAAGCCAAAATAGAAGCACATCCCTCCCCAAACAGCACTTTCCCCTGGTTTCTCCAGGTTTCACGCCCCAGATCTCCAGGAATTTCCCAACTTGGAGCTGGCAACCCTACCTGGGAGTGTGGAAGTTCTTTTTCAGAGACATGGTAGCTCATCTGGGATTCCAGTCATGAAACTGAAGAAAAACATATTTATTCATTTGGCTTATTTTATCTCCGCTTGACAACAGCTTTCCAAAGCAGCTCACAATAAGAGGAGAGGCTGAAGAAACAATAAAGATAGTTTTGTTTTTCTTAAGGCTGTGGTGACTGATGAAGGAGAGGAGGCAACGAAGTAGAATATTCCCTCTCCTGTCCTAGACATTACTGTTCTTGCTGCACCAATTTTAGGAATATTTTGATCTGTAAAACTTAGCTCTGCGTGTGTCTTGGCTTCAAAGTTGGAGGCTTGCTTCTGGCCTCAGGGATCTTTGCCTCGGGGCACCTTATTTGCTTGGCTGTTCTGTGCGATTGTTGACCAAGCTTCCTGCCAAAGCCTGTTGCTGGAAAAGAGAAGGAAGCTCTTGCGGCCCTGGACAGAACAAACAGTCTGCTGGATGCCTGTCTTGATTTCCTGGTGAGAGTTGTTGCCGTTGTGACTCTGTTTGCAGAGCGGGGAGTGGAGGAAATGACTTGACCTGCCCTGAGGCAGGTATCGTAATCTCATTGAGGGGAAAGTCAGTAAACTACATCTGGCAACATGCAGGATTTCACACATGTGCATGTGTTAGGATTTATTGTTAACTGGATTAGTATTTGTTTATCCAGCCCTTTTTCCAAGGAGTGTGCTTTGTCCTCCCCATAATATCCTCCAACTGATAAATAAATTGTATGTTGGCCCCAGAAACCTAATTTAAGGGTTCCACAGTTGGGCTGTTAGCAGTGTATATCGTTTGCAGTGAAAGCGGAATTATGGTGGTGTGAGCTGGCTGTGCTGAGTGGCGTGAGTGAGAGAGAAAATAACAAAACATAGACCTGCTTATATTTAGAAAGGAAATAAGAGTTCTTTATTGTTGCAACTCCATACCCTGATAGGAAAGGAGGAGCGATAGATCCTATATACCTATTGAATCTAAGGAAGGACATGGATGGCAGGACAAGACCTGCATCGATGGTTGCAAGATGGAGAGAAGGGAGAAGGAAATGTTGGTGGCTGTGACAAATTCAGGTAGAGAAAGATGTCATGAGGAGGAAGTCCTGAGAATAGCAATCTACACATTGAAGGATAGTCAGAGCAGTAAACAGCAAACAGAGTGCCCTGACCTCTCTCTCTGTCTAACTCTTTGGTTTGTCCCCCTCTGAAACCGGAGGAAAGTGACAGTGCTCGGTGCTCCTCTTCTAACAACATCCTTGTTAGGTAGGTTAGGCTGAAAGACACATGTAAAATTCTTTTTTCCCACACCAAGGATTGCTGCCTGCTCTCCCCTCCCGCTTTGCTATGTACACATAGTTCTACTGCTGCTGTATATCAAAACTGACCCTGAGGCCCAAAGTACACTCGCTGGTATAGAATTCCTGAGTGTAGATGTATAATTTGGGCTTCAAAAAGCAGCCGCAGCAATGGAAGGATCTGCAGAGGGGCTGCGATACTGGGAGGTGGAGAAGGAAAGTGCCATCAAGCCATAGCTGACATGGCTCCCCCTGCTGGGGTTTTCAAGGCAAGAGACTAACAGAGGTGGTTTGCCATTGCCTGCCTATGTAGCCCCAGTCTTCTTTGGAGGTCTCTCATCCAATTACTAACCAAGGTTGACCCTACTTAGCTTCTGAGGTCTGACAAGATCGGGATTGCCTGGGCTATCCAGGTAAGGGTGGGATACTGGGGTGTGTGTGAATTTTCCTCTTACTTTCAGACCCATTGTGGTTTAGTGGTTAGAGTATCAGCCTAGGATGTGGGAGACCCAGGTTCAAATCCCCACTGTGACATGGAAGCTTGTTGGACCTATCACTCTCTCAGCCTAGCCTACCTCACAAGGTTGTTTTGAGAGTAAAAAGGAGGACCGGGGAATGAGGTTGGAACCTGCTTTGGGGTCTCCATTGGGGAGAAAAGTGGCACATAAACCTCTAAATCCAGCTTCTTTGATCAGAAATGTCCCCTTGAGTTGTTTTATGCTATAGGAGGAGAAAGGCTCTGACCTGGTTAGTCCAGACAAGCCCGATCTTGTCAAATCTTGGAACTTCAGCAGGGTCAGTTTTGGTTAGTAAACTGGATGAGAGAGCTCCAATGAAGACCAGGGTTGCAGAGGCAGGCAATGGCCAGGGCTGGATTGAGGGGGGGCAGGGGGGTAACCTGCCTCTGGCGCCGCCAAAGAGGGGGTGCCGGGTGTGGCTGCCAGCCACCTGGAGCGGACTGCAGCTTGCCATGTCGGAGACTGAGTGCAGGGTTGGGAGGCCCTTGCCTGCCCTGCCGATGGGCCGGCTGGCTTGTTGCGCGCGCAGGACCTCCCAGCCCTGCACTCAGCTACGCACGCAGCAAGACAGCCACCCCAGTGCACGCCCACACTGCTGCCACCAGCTCTGCGGCTCACTGGGCGCTGGGGTGGCCGGCTTGCCGCGTGGGCGGCACGGGGCAGCAGTGCAGCCCTGCACTCAGCAGCCCGCACGGCAAGCTGGCTGCCCCAATGCATGCACGCACCGCCACCACCAGCTCCACAGCACACTGGGCACTGGGGTGGCTGGTTTGCCACGCGGGAGGCACACACCCTGCCCCTGCATGATGATGTCACGGAAGTGATGTCATCATGCAGCGCCAAGCAAGGGGTGCACCAGGTGCCGGCAACCCTAGATCCGGCCCTGTCAATGGCAAACCACCTCTGTCAGTTTCTTGCCTTGAAAAACCCCTCAGGAGACCAGACCAAAATATTAATGCAGGTGGCCAAAGGCCATCACAATTAAGCAAATAAAACTCAAATAAAACACATGAGTAAAACATAAACACCAAACAATAAGCCTATGATGTTAAAAAAGACATCAACATTTCTTAAAACACATAAGCACCTTTGTTATGCATAGGTGAAGGAGTCTCAGTCATTAAGCACAGCTTGAGCCCTGATTTTCTTAGCTGCCATAAGGGGTCGCCATAAGTCAGCTATGACTTGATGGCACTCTCCATCACCACCAAGAGGGGAAAAGCAGAAGCCTATATTAGGACTATAAATGTTTCTCTGGCCGAGATTTAAAGCTGTCCCGGGGAACAATTTCTGATCACGGAAACAGTGAGTGTCTGCTTGTCTCTGTGAGAGTTAACCCTCCCCTCCTTACCTACTATCGGGATTTGATCCAGAATGGGTCCTCCAGTGGCTACTTTTTAAAGTAGTCAAATTGCATAGAACTCCAGCATCGCCCGTCACGTGGGCCTAGCAGAAAGTTGACTCTCAGAACAGATCTGATTGTGCTACTCTGACTATATCTACAACCCATTCAGTAGCATTTACTATCTGGGGAGGGGACGGGAGCACACACGGGCAGTGTGGTGCTCTTTTGCTCTTGCACACGTTAACCCAAATGCATCTGGCCCCACTCCACATAGATTTCACAGATACCAAGGAAAGGACTGAAACCTGAAAAATGCAAATGCTTGTGTGTGCATGTTAACAATTAGTAAAAGGCGGATCCCCTTACATCTCCCCGAAGGCAAATACAAGGGACTGGGTTTTTTCAGAGACAGGGACCAGAAATTTGCAGTTGCAGGACTCCAGGGTGAGAGTACTGGCACGTGTGTCTGTTCTCACATGTGAAAAGTTGGATGCCTTTGATCTTACCAGCTGTATTCATTGACTTTGCTAGGGGATGGTGTTGCTGCATTGGTTAAAGCCCTCCAAATGACATTTGGTTAATGATACTCTGGAGAGACGTTTGGTTTTGCCCTTTAATACGTGCCCAAAATAAATCTCACTGGCTTACCAGGTGGGTGATTTTTCTGGGCTGCCCTGCAATGTGGTGCTTCGTATGTGATGCTGGCTTGGTTTGTTGACCCTGCAAGGATGGGGTTGCCAATACCCAGGTGGTGGCTGGAGACCTGGAATTACAACGGATCCCAAGGCCATACAGATCAGTTCCCCTGGAGAAAATGGCTGCTTTGAAGGGGGGGGGGACCCTGTGGTGTTATACCCTGCTGAGGTCCCCCCAAACCATGCCCTCTCGAGACTGCACCCCCCACCCCAAATCTCCACGAATTTCCAAACCTACTGGCAAGGCAACCCTATGTGTCGTGGCTTTTTTCAGTTGTGGCTGTGGCCCAAGGGCAGTGTCTCAAGTTTCAGGGCAACCTGTTGTTTGTCCCTTCTGGAGGCTTCCTTGGAAGAAAGTCTCATTGGTTGCTATGGCTTTTACTCCTAAACATCACAGAGCAGATAAGATTGGAGACAGGATTTATGCAGGTGCATTCTTAATCAAAATCTTCAAGTCTCTTTAGAAACAGTGGCCATTCGTGACAGTTTAGGACATTAACACAGTTGGTCACCTATATCATAGCAGCAGGAAGAGTAACTATGGTACTTAACGTTGGTAGAATGCTTTCTAAACATTCAAAGACCTTCATGCAGGTTATCATGTTGCAAACTGTACACCAGGGGTCCCCAACGTTTTTGAGCCTGCAGGCACATTTTGATTTCTAACACAGTGTAGAGGGTGCAGGATAGGGTTGCCACGTCCCCTTACCCTCCTGGCGGGAGTGGGGGGGGGAACCTGACATTTACTGGGAAGGTCTTTTCTCTTGCATGCACAGCTCACATGTGCTCCTGGCAGGCATGATGACGTCCCTTCCGGAATAGACGTCATCACCTCTGGCAGCAGGCATCCTGCCTTGCTTCACAGAGGAAGTGACATCGCTGCACTCGGCGGGAGCATGCCCACTGAGTCCTGTCCTGGGAGGATTTTACCTCACAGGTGTGTTCTCAGGTCTTTCCCCTTGCTGATCAGGTGAGAGGCAGTGGGGGGCAGAGGCTGGGAGCGGGGGATCCCCAGCCCCACTGGGGTACTGGCAGCCCTGGCATAGCAACAATATGACTGTCACAAAACGGCTGCTTAGGGTCCCCAGGTCCCCTGGTTGGGGCGGGGGATCTCCCACTCCCACTCCCTGCCCCCGGCTGCCTCTTACCAGGCCAGTGGGAGGGAAAAGGTGCAGGGCATGGGAGCTCATCATTCCTGGCATGACAACAAAGAGAAGGCGCCCGTGTAGGGGTATTTTGGCTGGAAATCAGCTGATTTCAGTAAGTCCCCCCCGTGTGCCCCCCTGCAACTCCCTCACCCTCCCTAGTTTGGACCCCAGGGGACCTGGCAGCCATACGGCTGCTGCAGGAGACAGAGCCAGCCACAAAATGGCTGCTGCAGCTTACCTTCAGTCACACAGTGAAGACCTTGGTGCTGAGGGAGCAGTTTCTGCCAAAACAAATTTTTAGAAATCTGAACAGCCAATCAATACTCCGATGGCCAATCAGAAGCCCTGCTGGGCAAAAGCCCCACCTGGCCCCACCCACTTTCTAAAAACACTTGCCAGGCTCAAGGAATGGTGTCAGCAGGCACAACTGTGCCCATGGGTACCGTGTTGGGAATCCCTGCTGTACACCAATCCTGTAAGGTTGACCAGTATCATTATACCCATATTTCAGGCAGAGGCCTAAGAGGGTGGCTGGCCTAAAGCTACCGAAAGAGTTTGTGGCCCAGGTGAGAATCTATTCAGGGATTTCCCGATTTGTGAAAAAAAACTGGGCAGGGATTTATCAGGGACAAGGGCAAGAAAAGAGGGACATTGCCAGGTATATAGGGACAGCTGGAGACGGTTTAACGGCGCTAGCCTGGTCAGGGCGACATCCTCCTAAGCCCATTGATTTTAGTGGGGCTAGAGTGGAACAGTGCCATCCTTTCCTGGAAGCAAGTCCCAAGTTGGATTCTGGGTAGACCTGCGTAGGATGGCTCTCAGCTACGACCTACATGCCTTTTCAAAAGTTTTTCCTTACAAGCTCAGAATAAAAACAGCAGAAAGTGTTTTTTATTACAAGGTCTTCCTCCTCTCTGGTTTTTGCAATAACAATGCACGAGAAACTGTATTTACATTCTTTTGCATGGCACCGGCTTTATCTCTGCTTACAAGGCTACAGAGATTTCGTTCCCAAGAGTGATAATTAATGTTGTCTTGATTATGGCATTCACACTCTTCCAATTAAAAAAGAAATTAGCATGACACTTCACTCTTAAATACAGCGTGAGAAGCCAGATGGCGGTTCTTTGGCTGCTGCACATTTCCTTCCAGGTGAAACTAAATGATAGCTGTGCACGTGGGGTCATACATGCTGCAACAACTCCCCCCCCCCCCAAATGTGGCATGTTTCACATGCAATGGCAAAAGATAGTTTGCAGTTACAAGAGTGAGCCAGGGGGATTTTCAGGCTCACAAGTCCATTCCTTGCCTCATGGGTGGCTTTCTGAAATGCCACAAACTGTGGTTTGTTGTTCTCATCTCTCTAAACCACTGCAACTCAGTTCTGGTTTTGCGTCCTGGTCTGCCAGGAAGAAGACACACTGTTGTGGTTAATTTGGATGTAACTAACAAACTGTGATATAGCACTAGGGTTGCCAACTCCAGGTCAGGAAGTTTCTGGAGATTTGGGGGTGGAGCCTGGGGAGGGAAGATTTGAGGAGGGAGGGACGTCATCAGGGTTTAATGCCATAGAGTCCACCCTCTGAAGTAGCCATTTTCTCCTGGAGATCAGTTGCAATTCCGGGAGATCTCCAGGCCCTACAAAGAGGTTGGCAAATGTATTTGCTACAAATGTGGACCTGTTTAATTGTTGAGTTATGCGTGAGGGAAGGAGAATGCCAGCTGGAGAATTCCCCGGCTCATTCCCATCGTGAAGGTGCTTAGAAAGAAATTAAATCCCACCAGTCTAAAAGCTAACAGAATTCGAAGACTTGAACCTCTTCCCATTTTTTCTTTGAAACTAACTTTGAGGGATACACTGAAATCCCTCCATCTCCAATCCTATAGATTAATTTCGATGCTTAGTAACAGTTAACCAAATTCAATAGTTTAATTTTTTTAAAGCTTGCAGCAATCAACATTGGGGACTAGTCTGAGGATGTTAGGGGAACAGCCAGGGGAAAAGGGATTCCTTGGATGTGGGAAACTGGCACAGTATGTGAAGGGCTAGACTACAGTATAACTGTTCTACCTGTAGGGGAGTTTTGCAGGGACATTTTATGCGGGCAGCATTTAAAAAGCTACTCTCCCACCTGACTAGGGTTGTCAGGCTCCAGGTAGAGGCTGGAGATCTCCCGGAATTACAACTGGTCTCCAGGCCACAGAGATCAGTTCACCTGGAGAAAATGGCTACTATGGGGGGTGGACTCTATGGAATTATGCCATGCCAAAGTCTTTTCCCTCCTTAAACCCCACTTTCTCCAGGTTTCTCCAGGTTTCACCCCCCCAGATCTCCAGGAATGTCCCAACTTGGAGCTGGCAACCCTACACCTGACATCAGCAGGTCATCACACATTCTGTTGCACATGGAGTTGAAAGTACCATCAAGTCTGACTTACGGCAAGCCCTGCTGAGGTTTTCAAGGCAAGAGACTAATAGAGGTGGTTTGCCATTGCCTGGCTCTGCATAGCGACCGTGGTCTTCTTTGGAGGTCTCCCAACCAGTTACTAACCTAGGCTGACCCCACCTAGCTTCCAAAATCCGGTGCGATTGGGCTATCCTGAGCTATCCAAGTCAGGGCATTGCATGACTATGCCCAAAACTGAGTGGGATACAAGTAAAGGACAACATGGGCCAATGCACATCATGATAGGAAGGAAGGAAAGAAGGAAGGAAGGAAGGAACAATCTTCATTCTGTGCCAGAAGGGAAACAAGGAACTGCCTTAGGAGAGAGAGTCAGTGCAAGTCAGGGATCTCATCTGACAATTTATAAGATGCAACAAAAAAAGAGGTTTAATTGTAATAGCAAAAACTCCGTATTTTTCCTTACGCCCCCCTTGCCTGCAGTACAGTGCACTAACAACATTCTTCTGTACTTTGGGACTTTCAGCTGCTGAAAAAGGTTGCTCCTTCTTTCCTTATCAGGCAAAATGATGTCTAAACTGCACGATACCAGCTTGTGGGTTGAAGACCTGGCAAGCCCCTGTTGGCGATTTGTTGGAGGCGCGGTTGATTCTGCAGAGCAGGGTTCCAATGGAAACTGCAGCAGGCTGCATGATAAATGCCGTCCTAAGGGAAGCATCGTGTCCTGTTTAAGAGCTGCCGTGAGAGCCTGTCAAACCAGAAGGTTGACTCGATTGCGTGTTTGACAGCCTTTGACTCCGGGGAGTTGGTGAGGCTCTTCACTACGGTTGTAGACTTCTAAGATGTCTGTGGATTATTTAGCCATCTTCAAAACTCCATCCAGACCTGATTAGCTTCTACAGAATTTAAATTTTTTTTTTGCTTCATTTAAATTCCATCTTTCTCTCCCATGGGCACTCAGAGGGGCTTACATTGTTCTCCTCTCCTTCATTTTATCCTCACAACAACCCTGTAAGGTGGGTTAGGCTGAGAGTATGTGATTGGCTTAAAGTCCCCCAGCAAGATTCCATAGCAGAGTTGGGAATTGAACCTGGGATGCACAGATCCTAGTCCCAACATTCTAGCCTCTATACCATACTGGCTCTCTGTATAAATAAATATGTGTGTGTGTGCATGTGTGTGTGTGTGTGTGAGTGCCATGAAGTTACAACTGGCTTATGGTGAGTGACCCCAGCAAGGGGCTTTCAAGGCAAGTGAGAAGCAGAGGTAGTTTGCCATTGCCTTCCTCTGCAATAACAACAACAACATTCGATTTATATACTGCCCTTCAGGACAACTTAACACCCATTCAGAGCAGTTTACAAAGTATGTTATTATTGTCCCCATGACAATAATCACCCTGTGAGGTGGGTGGGGCTGAGAGAGCTCTGAGAGAGCTGTGACTGACCCAAGGTCACCCAGCTGGCTTCAAGTGGAGTAGTGGGGAATCAAACCTGGCTCTTCAGATTAGAGTCCTGCACTCTTATCCACTACACCAAACTGGCCCTGTGGAGTCTTCCTCAGTGGTCACCCAACCAAGTATCAACCCTGCTTAGTTTCTGAGATCTGATGAGATTGGGCCATGCCATGCTGCCTTCCCTCCCAAATAAATACATAAATGTATAAATATAAATATAGAATATAAATAAATACAGATAAGTTGAAAGATCTATTATTCTCTTCATACACTTCAGTAGATATTAAGAGCAAATGACATGTGACTTCAGGGATCCATGATCACATTCTTTGCTGCTATGTCATTTAAGATGCAAAGCAGCCATAGAGAAACTCTTAACATGGGGGAACATATTAAGGCAAACTGAGGATTTGAACCTGCTGTTGCCAGATCCTAGTTCAACTCATTAACTGTTACAGAATGCTGGGTTTGATGTCTCTTCACCACTTCCTCATTGGGGTCAAAAGCATAGAACACCCGTTTATACCAAGTAGGGTTGCCAGCTCCAGGTTGGGAAGTTCCTGGAGATTTTGGGGGTGGAGCCTGGAGAGAGTGAGGTTTGGGGAGGGGAGGGACCTCAGCAAGTTATAATGCCACAGAGTCCACCCTCCAAAGCAGCCATTTTCTCCAGGGAAACTAACTGATCTCTGTGGCCTGGAGATCAGTTGTAATTCTGGGAGATCTTCAGCCATCACCTGGAGGCTGGCAACCCTAACGTGAGATCATTCATATTCCTGGTTCAGCGGTGTCTACTCTGGGTCTCCAAGATCCCAGGCAGAGAAAAGTCTTTTTCTTGTCCCTGCAACCTGAGGCTCTTCGAACTGCAGATTGCAGCAAGGTCTGGACCTGGACTCAGCTACGTGCAAAGCTTGTGCTCCGCGCCTGAGCTTCATGCCCTCCAAATGTTGATGCCAATCACTTTAAACGGCTTCCTGTGTAATCCCCAAAGAGCGCTATTGCTCATTATCTTTTTACTGTGTAGGAAGAATTATTTCCTCCCAGCAGACTGCGGAAGCGGCCTGCATCTTTAGCTGTCCCTGTACAATTGTTAGAGGCTTACATCTAGATCGGTAAATATTGCTCACCGGTACGTGCTAAACTTTATGTGGCTTATCGACAAATGCCCAGTACCTTGCGTTCCTGTCTTTACAGGCTGTCATCTTCCTTCTGTCTTGTTTTACATTTTAGGGCAGAGGCTTTGCTGTGACGGAGAACAAAACCTTACAGACCCCGAAAATACTGCAAATACCTTTCCCTATAAATACTATTTATGCAGCATGCAAACTGCTGGGACAAGTGGGGCTGGACTGCAGGGGAAAGGAGGGTGGGTGAGAAACCTTCCTGTAATAGCAGGAGTTATGTACCCCAATGTGGGCAAGCAAAGAAATTAACCAAAGTTAATAACTGGCAGTGGTGTGTGAGAGAGATCGGACTGATTTTTTTGGTCAGAGGAATTATGAACTGGATCCTGAAAGATTCAGAGACAGGATCCTTAGTGATCCCTAGAGTCCTTAAGAACAGTGGATTAATAACATAACATTCGATTTATATACTGCCCTTCAGGACAACTTAATGCCCACTCAGAGCGGTTTACAAAGTGTTATTATTACCCCACAACAATCACCCTGTGAGGTGGGTGGGGCTGAGAGAGCTCCAGAGAACTGTGACTCGCCCAAGTTCACCCAGCTGGCTTCATGAAGGAGTGGGGAATCAAACCCGGCTCTCCAGATTAGAGTCCCATGCTCTTAACCACTACACCAAACTGGCTGCCACCTGCCAGTAGTTGAGGCTAGACCAAGCAGAGATATTTCCGTGTTCCATAGGGTTGCCAACCTCCAGGTGGGGCTCGGAGATCTCTCAGAATTACAATTGCTTTCCAGACTAAAGACAACAGTTTGCTCTGGAGGGTGGATGCTATAGCATTATATCCTGCAGAGGTCCTGCCCTCCTCGGGCTTCACCCCTCCAAATCTTCAGAAATCTCCCAAAGGGGAGTTGGCACTCTTATTCAACTCTCTTCTTCAGACAGCCTTCTCCTTATGGTCCACTCCTAAGGACTGTTCATAGGCCAACGGCTACATCATGGGCTTTTTCTGTAGTATGTCCAGGGCTTTTTTTTCTGGGAAAAGAGGTAGTGGAACTCAGAACTGCACAATGACGTCACTTTGGGTCAGCTAGAACAAGTGGGGAGTTTTTTAAAGTTTAAATTGCCCTTGGCAAAATGGTCACATGGCCGAGTGGTGCGGAGGGCAATCTAAACTCTCCTCTGTCTGGAGATCAGGGGGCGGGGCCACCGACCATGTGACCATTTTCAAGAGGTGCTGGAACTCCGTTCCACTGTGTTCCTGCTGAAAAAAAGCCCTGGGTATGTCCATTCCTCAATGGCCGCTACCAGAGTGAGTGCAGAAAGGCGCACCACTTGCTGCACTTATGGTGAAATCCTAAACAGTTACTCCAGTCTACGCCCATTGATTTCAATGGGCTTAGACTGGAGTAACTCTGCTTAGAATTTCACTGTTAAGAAGCCACGTAAGACGGATTTATTCCCAAGAGAATATGGTGAAGGGTAAACCGTTGCAGCTGGTTTGGTTGCATTCTTTTTAATGCTGTTTGTTTTTAAATTTAGTCTGTTTCTTAAAATCTGTTTTTATTTCTGTGTGCATTGGCAACCTTAAGTTCTGTCCATGTTACCAACTTACGATGATGTCATATTGGCTTAGCTATCTTTGCTTCCCACAAAGGATCCTGAGAATTGTAGTCAGCGTAATACAACAGTCACAGAATTGGACTAAGAGCTGAGATACTAGCTGAAATTCCCACTCTGCTGCAAAGTTCTCTGGGTGGCCTTGGGCCGGCTGCACTGTCAAACTAACCTACCTTTCAAGGGTGTTGTGCAGATAAACTTGGGGATGGAGAATAAGCCGTGAATGATGCCTGGAGCTTCTCGGAGGGAAGGCAGAATCAAAATGCACTAGGTGAGAAGCTGTGATAGAAAACTCTGGCTCACACAAAACTGCAGAGCGCAGGGAATGCAGGAATGGCTGTTAAACCAGTTTAAGTCTGTTGTGTAGATGTGGTTATTGTATCCTTGTGGTATTAGGTCACAGGGCCATGAAGATCCACTCTGCAGCATAAACTTCATTCTCGTTCCTTCCCTACCCGCCCGTCCACCGAAGGCAGCTGCTTTTAATTCAGCTCTCCTTGCCGTGTTCAATTATGCCAGGGTCATGGTCGAGGTTTTTGCTTAAAAAGCAACCTACAGACCCAAATTTACATACAGATTGTGTCAGCCATTCCAACATAAAAATTTAAGAAAAGAATATATAATCAAGAGAGAAAGCTCAACACTATGATAATGCCGAACCCTTTCCTGATCTAAATTATAATGTCTGATGATAACAACGGATGGGGAAAGGTTGTGTTTACCCAACATTGTCTAAATACAGACAGTTCCAGTGATTTTGCATTTTAACCTATTGGTGCCTGACTGTTTTCCTAAGAATGTAAAAAAAAAAAGAGGCTGGCTGGTCAGGCTAAAAGTCCTTCTAGTACATCGCGTCTTTTTTTCTATAATGAAGCCCCTGAGGAAGGGATAGAAGCAAAAAACTCCTTTTGCCTCTGAACATTTAGCTATTATCGCTGTTAATCAGGGCTCATTTCGAGGGGGAACATGCAGGAACGTAGTTCCAGCAGTTCCCCAAAGAGGTCACATTTCAGGTGGTCCCGCCCACCTGACTCTCGGCCATTTTGGGCCCATTTCATCCTGGATTGGGGCTGAAACGGCCCGGATTGGGCCTCTGTACGGGTGGTGGATCACTCTCCTGTTCAGCAGCAGCCCGATCCTGACCATTTTGGGCCCCTTTTCGGCCATTTTCAGCCCCTTTTTGCCGTTTTGGGCCCAATTTCGGCCCTGAATGGCCAGGATTGGGTCCAAAGTAGCTAGGATAGGTGATGTCAGGGGGTGTGGCGTATGCAAATCAGTTACGCTAATGACACATTTCTGGCAATGTCAAGGGGCGTGGCATATGCTAATGAGCTATGCTAATAAGTTCCTCCAGCTCTTTTTCTATGAAATGACCTCTGCTGTTGATAGACCTGTCTTTCACTAATGTCTCTTATTTCCTTTTAAAAGCCATTTAAACTTTCCATGGAAGGAATCAACATTTTTTTTTAAAAAAAGATACACTCCCTACATATACTATACAATAAGAATACTGGTTTGGGTTCCATCCTTTCGTTCCTGGGCCCATCCCATATTACTGTGACCATCTTGCTCACAGAGAGTGTGAAAGCATTCATATATTTATATTTGGGAGAGAGTTCAAGCGCCACCCACTCCTCTTGTCCTAACATTTTTCTTTTTTTATAAGAGTTTTTATTAAAAGATTATTACAAAATTAATTTAAAAAATCACAAAACCAGGAAAAAAACCCAAGACAAAAAAAAAGAAGAAACAATAAGAATTAGAGATGAGAATTAGGAATAATAATAATAATAATAATAACATTGGATTTATATACCGCCCTTCAGGACAACTTAATGCCCACTCAGAGCGGTTTACAAAGTGTTATTATTATAAGTATCAATTTTCTCTGTGAAAAGAGTTATATATACTACAAATTATAACCTAACTTCAAATTTACCTTTACCATCAATAATAAATCTTAACCCCAAATTAGCCCTAAGCGATTAGATCTTTCTTCCCTTTAAGACACATTTCTTCAGCTCTTAATCTTCAAACACACAAACCGTCAGTTCATTTTTCTCTGTTTCCCTCAAAAGGTCAATAAAGGGTATCCAGGTATCAATATATTTATCCAATGATTTTTCCCTAATCAGAGACGCAAGTTTGGCCATCTCATTTTTCAAAGACTTCTCAAGCAGGGAAAGGAGTAGAGAGGAAAAGAAATCTGTCTTACTTGGACATCCGTTGTCTCAGGACCATTTGGCACAGGGAGTCAATGATAAAATACAGCTGCCTGGTGGAAAGATGCCTTTAAGGACAGAAGGGCTGGTTTTATTTGGGCAAGACCAAGCCTCCATCTCAATTTTGGCTTGTCAGAAGAACATCCAGCTGGCACCCCCCACTGCCCACCTCTCTCTCTCTTCCGTCGCTGCTGCCTAAAATGGTTTCTGGGGAATCAAGGACTGGGGAGGGATCTCTCAATCCTTGTCTCATTTGTATGTGTTCCTCGCATGGATCCCCAGCTTCAGAAGGGTCTCGACTCTGGTACCTGGAATGGCTGGTAAATAGGGATGCCAGCCTCCAGGTGGTGGCTGGAGATCTCCTGCAGTGACAACTGATCTCCAGGCCACAGAGATCAGTTCCCTTTGGAGGGTGGACTTCATGCCATTGTACCCTGCCAAGGCCCCTCCCCTCCTCAAATGCTTCCCTCTCCAGGCTTCACCTCTAAAATCTCCAGGAATGTCCCAACCTGGAGCTGGCAACGCTACGTGGAGAGGTGAGTGGGCAAAGCTGCCTTATCCCAAATCAGACTGCTGGTGCCTTTAGCTCAGCACTTTCTTCTCTGACTGGCACAAGCTCTTTAGAGCAGAGGTCTGCAACCTATGGCTCCAGAGTCAACTGTAGTCCTATGGCTCTTTGAAAAAGAAATGTTTAAATGAAGGTACACTGGAGGGGAAGTTGGGGTGCTAGGATAGCTAGTATGTGAAGAGAATGACAGAAAAATAGTTTTATGGGACTAAAGGGCTTTTCACAGAAAGGGAAATGATAGCGGGCAACAGTTGCGGTATTTTCAAACATGAACCACGCACTGATCTATACCAAAATAGTAGAGTCCAGCAGCACCTTTAAGACTAACCAACTTTAGTGTAGCATAAGCTTTCGAGAGCCACAGCTCTCTTCATCAGATGCATCTGACAAAGAGAGCTGTGGTTCTCAAAAGCTGATGATGCACCTGACCAAGAGAGCTGTGGTTCTTGAAAGCTTATGCTACATTAAAGTTGGTTAGTCTTAAAGGTGCTACTGGACTCTTTACTATTTTGCTACTGCAGACTAACACGGCTAACTCCTCTCAATCTATGATTTATACCAGTGCAGTAACAGTGCAATCCTAAGCAGAGTTACTCTAGTTAGACTGGTGTAACTCTGTTTAGGATTGCACTGTAAAACAATTTCATGGGACGTTCCTATGTATATTTACTACTTATTGTGGGACTTTTTATGTGCCACTTCCTAATAAAGTACTTGCAAAAATTTGTGTTTGGGCTGCAGAAATGTTATGAATTATTCATCAGCATGTCAATCATCAGTAATTTTAACTCACACAGAGAGCACAAGATATCCAATAGGCAATGTAGTAGGATTCCAGAATTGGAAAGCAATGCAACAAACAACACCCACCCCTACACACACAAAAAATTGCCTAAAGCATAACCTGCCATAATGCAGAAAGGTAGCTACAAAGATCAATGCAGGAAAAGGAAGGTGAAACATACAATAAACGCTGCAATAGACAACAATCCTGTTCCTTTAAAAGCGCGACCTCCCCAGCTGTCCCTTTATGCTACAGTTCTAATCCCTTTATAAGTACGTCCTTCTGAATATTTTTGTACATTCAGTGAAATGATAGACGCATGGGAGCCTTCCTGTCTCCACAGGCAGGCAATTCCACACGGGAGGAACCATCACAGAGAAGGTGCATGAATGGATAATCACTGATTTTACCCATTTGCATGGTGGCACCTTCAGAAGTTTTTGCTCAGATGAGCAAAGCGGTCACAGTGGAGCTAATGAGTTAGGGACCGTAGACTTCACCCATAGATTTCATCACTATGGGCCAAGCTACAAGTGACGAATGACAGTTGAACGGCAAGTGAACAGACTCGCGTATATTCCTCCCTGTTCACTTGCACATAGCGATCAAGTGGAGTGCAAGTGAACAGGGAGGGATACACATGAGTCTGTTCATTTGCCGTTCAAGTGTCATTCGTCACTTGTAGCTTGGCTCTATGTTGCCTTACGTACCACCAGGGCTTTTTTTCAGCAGGAACGTGGTGGAACGGAGTTCCAGCACCTCTTGAAAATGGTCACATGGCATGGCGCGGAGAGCAATCTAAACTCCCCTCTGTCTGGAGATCAGGGGGTGGGGCCACCGGCCATGCGACCATTTTCGCCAAGGGTGATTTAAACTTTAAAAAACTCCCCCCGTGTTCCAGCTGACCCAAAGTGACATCATTGTGCGGTCCTGAGTTCCGCCACTAAGTTCCACCACCTCTTCTCCCAGAAAAAAAGCCCTGCGTACCACCATGTTGCTTTATATGCTATCTGTTGCTTTAAATATGTGCTGCTATGCCAGCCCTAGAATTGCTTATGGTCTGTTTCAACATTTCTTCAGCTCTGTATTGGATTCTTCTTGCTAATGTTATGTTACTTGTGTTTTTTTACCCTATGGCATGGTTTATGAAATTGTCCTTCATACTAACTGTACTAATCTCACACTGTCTAATCTGTTGAGTCTCAGTGAGAAAGGCGGACCATAAATGACATAAGTAAATAAAAATGATAGCAAGTGGATCTGTCCTGCAGTATGTGGGTCCAAAAAGTCACGGAACCTTTTAACTGATTGATAACCAGTGGCTTGACTGCAGAATGGGTGTGACATGCATGATCTGTGTAGCATCTGATAGTAACAAGGGTGCAGTGTTTTGTACCAACTGGAGTTTCTGAGCTGGGGCAGACCCATGTAGAGTGTGTTACAGTAGTCTAGCCCTGAGGTAACCATAGCATTGATAAAACATTTGTCTTGAATTTGACCATAAGACATGATAATCTTCTGGCGTGGGACATTATCTGGTGATTGGGGTATGTGTGTCTTGGGCTTTGTATGTGTCAGCTTTCTGAGCAATACTGAAGTACCATAAGTATTTTGATTCCCCTACAAGTGAGTAAAAACAGAAGGTCTTTTGGCACCTTAAAGAACTCTTTGAGAAAGAGGAAGCCTGCTCCATTCGATACGTGATGAGCTCAGTTCACTTGGCAGACGGATTTGTTCAGAAAAAGAGCACAGGGCATAGGTGTGATAAGGTGACATCGCAGAGCACTGATGAAAACAAGATTTAGTCAAAAGAGAAAATGATCCAATCTAAGTGGGAGTGAACCACTCCCAACTGTTGATGCATTGGCAAAGGAAGATGAGCACTGTATGAACACCTGCAAGGAGACACAATGTTTTTCTGTAGTGAACCAGTCATTCCCGGTCCTTCTGGACCCCAAGTCTGGCAGTGCCAAATCTACGTATGACTTCCAGCTCTGCAGCTTTGTAGGAGAATCTTCCTTTGAAACTCGTCTGCAAAAGTATTGCAACACTAGCTCATTATGGAAGTCTGTTGTTTCCTGCAAATAATGAGTGCTGTCAGCATAGGGCCTGGGAGTAGAGACTCCACATACACAGACTCTTCTGCAATGAAAATGCCAGTTCCCGAGCTCATGGGCTACACAAGATTCTCCACTCATTGAGTAAACGAATCAGCAGGGCCTTTGTCTATAACTGTCAGGGTTGAGCCAAGTTTCCCTAATTGAGCCAGTTTGGTGCAGTGGTTAAGAGCGGCAGGACTCTAATCTGGAAAGCCGGGTTTGGTTCCCCACTCCTCTTGAAGGCAGCTGAGTGACCTTGGGGCTTCTCGGAGCTCTCTCAGCCTCACCCGCCTCACAGGGTGATTGTCATGAGGATAATAACAACACACTTTGTAAACCACTCTGAGTTGTCCTGAAGGGTGATATATAAATCAAATATTATTATTTATGAGAACAATTTTTTAAAAACATGTTCTTGTAAAATTCCACGCAATATTCACCGTTGGGGGCAGAGTTAATGGTTCCAGAATCAGAAGTATTTATGAAGTGGGTCCACCCATGGCATCCCTCCCCTACAGACCTGTGATTTGTTTAGATTCAACATGTTTTGCGAAAACAATAACTTGAAGGGTGTTGCGGCACTGTGAACAGAGAAGTTAACTACTACTTGAGGTCTCTCAGATGGTTAATTCACACTCTGGCTTGAAAGGGTGGTTTACCTTGCAAGTATGCGTCTGGCCCTGTATTTAAGCACATTGTTTATTTAGACCAACAGATTCGTCTTTGTGATTTGATGAGCTGTGGTTATGAGACTATGAGCAGCTCTACGTGTTCAAAGGAAATGGTACAGAGATCATGCTGATGTTATTTTTTTCTTCTATGGCTGGTTACCACACTGTTGCAGTGTTGATTCACACATGCACATATCCACTGCTCAATGACTGTGGTATGTGTGAATGGATTTGACCATGGCAGAAGAGAACTGTTGTCTTGCCTAGGAAGAGCTGGGTCCAGTAGCACCTTAAAGGCCAACTAGATTTCCATGATACGAACTTTCGAGAGTCAGAGCTCCCTTCATCAGATATAAAGAGTGGAAAAAGAAAGGGGTCCTTATCGTCCAGGCAGAGGGTAGTAAGCGTATTGTAAAGTTGAGTATCAAAATGCTAGCTATTTGGCTAGTTTTTGTGTTATTGTATCCTTATGTTTTCTCTTTTTTAATTATAAAAAACCCTTAATTAAGAAAAAGAAAGAAAGCGAACAAGCTATAATACATGTTGTAATTAGCATGACAGAGCAGGGGTGCAAAGTGCAGAAAATTAGCATCTGTAAGGGGAGAAAAATCCTCTGTCCCGATTCATCTCTGGATATCCATTGTTCCAGATTTGCAAATAAACTCAATGTCAGCAATTTCACATTGCAATTTTCCTCTGAAGTGAGAACTACTATTCTTAGGTTAGTGATGGAATGTCCTGGGAGATTAAAATGTTCTCCCATTGGTTTTTGAATGTTGTGATTTTTGATATCAGATTGACGTCCATTTCTTCTTTTGCGAAGGGACTGACCTGTTTGTCCAATATAGAGAGTTGGAGGGCATTGCTGATACTTGATGGCACATGTAATGATGGATGGTGTCTGATACCAAGTCAAGCCATTGTCCCACCTAGTTCAATATTGTCTGATCCAACTCACAGCGGCTCTCCAGGGTTTCAGGCAGAGAAAGGTCTTTTCCAGTGTTTGCCAGCCGAGAGCCTTTTGACAGAAGATGCCACAAATTGAACCAGGACCTTCTGGGTTCTTAGCATGTACTCTAGCACTGTATTCTATCATCTGTAGGACTTTGGGTATTAATACAAGCCAGTTGGCTCCCCCACCTAGCCTGGCTCACATTATTGTTCATCAAATCTGTCCCTTCGGAGACGGATCACTTCATCAAGCCTCCATGTGTGGGATTTGCCCGCTTGGTGTTTCAACCGCCTGCTTTTGTGGCTTGCCTGGAATATACGGTGCAACATGTCTGGACCTGTGAGGTCTCTCAATCTGGATTGCATGACGGATGGGCTTGTGCTGTGCAAATGAACCCGGCGTGTTGGGAACAGCAGCTGTGTTGAAAAGCAGGGATTGGAGGGAGTGTGTGGAATCTCTGTTGCTTGACACTTTTAAAGTGTATTGTTCTCTTGAGTCTTTAGCCTTTTGATCTTCCTCCACTTTTGATGTGCTTCTTGATCCGATAAATCAGATTCGCCATGTGCCTTTTGTCTCTCGCTTCCTGCCCCCTTCCCCTGTTTCTTCTGAGCATTCGAGGTTTTGTTAACTTCTGTATTATTTTTTCCGGGATGGGGAAATTGGAGCTGCTCCAGCCCCTGACTGAACTATATGGTGATTGTTTAAACACAACCGGCAACTTTACCTGTGAGGCTTTTAACGTTTTCTTCCCATTGATCAAGAACAATGGTGCAGGCTTGCTTTGAGTAATGGGATACACAGCCTCTTCATGTTGGTTGGCTGGAGTTGAAGCTCCCCCCCCCATCCCCATAACTGTTCCAAGTGACAAGATGGAAGGATGGGTTTAGAACATGGGACAATATTCCACTCTTGCCTGGATAGCTATATCCAAAATTAATTGTTCGAGCCGCACATTCAAAGCAGAACCCAAGTTTGAATATTGCATTATATCTGAGGAATGGGAACAGAGGCAGCCCCACAGCTGAGACTGGGGGGAAGCAATGCTCTGAAGAGAGGGGATGTGACATGAGGTGATTGCCCAGTTACCTTGACAACAGAGCACGGCCGTTTTGGCCACAGCGGATACATCAGAGGAATTCCAGCCTTATGACAGATATGTATTCCCTTGACTGAGCCAAGCAGGATTCCCCTGGAGATCAGCTGGTTACTTTGAAGCTGCTCCCAGAGAGGATGGGGAGGAGAAGGAGGGGAGAAGGTCGTGGGGCTGTTTAGGGATGAGCAAACAAAACCCTATTTCTTTTTATATTCATTTATATATTTTGTTTATATATTTTTTATTTATTTGAGTAATAAATAATACATAAAAATTAAAAGCAAAATCATCTAACAAACCAAACTAACAATACATATAAACGTAAAAGAAGAAATCAGGAAAGGGAGAATAAGAAGAAGAAAAAGAAGTCATAGAGAAAGAAAATAAAGGAAAAACTAAATATAATCCGTCTTGAGTCTCAGTGAGAAAGGCGGAATATAAATAACATAAATAAATAAAAAATAAACTACAAGTGGGATTCCGATTTTCTCTGTGACAAATATATTCATTTATGTTTTTGTCAACACTTTTGTGTCTCATATTGGTATTGTAGGTTCACTGATGTTGTGCATACATAGTGTATGGTTTTTATATGAAATTTATATGAATAATGCACATTTATATATAGAATAGGCACACCGTGTATGATGCTGATATACTGGCACAAATAATGTTGAAATCTGAACACATTTTACGGAAAAAATTTGCTGTTTGTGTACAGAAAGCAGTTGGTTCCATTCATGCAAGGGAGAAGCCAAATCAAAATTGGGATTTTGGTTCCCAATCGACAGAGATGAGAAATCTAAGGTACTGTTTTACCCCCTCCCCGAGTCTAAACTCCTGCACTCCCTCCTGTTTCCTGCCATGGTCCTCCATACATGATTGTGAAATATGTTGGGTTTTGTTAGCAGGTTTGTGGGGTCTGATTCCACTCAAGGCCCAAGTGGCTAGCTCAAAGTTAAACTACAAGAGACGAATTACATGAGGACACACATGTGAAGGGAGTTGCAATGTAAGCCGGGAAGCCAAGTTTTAAAAGATAGCTCAAAAGGCTTTGTCAATTTTCCTCTCTACAGAGCAAGCAAAGATGCTCCTCAGAGGGTTTGCTAATGTCCTCTTCACCTCCCAAAGGCTCTGACAGTTTCACCTCCCCTTCTAGGAGGCGAAGAGGAAACAAACAAACCCTCTGAGGAGTGATCTTTGCTGGCTCTGTAGAGAGGGAAATTAACAAAGCCTTCTGATCTGTCTTTTAAAACTTGGCTTCTCAGCTAACATTGCAACTCCCTTCACATGAGCGCCCTTGTGTAATTCGTCTCTTGTAGTTTAGCTCTCAGATCAATGCAGGCATGTCACAAAATGTCATCTGAGCACTTCCTCCTTGTCTGTGATTCCTTCTTTCCTCTGAGACTGCAGGCTCCCAGCGCCCAAAGCTCCCTTGCTAACCCAGGAAAGCAACACCTCTGTTTCTTCCGTATCCCTGTTTTACAACATTCCAGGAGGGAACTTGCATCTATCTAGCTATCTTGTACATTTGTATCCCACCCTTCCTCCAAGGAACTCAGAGCTGTGTACAGGAGACTAAATCTTTGTGTAGACTTTTCCAAAGATAACAAGGACGGGTAGTAGGAAAAATAATTTCTGGTTTGTCTTCTCTCAGCAGTCCTTGAAGAATCCTTATCTTCACAATGCAGCCAGTGCAGAAAACTTTGTTTGGAATGAGCAT
The DNA here is from genome assembly GCF_028583425.1 of Eublepharis macularius. Lineage (NCBI taxonomy): Eukaryota > Metazoa > Chordata > Lepidosauria > Squamata > Eublepharidae > Eublepharis > Eublepharis macularius. The sequence goes on from NC_072806.1 coordinate 9,267,954, forward strand.
TTGAAGTGCGGAGACTTCATTCCAGCGGAATCTCTCACTTGAGGACAATCCCTTAAGCTAACAGTTGACTGTGCTGACAAAGATTCCCCTTAAGATTTCCCCTTCCACACCCTCCTAGAGTACCCAGCACTACAGAGGCACACAACTGGAAATGAGCAGGAAAGAGTATTATTAAAGAGCGATGATCTGTCTTAATGGTTCTTTACCAGTATGATCAGTTAGCCTCTAGCTTCCCATTATCTACTGATAGGTAGCTATGAAAAAAACACACATTCTAAAACCAGCAATAGCCCAACGCCTTCTCACTGGAATCAACCAAAATAACACAAAATAGTGAGTGCAGAATGTTACAAAATAGTGCACTTTTAAGTTCCCCTGCTCTCTTCTAGATTTTAAGTAAAGGTGGGATGGAAAGAACAAAAAAGTTGTTTCAGGGCACGTTGGAAGACATTTTGTAGCTTTCTTAAAACTAGTGACTAGTGCTGCCACATATTTAAGCACTTGCAATTTGGGAATAAAACCCATTGAACAAAATGGGACTTTTGAGTAAACATAGATCAAGATGGGTAGCCATGCTAGTCTATCTGTAGTAGTAGAAAAGAGCAAGAGTCCGTTATCACCTATAAGATGAACACCATTTGTGGTATGAGCTTTCGTGAGCTGTGACTCATGAAAGCTTATACCCTACGACAAGATGTGAGCTGTGACTCACGAAAGCTCATACCTTACCACAAATTTTGTTCGTCTTATAGGTGCTACTGGACACTCGCTCTTTTCTACTTTTAAGTAAACATGTATAGCATAGGGCTGTTAATGAGATCACATAGTGATGGGCAGTGCACTCATCGACATGTAATCCAATTAAGTCTGCGTTTTCTCACTTGCAAATGTAATCATTCAATCAAATGGCTAAAACTGATATGATTAGTTAACTGAGATTAGTGAACTGAGATTTCTTTGCGTAGAGCTTTCATCTCCGTGATTAGGGATCATGTGTATTTCTTTTGCAAGACCAAGAATTCCCTGATTATCCTTGCAAACTCTTTTTCTGAGCATAGCACAGGTACTTGAGCACAACCGTGAAGAAACCCATTCAAAGAATCAGTACACGGGACTCCTCTTGAGGAAACTCTTGGCCAACGTTGGTGTTCCAAGTGAAGTTCCTGTGGTCTTGATTATACTCCAGAATGGATTGGGAAGTTAAGCTGGCCCAGGATCAAGGCAATTTGGGTAGCACTTGTGGTACTACAAGATGGCCCTGCAGAGGTACTCATCTGAGATCAACCAGAGGTGTTTACAAGATGGTAGCTGTAGAGGAAGAGTCGGTGGGTGTGTCGACACCCATTGTTAATACCACCGTCCATGCCTCAGCTAAATGGCCCTGCGGAGCTACTGGGCTTGAGGTCTGCTTGTTCCCAGTGGCCCTCCAAGGCAATGGCTAGAGTTACTAAACTCCAGTTGGGGAGTTCTCCTGGAATTACAACAGATCTCTAAACTACAGGGATAAATTTCCCTGGGAAAAAATGGCACTCTACCTCATTGAGATCCTTCCCCTCAACAAACCTTGCGTTCTCTGGGCTCCACCCCCAAATCTCCAGGAATTTCCCAACCTAGCACTGGCCCACCTGACCCAACTGTAGCAGTGACCCACCAGGAACTAAGGTTGCCAACCTCCAGGTAATGGCTGGAGATCTCCCGGAATTGCAACTGATCTCCAGGCTATAGAAATCAGTTCCCCTGGAGAAAAGTGGCTGTTTTGGATGGTGGACTATATGGCATTATACACTGCTAAGTTCTCTTCCCTCCTCAAACTCAGCCATCTCCAGGCTCCACCCTCAAAATCTCCAGGAATTTCCCAACCTGGAGCTGGCAACCCTACCAGGAACTTTTCCTGTAAGTCAAATGGTGAGTCCACCCCCGTTTACACTGTATTAATTTTATCAATCCACTCCTTACCATGGGTCCAGTAACTGTGAAATCACTTTATTGTTTGCAGGTCCCCCTTTTTAAAAACATAACTCATCCTCAGCTCAAAGGGAATTCAGTAAAGCAGAAAACAGAGAAGGAAAAGCTTGTGAATGGAGCAAGGCAAGGAACTTCTGTCCTCCACTGCAGGTGGGGGAAAGTAGAACTTCCTGTCACCTCCTATCCAGCGCATTCTAACTGCTGTGTATTGCAACAAGTGTGGCATCCACACACACACACCCATTGCATTGCTAATAGTGTCTCGGTGCCTTCCCTTCGCTGAAGGTTGCTCCAGCACTCCATCATCGTATTCATGTGAAGCACATGTTGAGACAAGATTCTAGGGCTCGGCAACTAATCGGCAAAGGCCTCATCTGGTAGCAGCTGCAAGAACTCTTTATGCTAAATGTTGGGAAGTCTGAGCAAAGAATAAGTTTCATGAATATGTAGCGATGGCTAAATTAGCACTTCATGACTAAGTTCATCATGTAATGATTCATTTCAGCCATCGCGGCAAACGATGATTGATGAAGCGGAGCTATGTTTTGGCACAATGTCTGAATTGATAAAGCAATTGGCTGGCCAATCAGAAACCGTGGTTTAAAGCGGGCTTGAGCTAACTGTGGTTCAGTGTATGGTTGGGATGAAAGTTCATGATTTATTGTTTTGCTTCCAAATGGTTGCTGCATCACAGAGAGTGAATTTATGAAGCTGGATGGTGAGAACAGGAGAAAATAAAAGCCAGTCTGAACTGTGGTTTGGCTGTTGTAGGTTTGGAAGCTCAAACCAGGGCTTGGAGTCTGAACCATGGTTATGTATAATGTCTGGACTAACAGTGAAATCCTAAGCAGAGTTACTCCAGTCTAAGCCCATTGAAATAATCAACCTCTTAACCAAAAGAGGTATTAAAAAAGATAATAGACGCAAGGAAATGGCAAGCGTTCATTACCTTATTGGAATAACTACGTATTAAATGCATGTTGTGAAATCTTTAGAATTTCAGTGGGATATATTCTGGTCAACAGGATTTTTATATGTATATACCTGTAACTTTTTTTTTAATCTTTAAAAATTAAGAGAGAAGAGCTGGTGGAAGCCAAAAGTGCTACAGGAGCTATCTTTCCCCCCCTAGCTTCTAATTTCATGTGATAAAGGAATTTGTGGAGGGACAGGAATTAAAAGGAGATGCTATGGTTGCCAGCTCTGGGTAGGGGAATTCCTGGAGATTAGGAGGGCAGAGTTTAGGGAGGGGAGTGACCTCAGCAGGGTATAATGCCATAGAGTCCACATTCCAAAGCAGGCATTTTCTTCAGGGGAACTGGTCTCTGTTGCCTGGAAATCAGGTGTAATCCTGAGAGCTCTTCAGCCATCACCTGGAGGCTGGCAGCTGTAGAGGCTGGTGACTTGGACAGGAGATGGAAGAAAGAGGCCTGTGTAGTTCTGAGACTTGGGAGAAGGTAGCATTATTTATAATTTAGGACTGTAGGACTTCAGACCTTGATCATTAAGAGTTAAGAAACTTTTTAAAAAAGTGATGAAAAGTCCCCCCCCCCCCCGCCTCGCTTTCTGAAATATAAACATCGTGTAAAGTAGGAAATACAGAAGAGACATAATAGAAGGGCATGGAAATGGAATGGCATGCAAAAATGAATCATTCAACCAATGCATAATAGGCATACAAAGGTCTTACTAAACATGAGCAAATATACATTAGACATGAATGGGGTGAAGTCATTTGGTTGAGCTAGCAGGAGGAATATTTGCCTGTGTGCCATTTTTGAATAGAATTCCAATGTGTTGGTTTGCTCTTGAGGCCTTCTTTATTGTTGGCATTTATGTGTCAATGCAGGAAGCCTTAGGGCAGGTAATCAAGGCTGTACAATTCTCCATACATGTGCATGCTCTCACCAAATCTTCCTTCTGGCCTCCTGATAGTTTATAACTCAATAAAATGCATCTGTATCTTTTACATAATTCTTCTAAGCAATGAGAAGACCTGATTTTTTTTTTCTTACAGAACCATCCATCCAAGCCATAGCTAAGGCTGGATTTTATTTATTTACATTATTTATAGTCCACCTTTCTCACTGGGGCTCAAGGCAGATTACACAGTGTGAGTCCACTACAGTCCATTTTCAAGGACATTTCAATAAACAATGTAATAGGGTCTATAAGTGCTATTTGTAAAGCCCAGTCCCAGGATCCAAAAAGACATGTCCGTAATTCACTTAGGACCTTACCACCTCAGAGTGGTAGAGTCTTCCCAAGTACATGCTTCGAATGCTTCTCCCTGGTAATACAAGCTATACATTGCATGGGAGATCTGTGATCGAATCACCAAACATATGTTAAAAAGCAGGGGTGGAGAGGCTGATTTGGACCAGGATAATCGGATGAGAGGTGTTTTCCCCATCACCATTTTCCTGATAAAAATAAGCCCTTCTGCAAGCTGGGTTCGCGCCTTGTTTGCCAGTTGCGAACAGAGAGAAAATTTTTTGACGAGCAGTTCAGTAGTTCATTGATATGCTTGTGGGTGTTCAGCAGGTTTTTTCTCTGTATTCCTTACTAACTGTAAAGTATAGCGCAATTAGCTTTTTATGCATGCAGGCTCTCACAAAGCCCGATTGAGGTCTACTGCTTTCGCTGAAATATGTAGCTTCTTTAATGTTTGCTTTTATATGGCATGTGCCTCGCTGATGTTCATTCATTTGTAATTTTGAATTGGTATCGAGAACTTGATGGCCTCTGGCTCATAAACACTGTGACAAAGTCTACTCCCTCCCCATCCGTGCTGCATAACTGCTCTGCTCAGTAGGCAACTGTTTGAATAAACAATTAGATCACTCGCAAATCAATAAATCCTACCCTTCGGTGTTCATCTAAGTCGTCTTTAGTGATGCTCATGGCTGCCGATTAGTTTGAATTAGCAATCTCTTCGTGCATGCACAGTTTAGGGGAAAAAACCCAATGTAAACTGGTTCAGCAGGCATCCGTGGCTGCTCGTCATGAACTGAGTAGACCAAGTGATGGGCTCACATCTGATCACTCGCTACCTTTGAACATTCTGCCATTGAATGCGTTTCTACCATTCTACCATTCAATGGTGAAGTTCGACCACTGAATGCGTTTACCGCAAAATCTCCAGCGTCCCTGCTTGGAGCTGCTATCAGCACTGGCAGGGGAAAAAAACAGGCAGTTCTCCTCCCACTGCTGGGGCAAATAGAAGTCAATCACACTCACATGAACCCTGGGCAACTATTGAAAAAATGTGGGGAAAGAAGAGTTACCAGCACCATCCCTGCTTCCCTACCCGAATTGGCATCTCCCTGAGGTCTGCTTTATAATGATAAAAACCAGGGCGTTTTTTTCTGGGAAAAGAGGTGCTGGAACTCAGTGGGTTGCCCTCGGAGAAAATGGTCACATGGCTGGTGGCCCCACCCCCTGATCTCCAGACAGCGGTGCGGAGGGCAATCTGAACTCCCCTCTCTCTGGAGATCAGGGGGCAGGGCCACCAGTCATATGACCATTTTCAAGAGGTTCTGGAACTCTGTTCCACCGCGTTCCAGCTGAAAAAAAGCCCTGATAAAAACTAATCAGTATAGCTGATCAAGGGATCGTCTGTGTAATATACTGTTTGAACCTAACATAAGATACAGTGTGTAGGCGCACTGCGGATCTTAAAATTACTGGGGAATCAGTTTAAATATCTCGCTGGGTTTATTCCCAGGAATCTGGGCTGGACCTCTGTTACACTGTTGCGGCAGGAAGGGTTACATCAGGGCTTAGTTCTTGTGGCCTCTTCTTACATGCCCAGGGTAATGCCAATCACCACCTTGGAGTCAGGCAGCAATTTTCCCCAGGCCAGTTCGGTTAGGGATCTTGACAGTGTTTTGCCATTTTCTGGACATGGAGCAAGGGTCACTGGGTTGTGTGTGGGGGGAAGGGGAGGTGAATTTCCTGCATTGTGCAGGGGGTTGGACTAGATGACCCTGGAGTTCCCTTCCAACCCTATTATTCTATGATTCTGTGTGAAAAGACTCTGCATTACATTTCACATGGTATCTTGGTTGGGTGTCATGACCACTGAAAAGGCCTGAAACCAGTTTATGTGTACAGTGTGAATAAAAAGCTGGAATATACTTTTTAATAAATGCATTTAATAAATAAATAAATACCCAAGTGCCCTGACCTGGATAGCCCAGGTGAACCCGATCTCGTCAGATCTCAGAAGCTAAGCAAGGTCGGCCTTTTAGTAATGGGATGGGAGACCTCCAACAAAGACGAGGGTTGCAGAAGCAGGCAACAGCTAACCACCTCTATTAGTCTGTTGCCTTTAAAACCCCACTAAGGGTCACCCTAAGTTAGCTATGATTTGAGGGCACTCTCTCCCACAAATACCCAAGTGAACAATCTCATATTTGTGTGTTTGGGTTTTGTTTTCCAGGTATATAACTTGCTCAAGAAAACAAACGACTGGAAGAGGTCACCTTTAAACATTCAATGGAAAACAAACTCAGGGTAAAAGGCCTTAGAAGAAGATTAAGCCAATGTGAACGTTTGCTGAAGCCTGTCTCTTTATCCTTTGCCCTTTAAAGTTGAAGGCTTGGTAGAAAATTGGACTGAGACGAGTTCCTGCATTCTGGTTCTTGGACTCTAGGCTTGCTTCTTTCTCTAAACAATTTCAAAGGAAGCCCTGAAGTTCTGTCTCACCCTTACGAGAGATCTCCGCTTTCACTGGATGCTGTTCTCACTAGGAGCAAATGTTATGCCTGAAATTCCATGGTGTTTCTATCTGACAACCTCACACACGCTGTGACCAATTTGAGAAAGAGGAGATTCTCCGTTTTGGTGCTCTCAGTTCTAGATACCATGCTAGCGGATCTTGGACATCCGGAAGACTCTTCACCCAAGAGTGAAAACTGCCGGCACTTCCTTTCTGTGAACAGCATCACAGTAGGTAAGACAAATTTGACTGCCGCATTAGATGCTCGTAGACGAATACTCGCTTGCAGCAAACCAGGAATTGCCCCTGGGTGAGGATTTTGCTTTTGTAAAGCTTTTGTAAATTGTAAAAAAGTTATGAATTTATTACACTGTTGAATTGTGTAGTTCTTGAAATACAGTTGGCTTAACTTTGGAAGCCAAGTTATTGCACGAAGCCCACGTTTTTGGGGAATATGAGGTTGTTTCCATACTAGTCATTGATATCTTTGTCCATTCTGCTTCCATGTTGAATCTGCATTATTTTGTCGATAACTGTTGTGTTGCATGACATTGTTTTCCCTGTTGCCCTCTTGCTTTTTTCCAGAACTGACATGTGAATGAAAAAGGTTAAGGGAATGTGCGGCTGATATTAAAAATCGGCAGTTGCTTTGGCTGCAAAGGAAAAAAAAAACAGTAATTACAGCCTCCATTCTCAGGGAACGAGAAGTGATAATTGAGGATGAAGTCAAGAATATTGTGTGTACCAAGAATGAAGAGGAGGTAGCTAACTGAGCAGAGCAGCAGGAGTATAACGAAAGAGCAAAATTTAAAGAGTCAGTTGTAGGGAGAAGCACAGCATTTCCTGAGTGTGACCTATTTCCAAGTAAACACATTGTACTATCTTGCTTGTAGAAAGCTTGGGCGTTGCTGGATTTTTTATGGAGAATATAGCAGAATATAATTGACACGTGGAACCCCGATTTGAATTCAGCTTGTAGCTGATTATAGAAAGGGAATGACTGAGAAGTGCACAAGTGTATGAAAATGTCCTCAGCGGCACACCCTTTCCTCCGGATTATCTTTGCGTGCCAGTGGCATGGAGTCACGCTCCATCTTTTGTAGATTTGAGAGCTTTGATAGAAAGAAATTGCTGCGTTGTCATAGTGAATTCTTTGCTACCTCTTGAAGGTTCTCCCATTCAATTAATCCTGCTCAGTTTTTCTGGAGGGAAGCCCTTAACTATACTATATGCTCCCACTATGAATTAGGACATCTGTCCTTGCCTGCCTCTTCTCTTGCAGCATACTTTGGATTCTCTGGATGTTTGCAGTTTGCTAACAAAAGCACAGGAAAGTCAAGCCACTTGACCTCAAGTGGTTGTAAGAGCTTCTGCCTTATGATGGTTCCTCTTTCATCTAGTTTCTGGTGTGCTGCATTCACTCTTTGGATGTGTCCAGATGTTTTTTTGGTACCAGGGATTTTCTCTTATTTTTGTGTGTCTGCCTCAAGACAGTTATTGTGTTTAGTTGGCTTCTTTAAGAAAATACGAGTGTGCCCCAAGTTGGCTGTGAGTGTAATTGCTCTTGGAATTTGGGGCACTATGCATTCTTTTGTATGATACCTGTAAGTTTACTGCGGTGTAAAACGGAGGCAGTGACTGGAACATAGCATCCCTTGTTACCCGTGCTGAAGTCTGGTGGTACGAGTAATGCAGAGAATCTCATTTAAAATCCCGATTGATGTTTTTATGATGATGTTGATTAAATGGAGAAGATGCTGATTGGAACGCGGCGGTTTTAATAAAAAGTTAATGCGCAGCATAAGGAGAGCTTTGTTTGGAAATTGCACTGTATAAATTTGGAGGGCAAAATGGCATGCCGTCTAACATTCTCCAAATGGCCCTCGGCTAGATCTCCCCCTCCCCCTGGCATGCTAGCTCTCTATTGGCAGGGCTTAGCTTGGCTTTTTGATGTGGGCAATACTCAGAGGTAGTCTTAGTCAAAGGACAACAACAAAGGCAGCTGCGCTGGGTCCTGTGCTTGTGGGGGGGGGGGCTGACCCTACCTCCCCCCAAGGGAGGGAGAAAAGAAGAAGAGCAAGCACCTGCCACTGCTTGCACCTCCCCGATGTGGGGGTCACACAGGGTGAGGGCCACCCCTTGCTTGGTTCTGGTAGGAGGCTGGTTGGGTGGCTTAGGCAGTGATTCTCAGGTTGGGTTACCAGTTCTGGGTTGGGAAATTCCAGGAGATTTTGGTGGTGGAGACTAAGGATAATGGGGGTTGAGGAGGGGAGAGACCTCAGCAGGGTATAATGCCATAAAGTCCATCTTCCAAAAAGTAAAAATAGTAAAGGTAGCCCCCTGTGCAAGCACCGAGTCATTACTGACTCATGGGGGGACGTTGCATCACAACGTTTTCTTGGCAGACTTTTTTTTACAGGGTGGTTTGCCATTGCCTTCCCCAGTCATCTACACTTTACTGCCAGGAAACTGGGTACTCATTTTACCAACCTCAGAAGGATGGAAGGCTGAGTCAACCTTGAGCCGGCTACCTAAACCCAGCTTCCGCCAGAATCGAACTCAGGTCGTGAGCAGAGCTTGGGCTGCAGTACTGCAACTTACCACTCTGCGCCAGGGTATAATGCCATAAAGTCCACCTTCCAAAGCAGCCATTTTCTCCAGGTGAACTTACCTCTGTTGGCTGGAGATCACTTGTAGTACTGGGAGATCTCCTGGTCTCACCTGGAGGTTGGCAGCCCTGTTCTTGGCCCCCATCCTGGACTTTTGCCCAGGGACCCGATCACTAAGACCACTTCTGGCAACATTTAATCATGCATTCCCCATCCTATCCTTCTCAAGCAATGCTGTTCTAGAAGGGTTGTCCTATTCCTGAACATACAGTTAATGCAATCTGGGCTTTGATTGGCAGCTGCCCTCTGGATGCACGTGTTCTACTTTTAAATTGTGGTTCACAATGCTATCTCTTTAGTATAAGATAGAAAGGGGAGGGGAGAAAGGAAAATAAAGCTGTGTATCATTAGCATGGTGGTGGCAGTGCGCTCACAACACAAGGACTACCATAGTCAGTCTCATCCACTCTCCAAGGACTCAGGTAGAGGTCTTTCACATCACTGGATCCTTTTAACGGAGATGCCGGGGATTGAACCTGGAACCTCCTGCATGCCAACCCAGTGCTCTACCACTGAGCCACAGGTCCCCAGTTGCTTACTTGCACCTATTTCATATAGATATTAAATGCACAGAAGACATGATGGAACCCAGTCGAGCTTCACAGGGCAGTAACTCGCAGCCCCACCTTCTGTTAGCTACCCACCAGGAAGGTGTAGAGTCACATTTACAAGAGGATGCTTCGCTCTTAAAGTGTTCCTCCATGGAAACATTTTGGGGTGTATCCTTTCTTCCCTGCAGTGCCTGGAGATTTGCAAAGCCTTTGCACTCATTTGTTGTAGTTGCATTTTGACATTTCTTTTATGGTGCTTCAGGAACTTTTCAATGCAGATTCTCTCCTTCTTCTGGCGTATTTTCCCCCCACGCATACGCAGAGTAAAAATATCATAAATGAATACATTTTGGGATTTGTGCATGCGAGGGGTACTGTCATTGGATTGCACCTTGAAACCACCAAGTTGGCCCACAAGATCAAGCCTCCCATTTAAAAAAAAAGCTTTTTAAGGATGCCAAATGTCATAAGAGCAAGTAGAGTTTAGGCTTTAGAGCTTTGGAAAATGATAACGGTTGGTTGTTTTGGCTTGGCTGTGGAGGCACGCCAATCTGTCGCAGCGAAAAATCCAGAGAACTTGTCAACAGTAAATAAAACACGGGGTCTATTTTTAATCTCCAGCACAGCTTTTTAATGACTGAAAGCTTCCCTGGTGGTGGTTTGGAGTTTATTTTCCTGACAGACCTGGCTGGCCTTGAAAGAGTGGCTCTGCTAGTGGATAATTGAATGGGTGATAAATATCCTCGTTCTTCTCAAAGGATTTATCAATTAGCTTTCCTCTGTTTGTAAAGTGGCAGCCAGCTGCGAGTCCAGTCGTGGGATTGTGGATTTGCATATCTTTTTGTTAAGTCTATCTAAGGACATGCAGCTCTCTCATCAGTAAGGGTCTATTGCTGCGTGGGACAGAGCCAACACTGGTCTCTGTGTGAACGGAGAAACGGGGAAGTGGGGAATCAAATCTAAAGAGAGCACCTGGTCACTCCCTACCTGGTGAGGTGCCACCCTGGTTTTTTGGCCAGGTGAGTGGTGGTGGTGGGGACAGAGGGTGAAAGCGGGGATTCTCCTGCACCTCAGGGCATTATGAGGTCTCTAATCTCGGGATCCCACCCTCCAAATAGGTTTGGCAGCTCTGGCCTGGGAAATTCCTAGAGATTGGGAGTGGAGACTGGGGAGACTGGGGTTTGGGGAGGGAAGGGATCTCGGTGGGGTAGAATTAGGGTTACTAGTCTGCCAGTGGGAGCAGGGGATTCCCCGCTTTCACCCTCTGCGCCCCCCCCCCCACTCACCTGGCCAAAAAACCAGGGTGGCACCTCGTAGATAGAGATAGTGGTTGGAGTAGACTCAAACCTTGCTCATCTACTGCAGACCAACACAGCTACCCACCTGAAACCCTTCTGGAAGAGCAGCTGTATTGAGTGGCACCTCCCCTTCCTCTTAAAGGGGAATATGGAGTTTGTGCTGCTATGAAATTCACTCCCGGGCAGTCAGGCCACTTTTTGGGGAAGATGCATGGACGTGTTGCCCCTCGCTTTGTTTTGAAGTCCCAGCTCCATTCCTTTAAACTCTGATAATACTTCCCTTGAAGTCAACGGTCGCCATGGAAACTGGCTGCAAAGGGATGCAGCCAGTATCGATGCAAAAGAAAAGTCCAGGAGCTCGGCTGTTGGTGCTACAAACATGAGAGTCGCCGTCAGGATTTTAATGGGGTGGAGGATGCTTTGTTTTGGCCTGATGGGGACATGGAGCACGCACAGTGTGTGCATGGAGGTTTATTTGTAAAGTTTGTGACTCTTGAAGGAGGAAAGAGGTCACACAACATTTATAGCAGGGGAAGGGGTGCAGGCTGGACATATCAACTTCATTGGTGTGGTAGTTTTACTTGTGCAATCATTTGGAGTGCAAATGATTGCACAAGTAAAAGGAGGTGGGAGATATAACGTCACCTTGGCTTGCCCTCATGTCACCTCCCATTTGATGCAATCATTGCCCGTTTGACTCTGCTGTTCCTGTTCATTGTTCCTCCCTGTGCCTCTCCCTTGCCTTCTGGTTCCCAGTTCCCTGCACTCACCCACCCCTGCATTTTTCTTCCTCTGTGTATTGTGAGACCGTGTAGAAAACATTTCTCAGAGGCACCACAAAAATGTCCCCATAGTACTTAAAAGCCGACAGGCCAGACTGCTATTCTAGTTTGATATGATTTTTTGAGGACCAGTTGAAGTTGGAGGATACAAGATTGCATTTCAGAAGATATCGAGTAGACAGATCTACACCGCAAAGTTATACAAGTTTTATACCAGTTTAACTATCCCAACTCCCCCCCCCCCAAATATTTCCTGAGAATTATGGATTGTGTTAGCAGAGTTGCATAGTAGATGCAGAGAAGCGTTTGCATGTCTGAGTTGCAGAGTGTGTGCACAGAAAGGAACAAACTCACAACCGGAGTCTAGTTTAAGCTTGAGAGAAGAAATATGACTTCTTTGTTGCAAGAACTCCATCGAGGACAGGAAAGAGTAGAGATAGAACAGAATGCTATCTATCTAGTCTAGAGTGACAAGAGATCCAGGATGGCATGTCCTATACCCATAGTGGCAAGATGGAGAAGAAGGATGAAGAGAGGAAGGTGTGATGCAAGAAGGAAGCAAGTCCCTGAGAAAGCAATATACACTTCCAAGGGATAGCTTCAGGATAGCAGAAAGGATGGACAGAGCCTTGACTTCTCTATGGCCTGTTTTGCATGGGCGATTTGGGCCATACCTCTTCGGGTCTCCTTCCGAAGTCTGGACAATTAACCCCCCCTACAGATTTCAATGTGCAGTTTCAAGGGTTCTCTTCCAAGTTTTCTTCCCGCGCAGAAAAAGCACAGACAGAAAACGTGAAAGAAAGTCCCTGAAAAGCCGCAATGAATTCTGACGAGGGAGTTAGCCGTACAGAATTTGGAAGAAAACCTGAAGAGGTATGGGGCCAAAAGCAGCAAATAATCACTTGAGCAGAAAAGGCTTATCGCTCTGACTCTCTCATAGTCTCCCTCTGAAATCTGAGACTAGGGACGGGATAAAGTTCTTCACTTCTTACAGTTTGGTGTGAGCAGGCTGAGAAATCTCTGCTCCAGAGTCTTCATTTCCCACACCAAAACTACAGTTCCCAGATTTACCTGGGGGCAGAAAGTGACTATTAAACTTTTAAAGTCTGTGTTGTAGATATAGGCCCTTTTCACACTACTTACTTGCTTCCGAAACATCATGATACGTAGTGCAAAAAACACGGAAGATAGCGTCTTCTTGTGAGAGTTTTGTGCGATGTCGCACAAGTAGTGTGAAAAGGGCCATACTTTGCTGTCTAAATTTAAAAACAAGCCCTGTTGGTGTCTGCATCCTGCCTTGCTCCTTTCATATTTTGCAGTCATTGCCTATGTTTGGTAGCCTGCCCTATATGTGTTGAGGTCATCCCACAAAAGAGACTGTTATCTGTTTCCACTCTCCTTTTTTTCTTTTTGCTGTGATCTTCACAAGTCACCTTCTGCTACCCCCTTCCAGCAAAAGCATATTCAGAGTTTGCTTATCATTTCATTTGGAAGAAGAAAGGCTAGAAAAAAGGGGGGGGGGAGTGCATGGAGCTTTTATGTTTTTGTGCCCCCCCCCCACCATTCATGGGTGCAGGAGATGCAAGAAAGCAGCTCTGTCTGCAGAAGTGAACAGCTGGGCCCATTTCTATAAAAGCATTTTGAACAACAAAATGATTGCTCTGCTAATGAAGTCAATGCGCTAAATACATTCTCTCTGGACTAAATAGAGATTTTCATTTCTGGGCTGGGGGAAAAAAAAACCTTCTCAGCCTAATTTTGCCATTAGCGAAGCTTTTTGTAATCATAGCCACCTTTTTCTTCTATTTATGCCTGAAATGCAAAAAGATGGATGGATCTCTTAAAATGCTAAGGAATAATTCCCTGGGGGACGTTGCATCATTAGAGGTGTTGCCAGAGACGCCTTCTTGTAAAAGTCTGTCAAGCAAACATCATATATAAAGCTCGTTTTGAAATATGAATTTGCCTGAATTTTTGTTTCAGGGACAGTTTTTTTAAAGGAAACAAACCAAACCCTGTTTACTTGCTTTAATCTCTTTAGAGGGTGGACTATATGGTGTCACATCCCAGCTGATCTTCCTCCCCGCCCCAAACTCTACCTGCCACATGTTGGTCCCCCAGATCTACAGGAAATTCCCCACTTAGTGTTTTACCCAGTCTGGCATTTTCTTTTTACTCAATTAATGGAAGGTTGGCCTATGGCATGCCAAGTGGGTTGCTAAATGGCCTGCGCCATCTCCCAGCATCCTTCCTGGCGCTTGTGCCAATTTCTAACTGTTGAGACACCAACATAGACTTCATTTCTCCCCATGTAAAACCACCGAGTCTCATAGACGTTGGCTTCTGAAGCCTAGCACATTTTCAGATCAGAAGTGTGCAGTCAAAGCTTAGATGATTTCATTATACTTTATTTCTAGCAGCTTCTTTTGTACAGTTCTCTGCCAATTATGGCTTTGGTGATATCGCAAAGCTTATCCTCATATCCGGTAGCATTCTTTTCTTCCCTGTCTCTTGTAAATTGGGTTTGGAAGGGATTTGAAAGAGATAATAAGATCATAGAAATTTAGAGATGGAGAAGATATATTTAAAACCTCTCCCTCTCCCTTTGCATACCCCAAACCTGCTCCCCCATCAGTCTGCAAGCTTGCATGTGCTTAAAGGAGAGCAATTCCGCCAATGTTTAAACATTATTTCCATTGTCTTTTGCTTTTATTTTGTGTCTTGTGCATAAAAACTTTTGGAGAAGGGCATTTTGGAACAATGAGTGGCTTGTTTAGAGAGGAGAAATGATTTTGGTGGTCAGTTTGGGCCTGGGGGAAACTGAGTGGGAAGTAGGTTATATGATCTGCCCCCCCCCCCCAGTAAGTGGGTAGAACAGATATAAAGGGATTGTTGTGGCCTTTCTGTGCATTCCACAAAATGTGGGCTGTGGGGCAGCCAGCTAACAGCCAGCCTTTTTCAAACTCCTTGCCACGTGGTCTGTGAAATGGCAGGCACTCACCCAATGTTGTGATCTTCAGTCTTTCTATTATTTTCCCATTTAAAGTGACAATCGCCTTGCTCTGCTCAGGTATTTCTCTTGGTTACAGGCAGGGGTGCAGGGCCAGCACACCGTAAATACCTCACGAGATCCACTGGCATGTTTGCAGTTTGCCCTTGTGTGGTTAGAGTGTCAGGTTGGATCTGAGAGAGCCAGGTTCGAATCCCTACTCCGCTGTGGAAGTTTGCTGGGTAGTGACTTCGGGCCAGTCGCACATTCTCAGCCTAACCTACATCACAGGGTTGTTGTGGGGGGTAAAATGGAGAGGAGAATGATGTAAATTGTTTTGGTCTCCTCTGGGGAGGAAGGCAGAATATTGATGGAGTCAAGCAAGCAGGCAAACTAGCAAGCACGCTGTATCCACGCTGGGGTCAGGGAGGGCTGTATTCTTCCCTCTCTCTGTGGCTCCATGATCTGCCCCAAAGAAGCCTTGAGCAGCAGGCTGCTGGTTTGAGCCCTGCCTAATCACAAGGCCATTTGTAATGCCACGGTCTGCAGTCCCTCCTGCTCACAGTCCCCTTTGAACGTGGCGCTATGTCACAAGCCAGTTGAACGTGCGGTTGCATCCGAGTTTGGCAGGAGCCACGCCAGATCCTCATGTCTGAAGAGGCAGCTTACAGCCAGCACCAGGCTCCCTTTCAGCAAGGATAGGTCTTTGGGCAGAGGATGACTCTGGAGCTCCCTTCCAGTTCTATGATTCTATGCAGCAACCGGGCTGAAACTAAGTGGGTCCTGGTCAAGCCACTGCCTGGATTGAAGGCCACTTGGGCGGAGGCTCCAGAATCCCATGACGGGAGGAAAGGCAGGACGGAGAGGCAATAGAGTAAGCCCGGCATCCCAGGCAGCCCTCTGTCCTTGGTTTAATCATCAAAGAGCTCTTTCCAGAAAGAGAGAGAGAGCTGCCTTTGGGTTTAACCCCCACCGCCATGTATCCTAGGTAACAGGCTGTGTAGTTGAGAACTACTGACTTTGATTCCGGGAAGAAAGGGGATGTGGTGAGAATGTAAAAGAAGAGCCTGTTAATTTCTGTCAAGATTAAGGATATTTTAAAAAAATCTGACAGGGGATGATAAGGCGTTATGCAAACTCTCTTTATCGGCTGAGCTGCATCTCTATGTGGTGTTGAAGTCCGATGAATCGGATCGAGCCTGGAAGGTTCACATTCACGTTCTGTTTCTTCCATCTCTCGTCGCTCGACGGGGGTATGCGTGCATGGGGAAAAGTTCCTGCAGGATTAGTTCTTGCCTTGACAAATGTTATTTATCCCGGGAGCCAGCCCCGCAATTTGGAAGCCAGACTCATTTTTCAGCCTTCAGCATTTCACATTGGAACAATTGTATTTTCTAACATTTGCACCCACAAAATCTAACCCTTAGCTCATCACACATTCAGATAACATTGCTCAAGCTGTGACAAAAAGTGTTGTAGAAAATAAATAAAAGGGTAAACCTGATTGTCATGATTAAAACAGATATCAAACTTGGGTTGCCAGCTCCAGGTTGAGAAATTCCTGGAGATTTAGGGGGGCAGAACCTGGAGAGGGAAGGGGTTGGAGGGGAGGGACCTCAGCTGAGTATAATGCCATAGAGTCTGCCCTCCAAAGCAGACATTTTTTTCCAGAGCAACTGATCTCTATTGCCTGGTTATCACTTGTAATTCCGGGAGATCTCCAGTCACTGCCTGGAACTTGGCAAGCCTATACCTAATTTCTCTCCAGTTTCTCAGAATCCTATTATTGCTTCAAAAAGCTCAATTTAATTAAAAGTCGGAGCCAGACTAGAAATCAATTGGTTAAGAAATAAATCTATCCTCTGTTGCTGAACAGTGTAAAGTTACATTTACATATAAACAAGCAATGACAAGAACTTCATGCACGTTTATTTTTATGCAATACAGCACAAACATTCTGATGTGAAATGAAAATAAGATTTGGGTTAGATCCAGCCAACTTTGTTTCTCAGTCTTGGCCAATTCTCTTCCTTGTAACCGCCCCCGTTCCAAGTGGATTTTGTCTGTGAACATCCCACGATCCCATACATCGCCTTTTTTAGTGGTCAAACTCCCTTTTTCACTTGTAGGAACCGGTTGGATTCAACTCTTTGTACTTCAGTTGAGAATTGCTGAGACACAGTAGAATAAAATCACTTCTGAAAATACTGCTTCACAATGAAATTTCTAGGCACCATGGTGACCTGGTACCTGGGATTTGTTGAATTCTGTGCTAGCAAGATTGCAGCTTGAGGACTGGATGGAAAGGCAGAATTTGGCAGAATACACAGCCATTAAGAGGCCAAGCAACACATTCAATAGGAGGTATATAAATTAGTCGCCTCTGTGAAGCTATTCACAGAGTCTCTCTACACAAGACATCTTACATGGGACGCTCAAGTGAAGGGAGATGCAATGTTAGCCAGGAAGTGTAGTTTTAAAAGATAGAGCTGACAGAGATCGCTCCTCAGAGGGTTTGCTAATTTCACTTTTGCCTCCCTGAAGGGGAGGTGAAATTGACAGGGCCTTCCAGGAGGCTAAAATGAAATTAACAAACCCTCACAGCCTCAGGGACAATTTAAATCTGGAAAATTGTGTGTGCACATGTATGGGGGGGTATTACCCCCCTCCCCAGCACTGCTCCTGAGACAGGTAAAAAATTAAAACGTTAGTAGATCTGATCATGGATTTCCTGTATCATGTATAACTTTGGTCCAAAGCCTACGGCAGGATTAGTTTTTGGGATTTCTGCAGCTGTGACTGAAAAGAAATTGAGGACAAGCAACTTGCCTTTTTGCCGTCTATGGAACAGGAGATTTTCCTATGGCCAGTTCACCAATTCTGGTTGTAGGCAAAAGGATACTGGCTAGAGCTTATGCCCCAAAGCCAAAGAATATGTGAGATATCAAATCAGCAAGCCATCACAACAGATTTGCATCTGGGATACAGATGTGGGAGCTGAGAATCCAGGTTACAGGCCAGGAAAGAAAACAGGATGTGGTTTGGGCCAGTGGCAAGGAAGTTATAAGCACTCTTGCATTTCCACATGAAAAGTGGTGCTGGCAGCCAAGCCCTCCTGCTCCGTATTTGCTTCATTTCTGGAGGTTACTAGGATCCACATTATGGCTGGAAAAAGCAGTGTGCGGTCATATTGGAAGTGAAATAGATAAACTGATTTGGAGCCAGTTAGTACAGAGGAGCTGCTATTTAACAGTTTTAAAGAGCTCATCTTCCTTGACGGGACCCAAGAATGGTAGAAAAGTGGAATTCTTTTCTCCCATCTGCTCAAAGCGTGCACCAGGAGAAGGCTGAGTTACTACCAATATCTTGTAATCTTCATTTGTCATTCCCCTGTTTTTTTTATTTTCTAGATTGGCCCAAAGCTGCTTTGTTTTTTAAAATAGAAATATGTACACATTTCTCTCTTAAAAAACCCATTTTTTCTTCAAATCATTTGGAGACAAGGACTTGGGATCCAGAAGTTTGGGGATCTTAATCCTGCTTGGACCCTTCAGTGTAGCAATCAGTTGGCACGAATCTTTAGGCACTGGTGGTACATGCACAGATCTGTTCTTGTCTGTCAAACAAAAAATATTAAAAGGCAATGCCTGATAGAGTACTTGTGTTTGAGGCATGCAAGAAAAGATGTGTGGCTCAATGTGGACACTAGAGGGTGCTGTTGTTCTGCGTAACTCCAGACCTCCATAGACAAAAGCTGCCGCAGTGAAAGATTGTTGGTTCCGTTTCGGCAGCTGGGTGAATCTGGCTGGGTGAACCTTCAAGTTTTGCATCTGAAGCCCTTTGTAAACTGTAGGCAAACTGTTTCCTGCTTGGCGGGGGTGAAAGAGAAAGGGGTAGGGTTTTTTTTGTTTGTTTCTAAAACTTTGTGAGGTTTCTTCACCCATATTGTTTAATAAGCTTTCCTTATTGCAATTACTTTGTATTCCCCCCCCCCCTTTTCAGTGAGAAACATTTCTGGCTGTAGCCTCTTTACTTTCCATCCAGTAGTGATGGCATTTTCCTGGCTTGTACCCTTTGCCCACCAGATGCACTTTGCCATGTTTCAGACAGATCGGCAAAAGGGTCCCAGTTTTAGAGACAGTCTGAGGCAAAAATGCAGGGAATATTCATTTGCTGTTATCCCGGCTTTCTCCCCCCTCCCCTCCCCCTCCCATTTGTTTGGAAATGAATGAGCATTCCTATGAAATAGTATTATCAGGGGTGTGTCTAGATTGCACTAAAAGACCCCTGAAAACTGCCACCCGCTTCCTGTTCTCCAATCATTATGCATTACGCAGATTTGCATGGTTTCTCTTAGCTGGAATAATTTATTCTGCAGTTCTTACTTGTGGGGAAAGTTTATCCAGCTTCCGCCAGTGGTAAGAATGAGCAGAGTTATAAAGGGTGCTGGAGCCCCACTCTGGAAAGATTCAGCCACGCTTTCCAGCTCCTGGGGCTTTGCCAGGAACACCTAGGGTTGCCAGATCCAGGTTATGAAATTCATGGAGATTTGGTGTGTGTGTGTGGACCCTGGAGAGGGTGGGGTTTGGGGAAGGGAGGGACCTCAACTAGGATTGCCAGGTCCCCCGACCCCCCAGGCAGGAAGTCGGAAGCCTGGCACCCACCTTCACCTTTCATCTTCTGTGCACACTCTGCATATGTGCTCACAGCCCATGTGATGACATCACTTCCGGGAAGTGATGTCGTCGCGGGGGTAACATGCTGCCCTGGGAGTGCCCCCGTGCTCCACAGTGGCCAAATTCGAGTTGAATTGGACCTAATTGGGCACAAATCGGCCCGAATCTGGCTGCTGCAGAGCTCGGGAGTGTTGCTGCACTCCACAGTGGCTCCATTTGGCTGCAGCAGCATGCAGGAGTGCTCTGCACCTCCCAGGAGTGTACCGTGCTGCCAGGTAAGTGGGGTGGAGGATGGGAGTGAGGGATCCCCTACCCCCAGCAGGGGACTGGTAACCCAAACTTCAGCAGAGTCCTATCGAGTCCACCCTCCAAAGCAGCCATTTTCTCCAGAACAACAACTCTCTGTGGCCTGGAAATCAGTTGTAATTCTGGGAGATCTCCAGCCACCACCTTGAGGCTGGTAGTCCTTTCAATCACATACTTTCAGATTAATTTGTGGCCAGAATTAACTGCCGCAGCAGTTAATCCGTTTTAGATGGCTTAGCGTCAACAGGGAACGAGAGGCAAATTTGTGGAGAAGAGGTCCATCCACAGCTATTAACCATGCCACCGAAATGGAGCTTCCATGTTCAGAGGCAGTATCTTTCTAGAGTTTGGTTTCTTGAGGGGGTCAATAACAGGGGGAAGCTTTGACCTCTGACCCCTGATTGTAGCGCTTCTGGGGGCATCTGGTTGGCCAGCAAAGGGAATGGGATGCTGGGATAGACGGGCCTTTGGTCTGATCCAGCTAGACTCTTCTTGTGATCTTAAGAATAAAAGCTGGCAACTTTTGCTTTTCTTTTAACGTCAGAACTGAGATGCCAAGAAATGGACTTCTTTGCCGAGTGTGGCACTCTGCAGCTGATACATGTATAAAGATTTTTTGTACCAAGCTACGATTCTGTATCTCAAACCCAGTATTAGTCTGTTTTGACTGAGAGGAACCTGCACGCCTCAGGCAGAGAAGGGATTTATGTATTACCCGTTACCTCGAGACCCTTTTAACTGGAGATGCCGGGGACTGAACTTGGGACATTCTGCGTCTGAGTCACCTGTCGTGCCACTGAGCTACCTGCCCTTTCTCATGCTCCTTTGGTATTATGACATGCCAACATCCCTGAGCATTATGTAGGCAAATAAGGTTATGCAACTTCAATCTCAATATTTTTAATTAAAACTAGAGCCGTAGGAGGGTTTGCTAGCGGGATGCTATGCCGGTTGATTATCCTCTTCAAAATTGTCCGTGCATCTTTTGTTTATTCCACCCCCCCCCCTAAATTGACAGGTTTCTGGCTAGCAGGTGCTAAAAGTTTAAAAATAAGCTGCCTACCTGTGAAGAACTTTACGTTAATAACCATAATTCCACTTGCTAGAAAATGTTTCAGCTACTCTTTTGGAGATTACCTCCCTGCACCACCATTCTCTCTGAATTCTACTTCCATTTCCTTTCAGGCTTGGAGGACAAAAAGGCCTGTGTTTAAGGTGCTTTCATTAATCTTAACTAGCACTAATTAGAATATCTGGAGTAAGCTGTTGTGCCTGATCGTTATTATTCTTTTTTAAAAAACAGCGCATAGTACATTTGCACTGCATTGCCAACGTCACCTTAAAAAGCTGCAGCGCTGTGGAAAAATACGGCCCGTGGACTGCAGCATGGTACAGCATCGGTGCACCATGGAAACAAGGAGCCTTTGGGAGGGCGCTTGGAAGAAGGAGGTCTGAAATTCCACTAAGAGGCAAAAGTGCCAGGATTTTAACACAGTCCTTCTGAGATGGGTTTTGTGCACAGAACTCGGTTTGGATTTTGCAAGCAGAGTGCAAACTGGGCATTGAACAGGGTTTCTCCGGAGAATTCCTAAGTCGTATTTTTTTTTAAATATGTGATTCATGTTATTTCTCTCTAAAAATACTTTTCGTATTCCCCAGTAGCTAACCTGAAAACAAGGACATGTCTCCAGTAACCCAGCGCTCATACTGAGGATCTCTGTCCTCCTTCCCCCACTGTTACCCTTGCCGGATGCTCCTCTTCACCCTGCAATAAGTTGTCTCGGTTTACCTGCAGTAGCCTCGGTTTAAAAGCTGAGAAGGGTTTTAGAGTGGGCCAAGCATAACTGTCCTTTCATCGATAGCTCAGCTGCTGCACGGCTGACTTTGTGGGTTCCTGCACTTGCATTTCTATGCATGGCCCCGAGACCGGATGCATCCATTCTCCAGAGATTTACGGTGCAATCCTATGCAAGTTTACTCCAGTCTAAGCCCATTGAAGTCAATGAGTTTAAACTGGAGTAATTCTGCATAGGATTGTAATGATAGAGATCTAGGGGGATCCTGACCCCAAAAGAACGATGAAACTTCGAGAACAAGGCTGCAGGGTTGCCAACCTGCCGCTGGGGCCTGGAGATCCCTGGGAATTACAACTGATCTCCAGATAGCGTTGCCAGCTCCAAGTTGTGAAACGCCTCAAGATTTTGAGGGTGGACCCTGGAGAGGGTAGTGTTTTAGGGAAGTGGGACCTTAACAGGGTATAAGGCTATAGAGTCTACCCTCCATTTTCTACAGGGGAACTGATTTCTCTGGCTTGGAGTTCAGTTGTAATTCTGGGACATCTCCTGGCCCCACCTGGAGGTTGGTAACCCTATCTCCAGATGACAGAGCTCAGTCCTCCTTGCGAAAATGGCTGCTTCAGAGGGTGGACTGCATTGCATTATCTCATGGTGAAGTCCCTCCCCAACCCATACCCTCTCCAGGAATTTCCTAACCTGGAGTTGGCAACCGTATGCTGCATGAACCCTCATTTGTCAGTGAACGGGGCTGTTCCTTGGATGCAGCCCCCATCCTTATCAAATGAGCAGATTGCTGGGTTCTTATTTTCCGCTTTGGCATTGATGTGACTTCACTCATTAGTGAAGCGTCAAGATGGGCCCAAGGAACCATTGCTTAATGCCTCTCCCAGAGGAGGGGCCCACCCTTGGCGTCCTGAGAAGGTCAACCCGGCCAGCTTCTTCTGTGTGGTTGTAGAATGCCACTTTCTTTTTTACCTTAGAAAAATGACTGCAGGAAATTCCATCTTGAGGATTGCCCTCAATCGGTCCCCTGGTAGCGGTACTCAGGTTGTTCGTGGATTTTTTTTAGACCTCCCCCACAGGTGCAGCGCAAACTCCACATGACGTCAAGTGCCTGTGTCGGAAAGATGAATGCTTCGCTGCAGCCGTGAAGCCTCAAGGGCTCAAGGTGGAAGGGGAAGGAAGTCGTTGAGTGTCCTGGTTTTAAAAACTACAGCAAATACCCTAGAAGGCAGGCACGTGTGGGGTGGAGGGCGGAAGGGTCCCATTTCTTGTGCGCCGCTGATGGGAGGTGACGTTTGAAATCATCACATCATGTTCATATGTCTATAATTAGTGCTCCGTTCGTGAAGAGGAAAAAACTGACTCTCAGAGAACTCTCACAACCGCGAATGAGATCGGGCACAACTTTTTGCATAAACAACAGACTACGACATTAACTCATTCATAAAAGCACTGCAGTTGTGGAAAATATGAATATTCTCCCACCTCCAGTGCGGGTAGTGGCACCTATAAGAACATAAGAAGAACTCTGAAGGATCAGACCAGCGGTGCATCTAGTCCAGTATCCCAGGTCACACAGTGGCCAACCAGTTCCTTTGGAGGGCCAAAAACAGGGCATAGGTGCCAAGGCTTTCCCCTGATGTTATGTCCTGGCACTGGCATTTGGAGGTTTATTGTCTCTGAATGCGGAGCTTCTCTTGAGTCGCCTTGGCTAGTAGCCACTGACAGATTTATCCTCCATGAATCGGTCTAATCCGCTTTGAAAGCTCTCTGTGCCTGCAGCCATCACTACATCTTCTGGCAGCGAATTCTACAATTCAATCCCTTGTTAATAAATACTTCCTTCTCTCTGTCCAGAATCTGTTACCCATCAGCTTCATTGGATGCCCTGAAGATGAGCATATGCCAGTGCCAGTCCGCTCTGCCATCTCCGGACTCTACCACTTCGTTCTTCCGTCTATGAGTCTCTCTACACGAGACATCTTACACGGGGATGCTAAAGTGTAGGGAGCTGGGAAGCGTAGTTTAATAAGACAGAGACGAAGGCTCTGTCAATTTCACCTCCCCTTTGGGGAGGCGAAGATTAAATTAACAAATCCTCTGAGGAGCAATCTCCATGGGCTCTGCCTTTTTAAACTACCCTTGCGTAGAGAGGTGAAATGGACAGAGCTCTTTTTAAATTACGCTTCTCGGCTAACATTGTGTCTCCCTATACTTGAGCATCCCCGTGTAAGATGCCTCGCGTAGAGAGACTCTATGCAGAGTAGGTATAACTGTGGATGAAGTGGGGCAGCCGGCCTTCACCCATCTCTGGCAGTCCCTAGCCTAGCTTAGAGCCCGTGGCTGGTGGCTGGTGCTGTCCTTGGTTTCTTAGGACCTTTCTAGTCAGGATGTCAGTGGAGGAGCCCTCCCTGCAACTGACTAGCTTTAAGGTGAAGCAGATGCATCCCAAGGATGGCGAGCGGTCTTTGCTCCTGTTTTCCTAAGCCCGAGATACTGGTCTGCAAAAGGCCAGTTGATGCCCCTGGGTGCTCACAGATGTAGCCGCTTCGTACATGCTCAGAGGTACACAGCTCTTTATCATTTATGTATATGCCTTGGAATGGCTCTTCTTGCTCCAAGAGAGGTTTGTAATGCAAGTGGAAAATCTGCATTGGCCAGAATGCTCATTGGTAACACAAATGCCTCTCCTCTGGTTTATTTCTCCTCCACACCAGCAACAGGGCCGAGAGTTAACATGAATACTGCAAAAAGAGACTCTAAGACGATGTGTGAAAGCTCTCCCAGGACTAGGACACACTTCTGTGAGCTTCACAGAGATCAGGAATGTCAAATGGCTCCCGCCTCACCTGGATATCTTAGCAATTTTGCACCAAAATCTTACTGGGGAACGGGGTGTGGGGGGGAGCTGTTTCTACTTGGCAATTCTACATTTATTTTTAATTTGACAGTCTTTGACAAGGGAAATGAACGTGACGCTTATTAGTCACTTGCTGTATTTTGCAGCTCTGAAGAAGTTAGTAAGACTCTCTCTGTGTGTTAATTAATAAGCAAGCAACGCAGCGAAGGTCTCTGTGAACGGCAGATCAGATTTGCTACATCATTCCTGTGCTTTGGTTAATGTAATTGAGCAATGTATTAGTGTCTGCATATAGTCTGTAATTTCTTTGGTGTATCTCAACGTTTTGCAAAGGATATTTAGGAATTCCTCTCCGGCAAGTATCAGCTCCTAGAAAAGAATTTCCCAAGAGCCAAGGAAAGTGTGTAGCAAGTCCTCCGCAAACATACATGGGGAAAGGAGCACTCCTGTAGAGCAAATGGCCTGTGATCTTAGTACAGTGTAGAGGGCACAGGATAAAAGTTTGTTAGATTTTAACTTCACCTCCTACAGTGGAATCCTAAGCATTTCACTGTTCGTTTATCTGTCTCCTCAAGATATCCCCACCATAAAATGGAGGTTGAGGTAAGCCTGGTTCACGCACGCATGCAAAGGGGTAGCCGTGTTAGACTGTTATAGCAACATAAAGCAAAAGTCCAGCGGCATCTTAAACATCTAACAACCCTTATTTTAGTCTAAGCTTTTGTGAATCACAGCTCACTTCCTCAGGTATCTGAAGACTGGACTGTTGTTTCATTTCACGTACTCATAGGCACCATTTGATTTCTCTCCCCTTAATGGTAGGCTCCATTGCATTTGAGATAATGCCACGGGTCCGACAGCTATGGCGTTCATACCTGTGATCATGGTTCATCGGCCATTTAACTTACAGGGAAATTTCCCAATGGGACCCTGCCCAAGGGGGCTTCTGGGGGCCAAGTCCCAGCAGCTCTGCCAGTGCCTCCAGGGGCCAGTTGGTTCTAGGGTTGCCAGCCTCCAGGTGGTGGCTGGAGATCTCCCAGAATTACAATTCATCTCCAGGCGACAGAGCTCCCCTGGAGAAAATGGCTGCTTTGGAAGGTGGACTGTGTGGCATTATACTCTGATGAGGTGCCTCCCCTCCCCAAACCCCACTGTTTCCGGGCTCCACCCCTCAAATCTCCAGGATTTCCCAACCTGTATCTGGCAACCCCACGTGGCTCAGACTCTCCAGTTGTGATGGGTCTCAGCTCACCAGTTGTCTGCTGCTGCATTGCGGCAAAGGGTGAACCATTTCCCAACGTCAGCAGCCCTTGAAGTGCTGGCTTGGAGGAGCTGCTCAGGTGGGCTCGTTCCAGGGCCCTTTTCACTTCTCAATCTGCTCCAGCCCGTGAGGGCCCATTAGCGCTGTCGTGACAGCGTTTCCCGCTGTCAAACTGAACTTATGAGGCTGCTGCTATGCCAAGTCAGGCCATCAGTCCTTCTTGTGTCTGCTCTGATCACCAGTGACTTTTCAGGGTCTCGGGCAGAGAAAGTTCTTTCCTGCGCTAGCTCCCCAGGATCTTTTTGAACTGAAGGTACCAAGGACTGAACCTGGAGCCTGTGGCACACAAAGTGTGCGCTCTGCCACTGAGCCATGACGAGATCTTTGAAATCATTCCCAAACTCTGATATGTGCTGAGTGATCCTTAAAGGACAGTTGGGGCGGGGTGGGGGGGGAGAGGGGAGAGACTTAAAATGCTGCTTAGAAGAATTTAAATGTAAATCAGGGATCAGTCCATGTTGCAAGGCAGATTTTTCTAAGAATAGCTTGGGTTCTAGCTGCATCTGGTGCCTTCTTGGGACTAGAACTATCAGTAGACACAAATAATTCATGCATAAGAGAAAGGCATGAGAGAGGGAAGAAGAGGGACAGTTCTCTCTGTTTAGTGCTTCTAAATATTGTTTTGTTTTGCCAGCGGGTATGATTGACAGGCTTATTCACATTCAATGACCAAGAACTTCACAACCCCTTAGAGATAATGCTAGCTGAGAAGAACTTTGTCATGAAATAACAGTCCCCTCTCATTTAGCTATATCACAGATAGTCCAAATAATGGACTGAGTATTACTTCGAGCATCATTCCCCCTCCTTTAATTGCAGTTATTGGGACAATTAAAGCATTACTTTTTAAAAAATGTAACCATGTAGGATCAGGCTCAGTCTAAACTTAAAGGCAAAATTGCTGGCCATTGAGGGATAGCCACTGAAATGGAAAGGGGTGGGAGAGAGGGCAGGGGCAGCAGGGCTGGGAAACCAGCATTTTGTTTATCTTAATTACATTTTTGTCCCACCAAGGAAGTAGGGCGGCATACGTGCTCCTCCTTCTGGCCTCAAAAAAAGAACCCTGCAAAGTAGGATGATGTGGCTGTCTCACGTCAACCAGAATACTTGAGCAAGGGTTAGACTGAGGGTCTTGCCCCAGTCTACCTCCAGTCAGTACTTACAGGTGGGTGGCTGTGTTGGTCAGGGCTGGATCGATGGGGGGGGCGGGGGGGGTAGTCTGCCCCCGGCACTGCTGCCAGCCCTGGGGGCGCGCAGGCAGCAAGACAGGGGGTGCGCTTGCCGCATGCCCCTTGTTCTGCGAAGCTGGCAACAGCAGCACAGGTGGCTGGGAGGCCACCTGCGCCATTTGCCTGCCCTGCAGGACAAAGGGTGCATGGCAAGCCGGCCACCCCTTGTCCTACGGGGCAGGCGAATGGCACGGGCAGCCTCACAGCCACTCGCGCTGCTGCTGCCAGCTCTGCAGCGCGCCGGGACAGCCGGCTTGCCGCGGGGCAGCATGCACCACCTGCGTGATGACGTCACGGAGCGACGTCATCACGCGTCGCCAGGAGTGTGTGCATGCTGCGCGGATGCGCAAGTAGCCAGACTTTGGTTGCCCTGGACGCCAGCAACCGTAGATTGGGCCCTGGTCTTGGTCTGCAGTCGACGAGCAAGATTCGGGTCCAGTTGCACCTTAAAGACCAACAAGATTTCCAGGGTGTGAGCTTTCAGGAGTCAAAAGAAAACAAAAATGCCGTTCTGTCCTGTGACATGAACAACTGAGACTATCTACCCAGGGAACAAAATTTGAGTCCAGTCGCGCACCACACAGACTGACAAAATTCTCTAAGGTATAAGCTTTCGTGTCACTTTGGCAAGTGATAAAACAAGCTTTTATTCACAAAACCTTGGAAAATTTTGATGGTCTCTAAGGTGCTACTGGGCTCAGATTTTGCTCCCTGGGATGTGCGGTTCTGATCTTTTTTGTGTTCGGGATCAAAGAACTGAACAGCATGATTTTTTTTCTTTTTGCCTATTTTCTGTTGCTATATACTGGATTATGTGTGTGCACATTTGGATACATAATATACAAATACTATGTAAGTACCGATTTTGATACATCTTGAGTGCATAAAACACACACACACAAAACACACCCCCAAATGTACACAGGAACTTGGAGTGCATCATCACAAGGACGTGGATTGGATCACTTGATGCAGCGGAACTGGAACAAGTATGGGATGGAATGAATATGACGTCCATCTGACTTTATGACTTTCAAGAAGAGATAAGCTGGGAGAGAAACAAGGTTGCTTGTAGCAGCTGCCTGCATTCGCCCAAAGGGCCCTGTTCAGACACGTCGAAGAAGGCAATCTGAGGATCTCAGTGGGGTTTATTTCCAGGTGCCATTTGCACTTTTGGATGTCTCTGATTTTTATTTTGTTGCGTTTTTGACCCGGCTTTTCAGCCCAGCTGGGTCCCAGAGTTGCTTGCAGGAATACATATCCAACTTTAACGACAAAATGGAGCACCGAATGATCCTGGGGTTGAGCAGTGGAGGATGGGGAATCTCAGCAGAACTCAATCCAGACGTGATGGAAGGGTGCCTAGGGTTGCCACCCTCCAGGTAGTGGCTGGAGTGTTCCCAGAATTAAAACTGACCTCCAGGCCACAAAGATCAGTTCCCCTGGAGAAAATGGCTGTTTCGAATGGGAGACTCTATGACACTGAGGCCCTTCCCCTCCTCAAACCCTGACCTCTCCAGGCTCCACCTCCAATATCTCCAGGAATTTCCCAACCTGGACATGGCAACCCCAGTGCCTGGCTGCTTCCTGCCCTCCCTCTGAATGCCTTTGGAAGATGGAAGGATGGGAGATCTCAGCTGGAGTTGGAGGAGCACCTGGCAGCTAGGTGTAGTGGTTAAGAGCGGCAGGACTCTAATCTGGAGAGGCAGGTTTGATTCCCCACTCCTCCGCTTGAAGCCAGCTGGGTGACCTTGGGTCAGTCACAGCTCTTTCAGAGCTCTCTCAGCCCCACCCACCTCACAGAGTGTTTGTTGTTGTGGGGATAATAATAACATACTTTGTAAACCACTCTGAGTGGGTGTTAAATTGTCCTGAAGAGCGGTATATAAATCAAATGTTGTTGTTGTTGTTATTATTATTATTATTCCTTTCCTCTCTTGGCGGCCCCATTGATGGCAGTTAGAAGTTTATACTCGTAAGATTGCATAATTTTTACGCTGCTCCACTTTTACACAGGATGGAACTTCACCAGAAATGTGGTTCTGTAATTCTTTTTTTCTTTACCCCAAAGTTTTCTTTTATCCTTTCAAGTAAGCTTTGGAATATGATCCACAGACTGGTAGAGGCCAAGGGTGGCTGCTTTACTCTTTCCCTCTGATTGTTTGTATGCTCAAAATTGCCCTCTCCCAAGCTGTTTTTCTTGTACACTCAAAATAGACCTCCCATAAGTTGCTTTTTCTCTCTGAGAGGTAAATGATACAGGGAATGAAGCAACGTGGGTGGGGGATTGAGTTTAGACAAATGGCAAAGAAGGCAAAGTGAATGTCCCATCGCAGGCATTTGCTCAACCAGAAACCAACCATAGCTGCTTTACGTGATAAAGTATGTTGTCGATCCCATCCCTTCTCTTTTACGTCCTGCTTTTATGCCTCCTTGACCTTGCTGCCGATGACCTCTGCCTAATTATATGCTGCTTGTTTTATTGCAGATGGTTTTAATCAGGGCTTTTTTTCTGGGAAAAGAGGTGGTGGAACTCAGTGGGTTGCCCTTGGAGAAAATGGTCACATGGCTGGTGGCCCTGCCCCCTGATCTCCAGACAGGGGAGTTGAGGAGGGCAATCTCAACTCCCCTCTGTCTGGAGATCAGGGGGCGGGGCCACCAGCCATGTGACCATTTTCAAGAGGTTCCAGAACTCCATTCCCCCGCGTTCCTGCTGAAAAAAAGCCCTGGTTTTAATTGTTTGCTACTGTCATTGCCTTAAAATATATTCTTGCTGCAGTTGCCACTGACCGTTTTCTGTTATACTTCTTCGTTTGTAAGCTGCCTTGGGGGGCCCAATGCTGTTTGAGAGAGCAGGATGAAAACGTCTCCAATAAAATACCATGAAAGGCCCTTCCCTCGAGGGAAACGGATCAGCCAAGCTGCACATAAACAGAGTTCGGCTCTAGCTGCGGGGAGCGGATCTTGGGGAACTAGCCTCCCGGTTGTCACAGGCAGAAGTAAGCGCAGCTGCATTTTCAAGCCTTGCACCTGAAGTGGAGGGGTTTTGTCGTCGCGCTGGAAAATAGCGATGGGAACGAAATCAACAAATTTAACCGAATCAACACAAGCCACTCTTGAATCTAATTTTAGGTGACTCGTCCCCCCTCCCCTTGCCTTGTCTTGCTGGCATCTGCTCCTAAAAAAATCTCGCTCTTATACAGCCCAATAAATCTTCACTGCCTGTTGCTGAGCTGCTGAAGGGATGGTGAGAGGAGAGAGTCAAAATGAGAATCAGCCTCTGGTCTTGGACAAATCCCCTGGCAACCCGGTCTCAGGTCCACTCTGGGCTCCTGTGGGTGGCCTTAGAGCCAAGCTACAAGTGACAAATGACACTTGAATGGCAAGTGAACAGACTCACATGTATTCCTGTGAGCAGGGATCACAAGTGTCATTCGTAGCTTGGCCCATAGGCCAATCACCAGGAGGGACGAATGAATTTTCCTTCACTTCTGGTCACATCGCGCCATCGTTTCTGTGCTGATCTGCATGTAGGCCTTTTGTTCCTATGGGGTTCTGAGCCTCCCTTTAGAATTTTTCAAATGTTTCACTCAAAAGTCTGTATGTGAATGCGTGTGCTACTCAGCTGTTCAACAGGCCATTTCACATGCGATTTTGCACACATCCAGGGTCTCATTTAATCTAGGCTGCTGACCATCGCACATAGAGTGCTGCCATGCCAGAGATCTGTAGGCTGGGGCTGGCGCACATATTGCACATGTATCTGTAAGCATGCAAAGTCCCATAAGTTACATAAGTAAGTTCTTTTGTCCTGCCAGCATAAATTGGGCCTGAAACCACCTCAGTGCAGGAGGGAGGTTCTTCAGGCTTCTCTGAGTTTATAAAGATTATCATTGATCCAGGGAAATAGCAGCAGCTTCAAATCCAGTCTGAAGTCTTGAATGGAAGGGCTA
The DNA here is from genome assembly GCF_028583425.1 of Eublepharis macularius. Lineage (NCBI taxonomy): Eukaryota > Metazoa > Chordata > Lepidosauria > Squamata > Eublepharidae > Eublepharis > Eublepharis macularius. The sequence goes on from NC_072806.1 coordinate 9,299,075, forward strand.
AGCATTTTCCTATTAAAATATAGAGCTCCCTCCCTCCCTCCCTCCCTCCCTCCCTCCCTCCCTCCCTCCCTCCCTCTCTTTCTTTCTTTCTTTCTTTCTTTCTTTCTTTCTTTCTTTCTTTCTTTCTTTCTTTCTTTCTTTCTTTCTTTCTTTCTTTCTTTCTTTCTTTCTTTCTTTCTTTCTTTCTTTCTTTCTTTCTTTCTTTCTTTCTTTCTTTCTTTCAGGACAGACAACTGTCCTCCTTCCTGCAATGATTTGTGCTTAATCTAATACTCTCTTACTCTTTCACTCTCCGTTCACTCTCCCCAAAGCGAAATGGCCAGGCAGGAGGACAATCTGTTTCCCATTTTTCCCCCTCCTCTTGCAATTTTCCATAAAAGGCACAGCAGAAAAGTGTTAAAGTGTTGGCAAAGGAGAGGAGGTGAGGGGGGTGGGGGTGCTACCACACAAAGAATCCTTGCACACTTACAGACAGCTGTGTAAAAAAGCTTAGCAGTATTCCTTCGAATGCCTGGGGTTTTAAGCCAGTCCTGCACTAGAGGCAAAATGCCTTCGTCAGAGGTTTGATGTTGTAGGCACTTAATGATCACTGGCTTATGGAGCTCTTAAGGAATAATCTGTGCACTCTGGATGGGTCTTGGGATGCCCACTTTAAAAAAAAAATAAGATGTTCTTTGCAGCTCTCTCTCGAGGACTTACACTGAAATCCTAAGCAGTGTTAGACTGGCGTATTTTAGACTGTATGTATGTCCCAGGCATAGACTGGAGTTAGACTGTATGTATGTTCCAGGCAGGTTTGTATGTTCCAGGTATATAATACACACACACACATTTGTGTGTATATATGTATATATATGTTCATAAGATCATAAGCCCTCATAAGATCATAAGAGCAGTTCATATAGCCCAGCTTCCTGTTTCACACAGTGGCGTCGACAAACAGGGCATGGAGGCGAGGCTTCCTGCTTCGACGTTGCCTCCGAGCATTGCTATCTAGGGGCTTACATCCTTCAAACAGAGAGGTTCAGTACCCCCTGCTAACCATGCCCTCTACGCACTTTTGTGCCCAGGCATCTCTGTGCAGAGGGAGTGGAGCACAACTCTTTCCAACTCCATTGTCACGTGCACATACGCAGAGCTGTCTTATCCTGTATCAGGCCAATGGTCCATTAAGGTTAACACTGTCTGAAGCATTTAGACGATCTTGCATACGATCAGATAATTCTTGCTGGAGACTTCAATGGAGTGACAGACTTGGAACTAGACAAAAAGACTACAACGGCACAAAAGAAAAGAGGACTATTACCAAAGCTTTTTTTTGAGTTGATTCAACAAGAGACTCTTGAAGATGTATGGAGGAGAGAATATCCTAAAAGCAGACAGTTTACTTTTTATTCTGCAAGGCATTCTACATTATCAAGAATTGATATGATCTGGGCCTCAAAAGACTTAGCATTATGGACTAAGGAGGTAGAAATAATGCCTATGGTAGGCTCAGATCACAACCCAATTATGTGGAAATTTGGAAAAAAGAGAAAAAGGAAAGCATGGAGAATAAATGAGGACTTGTTACAGGAAAGAGAGAATATGGAAATACTGAGAAGAGAGACAAAGTTTTTTATACAATACAACGTGAATAAAGAAGTACCAACCAATAAAGTTTGGGATGCTTACAAGGCGGTTGTAAGGGGCATACTAATGGACTTAAATGGTAGAGCAAGAAAGAAGAAAGAGGAGAAAAGACAAGAGATTGAGGAGAAAATAAAAGCCAAAGAAATACAGCTAAAAAAGAGACCAGGGAAAAAGAAGGTATACCAGGAAATTAAAATACTTCAAGAACAGCTAACAGCAATGAGCAATAAAGAATTGGAGTGGAATCTCAAAAGACTGAATCAAAAAGTGTTTGAGGGTGCTAATAAACCTGGGAAGTACCTGGCATGGCAATTGAAGAAGAAAAGGGAAAAGAAGATAATAAATAAAATTTGCGAAGATAACAAAACGTATTTGGAGCAGGCTACCATTAGTAGAGCCTTTTATAAATTTTACGCTAAGCTGTATAATAAAAAAGAAGTAAACAAAGAATCAATAGCGTCATATTTGGAGAAAACCAAACTTCCAGAAATCTCGGAAGCTTGGAGAAATAAGTTGAATAGTGAAGTAACTGACGAGGAAATAAGTAAGGCAATACAATCTGCAAATCTAGGAAAGGCGCCAGGGCCAGATGGACTTACGGCTAAATTCTATAAGACAATGGCTAATGAACTGGCACCATTCCTAAAAGAGGTGATGAATGGGGTTTTAAGGGATCAAAGGATTCCAGAAACTTGGAGTGAAGCGAATATATCATTGATCCCAAAAGAGGGCCAAGACCTGACTAATGTGAAAAATTATAGACCTATATCGCTACTCAACAATGACTATAAAATTTTTGCGAAGATATTGGCGGAGAGATTGAAGGGGTGGCTCTCGGAAGTCATAGAGGAGGAACAAGCAGGCTTTTTGCCAGACAGACAAATAAGAGACAACTTAAGGACAGTGATCAATGCTATTGAATATTATGACAAGCGTTGTGACAAAGAGGTTGGTTTCTTCTTTGTTGACGCTGAAAAAGCGTTTGACAATTTAAACTGGGACTTTATGTTTGCCACTATGGAAAAGCTACAATTGGGAGAAAGATTCATCAGAGCAATTAAGGAAATTTATAGAGACCAGACTGCAGCAATTGTGGTGAATGATGAATTGACCAAGAAATTGACGATAAGTAAAGGAACAAGACAAGGTTGCCCGTTATCTCCATTGTTGTTCATTTTAGTATTGGAGATTCTGATGATACAAATACGTCAAGATGATGAAATTCGTGGAATAAAAATGAAGGACTATTCATACAAGGTCAGAGCATTTGCAGATGACATAATGTTAATTGTAGAGGACCCATTGGAGAACATGCCAAGAGTGATAGATAAGATCAAGGAGTTTGGAGACTTGGCAGGTTTCTTCATTAACAAAAAGAAGTCAAAGATATTATGCAAAAATATGACTAAGCAGAAACAACAATTGTTAATGGAAACAACGGATTGTGAAGTAACAAGTAAAGTGAAATATTTGGGAGTCGAATTAACTGCAAAGAACATAGATCTATTCAAAAACAATTATGAAAAACTATGGACTCAGATAGAGAGAGACTTGATTAAATGGAATAGATTGAATTTGTCATGGTTGGGCAGGATTGCAGCAGTTAAGATGAATGTGTTACCAAGAGTAATGTTTTTGCTACAGACAATACCAATCATCAGAGACTCCAAACAATTTGAAAAATGGCAGAGGAAAATATCAGATTTTGTTTGGGCAGGCAAGAAGCCTCGAGTGAAAGTGAAAGTTTTACAAGATGCAAAGGAAAGAGGCGGAATGCAACTGCCCAATCTGAGACTTTATCATGATGCAATCTGCCTAGTTTGGTTGAAAGAATGGATGACATTAAAGAACAAGAAACTATTAGCCCTAGAGGGATATAAAAAAATATTTGGATGGCACGCATATTTATGGCATGACAAAGTAAAGGTCAACTCGATGTTCCTGCATCACTTTGTTCGGAGAAGTCTATACATAATCTGGAAGAAGTACAGAATTTATCTACAAGAAGGAACCCCTTTGTGGGTGGTTCCATATGAGGTGATAGACCCGAGAGCTGTTGATAATGAACAACAATGTTTAACGTATAAAGAAATAACTAAAACTGAAGCATCCAAACTTAGAATAAAGACACAAGAGGAACTATCACCTAACTACGATTGGTTCCAGTATAGACAGATCAGAGACTTATATAATTCGGACTCTGTAAAGGGAGGTATACGAATAGAGAATTCGGAACTAGAGCAGACCCTTCTTAAAGAAGATAAGAAAAGAATATCCAAGGTATACCAAGTACTGTTGAAGTGGTATACCGAGGATGAGATAGTTAAAACACAAATGGTGAAATGGGCTATAAACTTTAATAAAGAAATAACAATGGAGGCATGGGAATACTTGTGGAAAACTACAATGAAGACAACGACATGTATTAATATCAAAGAGAACATTTATAAAATGATCTATCGTTGGTACATGACACCAAAGAAGATTGCGCTAGGGAATTTGAATACTTCTAATAAATGCTGGAAATGTAAGAAGCATGAGGGCTCCCTCTATCATATGTGGTGGTCGTGTGAGGTAGCCAGGCAGTACTGGGGGGAAATAATAAGAGAAATGAGTGAAATTTTACAATTTCAAATTAATAAGAACCCAGAACTCCTGCTACTGAACTTGGGAATGGAGGGAATTCCAGCCCAACACAGGACGTTGATATTTTATATGACAGCAGCAGCTAGACTTTTGTATGCGCAAAAATGGAAAGTACAAGAAGTGCCAACTATTGAAGATTGGACTTACAAATTGCTGTATATGGCTGAAATGGACAAGATGACAAGAAAATTGAGAGATCTGGACTCAGGGCAGTTCAACACAGACTGGGAGAAGCTGAAACAATACCTGGAGAAGAAATGGGAGGTGGGAGGAAAACTGTGGCAGTTTGAGAACTACTGAAGTATTGAAGTAGAGGGGGGAGACTTTACCGGGGGGAGAAGAGATAAATGTGAATTAATAAGCAGTCAGATTAATAGATTGACATATATACAGATATATATAGGTTAACAAACAGAACATAGAGAAAATAATTAATTATAAGGACTAAATATAAGGAGCGATTAACTAACAATATTTTCTTTTTTTTCTGACAAGTTTTGTACCAAACTGAATGTCTGAAGATATAGATGGGTCAAATTGATTGACTACGTGAGGAGAGATATATAGAACTATTATAAAAAGATAGAATGAGTAATATATATAGAGAATAAGTCAAATTGTTTGATATAAACGAATGTATGATCTATATGGTTTATGATATATAGAAATACCTGAAATTGAAAAATTGGGATAAAATTGTTTATCTAAGATGGAAACAAAGGCTTACAGTTTGGGCATATAATGTTAAAAATAGTTAAGGATGTACTGCTTAGAATAATGGAGAATATATATTTGTTTTAGATAGAGGAAGCTAATAAAAGTAAGGGAAAGGGGACAAAGGGTTGGAAAGCTGTTGGAAGTCAACAAAAAGGGGGGGGAAAGGGAGGGGGTTAGAGATGAAAAAATTGGGGAAAATTGAATGTAAATGTGGAAATAATGGAGTCTAACCCAATAAAAATTTTTCAAAAAAAAAAAAAGGTTAACACTGTCTGCTCAGACTGGTCCCGGCTGTCCAGGATTTCCAGTAGGGGTCTTTGATATCATCTACAATCCTTTTAGATGTATTGTTTAATCCGACCGGCAGCAGCTCTCCAGGATCTCAGGCTTTCCCATCTCCTGGTGTACGTAGCCTGGTCCTTTTAACTGGAGATGCCGGGAATTGAACCTGGAACTTGCTGCAAGCCAAGCAGATGCTCTCCCACTGAACCACAGCCCCTCCACTCCTTTCTTCTGGAGTATTCATGTGTGCACATGTGCACAGTGGACAGCATGGCTGGTGTGTGTGTGTGTGCGCCGTAGAGAATCTTGCCCAAGGCCTTCTCCTACCCTGGCTGGAGCTGGCCCTGACTTTTCCCATCATTGGCAGCCAGGCTCAAAGGAATGTCCAAGAGCTGCCATTCACTTCCTCCAAGTCTCTTGGGAACTAGGAGGTTGATACTGGGAGACTGCAGAGGCCACTTAAGAGAAGGAATCACTTTATTTCATGAACCAGGTGGGATGAAATTCCCCTCTAAGATGTGTGCTAGGGTTGGTAATCAAGGCTTCTTTTCCCCAGGCCATTCTACAGCCTGATGAAGAGTTCTGAGGAACTCTTATGTGTCATATAACAAGAACATTCGATTTATATAGCGCCCTTCTGGATAACTTAATGGCCACTTAGAGTGGTTTACAAACTATGTTATTATTATCCTCACAACGATCACCGTGTGAGGTGGGTGAGGCTGAGAGAGCTCTGAAAGAGCTGTGACTGACTCAAGGTCACTCAGCTGGCTTCAAGTGGAGGAGTGGGAAATCAAACCCGGTTCGCCAGATTAGAGTCCTGCCACTCTTAACCATTACACCAAACTGGCTTTCCCCAGTTTGGGTGGTGCTAACTGGGGAGGAACTGTGGTTCCGTGGCAGAGCACCTGCTTTGTATGTGGAAGTTCCTATGTTCAATTCCCGGCATCTCCAGTTAAGAGGACCAGGCAATGTGCACCAGGTGATGTGAAAGACCTTTACCTGAGACCCTGGAGAGTTTGCCACCAGTCAGATTAGACAATACTGACCTTCGACCGATAGTCTGATTCAAAGGATGGTGGTTTCATGTGTAATAAATGATGTTCAAATGGGTTGTGTTTTTGGCTTTTTGTCCTATAACAGTGCCTGTGCTGTTTCTCTGGAGCAACTAAGAGCCAAGCTACAAGTGACAAATTACACTTGAATGGCAAGTGAACAGTCTCACGTGTATTCCTCCCTGTTCACTGGCACTCCACTTGCTCTTCACTTGATCACATAGTGGAGCGCAAGTGAATGGCAAGTGAACAGGGAGGAATACACGTAAGTCTGTTCACTTGCCATTCAAGTGCAATTCCTGACTTGTAGCTTAGCTCTCAGGAGCTTGATAACAGAAGGAGGGAGAAGCTCGGCTCTGAGGGGGACGGTTTGCTCCATTTCCTTAACCTCCAGTTGCAGCTGCTCCTCCCAGTTCCATTGAATCCAAAGGAGGTGTGAAATTGCCACACACAAAAGTTACTTAACAGTAATTGCTTTAATTAACTAGCTGAAAAGTCAACTCATCAGCTAATCCTTAAATTAGTCAGTGGCCTAGTTTTTGGGGAAGTTCCTTGTGATGCAGTGCAAGGCCATCTCATTGGGGCAGGATGCTTTCCACCCCACACTCTGGAATTGGTTTCCTGCATTTCTGGGGGTGGGGAGAAGAGTCGCTAGGACCAGAGCAAGGGTTGCCAACTCTGGGCTGGGAAATTCCTGGAGATTTGGGGGCAGGGCCTGGTGCGGATGGTGTTTGGGGAGGGGAGGCCCTCAGTGGGTAATAATTGGCATACAGTCCACCCCCCCAAAGTAGCCATTTTCTCCAGAAGAACTGATTTTTGTAGTCTGGAGAGCCCTTGTAATTCTGGGAGATTTCCAGACTCTGCCCGGAGGTTAAGAATCCTAACCAGAGCCCAGGGAGGAATATGGACATAGCTAAGGGCCAAGCTACAAGTGACGAATGGCACTTGAATGGCAAGTGGATCGAGTGGAGAGCAAGTGGAGGGCAAGTGAACAGGGTGGAATACACTTGCCGTTCAAGTGTCATTCAGCACTTGTAGTTTGGCCCTAAGAGATTCTTACTCAGAGGAAACCCAGCTGCATCCCCTTTATCAGTCAGATGGGGGAGCTGTATCCAGTCTGGGATGAGGAAGGCATATCCACACTTCTTTCATTCTAGAAAAGAAGCTATAGTGTCTACAGTTTCTTGCTAGTGCAATTAGCTTCAAACCTTGGAACGCCAAACCTTGGACCAGGCTGCAATATATAATTAACTTGTGGAACTCACTGCCACAGAATGTTGTGATAGCCAGTGACTCTGATAGTATATAAGGTTTGTTTATTTGTTTGTTTGTTTGTTTATATCATTTATAGTCTGTGTTTCTCACAGAGACTCTAGGCGGATTACATAGTGTGAGATTAGTATAGTCAATATCAAGGACATTTCCATAAACAATGCCATGGGGTAAATAAATACAAAGTTGCTTTGAGTTGTGATTGCTAAATGGAACCGCTAGGTTCAGTGGCAGTATAAAGGTAAGGTAAAGGTAGTCCCCTGTGCAAGCACCGAATCATTACTGACCCATGGGGGGATGTTGCATCATGACATTTTCTTGGCAGACTTTTTACGGGGCGGTTTACTGGGTGCTCGTTTTACTGACCTCGGAAGGATGGAAGGCTGAGTCAACCTTGAGCCGGCTACTTGAACCCGGCTTCCGCCAGGATCGAACTCAGGTCATGAGCAGAACTTGGACTGCAGTACTGCCGCTTACCAATCTGCGCCACGGGGCTTCTCTCTAGGTTCTTTCTAGGTTTTCTTCTAGGTTCACTGGCAGTATAACTCTGAATAATTGTGCCCACGTGATTTCTCTGGGTTGGGGACAACGATAAGGGGCAGCTTTGACCTGTTGGCTTTTCATTGAACTTCTGGGTGCCTCTGAATGACCACAGCGGAAAACAGCACGCTGGACTCGATGGACCTTTGGTGAGATCTAGTGTCTTCTTCAAAGGAATCTATCTAGGGGGTTTAATCCTGCAAAGACTTGCATCCTCAAGTGGCAGGTGCCGCCAACAGCTAGCTGAGGCAAAAAGAGCCCTCTGCTTGGAAAGTGTTAATCTTCCCTGCATAAACTCGGGAAGTATTTTCACACACACAGAGTCCCAGTTGCTTTGCTTTGCTCCAGTCTTGTACGTGGCAAAGGTGTTGGAGACATCCAGAGTAAGTGAGTGAAGGCGAACTGACAGGCGACTCCTCAGTGGCTGGTCTAATAAATGGGATGAAATTTAAACTACCTTCTCATACAGCGCTGAGTCTGGCGTGCGAGCTCCAGTGAGGGAGAGCGCGAGGAAAGATAATGCCGGAGTATTTATATTCTCATCTAGGCAACTGAAAAAAAAACAAAAAGAAGAAGCAGCCTTATCTTAAAGAAGACAATGGATTTAGGAAGCCTACCACAAAAGCACAGTAGGTGGATTTAATCTGTTCCATGTCGTATTCTGCCTTTTTATTTAAAAGATCTAGCACGTCTGCCAGCACGCTGGAGCCGAATTGTTCTCTCTTGCTTCGGCCAGGCTTCATAGCGAGGGTATATATATTTGATTTAAAAGTCTCTCTCTTTCCGTCTTGTTCAGCGGTTCATGTCATCAGCAAGCGAGCCACTTAGCTTGAAAATGCGAAGGTTTTCTCTTCCTCAGTGACCGTGGCTCCTTTCCTGTGCAGGCGCCGCTCCATCTAACCATGTTTTATTTATTGTTTTGATGGTTGATTATCAGATATTTGCTTTTCTTTTTTAAAAATGCAAACATATCTGCTGAGCAACGTGCCCTTCCTCAGCCCCCAAATGGGTTGCAACACAGGTGGAGGTGAAATAGCAGAGGCTGTGGTTACTTGTGACTCGTTCTCATGTTTTCCACCCTGCCAGAGTTGCTCCAAGGTGCTTGCGGTTGAGCATCTGGAAAGCATGTTGGGCAAACTTTACCCACGGGGGAAAGTGATGCTTCTGGTTTCTGAACGGGAGCTGTGCACGGGCAATGAGGGAAGGATGCGTGCTTGGTTTTATAGCGGCATCCGCCTCTCTCTGTGTTGCTGCCGGGGAATCTAACGTTCTGCTTTTGCTGCGAGGGAGCGGGGAGTCACTCAGACAAGACATTGTTTTCTCTTGGGGCTTGGCAGTCCTTTCTTCCTCAAGCTGATGGTGATGCTTTGTGACCGTCAAATTGCTCTTCTGTACAGCTGCTGTACGTAACTCACTTAAGCAGTAAATAGATGCCGCTAAATGTTAGATGAAGTTCCTTCTCCGATGCTCAGGGCAAGACAAGGAGAGTGAGCGAACGAGCATGCATGTGTGTAAGACCGAACGGTGCGTTACACGACACGCACATGCCAAGAGAGATGACAGCACCTTCGTGCAACTGTCAATTTTGGCACAGCTAAATCTTTTGCATCCTTGATAGTAGTTCATAAAGGTGTCAGGCATACTACAGCGTGTAAAGGCATCTCTTAGGCAGACATAATTCGCATCAGGAGCGACTAGCAGGTTAATTGTAGCTGCCATACAGAATGCAGGTATGGGATGTTGGGGGTGGAGCTGCAGGCAGGTTTTGGGAGACTCATAGTAGAATACAAGGTGTAGCATCGCCAGTCGATGGGTCCCTAAGGGCACATCTGCAGAGAGGTTTGGAAAGAGTTTGGAGGTGTTTTTGAGCTTCCGCCAGCTGCCGTGCTATACATACACAAGAGATGCTGGTGCTACTTGCCCCCTCCCCCATTCAACATCAGTTTCATTTTTCTACCCAACAGGTCATGTTTCCACCAAAGTTGTGCCTATACTGAAATTCAGAACAAATTTCAGGGTCCTTCTTAGGGGACCATCGGCATTGTTTTGTGGGCATTTCTATAAGTCTTGGGGATGGAGGACTACTCATTTTGATTTATATCCTCATACTTCCTTTAGATCGTTCATGCCTCCATGAGGTGATCAACCAAGCTTGGGCTGGACTGCTTCACAGTGCTGATGGGGCTTACTCCTGCGTATCAAAATGCACGTAAAGTGTTCCCTGCACATTGAAAATTAGCGCATTGCAGAGAAGGCTACGATTCTAGTAGTATGCTAGTTTTTCTATATGTAGCGGGGTTTTTTGTTTGTATCGGCTAGCAGTTGGTGGTGTGAGTCCATTCCTGCAGTTTGAAGGGGCAGAAACTCAATACAGAGTAACTACCTCGGATAATCTCGAATGAGACTTGCAGGATTTAAGTCCAGTGGCACCTTAAGAGACCAACGAGATTTTCAGAGTGTAAGCTTTCTCTTCTTACACTCTGAAAATCTTGTGGATCTCCAAGGTGCCACTGGACTCAAATCCTGCCATTCTATTGCAGATCAACAGGGCTAGCCACTTAAAATAGAACTAGACTTAACACTTTACATGCAACCAGGTCTTTTCTTTCAGGGAGTACATGTTGGTTTGGATATTCTCTTTATGGCGTACCGGCACCTCTTTACAGAGTATCCCCACCTCTTGCGTATCTGGGACTTGGGCTGAGAGGAGAGAACATCATAAGTACTGGCATCTCTGTCTCTTAGATCCGCCCTGAGCCTGCTGGTGCAGGGAGGGCGGAATACAAATCTAAACAAATAAATAGCTAAAATAATTTTTTTAATCGAAAAGAGCACTGCAACAGCTCTTAGAGTCCTTCCCAAGCTGAGCTCTGATGGGGTTCACATTTGATTTGCTTCAAGAGATATTGATTTTTGTTGGCAACCCATCATGCAAACGGGGATCACAGCTGCTGTCTGCTCTGGGCATGCAGTCTACACAACTGGCTTTCCAAAATGGGTTGGAAGAGGCAAGAATTCCCTGTTTTAACTGCTAGACGTCCTGCTCCAGTTTTATTATTTCAGACAGCTGGTGGCGTGAAGGAAGATATGGAGACACTTTTCAAGGATATCTGCTCAGAAAGGTGTTTATCACCCACCTACCTCCACTCCATCTCCTATGTCCCTGAACGAAACAGAGGCACTGCACTACTGAGATGCACTGCTTCTACCTACCAGCTTAGTATCTAGCTCTTCGGAGTCTCGATCCCAGGTCCAGGTGAAGACATCAACGTTGTGTCCAGGGGGAGTCCTTCAGAATGGAGGAATTGGAGTGAGTGCAGAAGAGGAGATGTATCTCTAGGGAATGATTACTGGGGGGTGAGAGATGTTCAACAAGTGGACCCTAGAGCACATCAGTCAAATTCACCAAAGTAAGGATAAACCTTACTTTGCAAGTATTTCAATTTGCACTTCACATTTGCGGAGTGTCTGTTCTTGCCCCTGAGGCAGGACATCCAACTCCACACAGCTAGAGTGGCGGACTAGGAAGGAAGTGACTTTCTAATAATGGATAACTTCTCAAAAGAGCTGGACAGGAGTGATGAGGGTGCCCATGATAAGACTATCCCAATAATTTTCAGTCATTTTAGTCCCATCTCGAGATCCATTCATAACAGGCTGTAATGCTACAACTTCTTCCAAGTGGTTCTTTTAAACTGTATATTCCTCCCCCCATTTCTACGCTTTAGGGTGCTCAAATGCAAAAGACCCCACCAGGTTTTTTTCAAATATTTGGAGAGAATTTTGGCAAGTGCTACTTCGTCTCATACAAAGGGAGACGATCCACAACTCTTACAGTGCAATTCTAAGCAAAGCTACTCCTGGAGTAACTCTGTTTAGGATTGTGCTGTTAATATATCTTCTTGAACAAAGCTATTACGGGTAATGTTTCGTTCTTGGTATCTCATCACTGTTTCTTGCGTACCGCCACTTTCACAAGCAAATTTTTAAAAAGTTGATTTCAAATTTCTCACTCCTTTTGGTTTCAGCCTGAAAACTCACAGTTTTTATTTTGTTTCCCCTTCTTGCAAATGGTGTGAGTAATTCTTTAGTTTTTTGCACCGTTTCCAGTTTCTGTGTGCAGGTTTTTTTTAACCAAACAACAACAAAATTCAATTTATATACCGCCCTTTGGGACAATTTAATGCCCACTCAAAGTGTGCATTTTTTAGCATCATGTGTCAATAAATAAACATAAGGTATTATGCACAGAAAGGTTGGACACTGAAATTCCATATGAATGACATGTCAAACAGTACAGTGTGCCTGCACGATGCAAAATGATCTACAAGACCAAGGGGAAAAAGTGGGAAAGCGAAATGGCTGCTTGAAAATGTAAACAGATATGAAAAGAAACATGGGAACACATACACTTGGTGGGCCCGTTGTGTGATTCACTGTGAGTTGGGGTGTGTCCCGCATGTGTGTTGCAGCTTGTCAGCTGAAGCCCAGTGGTTATCCTAGACTTGAGGAGAAGGAGTATGGGTTATAGGGGGTGGATTACATGTTTGTCAGGTGCGACACACTCCACTCTTTATTATGAGCAGATATTCTAGAGCTGAGCTGTTTTCTGGAGAGAGGACCTGTTTAAATGTAATCACCCTTCTGGGAAGGTGAATGCCAGAGCATACCACCTCCTCTTTCCCACTTCTTAAGGACGAAAAAGAATTTTGAAAGCTGTCTAATGTGATTTGAATATCCTCCATTTGGATTCCATTTCTCCCCTGTAAGGAACGACCTGGTGGGTCTTATATTTTCGCATGAGTTTATATTTTCCCCCCTCGTACTGAATTTTCCCCACCGAAAACGAACACTTTCTCCCAATGTTATATTTTTCGTATAAGTTGCACGTGCGTATAAAGGATGTCAAAGGAGCAAAAGAATTAGCCAATGGCAGCAATGAAAATGCGGCAAACGGATGGCGGGGACAAAACAACATTTAAAAAAAGTATGCTATGAAGGCTGAGGTTTTCTTGCCTTTTCCCGTTTTCAAGTTCTTCAGCAGGGCATCCTCCACAGTCGCTCCCACATAAATCAGACTAAATAGGCTGATGAGGGGATTTGTGGAAATGAGAACGGATGCAGAACTGCAGCGGTGAGTCGGCAGGACATGCCTGGCCTGTGGCAGGAAGCCCCCTGTGAATCGCAGTCTGTTCTCTGGTGCTTAGTTTTCAGTGAGGCGAGGTTTCTTCCGTCTAATAGCTCTCACTATCAGAGAAAACAGCTCTAAGTGGCTTAATATACCTTCTTCCCTCCTGGCAGTAAATGCCTTTGGCCAAAGATCATCCCCGGATACAGGAAAACGAGCCCTTGCCTCTGTAGCCGCTGAAAAGCACTCTCAGCAGTTGATGAATCTCTTTTGAGGTAGAGCGAGGATGGCACGCTCCTCTTTTGAAACACCCTGAGCATATAGAAGCAGCAGGTCAGGGAGAAGGGATGTATAGGCTCGCCTTCTCCCTTGTTTGCATCTCATCTCACAAATAAAATGCCACAAAATGTTTGGCTTAACCAAAGTTTAAATGCTCAGGGATACGGGCATATCTGGGATGTACATCATAAAGACATGTACATGGGGAGGGGCCGTGGCTCCATGGGAGAACATCTGCTTGGCATGTACAAGGTCCCAGGTTCAATCCCCGGCATCTCCTTTGCCTGAGACCTTGGAGAGCTGCTGCCAGTCTGAGTAGACAATACGTGGATGGACTGATAATCTGATTCACTATGAGGAAGCTTTATTTGGGTTTTTGTATGTGTGTACGAGATCAACCTTTTCATAAGATGGAGAAGCCTGGTGAAAACTTGTGTCAGTGTGGCTCCTCCCCACCATATTGTTCACTGCAGATATCATAACTTCAGAAACAGAGAGAGATGGTTTTGTGTAGTGGTTAGAGTGATGGACTAGGATCTGGGAGTCCTGGGTTCGAATCCTCACTCTGCCATGGAAGTTCACTGGGTTGTTGTTGTTGTCATTGTTGTGAGGATAAATTGGGGGAGAGGAGAATGATGTAAGATTCTTTGGGTCACCACTGGGGAAAAAGGCAGGGTAAAAAAAAGTAAATAAACAAACAAATAAATAACTTAGTTCCAGTCCTCTGCCCATATCAGCACATTTAATGACTGATTTATTTTATTGTCGTGATCATCTCCTTCAAGGAGCTCAGGGCAGTTGACATGGTGTCCCCCCCTCTTCACAACAACCCTGTGAGATAGGTTGGATTGAAAGAAAACAGCCAGCCTCAGGTTCATCAGGCTGAACAGGGACTTTCCCGAGCCCAGATCCAGATCTGTCTTTCCCCAGCCCAGATCCAAAACTATCTAATATATCAATCAGGCTGTGAGCTTGTGAAAGGGAAAAGGTTTGCCACATAGCACAGTTAGTCCATTGTATCCCTTTTTCCTAATAGCTCTATCAAGACATCTATGGCGGCGGGGTGGGGGGTGGGGGTGGGAGTTAGTTCTAGAACTAGCTGCTGGCTTGGGCAACCAGGCAAGCCGGTAAGATGGCAATCCAATCTGCCTCAAGTGTTCGTGGACAGGGGAGGCGAAATATTCCAGATACTCAGACAGTGGCTTGTGACATACCTGTTCTAGATTGTAATATCTGTAACCAGTGTGTCTCGAATGTCTCTGAGCTAAGCTACACGAGATGCCTGCCATGTGTTGTGTTCCCGCAAGTTTAACTGAGAAGCATAGTTGGGCCCTGCTCCCGAGTCTCATGCAAGAATCTGCTCCTCTTGGGTTTTTCTCCATGAGCTCTGTGTGTGTGTGTGTGTCAGAGCAGCAGCAGGGCCAGAAGAATGGGAGGGAAAGAGTCAGCGAGGGGAGCCCGAAGAGACCCAAACCCGAAACTGACAGGCAGCTAGCAGCAGCTGAAGGTGCTGCTGAGGCTGCCGCCATCACCATAGCTGCTACACTCGACCATCCCTTCTCACCGAGAGGAGAAGGAGACTTGAGCTCCCCAAGCTTGGAGCACCACTCGGGTTATCCTCCGGGAGCTCAGGGGCAGGGTCCGATTACACTTCCCAGGTAAACTTGTGGGAACCCGACATGTGTCGGGCGTCTTGTGTAGTTTAGCTCTCTGTCTCTTGCTGTGGGAACAGAAATGCAGACAGTACCTTTTCCCACTAAGGAACCTCTCAACTGCATCTGGCAATAACTGGGCAAGGAAGCAGCCGGGGGGGGGGGAGTTACCTTGCCCATTGGTTACGACGGTGGAATACTCAATCATCGCCTGCCTCTAGCCTCTTGTCAACCAGCTCTCTCGTTTTGCAGGGCAGCAGCTGCCTAGACTTGAAAACATTTCCTACCGCAGGCAGAAAAGAAGAGATCTCGACAGGGGTTCAGAATTTATTTGAGCTGTCATGAGGTCATCTCACCACCCTGCGGTATTCTCTATCTAGTGTCAGTTTTATTTCGTTTATTGATTGCGAGAATCCTTCCAGCTGTGGGGGCCATGTCTTTTCTGGCCTGCTCGAACGTAGATCTTGCGACGGGTACCAGAAACACATTACTAAAGTCTCCAGGGCTCTGCTCGATTCACACACTCACGTCTCCCCACCCTACCAAGGATGACAAGATCTGGCTTTAAAGTGTAAGAACAGCCTATTTCTTTGGGGGAGGGGGAGTTAGAGGGGAGAGTACGTAAGTTGGCATCAAAGGGTTATGCCAAAAGAACAATCTCTTTGTCAGTCATGCTAAGTATTTGGGGGGGGGGGTAGTGTTGTTAATTTGTTGAACCATTTAATGGATTCTTAAAAGTGCCTTTTAAGGCCACAGAAAGTAAAAGGTGTGGTTAAAAACAGATAAATTGGATTCCAGCAGCTAAATTTTTCCATCCAGTTATGGGTGCCCAGTTCATTTGGGGTAACTTAACATGTACAAACTCCTGATTGAGGTTACATGGAGGCAAAAGGGCATCAAGCATCTCCCATGTCCCTAGGGGAGTGTGTGGATTATCACAAATGTGTGCAACCATGGAACACATTTCTAATATGGGAGCACCAGAAAGAGCAGATGCCGCAATCAGCAGAAAAAGCAGTTGAAGATCTGATTGCATGTAATTGCAGGAAGATGAAAATACACCCCAGTTGTGTGTTTCTTTAATATGCAGCTTGCCAACAAGGAGGATGAGTTAACATTTTGATGCCTCTCAGGAGTGGGCAAACCAGGTGGGTCTGTGCCTGGGGATACTCCTGCCAGTTTTTATTTTGGGTGTGAGGCTCATTCACCTTAGATGATAGAATCACACCTGATTCATGATAGTGCCATCCTATGCACATTTACACTCACCCAAGTTCATTGACATCAAAGGGCTTACAAGGGCGTAACTTTGCTTAGAATGACACTGTGATTTAGGAATCCCAGGTACCCCGGTGGGGGCAGGGGATTCCCTGCTTCCATCCTCTGCCCCCTGCTGCTACTCACTTGGCCAGCAGGGAAAGGTGTAGGAATAGACTCCCTAGGCACACTCCTGGGGCAGTGCAATGACATCACTTCCTGGGAGTGATGACTAGAGATGGGCACGAACTGAAATACGAACCAAAATTAAGCACGAACCAAGCTGGTTCGTGGTTCATGAACCACGGTTCATCAGATCCCATTTCTGATGAACCTCCATGAACTTTTAGGCTGGTTCATTTGGTTCGTTTTTTGGTTCGTCACTGCAGACAGCCTGGTGCCAATCAATCAGTTTCCTAAGCAACAGGGGATGGACTTCCTGCAGACCTTCTGTTGACCCGGAAGTGAACTTCTGCTGACCCAGAAGTGATGATTTTCTGACCTGAATGTGACGCTTTCACGAACCACACGAACCGGTTCATGAACCAGGGCCAGGTTTGTGAAAGCTCGTGGTTCATGAAATTTGACGAACCATGAACTGCATGTTTCAGTTTTCCCCCGGTTCATGCCCATCTCTAGTGATGACATTGTGCCACCTCAAGAGCACTCCTACACTTTGCAGTGGGCCAATTTGGGCCCTGAATGGGCTCATTTGGGGTCCAAATTGGCCCATGGCGAAGAGCATGCATGCTTCTAGGAAGTGATGTCATCGCACAGGCACAGTGTCATATGCTTCACATGCACATGAGGAACAAAAACAAGGTGAGTGCCAACCCCCACATCCTGCTGGGTTTGTAAGGGGACTTGGCAACCCTACTGTGATTCCAGGATTGGGCCTTCAGGGTGAGTTCCACAATATAGCCTCTTGGTAATATGAGCTTTCTTCCAACACCAAATATCTCAGGAGCATGCTGGGTGGACTCAGTCTTGAAGTCATGGCTGGAGCCAACGCTAGGCCTGGACTGTGGCCCAGGCACATCTACATTCACTGAGTACTGGTAGAACTCAAGGTTTAACAGCCCCTTAATGCTTACAACTCCTATTCTGACCCTCCAACCCACTTCTGAGCCCCTGCTAGTTGCACAAAATTGAGAGGCAGTCAATTCACATGTAATGGAAGAAATTACATTCCCACACAATTCATAATCAACTTGCAGAATTTGCTGTCACAAGAAGCTCTGATGGGTATAGGATAATTTTAGGTGGGTACCCATGGTGGTCTACAGTAGAACAGCAGGATTTGAGTCCATCATCACCTTAAGGGTTCCCTTCTTCAAATACAAGTAGGAATGGAGATCCATTTGAAGAAGGGAGCTCTGACTCTCCGAAAGGTACACCCTGAAAACCTTGTTGGTCTCTAAGGTGCCACTGGACTCAGTCTTAGGATGGGTGCCCTCTTGAAAAGGGAATCCAGTAACTTCATAGAAGTTGAGTCTTTGACAAAATCATCTAATTCATTTTTAGAGCTATCAGTCAGCACGGCTAAATGACACCTCCAGGTCCTGAGGGAGGTTACCTCTCAATCCCTTATTCATGGGGGACAAGCAACCCAAGAGAGCTGTTACCTTCATGCCTTGCATGAGCTATCTAGAGGCAGCTGAGGGCCTGATGTTTGAAGCAGGATGCTGGACTGCATGGACTTTTGGCCTCATCCAAAAGACCTATTAGGGAGCTATTTGAAATACGGAGTAGTAACTTCCAAATCTATGCATTAGGGTGGTTGCAGAGAAGGGAAGCCTCTAGGCAGAAAACTCTGATCGGGTGAGGAGTGCTTGACAGCTCTTTTCAAAGGGGAAGCTCCTTCCCTAGTTCTTATTGATGCATAAAACTTTAAACAGGAATGGCCCATGTAGATCCATGTCCTACAAGCAGGGTCTGCCCTGTTCATTTAAACATTCATGTGCGGGAACCCTTATTCATGTACAGTGTAGCAACTAGCTGCCTCTACCAGTGTTTGTTCACACCAGCTATCCAGTGTAAAATATTTATCTGAAAGAATGTATGTAGAATTAGAGAAGTTAAAAAAAGCCTCCCTCCCCAAATCCCCCAAGCCAATTGGCTGATGCTGTCCAATCAGTAGCAACTGATTAAGTTGCACGTCTCTGAGATATTGGTCGTTTCCACACGTCTGTATAGGGACGGCCCACTCACGGACACTGGCAGCTTTCCCCCAGGATTCCAGGCGTCTCTGTTTGCAAAACAGTTGCAGGCTGCTTGGTTTCTGTTTTTTTTGGCGCCTTTTCTGGGAGGCAGCGAAAAAATGAATACCAAACACCCTGCAATCATTTTCAAATGGAGAGGTCAGGAATCCTGGGGAAGAACCACCAGCATTCTGTGAGCGGGTTGTCCCTATATGGACATGTGGAATTGATCTCTCTGTTCCCACCAGGAGCATTCAGTAGCTGACATGTGCCTTACTGAGTTCAGATATAGGCCCAGAACCAGTGGGAAGCTACTGGGCTGACACTCCGAATGGCTCTCTTAATGAAATCCTTGGACAAGCCGATGCTTGATGTTTCATCTACCCTCTCAAAAGCATGCTGAGATGTTCTATGCTGGAAAAAAAATGTTGCAGAATAAAATGCAGGTAGGGTAGCCACCAAGAGTGGCCTTTCAATGCCCATTTCCTGTGCCTCTCTCCATGGCATTCAGGGCTAGTGTCCCTGTTGGCTCTCCCTAGTCACTGTGCAAAGCTCCATGCGCTCTTGGGAGTAAAAGTTTGTGCTTTTTATTGGTCATAGCTTACTGTTACAGCGCGTGCGTTGCAAGCAGAAGGCCCCAGTTTCAATCCCCAGTGTTGCCGGGTGTTGGGGATTCAATCCTCAGTGTTGCCGGGTGTTGGGGAACACCTTTCCTGCCTGAGAGCTGCTGCCAGGTGAGGTAGATAATGCTGAACTAGACAGACCAGTGGACTGATCTGGTATAAGGTAGTTTTGTATATCTGGGCAGTTAATTTGGGAAGGGGTTGTGGCTCCGTGGCGGCAAGACTGGGGTCTCATTCCCTGGCATCTCCTACTAAATCATGGGTAGCAGGGCTGGGAAAGTCTACTGCCTGAAGTGATGCCGCTGTTGAGAAACGATAATACTAAGTGACATGGACCAATGGCTTGACTGCGAGTTCAAATGTGACATATAATTACAGGACTCAAGGAATCTTTGCTGTCTTTTATAATTTTCAAAAAGCGAGCTGGAGTTTTTCCTTTGCTGCCTGAAATTACATAACACACAATGCGGCTAAATATATCCTGTAGCCTTTCTGTCGCTTCTGAACCAACACACACACACACACACAGAGAGAGAGAGAGAGAGAGAGAGAGAGAGAGTGTCACAAACATACATTCATATATCTCCAGGCTCCACTTGAATCCACCTGTAAAGCGTTCTTTGTGTTTGCAAACTGATGGGAATCAAAGGTTCAGAATCGTTACAGTCAACCACGGAGGCAGCTTGTGGTCTCTTGAGAATAATCAGGTCATGGAGAAGTTTGCATGCCATGACTGTTCCACGGAGGAAAACCAGCTCATCTTTAACAAAACAGTCATTAAGGAGCAATGGTTGGGTCTGCCTTGGGCAGTCTTGAGTGAGAACTACAAGGCAGGCGGAAAGCAATCAGTCCTGTCCTAATTTTTTGGTGCATAAATTTACCACCTCTGAGCAATGGCTCACTACAGGGGAGCAGGAAAGTGGGCAGCTATTTTCAACGGCTGATGAGGGTTACATCCTTAATAAGAAGAGGTCATTGCTAGAAGAAGCTTCGTCTTTAGCAGGAGAATAATCCTTCTTTTCATCTGTCCTGTTTTCCCCCCTCTCCTTTTGGCTGGCTCCTTCAGAATTTCACTTAGATCTTTAAAAAAAAAAATCATGGGAAGCCAGTGGCTGTACTGAGAGGTTAGCGACATAAACTGAGATAAAATGAGAGACTACCAGGATCATTAGCCGAACTGCCTGTCTCGTGGCTTTAACACACCTTTGATCCTGAACGTTCCGTCATGGTGGGTTGGGGTTTTTTGCACAGGTTTGTTTGGTTTGTTGGCGGCAATCAAAGCTCTTTCCCACTGTCTTGTTGGGAGAAAGGAAACGATAATGTAGCTCGGACCAGGGGGTTGTCAAAGATTGTTTTCATGAGTATTTGCAGGTCAAGGAAAGAGCTATTCTGAGGTTCTGTTAGAGAAATGGGGACCTGTTCATACGGATACCGCTAAGGCCATCAAGGTAAATGATTAGCTAAGATCTCTTGGCATTTGAATGAATCCTTTGGAGCAAGTTGTACGTGGATTTGCTTTTCAATCCCTCTATCCTCTTTTTTTTTTTTTTACCTTCTGTGTTTTCTTTTCCATTTTAGATCCTGAACATAAATTTTATTCGTTTCTCCCAGGTGGGACCCAAAGTGGCTGGCGAAATCCTATTTCTTTCCTCTTTTATCATCACAACAACAACCCTGTGAGGTAGAGTAGGCAGAGAAAGTGTGACAGGCACAAGGTCACCCAGCAAGCTTCCAGGGCAAACTTTGTATCTCCCAGATCCTAGTACGACGCTCTAACCAGGCTTTTACATGTAACTGAAGAGTACATAATTGGGTGCTATTAAGGGGTGATGTGAGAGAAGGGACTGAGTTAATATTTTTTCTCAATGTATAAAATTAAGCAAATGTTGCATGCCTAGAGAGGCAGCAGGGAGAGAAGGAGGCTTGCTTATGGCCACTTAATGAATTCATGGCAGAAGTGAGATTCAGACTGGTGACTTCCTAATTCATAGCTCAATTCTTAGCCCCTCTACAACACCAGGTCTAGAAGTGACGTGTCTGAGCTTTCCAAAATTGTAGAACCCGTTTGGGTCTGGTTACTGAGTTTTGTCCCAGAGAGTAAGCCCTCCATGTCGAGGATGAGAATCCGTGGTGTGTTTACAACTCCTAAACTGTGTTGTACATTTTCAACAATGGCTCTTGTTCAATAGGGTCATTCATCTTTAATAGGAATTGAAATCTTTTCATGTAGATGCTCTGTCGGTGTCACGTTGCAATGCCAAAGGGTGTCTTCCAGAAATGGCAGATGTACCCTTGAAGACTCATTTTTAATCAAATATTTGCATTTTCTCTTTAGAGAACCACAAAGAAAGAAAAGGGAAAAGTAGGGGAGGGCCCTAATTAAATCAAAGGAAGAACGTTACTACAAGATCTTTGTTCCCAGTAGCCAGAAAGAAGTTCAAAGTTGTTCAGTGTGGATAAAGGGAGGGTTTATGCAGAGAGATAAATTGGGAGAACATCATGCAAATTTAATTGGCCCCTTGACAGAAGTGAGGACTTTTTAAACAAAAAGTAGATCAGTTGTGATTTGGGGCAGCAAGTTGAGTTTTTTGAAGCTTTACTTCCTGCCACTACCATTGTGTATCACTGTTGTGACTGCAGCCCACATATGTGGTTTTTGGAATAAGGGAGGTTATAGAAGGCTCATTAGCATGTATGAGAGAGCTCAGTTCAAGGGGCTCCAGTGTGGCACTTGCCGACACCTTTGCTGGAACATGCTCAAAAGTGGGAGGGACCAGGTGGGGCTTTTGCCTAGCAAGGCTTCTGATTGGCCACTGGAGATCAGAATTGCTCTGCAGATTAAAAGACATCCCGTTAAACAGAGCTTCTGCCTGAAATATTGAAGAGTTACTATTAGAGTTATGCATAATGTCACCACCTGGTCACTCCACCTCCTGCAGCAGCTGTTTTGTCACTGGTTCTGCCTCCTGCAGCAGCCGTTTCATGACTGGCTCCACCTCCTGCAGCAATCATTTTGTAGCTGGTTCCGCCTGCTGCAGCAGCCATTTTGGGGCTGGCTCTTCCTCCTGTGGCAGCCATTTTGCGGTTGTGTCCACCACAGGTTCAAAAGATTGGGGACTCCTGGCACCTTAAAGAAGGACTGGCTGCAGTTTTTTCATGGGCCTCTCATCATTGGGTTCCTGCCCAATAGGCCCCTCCATCACAGCTCCTTTATTTCCCTCCTACCCCAGTTTAAGCTACACTGCAGAGAGCAAAGTATAACTTTCTCACACTCCTTTAGCCCATCTGGTGTTGGTCAGTCTAAAGGGAGTAAGAAAAACTAGCTGCAGTGTTGCAGAGGCCTCTGAGCCAATTTGTTGGGGTGTCTGGAGGAGACAACTGAGTGGGCTTTTCTTCCTAAGTCTGCTTCCTTCACTGCATCTGGAAAATTTCAGCTGGTCGGGGCCTCAGAGGTTGCCCAATCAGCCCACCCCTCAATGCTGGACCTGCCTAAAGGATGGCGGCCCTCAAAACCAGAAGCCACACCTGGCGACGACAGTCTTAGGCTCATATGCCTTAATGAGTTGGGATTACAGGTCGTACCCTGAAAGCTGCTCCCATCTCCCCCCCCCCCCACAAAAGATGCAGATATACTGTTTCTGACCAGAACCCATGAAATTGAGGCTCCAGAAGGCCAGAGGCTTGATGCCAGAAATACATGCAACAAACTTAGTTTGGGCTAAATTTGGGCTAACAACATCTGGTTCCCTTTAGAGTTGCCACTGCCAGCTTCCAGGTGATGGCTGGACATCTCCCAGAATTACAGCTGATCTCCAGGCCATACAGATCAGTTGCCCTGGAGAAAATGGCTGCTTTGAAGGGTTGACTTTTTGGCATTTATTCTACTGAGATCCCTCCCCTCCCCAAACCCTGCCCTCTCCAGGCTCCACCCGCACAAATCTCCAATAATTTTTCAATCCAAAGCTGGCAGCAGTCCTAAGGCAAAGTGACTTGAATTTAAGAGCACAGCCAAGAAAAAGTGATCAGTTGTTCCAGAGAGAAAAATGTGGCATAAACAAAGTCAGTACATGAATAAATAAGGCCTGCTCCGAATACGTGGTTGTCCTCTTGCCTCTTCAGTCAGGGCAGGGCTCATTTCGAGGGGGAACGCACCAGAACGCAGTTCCGGCAGTTCCCCAAAGAGGTCACGTGTCAGATGGCCCCGCCTACCTGACCCTCGGCCATTTTTGGGCCCGTTTTGTTCTCGATTGGGGCCGAAACGGCCCGGATTGGGCCTCTGATGGGTGGTGGATCACTCTCCTGTTCAGCAGTGGCCCAATCCTAACCATTTTGGGCCCCTTTTCGGCCATTTTCAGCCCCTTTTTGCCATTTTGGGCCCAATTTTGGCCCTGAATGGCCAGGATTGGGTCCAAAGCAGCTAGGATAGGTGATGTCAGGGGGTGTGGCATATGCAAATCAGTTATGCCAACGACACATTTCCGGTGATGGCAAGGGGCGTGGCATATGCTAATGAGTTATGCTAATGAGTTATGCTAATGAGTTCCTCCAGCTCTTTTTGTACGAAATGAGCCCTGAGTCGGGCGAACTTCAGCCAGCATATATTCAACAGAGCCAAGATTTGTCAGAATTCTATTGAGAGTTAGTTCTCAGGCTGTGTTTTTGTCATCTGCTTTATTACTGCTCTTTTCCAAAAGACTTGTGTGTGTGTAATTTATCTATAACCTGCTTGAAGGATTCGGGGGTGCCGTTGATGCTCACAGCGACTCTCTCATTACAAGTTATGATGAAAAATCAATATCCATCTATGCTTGGCAAATGAACATCGTTGAGATGATGAGCTGTATTCTTTCACTGCAGGTTTTTAAATACAGCATGCACATCTGGAAAGGCAATGCAATGCAGGAACATGGTGGCTTCTGCTGAATGGGCGTGCAAGGTTCCCAGTCTAAGGTGCAAATGAAGAGGGAAGGCGATTCCGTCATTTTAATTCTTTATTGCTCCATAGTTCCAAAGTGTTCTGCATGCATCTCTTACTGAATTGTTTTAACTGGGAGGATTTCCTAAATTAATTCAGAGCTGGATCACACAGTTTTCAGTTCCTCTGCATTTTCTTCTTATGTTGCTGATATGTACATTGATAACACTGCAAAAAAGCAATCTTGCTGTGACTATACATTGTGACACTGCAAAAAAGCAATCTTGATGTGACTGTACATAAGATCGCAGCACAATTCATGTTATGCAGGATATTGTTGCACATGTGCACTCCTTCCTATGAACTAAAGCACCACGCAGAAAGAATCTTCATGGAACTCTGCATGCAATCATATTAAGATTGCTTCTTGCAGTGTTTTAGCAATACGTTAATAATATAGAAACTGAAAGCTGTTGCAAACGGCGCAAGCACAGCGCTTTATATACAGAAATGAAATTCAGAGATGAAAATAAAATGGAGGTTTCAGAATGCATCATTAGTCCCACTTTGGAAACAAGACCAAGCAATTTGGCACTCCCAAATCAGTGGAAAATTTCAGATGCATGTTGACTTTTGCTTCCTGCAGACAAGTTGCTTGTTTACATTTTTCTAACACTGCATCGGAAGATCTCAAGGGTGTATTTAAACAAAATGCATATTAACATGCAAATTACTTTACAAACTTGGGCTGATCTTGTGGTGAGAGGTGAAGTTTCATTGCTTTTCCCCTCTTCAAGAACCGTAAGAGAGCTGCTTATGCCTAATTTCTTTTTTCAAATGTTGGCAACCTTTTTAAAGCTATCGGTATCAGACACTTGGCCAGACCGTTGATTTTTACAACTATTCTTCCTTAACATATTTTTTTGTTTGTATTGTAATGTAAAACCTCGGAGATGTAGAAAGAAATATGAGCAAGTTAGGGCACAGAACCCAAAGCATACTTTTGTATGCTTTTGAAGCACAGAACCCAAAGCATAGTTGAAAAACCTATCCATCATAGATGGCGCCACTATTTCTTGCTTTCTCCTTAGAATGAATTAACAGGGAATCCACACACATACCCGTTAAAAAAGAATAATTTTTCATCTCCCTGTTTCAACACAAAAAAGTCCTCTGTGTTGATTTTATTTTCTCTTGAAACTAAAGCTGTGTTCCTTTATCCTCATGCCATTATATGATGACTTGTGCTCAGGGCTTTTTTTCAGGGGGAACGCGGTGGAACGGAGTTCTGGCACCTCTTGAAAGTATTCATCAATAGGGCTTGAAAATAATATTATTTCGAAGAAACCCGTGTGTTTCTTCCTCATTTCCCTCTTGAGAGTTCCGCCACCTCTTTTCCCAGAAAAAAACCCTGCTTGTGCTGAATTTCTTCTTGCACTCTCGTCATTCTTTGGGTATCAATAAATCAAGACTGTGCATTATACATTGCATATGACATACAATATAGGCATCATATACATTGCGTATAAAAACGGTCCAAGTATGTACGTAGTTCAAACGGATCTACAAACCCAGGAGCAAAAAAACAGAGAACCAAAACAGAAACAGATATAAATGAAATGGGAAACGTTTGCCCTTCCTGAGTTTTGCAGGCGCTTAGGAGGCAGTGAGATCTCTATACCCGGATTAATTTTACTTTAATTAAAGCAGTATGCCACCGGTCCAGTTTCCGATATGCTCAGCTCCTCTACCTCCTCCAGCCATACCTACCTGTTGTTTCTTGAAGCGCTGTCTAAAAGAACTTAATGAGCTGGAAGCATGTAAACACTAAGTTAGTTCACCTGCTTGGGGAAATAGTTGGGGAACTGTGTGTACGTTTACAAAGATGCACCGACAGAGAAGCTGTCCCACAAAGTGCAATTGATTGCGCCAGGATTTGGGGACATGGCGTTCTGCTGTCGATGGCAGGCTTTGGTGGGCAGTAATTTCTTTCCTTCTGTGCCTGTTGGGCCTTTACTCATATCGTCCGAGTGAGCCGCTAACATTTTTATGAGACCCTCTAGTGAGTTGCTGGCGCATTTTGTAATAAGCAGCCGTAGGACGTGGCTATTTTTCATTTCAGTTTATCATCATTTATTTTATTTAGGGCACAATCGAGTTCTGGTATCTATGAGAGAGAGGGGACTGTTGGGATGAATGGAGCCCTCATACCTTGTTTTTTTGTTCTTTCCCCTCTCCTTATCTCCCCCACCCCATGGGCTGACTCAGCCATGTACACATTGGGAACTCTGGGAATCCTGCTCAGCTATTTCTTTTAGCTATTGAGATCCTGCCAGGCGTTTCTTGCATGATCAGTCAGGTCTAGAAACATTGTTCTGAAAAAAATAAAATAAAATGGATATGGAAACCCCATCAGTGCTCAAGTTTCCACCAGAGATCAGATTATATGATTGCCTATAATGGCAATACTGACGTGAATAGCCTGAGTAAGCCTGATCTCATTCGATCTCAGAAGCTAAGCCAGGTCAGCCTTGGATGGGAGACCTCCAACAAAGACCAGGGTTGCAGAGGCGGGCAAGGGCAAACCATCTCTGCTAGTCTCTTGCCATGAAAACTCCACCAGGGAGTTGCCATAAGTTATGTCTGACCTGAGTCAGTTAAGTCTGACTTGAGGACAGGATTTCATTTTTTTCATAATGGCAATAAAGACAGCATCCACATGGATCTTCCATGTTCCTTCTTTTGCCTCTGTGACAGAAGTCATTCCCCCCTCCCTCCTCACATCGCTAGAAGCCTTTTCTGGACTTTAAATGATATTGGTAATTGACATATTGCTGTAGTGTTACACTACAGCAATATGTCTGTGGCTACTTTTAAGCTGTAGCAATATGTTACTTACCAATTTTTCCTGGGGGGAAAAGAGGACTAGCCCAGAATTGTTCTGTGACACATGGAGAGATGGGGGGGGGGGCAAGGTGAGTGATACTGAAGTGGTTAGGTGTTGTGCAGCTTCTTATCCACATGACACACAAAATCACTTTGACTCCGATCTTTCCCAAGATCATACCAAGCCAAGTTTGGGAAGATTGCAACAAAGTGTGCAGGGGAAAACACAGAAAGTGGACAATGAGGGTAACAATATTGTGCTCTAAAAAAATTCCCCACTCCCTTTTAGACATGGAGCCAAAGCAAAATCTCTGCGTGGAAGCAGCCAGAAAGTGAGACCCGACTCCTAATTGGTACTTTTCATCCAGAGTGGTGAGCCCCTGAATACTCATACCTCTCTGAAAAGTCCTGCAAATATATAGCTGATTCTAAGGCTGTTTGTTATGTTGTAACGTTTCCTCACTATGCACGCAGGCTGGCTTAAGAACACACACACACACACAATTACTCATTCAGTTTATAACCTTCTTCATGTGCCATATTATAAGATTTTTAAAAAATTCATACAGGCATTAAAGTTTTTGTTTTAAAAATAAAAATGAGGCAGAGAGAGGAAGCGGGAGAGAGAGAATGAATTTGCTCGGATGAAAACCCAAAATAATTTGGAATAGATTGAATCTCGCTTCTTGGAGGCTTTCTCCTTTAGCATTGGTTGAGTGTAAAGTGGATGTGAATTTCTGGGGTGAAAAAATATTGATCTAAAGAAAGTCTGTTTTTGGCTTTCTGTTGAACTGCAGTGATTGAAGCCCTGTATATCATATTTCAACACAATTTTCGGCATTTTGTTTTTCTCCGTTGCTCGCCTTTCAGGAGAGATGCCTGAGGTGAAATTCCATCTGAAGTCAGCGCAATCCTCCACTCACTTCAGAACCTCCCTAAGTTTCCCTGTTAAATGAATATTGTCTGGGTAAATATTGACAACAATCTTCCCAAACATCCCACAATCACTCCATACCAATTGGCATGTTGATAAAGAACGAACTGCCCGAAGTCAAGCGAGCTGGCCCAGGGTGAATTGTGCCGTCTGTCTGGGCTACGAGTTGACCTTTTATCCCAGAGATTAATCTGTACTTCTGCTGTCCAACCACACACTCTTCAGTCTTCTCGCCTAGTTTTCCTCTACATCTTAAATAACTTTGGGTCAGGAATTTAACAAATAAAGTGCTCCCATCATTCTTTAAAAAGGGGCCCCGTGGCGCAGAGTGGTAAGCGGCAGTACTGCAGCCCAAGCTCTATGCACGACCTGAGTTCGATCCTGGTGGAAGCTGGGTTCAGGTAGCTGGCTCAAGGTTGACTCAGCCTTCCATCCTTCCAAGGTGGTAAAATGAGTACCCAGTTTCCTGGGGGTAAAGTGTAGATGACTGGGAAAGGCAATGGCAAACCACCCCGTAAAAAGTCTGCCAAGAAAACATCATGATGCGACGTCCCCCCATGGGTCTGTAATGTCTCGGTGCTTGCACAGGGGACGACCGTTACCTTTTAAAAATCATTCGTTACCTTTGAAAGCAGGGAAAGTTTCATCTGCTATTGCAGCAGACCTGACAGCTCTTTAAAGATCTAGTTAATAGAATAAAAGCAGAAATTATCTCTTAATTATTGGTGATAGCATGATTAGCTATAGCAATGCATTGGAAAAACAAGACAGTGCCTACAATACAATCCTGGACCTTTATGGGACTACTCTATTTTGGGAAAAATGACAACGTGTGGCTCTCAGTCTCTGTTATGTAAGAGTTATGAAAGATTCACGGAAGTGTGGCATCCTATAATACAATATCTTTCAGAAAAGGAGATACTACCTAAAAATCCATATGATCACAAATTAATATATTTTTGAATAGAAACTACTTACCTGATCCAGTTAGGTCATTAGGTGAGCTTTGAGCCTTCGGATGCTTAGAGGATGAATATATTGAGTGAAAAAAGAAGTCATATTGAACTCGTTTGATCATTCGATTGATGTAATTGTTGAAAATGGTTGAAAAAAAGTTAATGCAAAAAGGTTACCGACTTTTTGCATAATACGTGCAAACTTCATAAGGCTTACAAGGATTTACTCACTATTTGTAACTATGCTAGTTAAGTAAGCTGTTGTGTTACTTGTTTTGCTGTGGAAAAAAAAACAGAAAATGAAAAAAAAAAGACACGGGAGGACTTGGGGGAAAATCTCAGAATTTGAGTTCTTGTTTGGTCTGAATCCCTAAGCTCAGGAGGGGAAACTACATCCCATGTGGTTAGAGTGTTAGACTAGGATTGAGTTTACCCAGGAGCAAGCCCCTACTCAGTGCAGGAGAAGGCTTCTAAGGATAGAGGGAGGTTTCACACTTAGCTGAGCAAGGCGGCAGGGTACAATCAATAACCATTAACTGTTGCGGCTGTATGAATATTAAGCGATATTGATTGAAAAAGAGTTTGCTGCAATCTCTCTGCACAACTCGGCTGTGGTGGGCGGGATTTTATCAGCGTGGGCATTTCAGACGGCTGCTGTGGAATCACATGTTTGAATGCTCTCCAAATCAAAAACTCTTTCTACGTAGAGAGGTAGAATGCCTGGTACTGTTTTCACTCTATGGCAAGACGGTGCGATTCATGAATTCAGACAGAACCAGTGCAGTGTCATGGTTAGAGCAGGGCTCCTCCAACACAGCGCCTATAGGCACCCTGATGTCTGCCGACATCTCTCCTGGTGCCCACCAATTGTTTTTAGAAAGTATGTTGGGCCCAGTGGGGCTTTTGCCCAACAGGGTTTCTGATTGGACACCGGAGATCTGATCGGCTATGCAGATTAAAAGGCATTTTGTTAAACAGAGCTTCCGCCTGAAATGTTGATGAATTATCATTAGAGCTATGCATTACCTTGGTCCCCGCCATTCTGCAGTTGGCAACACAATAGTCATTTTGATGTTGTGCTCACTACCCTGTGTCAGAATTCCAAAGGTGCTTTTTTAGTTCAGAGTCTCTCTACACAAGACATCTGACATGTGAATAACATATATTGGGACTCTAAAAGAGTCCAGTAGCACCTTTAAGACTAACCAATTTTATTGTATATTTGACCAGTTTCTTTCTGCCCTCCATGCATCTGACAAAGAGAACTGTGGTTCTCGAAAGCTTATGCTACAATAAAATTGGTTAGTCTTAAAGGTGCTACTGGACTCTTTTTGATTTTGCTACTACAGACTAACACGGCTAACTCCTCTGGATCTGTAGACTCTGTTTCTTTAAACAGCACTTCCCAGCTAACATTGCATCTCCTTACACTTGACGAACATGCACGGAGGGATCTCGTGTAGAGAGACTCTCAGAAAAGTTGGAGGCCCCTCAGATAGTGTTGGATTAAGACAAGAAGGACCTGGGTTCAAATCTTCCCTCAGCCAAGGAGCTCACTGGATGACTTTGGGCCACTGTTTCTCAGCGTGACTTACTGCACAGGTTTGGTAGGATGAAATGGCAGAAGGGGCGGGGGGGGGCGGGAAGGATAGGATAAAAATCTAATGAATGGATGAACAGATATGCTTATCTTCTAAGATCTCATGCCTCATTTGACGGTGATAAAGAGCTCCTTTTTATCCCTCCCTTTGCATCTAGAAGCCTGTCTTGTCTTTCCTTGTCATTAATACAATTTTGTCAGGAATTAGGGAAAAAATTTTTGTGTGTGACTATGCTTGACAGTGGCTCTGAGACATCCTCTGGGGCACATTTTGTGTTTTGCTTTCATGAGAGCATAAAAGAAACATTTTGTTAATTAAGAAATGCCTTGTCATCGCTGGCATTGCTGAGGAGTGCGTGAGTTTGCTTGCGCAGCCGCGATGGCTCCCCAAGGACCGAACTGGCAGACTCAGCATGTGGTTTCTGGGCTCATCTGAAATGTGAACGCTCAGCATCTTAAAAGAAAAACAATCAGAATTTATTAATTTCTCAGCAATTGTTCTATTGCGATGGAATTATTATTCCTGTTTGTCTTACCCAGCAAGCTATTTTAGATGCACAACTCTGCAATGGCCTCTCTAAAACGATGGCCTTCAGCCCACGCTTCATGACCCTCAGGGGCGTGACGGTGCTCCACCTTACTGGAGGGAGAGCTCCTGCCGAAACTTGCCCCCTCTCTCTTATTTGGGGTGCATTTTGGAAACGCTGGGGTGAATCCAACTATCCTCCAAGCAGCCTTCTTCCAACAAAAGAGCCTTCCTCCGGCTTGTGGCTCTTCCTCCAATGAAAAGGAAAAGTGGGTTATAAATAGAGGAAAGGTGGGGTATACTTCCTTTCCTTTTATTATAAGCTCATCGATTCATACATTTTAAGCAGCGGAAAATATTTATTCCTTTTTTTTATGCTAAAAGGACTGAGACATGTTTTGTGATTGCTAAAGTAAATTTAGGGTCCTTATCACTGAGCAAAAGAGCCAGGGTTTTGGGAGTATAAGGGGGTGGTTGGTTAGATAAAGGCTTAATATAGTAATCCTTCCTTGTTTTTGAAGAACCTACATGAATTATATTGGATAGCAGGCAGGAGGCTTTCCTCAGCCCACAGTGCAGTTCCATGTTTTCCTCTTTTCCTACTGCCTTCCACTTTTCCTAGCATTATTGACTTTTCCAGAGAATCTTGTCTTCTCATGATGTGGCCAAAGTACGATAGCCTTAGTCAGGGCTTTTTTTCAGCTGGAACGCAGTGGAACGGAGTTCCAGAACCTCTTGAAAATGGTCACATGGCTGGTGGCCCCGCCCCCTGATCTCCAGGCAGAGGGGAGTTTAGATTGCAATGTGGAGGGCAATCTAAATTCCCCTCTGTCTGGAGATCAGGGGACGGGGCCATCAGTTATGTGACCAGGGCTAGCACGCCCATTGAGGCCAGGTAAGCGGTTTCCTCAGGGTGCGGGGCGCTGGAGGGGGCGCCGGAGGAGGCACTGGGGGCGGGAGCGCGTGCCACAGAGCCGCAGCCTCCCAGCCCTCCTGCCCCACGCTGCCGCCGCCACCAGCACATGCCCCTGACCGGGTGCAGCAGCCGTGGGCAAGTGTCTAGAGTGGCAAAGGGCAACTGAGCGGGAGAGCTGGGAGACCACCTGCACGCCGTCCCAGCCGCCTGCCACAGGAATCGGGCTGGCTCGTGCACATGCCCGTGATGATGTCACACATGACATCATCATGCAGGCTGGTGTGTGTGAGTGCGTGCGCGCACACCTGGCCACCGGCTGGCTGCAGGCACCGGAAACTCTGGCGCCGCTCCTGCATGTGACCATTTTCTCCGAGGGCAACCCACTGAGTTCCACCACCGCTTTTCTCAGGAAAAAAGCCCTGGCCTTAGTCTTGTCATTTTAGCTTCTAGGGAGAATTCAGGCTCAATTTGATCTAGTACCCAGTTATTTATCTCTTTGGTTGTCCATGGTATCCACAAAACTCTCCTCCAGCATTTCAAATGAATCAATTTTCTTACTGTCAGTTTTCTTCACTGTGCAGCTTTCACATCCATACATGGCAATGGGGAATGTCATAGTTTGGATTATCTTGATCTTGGTTCCCAGAGAGACTTCTTTATTTTTAAGGATCTTATCTAGCTCCCTTGTCTATTCTCAATGAGGTGACCCTAAGATTGACTACTGGCTGATCAATTTTATTGGGGGGCAGTTAGGGATCCTTGCAGGTAGGAACGCAGGGCTTAGTTACAGATCCAATTACATAGAGCAGAACCTCAAGTGACGAAAGGCACAGATTGGACACTTGTCAGCTTCCCTCAAGTTTTGATGGGAAATGTAGGCATCCTGGTCTCGCAGCTTCGCTCTCTGACTGCTGTCCAATGGACTTTTCAACTGTCACTTGTCCAACATTCCGCCAAGCTGCGGATAGAGATGTGAGAGAAGAAAGAACAAAGGAACAACTTGCAGCTTAGATAGGCTGTTTGTTATTTTACCATCCGTGTACCCTTTTATCCTAATTTTGTAGAAAACTCTTCTTTTATAGAAGCTAAACACACACATGTCTGTGCTGCTTATTTTTCCTGTGTTTTATTTACTCTTCTACAATTTATCCAACATGCCCACTGTCATGCCGAAAACCAAAACCTTTGAAGAATTCGGTGAGGCACACTGCAGATATCCAGTGTTAGATTTTCCCAGAGAGGGCAGTTGAGAGCCATTTCTACTCCTCCCAATGCGTCTGCATAACTGGTGGCACTGATTTGACGTGGCTGTTTTCTGGACTGGAGTTTATATCAAAACAAAATATGGAATCCATGAATCTTCTTCTTGTCTTGAATAATTCAGGGAAGCCTGCAGTTTATGGGTGACGGTGTGTATTTTAGCTGCAATTCTGTCACCTAGGTAGGAAGAGATGAGACATTTCGCACTCTTTTCTATACATAATTTACACCGCCTTCCAAATATGTGAATATGTAATTGGGCCAGTAGAGCTGTGTCATCTTCTTGAGCCAGTTGCAGTCAGCTGATTTCCAGGAGCTTTTCTTATGCCATTCTGCATATTTTCTCCATTTAAAAAAACCCCTTCCTTTCTTTTTGATCGTTTTTTAAAAATTGCATACCAACCTATAATAAACTTCCAAGGAAAATGGCAACAGTAGTGGGTGTTCGAACCAGACGTTCCGCTAACGTGGACAGAAAAAGATAAGATCGGAAAAGAGTGGGTAGATGATGCCTGATTGGCATAACAGGAACATATGCATAAAACATTTGCGCATGATGGATACTTGTGAAACTTTCCAAGCTTATCCCCAGACAGGCAAGTCCAAATTGCTTACACCTCCTTCCAAATTGGAACTGATGCACTAGGAATCCTTCGTTGTTTCAGTTTTCTATTTGCAGACTTTGAACATAGTGCTATGCACATCCAGTTTCCTGTGGCTTTCAGTTCCTTTGCAACTCTTCTTCATTACTAGTATGTAAGTTAATAAAACATTGCCCCAAACAATCTTGATACGGCCATATTCATGGTTCTGCCCAGCATCCTTAGTGGTGGTGGACTGTGACTGCTCCTATTCTGGAATTAATGTTAGAAATTCTCCTGGTTAAACTAGAATTCAGACGGCATGGGACACAGAGTAGAGCAGACCTATGGAAGAAAACTAGAATGAGGGAAATCCACTTCTCCTTCAACATATGTTGTAACAGGAGCAGGGCTTTTTTTCAGCGGGAACGCGGTGGAATGGAGTTCCGGCACCTCTTAAAAATGGTCACATTGCAATCGAAACTCCTCTCTGCCTGGAGATCAGGGGGTGGAGCCACCGGCCATGTGACCATTTTTGCCGAGGGCAATTTAAACTTTAAAAAACTCCTCCCTTTTTCCAGCTGACCCATTGTATGGT
The DNA here is from genome assembly GCF_028583425.1 of Eublepharis macularius. Lineage (NCBI taxonomy): Eukaryota > Metazoa > Chordata > Lepidosauria > Squamata > Eublepharidae > Eublepharis > Eublepharis macularius. The sequence continues at coordinate 9,333,531 of NC_072806.1, forward strand.
CTTGAGTTCCACCACCTCTTTTCCCAGAAAAAAAGCCCTGCACAGGAGCAAATGATTGCCAGCTGATGGGCTTGTCCAAATTAACTAGGTGGGTTCCAGCTTGGTATAGAAGAAAACACAGTGTAGTGGACAGAGTATTCGATACAGCTCAGGGAAGTTCAAATCCCCACTTAGCCGTGAAGTTCATTCCTTGGCCTTGAACAAGACTCCCTGTCTTTCTGGGTGGAAATACACTCTACTAAGTACCTACGGATGCTCAAGTGAACTCATTTCACGTGTCCCCCCTCCACCTTTCCATGCACTCACTCACAGTCACATTTCAGTTTGCTCCATGTGAGTACATTCACGCATTCGGTATCAGTTCCTCTTCAACTGCTAAAAGTATCCCAGTTTCCCCCACCTCCACGTCCATTCATTGAAATGCAGATCTTGACACTTTCTCACACCTTAAAGAAATGCAAATTGGCAAGTCAAAGAAGCCTACAGTACTTGTTCTCATAGCAAAGGACTCACTTGCAGATGCAATCACACGAAGGGAGCTCCCATGAAAGCGGCATTCGCCTGTGCTGAGCAAGAACAGCCTGCATGTGAATTGAGGACGATACATTAATCCTGCACATGAGCATTCCCAGGTAATTTGCAACATGTATTTTCACTCTCTGTATCTGTCTTATCCTAAGCTTCTTACCGGGCTGTTGCAAGTGTACATTACAAACCCAGGCATAAATTGACAAGCAGCAGCTGCGCATTCCATGCTTTTAGAGCAAAAGGATTTGAGTCCAGTGGCACCTTAGAGACCAACAAGATTTTCTGGATATAGGTGTTTGAGAGTCAATGCTTCCTTCTTCAGGTATGACAAAGTATCCAGTGAAGGGAGCTTTGACTCTTGAAAGCTTACACTCTGAAAATCTTGTTGTTCTCTAAGGTGCCCCTGGACTCAAATCCTGCTCATCTACTGCAGACCAACATGGCTACCTACCTGAAACTCTCTTAAGGAAAAAGGCTGCTTAGCAACCAACTGATCCTCTTCCCAGATGGCACTTCTATTGTGTGCTGTAGCTACAGGGTCTACATACAAGGATGTAGGGGATGAATGGCAGCACTCAACACTACATAGTGGGGAAAATATTTTCAAATCAGTAGACTGGTGGCTTGGAAAAAAGAAAACGAAGAAAGAAATGTCCATGACTGGTCAGGAATGACTGTAATTGCCCAGTAATGATTATCCATTAGTAGAGCTGCCACCATTTCCACACGGCCTTAAAGGGACGGCCCACTCACCGGATGCTGGTGGCTTTCCGCCTTCACTCCAGACATCTCCGTTTTCAAAATGTTTGCAGGCTATTTGGCTTCTGTTTTTTGAGCGCTTTTTCTGGGAATGCACTTTCCCACAGTTCCCAAAAAAGTGCCAAAAATAGAAGGCAAACAGCCTGCAACCGTTTTGAAAACGGAGACCTCTGGAATGAAGGGGAAAAGCCGCCAGTGTTCGGTGAATGGGCCATCCCTTTAAGGACGTGTGGAAATGGCACATATCTAGAATATGTCTGAACCACATATAGCTGTCTTTTTTGGCATTGATCAGATTATGATACTGTCAGATTTAACATTGCCTTGAGAAAGCAATGTGAGAGAGCGCCTGGCGTGTCTTCCGAAAAGCTATCACTTGGCTTGGCTGCCTCTCATAAAATGCTTACTGCTCTGCCAGAAAGCCTGCAATCACCCACGCCCACCTTTGAATGATCGGATCACTTGGCTAGAAGGAAGGCATTGACAAAGGAGACTCACTTTCTTGCATGCCTGATGCAGAGAGCTTGGGCAGAACTCAAACGTCTCCAAAAAGCTAGCATCCCCAAAAGAAGTGTCAATCATGAAAGAATTGATAATGAAAGATCCTTACTATTTCATTAGGATTCTCAAAATAGTGAGATAGGCGGCTTCGATGAGAAGCAGGAAGGGATGTACCTCTTGGGTAAGAGTTTGCTCTGAGGTATAACTGGTTAGGTGGCTGGCTGGCTCCAGTTCATATCCATTTCCACAGAGGTATGGCCAGACATGGATTTGGGAAGAAGTTGCTTAATGGGAAACTATACAGTGGCAGCCTAAGCAGAGCTACATACTTGTAAGCCCATTGAAGTTAATGGGCTTACATGGGTGTAACTCTGCTGAGGATGGCACTGGTAGAGACTCATCCCAGCTCTGGGAAGGTTTTGAAGTGCCTAGATGAACGCTGAAGAAAAAAAATCATTTTGGGGGAGGCTGAAAAAAAAAGGAGGGAGGAAGCCAAGTCCTTTTTGGTACTTCAGTTATGAGTCTTAATTCCAGTGCATGGCTGTGAATGCCCAAATACAGAAGCTTTCCAGGCCCTGAGGATTTGTAGCACCCCATGATCCTTCTAGAATCTCTCTACACGAGACATCTGACACGTGAAGAACGTGTGTCGGGAGATGCAATGTTAGCCAGGAAGGGTAGTTTAAAAAGACAGAGCCAGTGGCAGGGCAAAGGCTTTGCTAAGCACTGGAGCTGTGTGAAGGGGCTGTGAAATGCCAGAAGGGAAACTTCAGCTCATTATAACCTCTCCAGGTCCAAGCTCGACGCCGGAAGGCAGCTCCAGCCCATTTCCATTTCTCACTGCCCTCTGATTGTGATCCCACACAGTTTTAGACTGAAGAGGTGAAATTGAAAGAGCCTTCAGGGAGGTGAAGATGAAATTAACCAACCTTTGAGGAGCGATCTCCTCTGTCTTTTTAAACTACGCTTCCAGGCTTAACATTGCATCTCCTTACAGTTGACGAACACGCACCGAGGCATCTTGTGTAGAAAGACTCCTAGATGAGGACTTCTAAAAAGTCACCCTTGCCTCTCCCCTTGTTGAAATCTGCTCTGTAAAGTACCGTGTGATATAGAGGAAGCTGTACTATATAATAGCAATGTGAGACTTGGCGGTAGAAAACATGCCTTGCCTCTGGAAGGCCCTCGAGTTCAATTTCCAGCTGAAAGGATTGTCCAGAGAAGGAGTGGGAAAGGACTGCCTGAGGCTCGAGAGAACAACTACCTGTCAGAGAAGATGAAACAGGCTTAGATGGCGCAGCAGCCCAACCTCCTTCTGCTCGAGGGCAGTGTTGTCTGTTCCTATGAACCTTGAAGCAAATCTTCTCCTGCGGGTGGTGGATTCCGTTAGGGGAGCCAAAAAGTGGAAATGGCCCTGTTGGAAGCGGCGCTGGCCTGTGAGACATGGCTTTCCAATGTGCATAATGACCTCAGCCAGACTCTATCACTGTATCTAAAGGCAGTGGATTATCAGAGCATTGGTGTTATGTCGGAGGGTGGAGCAATGCCGCATTGCACCTACTCTGTGCACATAAACCACAGTATGTTTTTTTTTTCCTGGAGAAAAAAACCAACAACTAATTAGATGGGGTGTCTCAATGATAACAGTGGCTTATCTGTCAGTGTTGTATTTTTCACCCTGATATTAATTTAATGCAGCTCAAACAAGCCTGATCTTGTCAGATTTCGGAAGCTAAGCAGGGCTGGCCTTGGTTAGTAACTGGATGGGTGACTTCCAAGGAAGACCAAGATTGCAGAGGCAGGCAATGGCAAGCCACCTCTGTTAGTCTCTTGCCTTGAAAACTCTGCCAAGGGTTGCCATAAGTCAGCTATGGCTTGACGGCACTTCCCACCATTACCATTGACTTAGTGGACTGTTATCTTCTTCCACAGCAGCTTATGTGAGGCCCCTAAGCAGTTTGCAGTGTAGTGGTTTGGCATGGTGTAACTTGGTCTTGCCAGATCTTGGAAGCTAAGCCAGTGAGTTACCTGGATGAGAGACCACCAAGGCGGTCTGCAGAGGAAGGCAATGGCAGCCACCTTTGCTCCTCACTTGCTTGAAAACCCCTTGATGGGGTTGCCGTGAGTTGGTTGCAACTTGATAGCACGCACGCACTTAAGCAGTCTCCCATGCAAATGTTGGCCAAGTGGAGAGAGGTGCTTTTCTTCAATAGTATGCCAGCATAACACATCTTGAAGCCGTAATATTGCAGCACAGGATTTCTCCTAACTGTACTTTCCAACTGGAGAGAATTTTTTTTTGCTGCCTTCCAGATTTAACCAAAGGTAGAACTGCAGAGAGATAATCAAAAGGGTGACTGTCCTTGCACTGACATGTTCTACCCGAGCATGGAATTAATATCCAGTGAAACGTTTTCATCATCTTGTTAAAAAATCAGTCCAAGCTTCTAACCCTAAGTCTCTAGAGCTAACCTCAAAAGTGTGCAGGCTGGTTCTTCGATGCTCTGCACAGCACCTTGTGTGTAACTGGTGGAAACAAACTGTTCCTGTGTACTTAAATGATACAGAGTCTTTCTACATGTGACATCTTGATACGTTTTGGGAGCTGCAACGGTAGCCAAGAAGAGTAGTTTAAAAAGAGAGCCAATGGTAGGGCAAAGGCTGTGAAGGGGCTGTGAAATGCTGGAAGGGAAATTTCAGCCCATTATAACATCTCCTGGTCCAAGTCTGGCTCTGGAAGACAGCTCCAGCCCATTTCCATTCCTCGCTGCCCTCTGGTTGCAATCCCACACAGTTTTAGACTGGAGAGGTGAAACTGACAGAGCCTTCGAGGGGGAAATTAACAAGCCGTCTGAGGAGTGATCTCTGTCGGCTCTGTCTTTTTAAACTACGCTTCCCAGCTAACATTGCGTCTCCCTACACTTGATGATCACGTGCCGAGGCATCTCATATAAATTGCTAGATTAGGGTCCAGTAGCACCTTAGAGACCAACTAGATTTCCAGGATGTGAGCTTTTGAAGGGAGCTTTGACTCTCCAAAGCTCACACCCTGGGAATCTAGTTGGTCTTTAAGGTGCTACTGGACCCAAATCTTGCTCTTCTACTGCAGACCAACATGGCTACCCCCCCCCCCCCCGCCACCCGAAACAGTCTAAATTGCTGAATTTGGTGCTTCTTGGTGCATGGCTTGGCACAGATTTGGAGGGATTTGTTTTTGCTCTGAGCACCGCATGGCCTTCCAGGTAAGTGTCTGTGTAGAGTGCAGCTGTTTGTCCCCAACAGGCTGCTAACAGCAGAGTGACAGCGAAGTAGGATCCAAGGCCATGGGAAGACTCCAGGAACCACCTTTCGAAACTCCTGAGTAATTTGCCTGCTACACTGTGAAAGAATGTCCCCAGCTTAATTGTTGTACCTGCTCTGGCTCGACCTCTTTTTGTCACCCTGAAAACGGTTCCCATGATCTGTTTATCGTCCTGATGCCATCACTCAGGAAAGCCACCTGCTGCTTAAGCAAGCCGTCAGTGACAGGCAAACAGAAACACTGTAAGGTTTTATTCCTTCTTCTTTCCCTCCCTGAATGGAGACGCGGAGAACTGTTTACCTTGCCTGTTTGTACTTACTCTGTCGAGTGCTCCTGCAGAGACCGGGCTGCGGCAGCGCCTGCTGCTTCACTGCGCCAGTGGGAGGTTAGCCTGGAGCAGGAAGAACTGAGCGCATGCCTGCTTCTCTGGCGGGTGCCCTGTCTCTGCAAGAGGGGGCCATAAGTGGGAAATAAATGAAGGGGATGAATAAAGTGCCTTCAGTTCTCCTCTATGCCAGGGCTGCAGTAGAGCTGGCAGACCGCCCTGTCTATTTTTTTTTATTTTACTAGGTTTTTTTAAAATGTATGCTGCTTTTGTGCCCCAGTGAACATCCAAGAGGGCTTATGATTTTTTTTCTTCAAAAGTTTGAAACAAGATAACAAAACTGTAAACCCAGGCAAGAGCGAGAGGCCTCGCTCTTAGAACCAAGCTACAAGTGACGCCTGACACAGGTTGGACCCTTGTCAGCTTCCCTCAAGTTTTGATGGGAAATGTAGGCGTCTTGGTATTGCAGCTTGGCTCTCCATTTAATTGAAGTTTACAGAGCGGCAGTCTATGGGAGGGAGAACATGCGGTTGGGAGGGGAGTGCGGGTGTCAGGCTCTCACCAGGCGCCTCCCTTCACCTCCACTGTGTGTGTGTGTGGAGGGGGGGGGTATGTAAACTTCAATTAAATGGAGAGCCAAGCTGTGAGACAACATTTCCCATCAAAACTTGAGGGAAGCTGACAAGTGTCCAACCTGTGCCAGGCGTCACTTGTGGCTTGGCTCTTAGTTTTTGTTCCCGGTTGAAATAATCCAGAGGTGTTGTGTTAGTGCTGCACTGAATTTTCATCATTGAGTCTTGTGGCTGTGGCTCTTTGGGTGGGGGACAGGAATGATTCAAGGGGGGGTGAACCACTCCTTTCACTGATTGGCGCTTTTTTGGGGTCTGTTTGTTGCCTTTGCTGTCCTGTTTCGACATTAGAAAAATCTTTAACGGTTTCTTCACCACACGTTGGCAGCCAATCAGGGAAAAGTGGTGATGTCACAATATCGCATATAAGGCTGCAGGGCTTTTTTCAGCTGGAACGCGGTGGAACGGAGTTCCGGAACCTCTTGAAAATGGTCACATGGCTGGTGGCCCCGCCCCCTGATCTCCAGACAGAGGGGAGTTTAGATTGCCCTCTGCAATGCTCAGCGGCGCGGAGGGCAATCTCAACTCCCCTCTGTCTGGAGATCAGGGGGCGGGGCCACCAGCCATGTGACCATTTTCTCCGAGGGCAACCCACTGAGTTCCACCACCTCTTTTCCCAGAAAAAAAGCCCTGTAAGGTTGCCAGGGGACTTACCCCAAAGCAAAGATAAAGAGTGGAGAACCACCAACTGAGAGGAAAAAAATACTATAAATATAGAAAAATAAGTTTTATATTTTTATATCTAATACTATACCTATTAAAGTGCAAAAGTGATAAAGTCCAAATCCAAGTCCAAATCACAAGCCATATGGGCTACTATTAGTACTAGACGGCTTTTACTTACCTGTGATTCCGGATATTGCTTTACTGTACACCTTCAAAAAGAAAAGAAGAAAAATCAACATGAGTATATCAGAAACTTGGGACTTTGGGGGCATTTTTTCACTTTTTGGCTTGTGATTTGGACTTTGACTGTAATTTATTGAATGTATTTATTAATTGTATTTATTGTATCTACATTACCTGTAAGCACCTTATCACTATTGCATTTTAATAGATGTAATATTAGATATAAAAATATTTTTCTATATTTATTGTATTTTTTCCCTCTCTGTTGGTGGCTCTCCACTCTTTATTTTTGCCTTGTCCTTACCCGAGGGGTACTTCTTTTTTTGAAGGGTGCTTACCCCAGGCATGTGTGCAAAGTGCCCATGGCCCCTGCCAAAGATGTTGTTTCTAGTGCAATAGAGTTTGGGGGCAATTTTTAAAGAATCTGCCCTGCTGCGATGGTTTAGTGCTGGAAATGATGTCATTGGTAGGGCCCTTGGAAATGATGTCACTGGTAGGGCCCATGAACGTGCATGCGCCCTTTTTACTGCCTACCTCCTCTGCCTCTGGTGATTGGCGGGCAGAGGCAGGAATTGCTGGGAGTTTGCCCAACCATTGGTAGGCACCTGGTTAAGCCTAATTACACAGCCAATCCAATCGGTCAAAGTGACAGAGGTCAAATGAAGCCATCACACTTCCCTTAATCTGAATTGATGGTGGGCGAAGAGACGAAATGTGTCCTGATTGCTGGCTGTCTGCACTGGTGGTTTCATTGCATGTCGCTCCCACGTGGCAAGATTTTTGCCTTTGTCCAGTGAGTAGTTGCCCCTCACAGGCTTCTAGACACAGTTGCTAAGGGAGCTGTTACATAAATAGGGAAAGTTTTCAGTGTCTCATCTCTGCTGTTCTGACCTGAAAACCCCTGAACTGATGACATCTCTGCTTTTTGCCAGTTTGAACTTGTGAGTTTGTGGCATCTTCTGTTTCCACAGAGTGATTCCCCCCCCCCCCATAAAACATGCATGTTTTTCAGTCTTCTTAACAAATCAATACATCAGCATTAGTGTATTATGTAATTATACACATATGTGCCATACATTGGAGGTTAGAAAGAGAAACCACTGAATTGCAACTGATAATGAAGCTCAAGACAATGCATCCACCTGGATTGAATCGAGACCTAGGCTTCTTGTCTCATTACTAACGCTGATTTCTCCACACCCACTACCCCTCTGCATACCCCACCCTATCCAATCACATCGCTATTGTCATTCACTGGAAATTGTCATTTACTAGCTATTGTCATTTGGCATCTGAAATCACTTCACTCCTCAGGTTACAAGGACAGATGGACTCACATTCTAGCTGTATCTGAAGAAGTGAGCTGTGTTGCATGAAAGCTGATACCCTACTATAAATTTGGTTAGCCTTATAGGTGCAACTGGTCTCTTGCTCTTTTCGAATGCCATACACTGTACCTGTAAATATCATACAATTTGCTTATTAAAGCTATATGGGACACAACACCAAAAAGTAGACCAAAAAATAAAAAGTAGGAAACATCCACTCATCCTTACACAAAAGCTAGGGAGCCCCCCCCCCAACCGATGTAGTTCAAGTAGCATACTGGGATCCTGATTTGGGAGACACGTACTCTCTTCCTAGGGGTAGATTAGTATAGCTGCCCGTAGGCCAGTCACGTGCAGAGTGTTGTTGGAAGCTGGCAGCTCAAATGAACTCCTTGCCTATCAACTGCTGCACAAATTATTGTCCCTGTTTGGTCCTCTTCCTCTCTGGCACAGCATACCAGCAGACTTTGATCACGGTGTGACTTCACCAGCCCTCTCCATCCTCAAGGTATCCTTTTCCATCCCTGTCTGTCCTTGTTAGGTTTCTCAGGCAGCTCTCCCCTGTTGGGTGCCTGTTGCCTTGTCATTAGCCTCCATGAAAGGTTACCTCCCCCCCTCCCCACACACACACTTTGCGTTGCAGTCTCTCCCCCCCACACCCACCCCAAAGGAAGCCAGCTGAGGTCAGACCTGGTAGCAGAGCTTTGATCTCCGCCCCTGTAGGAACGGCACAAAGTTCAGTCTTTCACGGCTACTGGAGCTTTTGTTTATTCATATATTATTTAGGCCGAGATTTGAGTAGCAGCTGAAGGCCAGGAGAGGGAGATGCATTTATAATTTATCCCCTAGGAGGAGATCACAGGGGTCTGTGGAGAGTGAAGGAGGTCAGGATTGACTTGAGAAGTGGGTTAGAGTCATTTCAAGAGAGGCTGCGAGACAGTCCCGCCCTGTTTTTGCTGACCACTTTGCCAAAATCCCACTCAAGTAGCCCTAGAAAGATTGCGTTGACATCAATCCAGCCCAGATTCTTAAAGCTTACTCTAAGCATGTGGTGGAACTATAGTTGCCAACTCTGGCCTGGGAAAATTCCTGGACATTTGGGGGCAATGCCTGCGGGATTTCATCTAGAATCTATGGTTTACCAGAAAGTTTGCCATATTCTTAGGAGGAACCGATCTTTGTACTGTGGAGATCAGCTGTAATCGTGGGGAAACTCCACGCCCTATGTGGAGGTTGTCAATCTTACATAGAACAGCCCTTGGCCAGATGACAAGGTGGTGGCAGCAGCCTAAGTTTTCATTCTGACCTGGAGAAAGCGAATGTTGCTTTAATTCATTCAATCTGCATATATTTTTCATACCATATGCAATATTTTTACTGGCAAATTATATAATATTTTAACTGACACATTGCTGAGTGTTTGTTTAGAACAACAAAAGCACTGGGTTTGTTTGTAGACAACCTTTTTAGATGGAACACACACAGAGGAGGAATGCCTCTTCTGAAAACAGTGCTGTCATCTATGTTCTTTTTTCAAAGATATCTCTCATAAAAATAATAAATTAAAACTTTCCATCTGACTATTTTTTGGGGGGAGAGTAACTTTAAAAGTCCTAACTGGATAGCCCAGGCAAGCCTGATCTCATCAGATCTTGGACGCTAAGCAAGGTTGGCTTTGGTTAGTAATTGGATGGGAGACCTCCAGAGAAGACCAGGGTTGCAGAGGCAGGCAATGACAAACCACCTCTCTTAGGGCCAAGCTACAAGTGACGAATGGCACAGGTTGGACACTTGTCAGCTTCCCTCAAGTTTTGATGGGAAATGTAGGCATCCTGGTCGTGCAGCTTGGCTTTCCGGCTGTCCAATGAACTTTTCAACTGTCACTTGTCCAACATTCCGTCAAGCTGCCTACATTTCCCATCAAAACTTGAGGGAAGCTGACAAGTGTCCAACCTGTGTCATTCGTCACTTGTAGCTTGGCCGTGAGTCTCTTGCCATGAAAACCCCACCAGGGGTCGCCATAAATCAGCTATGACTTGACAGCGCTCTCCACCACCACCACAACCTTACCAAAAAAAACACATTTCTTGAATAACCTAGTTGATTCTGCAAACACTGCTGCCTTAGTGATTGTTATTAAAACACCTTAAAGCTAGGAGTTGTAGAAAACTTCCCTTAAAAAGAACAAACTTTGCCTGCAGGCTTCCAGTGTTGAATATTTGAAGAGAAAGGGGGAAGGTGCAAGAGGAAGAAAAATGAAAGAAAGAGAGTTTTAAAGTTCAGACTATCCATAATGCTGAATTCCTTGGTTCTTACTCTTTATATCTTAAAAAAAAAAGCCAACGCGGTTCTGGACAGCCTTTGATTTGGAGCAGGAGTAAGTTCATCCTTTTTTCCTTCGGTTGTTTTTCTGCTCAGAAGAATTGTCCTCTCTCATTCTCACTGGTGGGGGGAGAGAGTTGTGATCCCCGTCGGTGGAAAAAGCTGCTAGAGGAGAACAATTCTGAGTGGAAAAACAGTCAAAGAAGAAAAAGCTCAGGGCTTTTTTTTCAGCAGGAACGCAGTGGAACGGAGTTCCGGAACCTCTTGAAAATGGTCACATGGCTGGTGGCCCCGACCCCTGATCTCCAGACAGAGGGGAGTTTAGATTGCCCTCCGCACCACTGGTGCGGAGGGCAATCTAAATTCCCCTCTGTCTGGAGATCAGGGGGCGGGGCCACCAGCCATGTGACCGTTTTCTCTGAGGACAACTCACTGAGTTCCACCACCTCTTTTCCCAGAAAAAAAGCCCTGAAAAAGGTTAAGCATCCTCTCTCAGCCTGCCCAGGGCTGTTTTGGTTATCAGAAAAGGGCAGGAAAGAGTCACAGAACTCTGCACAGCATAGAGTTTCACCCCCAAAGGTCTTTAAGGAAATGTGTGCTTTCAGACTCTTGCTAGAAGTGGTATACTTTTGGGTACTATTTCCTCCATTGTAGGAGCCGATGTGCTGTAGTGGTTTGTTGGAGAAAAACCAGACTGAAATCCCTAGGTAAAGGTAGTCCCCTGTGCAAGCACCAAGTCATTACTGACCCATGGGGGGATGTCGCATCACGACGTTTTCTTGGCACACTTTTTACGGGGTGGTTTGCCATTGCCTTCCCCAGTCATCTACACTTTACCCCCAGGAAACTGGGTACTCATTTTACCAACCTCAGAAGGATAGAAGGCTGAGTCAACCTTGAGCCAGCTACCTGAACCCAGCTTCTGCCAGGATCGAACTCAGGTCGTGAGCAGAGCTTGGACTGCAGTACTGCAGCTTACCACTCTGCACCATGGGGCTCTCAGCACTAAAACCTGCTGAATGACCTTGGGCCAGTCACCTGCTCTCAGCATAACCTGCATTGTGATGCTCTAGGAATTTTTTGTAATCCCTATGGTAAAGGCCATAGAAACTAGAAGAGGTAGCCTAGATTGTCATCTGGAAGTGACACCACATCCTCCTCAAACTCTGCCCTCCTCAGGTTCTGCCCCCAAATCTCCTAGCACTTGCTAAGACAGTGTTGGGAACTCTAAGACAGATATATAAAGGTGTACTATCCAAGGGACTACGTGGAAATAAATCTCTTCAAGGTACCATTGACCTTGGTCTTACAGCACCAGCTGTCCTCCTTTAGCCTCAACCAATTAGCATCTCCCTTTTTTGTCTCTGGTCACAACCTTTGACCAGCATTGTCTTCTCAAAAATTAAGCAGGATGTGCCTCCATCTCCCATTTCGAAAACACAATATGAAGTATTTTAAATTAAGACACACACCCCCTCTCTAAGTGTATTGCTTATGGTAGGACTTTCATATCATTGCTAAACCTTATGTTGCTATTCCATACCTGTCCATATCAGTTCACCTTCATCACTGAGAGTAATGGAAAATCTTTGATAGCAGAGCGACAGCAAGCGCTCAGATTGCTCAGCGATAGTATTAACAGCCCAAACGAAACTCCCTGCATAAAGGAAAATTTAGGGCTACACTCTGGTCTGATTGGGCAGTTGTGGGGGGGGGGGGTTTCGTATGCGCTTTCTGCACTGCCCCCCTGGCTGCCCTTTCTTGCCCTGCATCTCAGGCTATTGCTAGAGCTCAAACATCGGCTGCTAGAGTTAGGAATCCATCAGTGGACTCCGTCAGCCTCCCTGTAATCTTCAACCAGGCACTGAGCTGGTTGAAAATGAAAATCTATCTGTACCAACTGATACCTCCATGAATTTTAATTTGACGTTGCTGATTCTTATACTACTTGATTAATGAGAGCGGCATTCAACAGTGAAAACATGGGTAGCAGTGTGTACAGTCGTTGACTTATTAGGGTCCCAAATAAATTATACCTGAATTATCACAGGGCATGATAGATCAAGTCTCTGTAATTCTACTTTAACGAGCAACATTTCTGGAAGTAGTTTTAGAATGAGATCATGCACAGTTGGCTGCAACTTTATTTTGGTTCGTTTGTCTCTTGCTAACCCACTGCTGATGAACCTGTGCTCTGGTAAAGCACTGGGAACAAAGCAATTTTGATGTGATTGTGTATCAAGATTCTTTAGTGTAATGCTTTGTTGATGTACATGTACGCTCTTGTGCTTTGGTAAAACACCACAAGAAAAGAATCTCGATAACTATGTGCACAGCCATATCACACAAATACATGAAGCTGCCTTGTACTGAATTAGACCATTAGTTCATCAAGATCAATATTGTTTACTCTAACAGTGGCTTTCCAGGTTCTCAGGATTTTTCAGTGGTTAAGTGGTTGGGTTGCGAATCAGTTCTCTGCTAGTTTGAATCCCAGGTGGCCTTGTGTAAACCACTCCTCTTGGCTGTATTGCAGGGATAATAATAACACTGACTTTGTTCACAGCTCTGAGTGGAGCACTTATCTGTCTAAAACAGCTGCTGTAGCATAGTGGTTAAGTGGCTGGGCTGTGAATCAGCAGTCTGCTGGTTTGACTCCCACTACTGCCATGGGCTTAGTAGGTGACTTCGGGCAAGCCACTTCTCTCAGTTGAGCTTCTCAGCTGTATTGTGGGGATAATAATAACAAGGACTTTGTCCACTGCTCTTAGTGGGGCATGAATCTATCTGTTGTTATTTTTATTGTTGTTGTTGCAGCACAATGATTAAGTGGTTGGTCTGTGAATCAGCACTCTGCTGGTTTGAATCCCACTATTGCCACAAGCTCAGCCAGGTGGCCTTGGGCAAGCCACTCCTCTCATCCCCAGGTCCCCAGCTGCATTTGGGGGATGATGATAACACTGACTTTGTCCATGACTCTGAGAGCCAAGCTACAAGTGATGAATGACACTTGCCTGGCAAGTGAACAGACTCACATGTATTCCTCCCTGTTCACTTGCCATTCACTTGTGCTCCACTGAGAGCAAGTGAATGGCAAGTGAACAGGGAGGAATACACGTGAGTCTGTTCACTTGCCAGACAAGTGTCATTCGTCACTTGTAGCTTGGCTCTCAGTGGGACACTTTTCTGTCTAGAAGACTGATATATAAGCGCACTGTTATTATTATTATTTTAGCTGGATATACCAGGGATTGACCCTGGGACCTTCTGCATGCCCAGTGGATGCTCTGTGGCTGAGTCACAGACCCTCCCTTGATTGCTTTTTTTAAAACAGCATTTTATAAATGCACATGTCCACATTTTAATGGGAGAGACATGCATAAATGGAAGGACTTGAAGGTTGTGGCAAACTATGCATGTGCCAAATTTTTTTGGGGGGGGGGACAGAATAGTGAAGGATTCCTAATGTATTTGTTCTGCCTCAGAAACAGATGAACCAGTACTCTAAAAGCCAATGAGAGCTTCAGCTTTGAAGTATGTTGGAAATATCTTTAAAATGTCTCGTTGTGTCATTGTACACAGAGACTGGGAGTAGATTGTTTGTGTGTGGCTGTGCATTTATGCTGACATTCTTTCGCTTCTCGGCAAGGCTGCTTGTCAGAGTAGAAAAGAGTTTGGTGGATGCTCCAGCTGATAGGTACCACCAAGAAGGCATTGCTCAAGGCCAAAAAATCTGCATTTTATTGCTTTCAACGCTGTTGAGTTTCTAAGTAATGAAAATCCATCTGGAAAAGAGAGACTTGAGTTAACAAGTTTTTAAGGCAAACCTCCCAGCAGAGATGTAGATTAGTTGCTGCTTGTTCTCGTGCCTAAAGCCACAAAAATAAATATGCATCCTTTCATTTCTTAGGAAAAAAGGTGCATATTTTGACAATGGTTTCTTATTGTTTTAAGTTGCTTTCCAGAATGTCTTCCTTTTATTCTCCCATGGAGTGAGAGGAGGGTACCGACAGTATACCCAGCATATTTCACAATGAAAATAGGGGGGTACGATTCTAATCTTTCTTCTCCCTGCCTAAGTTTTCTCCATCCACTAGTGCTCATTGCTCAAGGCTCTCCTCTGTGTGCATTATTATTTACATGACACTGTTCTCTGACCTCCACTGATTTAAAAGTCAAGAAGGTGATTTATGGTATAGATGTACTAGAAAAGTACTCTTATCTACAATTTGAAATATACCTCACACAGCTTCAAACCTGCATACCACCTTACTGTTCATGCACATGCATTTATACACATGTACATTAGAACCAAGATGCATCTATCCATCTACTCACCCAAGGATTAACTGCTAGGGTACCACTTTGAAGAATGACTACACCAGTAACTCACATTCATAAAACTTGAACAACCACCACCACCACCACCACCACCAATTTATATACCGCCCTTCAGGACAACTTAATGCCCACTCAGAGCAGTTTACAAAGTATGTCATTATTATCCTCACAACAATCATCCTGTGAGGCGGGTGGGGCTGAGAGAGCTCTGAAAGAGCTGTGACTTACCCAAGGTCATCCAGCTGGCTTCAAGCGGAGGAATGGGGAATCAAACCCAGCTCTCCAGATTAGAGTCCTGCGCTCTTAACCACTACACCAAACTGGCCACAAATGAAGGTAAGACCGTGATTTACCAGAGACAGGAACTAGAAAATGAAAGCTGTTCCTAAGAAACAAGGGAGAGTTGGGGCATGTGAGTAAACCTCCACAACACTTATCCCCTTTTATATTGTTGCTCATGCAAACCTCTGTTGAAGCAATATCTGTCTTGCTTTGGAGTTCTCTGGAGTTCTGCAGAAGTTGACTTCTGCTCCTTGGATTTGGCTCCCTGTGGCATGATATCTGTTACCTAATACTTACCTGGCGGAACTCAGCTTAGCTCCTTCCAAGCCTTTCTTGCCACCTCCTCACTCCAGAGAATAAAGGTGAGTTCATAATCCTCAATGATGCTCTGTACCTCCCAGGCTGTGGGAGGTCACACCTTCTCTCCAGATGAATAAGATGGCAAGGAGAGAGCCAGCCTAGATAAGCAGCTAGAAGATGCTTGTTTCTCTCTTTCTCTGCCTGAAAAAACATAGCTTCAGCCACCAGTCTGCACTCTGGTCTCCCTCACCCGCTAAGAGCTAAGGACCTTTGAACAGGTGCACCATCCTGGGAAGTCCAGCCTGGCCTCAGCCATCTACCTGCAATGCCTGCTTGTCTTCATCAAGATGGATCTCCCTCCCTTAACCCTCCTGTCCCCTTCCCGTCTCCTTCTTTTTTTGTATCTTGTCTTCTAGTTTTGTCAGCCCGCAAGCAGGGCCTCAGCCGTTGCTTCATTTACAGGCGGCATCTGTCACCGGAGCTGCGTTTCAAACTTGATGTGGACGGGTGTGGGAGACCGATTTTGTCTGAAAAGCAGGATAAAAAAAATATAACAAGTAAACAAAATGAATAAAACTGAATTGATAGGCACAGATTGCTGGCAAATCCTGGATCTTACCCAAATTCTGTACCTGTTTTGTTCATCGGAGTGTTATCTAAACACATGAAGCGGCCATAAACCAAGCCAGACCACAGCCAGGGTTGTTTGCTGTTGTCTATACACAGATCCCAAGATACACAAGCTCTGCTTATTTTGGAAAGGGCTGTAGATCAACTCTTTGTACACAGAAGGTCCCAGACTTAGCCCCTGGCATTTGCCATTTAATCAACAGCAGCCCGTACGCAGGCTTTCTCTGTGGTGGCCCCTACCCTATGGAACGGCCTGCCTGAGGAGGTCAGGAGAGCCCCCACCCTCCTGGCTTTCCACAAACAATGCAAAACTGAATGATTCAAAAAGGCCTTTTTCTCAGCTAAGAGGTCAGTATTGTAGGAAAGGGGTCCCAGATGTTTCGCTAATGAGTTAGGAACCATAGATTTCACTGTTATGTGGCCTTACATATTATCTGTTGCTTTAAATATGTACTCCAATATACTACCTGTGCTTCATGTTGTTTAATGTCAGTCCTAGAACTGATTATGTTCTGTTTCAGCAATTCTTCAACCCCATATTGGATCCTTGCTAATACTATGTCTTTGTAAACTTATATTCATTTACCCTGTGACATTGTTTATGGAAATGTTCTTGACACTGTATGGAAAAGTCCTTGCTACAGATTGTCCTAATCTCACGCTATGTAATCCGCCTTGAGTCTCAGTGAGAAAGGCGGAATATAAATGACAAAATAAAATAAAAAATCCCTGCTAGCAGATGTTAAGAATGGCCTTTCTCTGTGTGAGATCCTAGAGAGAGGCTGCTAATCTTAGTAGGTAGTTCTGAGCTTGATGGGCCTATAGTCTGACTTGGTATAAGGCAACTTCATATGTTCAAATGCCATATGGGGGAGCTGGGAATTTGTACACTTCAGTCCCAGGACAAGGAGAGCTGATGCACACAAGTGCCATTAAGTAACAACTGACTTATGGCAACTCCAGAAAGGGGCTTTCAGCACAAGTGAGAAGCAGAGGAAGTTTGCCATTGCCAGTTTGGTGCAGTGGTTAAGAGTGGCAGGACTCTAATCTGGAGAGCCAGGTTTGATTCCTCACTCCTCTGCTTGAAGCCAGCTGGTGACCTTGGGTCAGTCACAGCTCTCTCGGAGCTCTCTCAGCCCCACCCACCTCACAGGGTGACTGTCGTGAGAAGAGCCAGTTTGGTGCAGTGGGTAAGAGCGGCAGGACTCTAATCTGGAGAGCCAGGTTTGATTCCCCACTCCTCTGCTTGAAGCCAGCTGGGTGACCTTAGGTCAGTCACAGCTCTCTCAGAGCTTTCTCAGCCCCACCCACCTCACGGGGTGATTGTCACTTTGTAAACTGCTCTGAGTGGGTGTTAAGTTGTCCTGAAGGGCAACTTATAAATCAAATATTATATTTGATATTTATATCAAATGTTATTATAAAATCAAATGTATACAAATCAAATGTTATATCAATCAAACCTTATCATTATCATATTATCATTATTCCTCTGCAGAGCAACTGCAGTCTTCCCTGGTGGTCTTCCCTCCAAGATCTGATCGGGGCTGACCCTGCTTTTAGTTTCCAAGATCTGATGTGATTGGGCTGTACCTTTCCTCTTTCTTTCCAGAGTTGTTCCTTACTCTCCTCTTTTCTTCAGTTGCAGAGTCTGCTTCAGTTCCAATCCTGCTCGACAAGCTGTTTTTCAAATAGAAAATGCAGGATAAATTGCCACCAGTGGCCTACAGTTTATGTCCTTGATCAAAGCACATGTGGTTTTCTTGGTTTTCCTTCGTCATGCCCTGTTGAACAGGCTGTCCTTTGGCATTTAGGAGAAGAAAATCAAGCTTGTCATCTCCTAGCAAGGTGCCGCAGCTCCGACTTTTTGTTCAACAGCAGCCTTCAGCATAACTAAGAATTTGTATTCCCAAGGCAGGCTCTCCATGTTCTGTCCCCTGGCTAGCTTCTCCATATATATGAAAAGAAAATTGGGTGATTATATGTAATAGATAAAGAAATTGCGAGTATTAAAACATCAGTTTCCCTTCCCTGGACTGAGCCCTGTGGGGAGTGAAATCTTGGATGAGTTAGGAACGGTTGTGCTTTCTTTAAGCTGAAAATGTTGAAAGATTGCTGCTCAGATCGGCATATTTTCCTCCAGTTCTGCAATAAGCAGTGATGTGCTCAAATCGCTATTTTACCACAAATTGAGAGCAGCATTCCTGAACACTAAGGAGAAAAAAAGTTTACTGAGCACTCAAAATTATTCTGAATTGTATTGCAAACATTTTGTGCATGCACGTGCTCATGCTGTGTTTCCACGGCTGTCCTCTTCCCTGTCTGTCATCTTTGCAACTTGTCATGGAAGGGGGGAAAAAAGATTAATTTACAAGAGAGAGGATTTCCTTGGTTGTCTCAATCCTGATGGGTTTGACAGAGGGGAAGCTTACCCGTTTTGCCTTATTTTGTTTGCTTGCTTATTTTATTTCATTTATACACCACCCTTGTCCCCAACAGGGACCCAAAGTGGCGTATTTTTTTCCATACAACAACCCTGTGAGGTAGGTTCATCTGAGAGTATGTGACTGGCCCAATCACCTAGCAAGCTGTCATGGCATAACGAGGAATCAAACCTGGGCTGTCCCTATCCTAGTCAGTCATTCTAGCCACTACACCATACTGTCTCTTCAACAATGAGTTCTCCTTACCCATTTTGCCTTCTAGACTGCCAAAGGATTTGGAGGTTCCTGTTAGCATGGATAGCAGCTATTAATGCACCTAGCCTTTACGAACCTTTGCAATCCCCTTGTATATGCTAACGGCCATCACCACGGGCAATGGTTCTGCAATTTAACTATGCAAAGAATGAAGGAAGACTTCTTTTTGTCTGTCCTCAAACTACTAGTATTATGGAAGGGAGATAAAAGTTCCGTCTATCGACTTCCTGCATTTCATATCTAATTTTATTAACCTTTCCTACATGCTAAAAAGGACTCTGGGGCATATATAACCTTACATTGTGAACAGGCAGTAAAAGCAGCTACCCAGTCTGCTGGCATGCTGAACGCCACCAACAACGGGCATGCAAAACCACTTAAAATGCCCACAGTCATATGGGCTGATGGATTCAAGAGGAAACGAGCATTGGGGGCTAGGAAAGTTCAGCTTTTGAACTTGTTATTTGCAAAAACTGTACGCTGGGTGCAGTTGTAGAATTTCCAGCACTCTCCTGTACGTGGCCAGAGACTTGCTGGCGACTGAGAGCCAAGCTACAAGTGACAAATTAAACTTGCAAGTGGAGCACAAGTGAATGGCAAGTGAACAGGGAGGAATATACGTGAGTTTGTTCACTTGCCAGGCAAGTGTAAATTGTCACTTGTAGCTTGGCTCTAAAACACGAAGAGTCCAAGATAGTAAGCAGGCAGTCAGAACCTTGGATAGCTCCATGATGGGTCGGTAAACAAGGGTGGAAATACACCTAGGGATGCTCGAGTGAACCTCATTTCATGTGTCCCCCCTCCAACTTCCCATGCACTCGCTTGCACAGTCACACTTCAATTTGCTCCGTGTGAATACATTCACGCATTCGATATCAGTTCCTCCTCAACTGGTAAAAGTATCCTAGTTTTCCCCCACCTCCCACATCCACTTGATGAAATGCAGATTTTGACACTTTTTCACACCTTACAGAAATGCAAATTGACAAGTCAAAGGCGCCTACAGTACACTGTAGGTGTACAGTACAGTACGCTACAGTACACTACAGCCTACACTGTGTTCTCACAGTGAAAGACTCACTTGCAGATGCAATCACACAAAGGGAGCTCCGGTGAAAGTGGGATTAACGTGTACTGAGCAAGAACAGCCTGCTTGTGAATTGAGGACCTCACAAAATCCTGCACTTGAGCATTACCAGGTAACCCACAATGTGTATTTTCCATTACAAGTTAAAGTCAGATGCAAGACCACCTGGCAAGCAAAAAAGCTTGGAGTGTTGCTCTATCACTGGAATGGATCCAAAGGAAAGCTTAAGTAGCCCTGCAAGAAGGTTGTGTCCCCACCTTGAAGAAAACAGTTTAGAATCACGGGCTGTGCTGTGTTGCAGAGCCGTGTGTTCTGACTGAGCTAGAATGTATTCTGCTGCCCCAGGACTTAGCGTGGAAGGAAGGAGAAGACCCTGACTGAGCAGCAGGTAGGGACAGGGTTAATTCCTTTGAAAGCATATTTGGAAGTATCCATGACCCCTGGGGCTCCTTCTGCTCTTCTATGGTTACGTTGGTAGCTGCCTCCTGGGGTGGTAGTGGTGGTTCATGAAACCAGGGTCTTCATGTCTTTCATGTCTTCAAACCCTTCCTCTGCCTCTGGCCTGGAGTCCAGAGCAGTTGCCAAAGTAATGTTGCATTTGGTTACTCCTCCCCACCAACAGTATGAAGTGGCGGGACATGCCGGATATGAAGAGCGAAGCCAATGAGAACCTTCAATCATGCTGTCCGCCTAGCCTGTTGCCCTGTCTAAGCCTCCAAGCAGGTTGTTACATTTTCATGGTGATGACTGAAAACAACAAATCTGGCTTTTTTTCCCATAGAGAAATAAAAATATCACATCGTGCTATTTAATGTTTTTTTTTAACAGTCCCTGCTAATACTACATTAATTATGCCAGTTGAATCTCCCTTTCATAGGCCGTTGCCCCAGGGCTCTGCCGCCCACACCAGTTACTGGGAAAACTCATCACAATCTACACATTGGTTTGTCTGCTGAATGTGGAATTTTGACTGCTGTTTGTTTTAAAAATCTTTGATACAAAGGAATCCCATTTTTAAAAAAAGCCCTTTAATCCTCCTCCCAAGCCTAAATGTAGGCAATTGGCTGTGTTTGTGTTTATCTGTTGTGTTCAGTTTTGGAGCAGGAAACACCGTGCAAGGGCCAGTGTGAGTGCGAACGCCTGAGGGGATGCGGTCCTGAACCTGGGCGGGCAATAACCCACACAGAGCCCAGAGCTCGACAGACACAGCCAGATAGTGCCTGTTGCCTGGGCAACGTTTATTTTTATTGATTTTATGAAAATATTGTTATGCCGCCTTTCCCGTATTCAATGCGTTTTGACAACGTGGAGCCACAAAGTCATCAACAAACAAACCATTAAGATAAACCTGAAGTAGCAAAAGAAAGCGTAGACAGCCAGAATTTCTTTTTTCTTTAAAGGGAGCCAAAGTGAAATATATCAGGGTCATACTAGACAAAGCAGGGTCACTGTTTTTAAAGATAAATTTCAGATGTACGCTGCTGTGATTTCAATCAAGCCGGTGCAGGAAGGGAGGGGGCTTAATCTTTCTACCTCTGCAGTTTTGCCTATCAAAACTCACCCCCTGCTGCTCTCAGCCGTCGCCAATAGGAATGTGGGGTGATGGAGCTGAGTTCTATAGGCAGAGGTGGAAGTACTAACACACACACACCCTACACACACAGACCTCGTCCGAATCAGGGTGTATCTGCAGTCTTTTGTCAAGAAAATTGTCATAAAGATTTGCACTTAAGAAGTCACAGACTTCTGTTTGGCTTCCCGCTGCCTTATTGTTCTCCTGGCGAAAGGTACACCGTGACAACAGTCCTAATATTCTTCTCAGATCTAGCGCAAGAATAATACTGTTCTAGAGAATCGTTGCACACCTTTGCCTTTTATTAAACTCCATATCCAAAGCCTTCAGCTTAGACTCATTTAAAAGAATAGGAAGAATCAGCCCTTAATTTTCCACGAGAGAATTGATAAACTGAGAGGCGGTTTTCTTTGGTCTGTTACAGCTGCAGTCCTAAGGATGCTTTGCTGAGAGTAATCCCCATTGCATGACATGGGACTTTCCTCTGAGTAGAGCTCCTGAGGATTGCTCCCTGTTTTGTTTACCACCAATACACAGGTAGGATGAGTTTTGATTCCAAAGCTGTCATCCCTCCCCGAAAAGATTACCTCCTATTAAATTCACCCTTAGCCTCACTATGCCAATTATCTGGGGCTCACCGTGTTTGCAAACCAATTTGCAACAGTCTTGTGGGATTAAAGCATGTTACCGGAGAACTTTTAATCAGGCATCCTTTAGATAGGGTAAACTAGATTTGTGCACCCGTCTCTTCAGGTAGCATGGGCTCCTTTTTACCATTTTGATTGTGACAATGCTATATTGGTTTTAATAACTCAACATTCCAAGGCTATATCATTATTTGATGGCCGTTAACTGATGAAACCATCAGTTGGCACGTGCCTGTCGTTTATCCTTGGTTGGAGGCCACGATCACAAGAGGCCGAGGGGTGAAGCTGGGGCCAGCGGTAGAGCATCTGCTTGTCATGAAGGTCCCAGGTTCAATCCCCAGCATTTCCAGTTAAAAGGATTGGGTAGTAGGTGAAGTGAAAGTCCCCTGCAGGAGACCCTGGAGAGCTTCCGCCAGTCAGAGCAGACGAGACCAGACTGCCCGAGACCCGTGCTTTGATTCAGTATAAGGCAACTTCCGGTGTATCGTGGGGCTATCCCTCTGACCCTTCTTTTACCTTGATTTTGATTCCCCCTTTTTTTGAGGTTTAATACATTTATTTTTAAACAATGAGTAAAAGGTTAAAAAACAACAACATACACATGCTCCGTGGCGCAGAGTGGTAAGGTGCAGTACTGCAGCCCAAGCTCTGCTCACGACCTGAGTTCGATCCTGGCGGAAGCCGGGTTCAGGTAGCCGGCTCAAGGTTGGCCCAGCCTTCCATCCTTCTGAAGTTGGTAAAATGAGTCCCCAGTTTCCTGGGGGTAAAGTGTAGATGACTGGGGAAGGCAATGGCAAACCACCCCGTAAAAAGTCTGCCAAGAAAATGTCGTGATGCGCCATCCCCCCATGGGTCAGTAATGACTCAGTGTTTGCACAGGGAACTACCTTTACCTTTACCTACACATAAAATAAAAGCCAAAAAAGTCAAAATAATGAAACTACATAATGTTTCCCCTTTCCACCTCCATGCCTACTTAAGATACTTTTTTATGTTTTATATACAACATTATATTCAATCTTATGTTTAGCATGTTAGCATGCAACTTAACTATTTAGCTTAGCAATTGATCTATTTTAATATTACTTATATTTAATTCTCCTTAGTTTTCAGCTATATATATTTTTAAAAAACTCAATTTTTCCTGAAATTCTTGATTCGGTCTGTTATGTGTGTAAGTTTCCCAATTAACACATGTCTCTTATCTGTTGATACAGACTTTTCTGCTAGTTAACTCAAGGCCATATTAACCTGACTTTACTTTTATTCTTTGTAAACCATCTCCAGATATTTGTTTATTTGTTTATATCATTTATTGTCCGCCTTTCTCACTGAGTGAGATTAGTAGTACAGTCAATTACAATGACATTTCAATAAACAAGGCCATAGGATAAATAAATGCAGGTTTACAAAGACACAACATTAGCAAAAATCCAATACAGAGTTGAAGAAATGCTGAAACAGAGTAGAAGCAGTTCTAAGACTGACATTAAACAACACAGATACCCAGTGGGGCATACTTAAAGAAACAGGTAATACATAGGAGCACGTACTTAAAGCAATATATAGTAGTGGGGACCCATTTTATAGCTGAATACAGAGGAAATCTGAATAAACCTAGCTTTCAGTTAGGATGAAGACTTTTATGGACATTATATAAAATGAATGGAAAAATTTGCAAATAATCGGCTGATCTGCAGAGCACATTGAAGAAATATATTAGATTGTACGGTGCAATGTATTAGCGATACATAATATGAATTTCTTTTTCCCATCTCCTATATTCTGTATCCCTTATCTTTTAGTAAAATAAAAATTTATATTAAAAAAAAGCAATAGGTAGTGCATAAGGCAACACAGTGGTGAAGTCTATGGTCCCTGACCAATTAGTGAAGCATTTCTTTGAGATCATCTCCCTACAATACAGCCCTTCTATCTGTGTAAAAAACCCTTTTGAATAATTCAGTTTTGCATCATTTGCAGAAGGCCGGGAGAGTGGCGGCCCTCCTGATTTTCTCAGGCAGGCTGTTCCATATGGCAGGGGCCACCACAAAGAAGGCACGTGTCCAAGCAGCAGCTGTTGAATTTGCCTATGTGCTGCAACATGCCATTCCTTGGTGGTGGCCTGCAGAAGTTCGTCATTGTCGACTATCATTTGCTGATGCCTTTAGCCTCCACCACCCTTCCAGCTCTGGGCTCCTCCTTTTTCAGGTAGGCCCCTCAATTGCTTCTCTTCCACAAACAACCTAGCCTTGTGGTAGTAGGCCATGCCCCGCCCCTCACTGGAATCTGCCTGTTGCGCCAACTCTGCCCTTTAATAGTCCCAGCCCTCTCCAGGGGGCTCCTGTTACTCAAAGCCCCCAGCTCTTCACTGGACAGGCTGCACTCACATCTTACTCTGGAAGCCTTTATAACCCTGCCAGGTCAGCAGGAGTCAATGGGTGGGTGGTAGAGTTGCCAGACTGCAGCCAGCAACCCCCAGGAACAGTAAGCAGCTGGCTCCATTGCACAAGCATGCTAACATCGTTTTCCCATCATCGAAATCCCATCATAGGCTGCCTTCAGAAATCCTATCATAGGCGGCCTTTGGATTTACAAAAACCGTAGTGGTTTTTCCATAGAACCTGCAAACTCTAGAGCACCTGAGATGTCATTGACAGGTTTTTCTGGGAACAACATCAGCACACCCATGTGATGCGAGCATGCGCCTCAGCTCCCCTCATTTCCTCCCACCGTCCTTTCAGGTGCCAGCAGGCAAAGTTAAGGGCTGCCAGGAAGTCTCCGGTTCTAGCATGGCATGCCTAGTGGGTAGAGTCACTCTAACACCTGGGAACATGGCAGGTGCATAGAAGGAGCATAGATCCTTTTGGCTTGCCACTCTGGGCGGCTGACCGTGTGGGGGCATACCAGTGCAGAGTCCCAGTTTTAGTGCCCAGTGGCTTCCAATGCGTTGCGGTTGCATTTATCCCTTCCTGTCCCTCTTCTGCTTATGCCATCTCCTCCATTATCAACATTTCCAGTTACGTTATTTGCTTATGTAACTCTGCTAATCACCTTGCACTGTATAAATAAATAAATAGCAAAAAAACCAATTATGTACATTCATCCCGCACAGCCCAGAGCTGAATATTCATGTCAGATTGCAAGTTGTCTGTGTGGTGGTGGTTTTAGTTATTTATTTTTTAATACTCCATCTGTGAGTGTTTTCCTCCTGGCTCAAGTCCTTAGACTAGAAAATAAGAAGAGAGAAATCCATCTTTCGTGTGAATGCTGTAATCCACAGCCCAAGACTTTGTCTGCCTTACCTTAATCTCCTCGCCAGAAAACTGAACTTCTCACCTTCGATTTGTTGGTCGCGGAGCTGCGTCCCAATTTTTTTTTTTAAAAAGTCGAAGGGTTGGTGCGATTGTATTTGTACAAATCTCTTCCTGAACAATGGCAGATAATAGCGGCTGGGTTATTGCGCTTCGGAAGAGATTTGCATATTTCCCCAAACCCTTCAGCTGTGCTACTTTCCACAGAACAATGCATCATCTCGTTAATACCTGTAGCACTCCGCAGCCTTTAATTGAAATAGTAATTTTCACTACCGTGTTTATTATGAGAAAGTAATGAAGCTGCCTTATTTTCGGAAATATGTGGGCATCGAAGCAGGTGGCTGCATTTACTGTACATTTCTAAGCAGAAGAGACGTGCGGCTGCGATTGGACAAAAGGGGACAGCCTGATTCTGGGACTGATCCTGTTCTCCAGTGCATAGAAAGAGGGAAGCTGCGAGGAGACCCTCTTGGGAATTTTCTTGGCACAGGGTTTAGGGATGAAAGTGTTTTCCTTATTTCATTGCTTTTTGGATCTGTTTACTTTTGGGTCAATAGTTTCACTTCTCCACTGTCCACTGCTGGTTTGGTAGGCTTGTTTGTAGCACTGCATACATGTGTGGTTGTGCCGTGATATTTATATTTACAGTGAACGTCTTTCGTACACAAGATATTTGTGTAATGTGGGTGCATTGATGTACCCACTGGGGCAAGGAACTGGGGCAAGGAAAGATAAAATAGCAGAAAAATAAAGAATCAAACTTGGGTTTGCGCGAAGGAGAAGAGAAAGCGAAATGGAGCTTTGGGGGTCAAAATAGTAAGGGTGAGAAATTTTAAGTTATCTGTCATCGGCTGGAGCATGTACATGTTGCACCCTGGAGGAGAGAAATAATGCCATTGCTGATGCTTAGATCCAGAAGGCTTTATTCAGCCTAGTCCAAAACGGTCATGACCTCCTCTGACAAGCCTTCTGACCAAGCTAGTGACTTACATTGCAATCCTAAGTAGAGTTACTCCAGTCTAAGTCCATTGATTTCATTAGACTCAAGTAACTATTCTTAGAATAGATCCAGAGGAGTTAGCCGTGTTAGTCTGTAGTTGCAAAATAGTAAACAGTCCAGTAGCACCTTTAAGACTAACCAACTTTATTGCAGCATGAGCTTTCAAGAATCACAGCTCTCTTCAACAGATGCATGATGAAGAGGGCTGTGGTTCTTGAAAGCTTATGCTACAATAAATTTGGTTAGTCTTAAAGGTGCTACTGGACTCTTTACTGTCTTCTTAGAATTGCACTGTTAGACATGGAGAGCTCAGAGAAAGAGCAGCCCACATGCCAGCAGCAGCACCACCACCCACCACTCACCACCACCACCACCACCACCATCATCACATTCAGTTTATATACTGCCCTTCAGGACAACTTAATGCCCACTCAGAGAGGTTTACAAGGTGTGTTATGATTATCCTCACAACAGGATGAGGACCTGAGAGAGCTCTGAGAAGCTGTGATTGACCCAAGGTCACCCAGTTGGCTTCAAGTGGAGGAGTGGGGAATCAAACCTGGTTCTCCAGATTAGAGTCCCATGCTCATAACCACTACACCAAACTGGCTGTCATGAGCCATGACCCAACAGTCCCAGAGACCACCCCACCAGAGCCTGCAAGTGAGTCTTTGCCACCTTCTTCAGTGATCACCATTGGGCCCCTTCCAGACAGCAACAAACCAGGGCCCATAGCCTCTCCAGATTGCGTCCCAAGTGAAGGGCCTAGGCATAGGTGGTGTAAAGGAGGAGAAGTGCGAGGCTGGCAACATGCTACTGGAGAGACAAAACAAAACACTGAGTGGGATACTTCCTCACAGCGTCATGGCCGGAGCAAAACATTTTTATTTTATTTTATTTATGTCATTTATAGCCTGCCTTTCTCACGGAGACTCAAAGCGCATTACACAACGTGAGATTAGTACAGCCAATATCAAGAACATTTCCATAAACATAGTAAAGAGTCCAGTAGCATCTTTAAGACTAACTAACTTTATTGTAGCATAAGCTTTCGAGAACTGCAGCTCTCTTCGTCAGATGCATCTGATGGAGAGAGCTATGGTTCTTGAAAGCTTATGCGACAATAAAGTTGGTTAGTCTTAAAGATGCTACTGGACTCTCTACTATTTTGCGACTACAGACTAACATGGCTAACTCCTCTGGATCTATGTCCATAAACTTGGGCTCCTAAGCTCCAACACCTGCCAGCAAATGCAGCTGAGCCAGGCCGTCCCTCAGCCTATTTAAGCTGAGGCTTGAGAGCGCTGTATTGATGGATCATTAAGTCTGCTAGGTGCAAACCCTGTGTGCCAGCTGCTCTTGCCTCAGAGGCCAGCTAGCAAAGTGACTGAATCCTGAGGCGTTCGGGTGCCGGACAAAAACAATAGGTAGTGATTGGCAGCATGCTATGTATAAACAGGCCTATAACTACAATCTGCTTCAGTGGCAACATCTGCTGAGACTTCTGGTTGGATAACGTGCCTGTCACTTACATTGTCTACTGACTGTCTCTGCTGTTTATGCAGGTAGATAATTGTGCTCTTCTCAGCACCTTTCATGCTCTCACAGACTCATGCAACAGTAAAAAGTAGTCAGTGCAGAGGCCAGAATAGACATTTCTGAAGATTTACAAAGGTTACTGATTAGCAGAACTTTTTTTAAAAAGTCAACTGCAGAATGTTAGCTCTATTAACAGTGGGTTTGGTTTGACTTTGCATTAATTAACCTCTGCATGCAAACTCCTAGAAAATCTCTCTAGTCCATCAAATTCTTGGCTGTTTCCATTTTCTGATTGACATTCATTGTGCCTTTATTATGTATGTATGTGTAGAGTCCCTGGACATTTTTGTATATATGCAAGTAGGTCAGTTGTACTGAATCATGCGTTTTGCATTTTGTCCTGTACTACAAAACTCATGATGCAGTGTGACTGTGATTGATTTGGTGCATCCACACAGAATTAACGAGGCAGGAAGAATGGCTGCAGATCTTGTAGCTTCCTTTTGGCCCCAAGTTTAGCATGTGATTCTGCCCTCATGAAACCACACACACTGGTCCTATAATTAACTTTTCATACCAACAACCTCAGGGTGTACCTAAACATGCTGCAGTCACATCCCAACATGGTTTTGATATTTGTGGGAGAAAGCGGGCTTCAAAAGGAGATGCTGGAAGGAAAGTAAAAGGAAGTGGCATTGGAGTACTTCTACTCAAATTCATGCCAGTTCATGCAAATCCCACTCAAATTCTGGCTTTCATTTAGGACGTGACAGAACCAAAATTATTCTTCCGTGGACATCCAGCTCTGAGCTGCTGAAAAGCAAAATGCATTATTCAAAGATTATGCCCATGTCGTTCGGTTGTTTTCCTTAATAAATCAATTGGGCTTAATTTATTAGGCACAGCCTGTGTTCAACATCTACAAAAGTGGTAAAAGCTTAATCAAAGTCAATGAGTTTTATTAAATGCTTTAGCCACGGGCCATAGCAATGCCAACAGACACATAGTTATAGATGGCGCAAAAATTAATATCGTAAGATAAACACAGTAATCCTATCCACTTAAAATATTTCCATGAAGGCAATCTTGTCTCTGATGCCAGTTTTTAAAATATATATGTACACATTCCCCTAATGTTCTAGGAATCATTTCATGATTAAATTGCATAAGCCTTTAGGAATTGTGACCTAATTTTTGGATGCAGCCTGCGCAACTCCAAAATGCTTATTCATGATAGTGCCAGAACATTTGCAGTGCAGAGATGACTCCAAGGGGCAGCAAGGGGTAGTGGATGCAGGCACGATGCGTTTAGCAGCCCTTTACTTGAGTGCGGGGCTGTGCTGGAAAGCTTGAGGCTGCCTAAGTTTCCTTCCTTCCTTGTTTACTTCTTCCTCCGGGGCTTCCCTAATGGAGTACAGTCTGGGAATTCTCGTTGGTACAATACTGTTGACTCAGTCTGCCCTTTTAATCCTTTTTTAACAAGCTTGATCCAATAAAAACAAAACCTCCCCCTTTTTACATGATCTAGCCCTGATGTCTGCTAGCAAAAAGTTTTGTGTGCAGCAACTGTCCAAGGGGCTCGCCACTTGGATCCCCCCAGTATTTAGTTACTGCGGATTCAGATTTCATCACACTAATCCAGAGGAGTTAGCCGTGTTAGTCTGTAGTAGCAAAATCAAAAAGAGTCTAGTAGCACCTTTAAGACTAACCAATTTTATTTTATTGTAGCATAAGCTTTCGAGAATCAAGTTCTCTTCATCAGATGCCTGATCCGAACTGGTCAAATACAGAAGAGGAGGGGAGGGGAAAGAACGGGACATATATCACAAGAAGACAGGATGCAATTAGTGTGAAGGCAATCAAAACATTCCTTTGCTTGTAAATGTAAACATCTCCTTTTGGTGTGGAGTCAGTTTGCCGCAGTGAAGGTATACAATTCCTATGTAGTATAAGCCCTCGATAACCACAGCTCTCCCTGCCAGCTGCATCTGACAAAGAGAACTGTGGTCCCCGAAAGCCCACACGCACTCAGGCTGAGATAATTCACAAACACACTAATGACATTTTCTAGGATGCCTGTGTAGGGTTAAAGCAGCCCCATCGTTCTTACTTCCCATCCTAGCAAGCAAACAGGAGTTATTGATGCTCCAGCCAGGCTGGGAGAGAGCTCCCTAAATGACTCTAGAACAGGGCTGGGAAGTCCATCAATGTGCAACGCGGAGATCTTTCTTCAAGCTGTCCCCCATCCCCCACCCCCAAGCTGGTCTGGACTGACACCAACCTTTTATGAGGCATCTTCTTGGGTTAGGAGAGGAAACTATATTGGGAAGCTACTGGTCTATGATTAGGTATGAAGAATCTATAGCGTTATTTGGGACACTTACCCAAATAAATGTAACACATACACACACACTGATACACATTGTCACAGAGATCTGCATCTAGGAGAGAGTGTCAAGGAGGTTGACCACAAGATCTACCAGGGGAGATCAAGAAACAGTAAAGAAAAGATACTTTCAGCTTTGCCAGTGGAACCCTCCCCCCCCCCCCGGCCAGGTCCCCCAGTGCCTTAATAATAATAATAATAACCTTGTGCTTTAGTCTCTTCCGGACAGATTAGGGCCATGCTCAGAGTGGTTAACAAATCAGTGTTATTATTATCCACAAAACAGACACCCTGTGAGGTGGGTGGGGCTGAGACAGCTCTGAGAGAGCTGTGACTGACCCAAGGTCACCCAGCTGGCTTCAAGCGGAGGAGTGGAGAATCAAGCCCGTCTCTCCACATTCGAGTCCTGCCCCTCTTAACAACTACACCAAATGGACTCTCCAGTTTGAAGGCACCATCCCATCTAAAACTTAGAGACATGCTCCACCATCCATATCTCCACCATACCCATATCTCCTGCATTTCCAAAACATGCTGCCATGGAGTTTTTACTACTGTCCGTCTGTGTTCGTTCTGCAATATATGGTGAGCCATTCCCATATTTGGCCCCTTCTACTTGTTTTCACACATGAACAGTTTTCAGATGTTGCAGGCACAATGTGGTCAATCGTGGTGGCATCACAGAGACCACAATTTCCTATAATGTTGGAAATATTTGTATACCTTGTTCTAAGTACACTATGAGACCTCCAAGGATCTCACGTGGGTATACCTGCTTGTCTTATACCTTATTTTTTTCATCACAACAATCCTGTGATATTGGCTAGGCTGAGAAAGAGAGACCTGCTCCAGGGTTGTTCAGTGAGTTTCATGGCTGACAGAAGATTGGAAGCCAACCTCCCTTTGGAATGTTAAAAAAAACTTAACGCACGTGGTTGAAGCTAAGCAACTCTAAACAGTTTGAACAGTCCCTCAGTGGAATGGGCTTCCTCGGGAGGTGGAGCACTCGCCTTTGGAGGCTTTTAAGCAGAGGCTAGAAGGCCATCTGACAGCAATGCTGATTCTGTGAACCTAGAAACACAAAAAAGCCTCTCCTGAAAATGCAAGCAGATCCTCAGAAAACCAAATCAGGAGTACACAATGAATGCACCTATAAGTGTACATTAAAAAAAATTACTCTTAAAGTGACTAAGTGCTTATACAGAGTGTTATGTATATTTTGAAACCAGAATAAATATAATTTCATCAAAATTACATAGAAAAATAGACACACGCGCACACACACATATACCAATAAATAGCATCCATTCACAAATACAAACAGCTGATAACTCACGTGACATACAAAAATACAATCTATACAACTGACTGTGCAAATTTATATCTTCAGAGAAACAGTCTTTAAAATCTCTTCTAACTCAGTCGGCAAGAAGCTCCACGGAAGATGCAACAAAGCAGGTAAGTAGTAACAAGGTAAAGTGAATTCAGTGAGTCTGTTTATTCTCTCTGTAGAAAGCAGCATGGATGGGGGAAGGAGTCCAAGCCCATCTGTGCCCTGCCGAATTCACTTATATATTCAAAAAATATATAACGCTCTGTATAAGCCCTTAGTCCCTTTAAGAGCAAATGTAAAAAAAAGGAGGTGGATTCATCGTGTCCTCCTGATTTAGTCTGTGAACCCGGGCAGATCATGAGGGGGTGGGCAGGAAGGGCTACATCAGTGCACTGCTTCGTTCTCGCGGCCCCTTCCTCCATGCCCAGGGTAATGCCGATCGCCACTTTGGGGTCAGGAAGCAATTTTCCCCAGGCCAGTTTGGTCAAGGATCCTGGAGTTTTTTTGCCCTTTTCTGGGCATAGAAGAGGGCATAACAGAGGTCACTGGGGTGGGGGTGGTGGGTGGGGGGAAGGTAGTTGTGAATTTTCTGCATTGTGCAGGGGGTTGGTCTAGATGATCCTGGAGATCCCTTCCAACTCTATGATTCTATGATTCTAAGTCTGGATCTGGTCAGTTTTGAGAGAACTTTTGGGAATCTTATGGGAGCTGCCAAGTTTCGTAATAGAGGAAAGGCCACGCCATGAAATAAATCATTAATTCTCAGAACATCTTTGTAAGGTACTCCAGTATTAAACAAGCACCATGTCGTAGATAGGATTGGTGCTGAAATTTAGAGTGGCTTCCCGAAGTCCCTTCCGAGCACCATGTCCCTCCGAGACTGCGGTCTGAACTTGGCTCAAGCTAGCTGACAGCTCCTCTTAGCTTACGCTGCTGTTTCTGAGCTCTGTTTCTTAGATAAGAATGCCAGACTCCAGCAGAAAAACACACCCCAAATCCTAGTGTTGTCTACAAAGGGAGGTTGTGCATTGAAGTACAGACTTCACAGCCCCTCCTTCAACGTCCCATGAGGGTCAGCTTGAGCACCTCTCTTTCAGTTACATCCCAGCCCCTCTGCATTCTCTTGCTTTTATGACTTCTGTATCAAAACTCTGCTTTGCTAATCCAAGCAAGGCTCTTGTGTGTGTATGTGTGAGTGAAATAGTTCTGTCATCTGGAAAAATTCAAGCTGTGTTTCCTCCTGCTTTTGTATATGAGGAAGAAAGGCTGCTGGCGAAACTCATTATGGTTACCTCGACATTGCTTCTCTCACTCCCCCCCCCCCATACCATTGTCCAGCTAGTGACCAGGAGACTTTAGTGGGTAGAGAAACAGGGGCTGAGAAGCGGAGAGAAGTGAAGGGCACAGCAGAAGAAGGAATCGGGAGGAAGCATTTAAAACGGCTAATTTTTGGTTAAAGTTCTGTCAAAATTAAGAACTTGCATTCTGAAGCTCTAGGGCTGGTATGAGAGGTAGGGTTGCCAGTGCTGAGTTGGGAAATTCCTGGAGATTTGGGGGCAGAACCTGTGGCAGGTGGGGTTTGTGGTGAGGAGCGACCTCAGTTCAGTACAGAGGAGAGGGACCTCAGTTCAGTATAATGCCATCGAGTCCACCTTCTGAGACAGCTATTTTCTCCAGGTGTCCCCAGGAGATCAGTTGTAATTCTGGGATGGCTCCAGCCACCACCTGGAGGTTGGCAGCCCTAATTGTAGGGCACTGGATGAGGTTCATTTCCTAATGGGGGGGGGGGCGGGCTCCACCAAGTTCAGGAACCCGAGCCCTGCCGCACTTCACATGAATACATGACTCTGCTTTATACCGAATCAGACCATTGGCCCACCAAACGACCAAGAATTTGTGAAATGTTGGGAGGGTGGTGTGTTTAATCAGGGCTTGATTTACAGAAGATAGAGATCCAGGAGCCTTAAGATTAGCCAGCATCAGGCTTACCCCCCGTTGTTCAGAAGTCCTGCCCTCCTCCAAGTTCCAGTGCAATGGAACTTGTGGCAGTCATTTAAAGGGATGCAGAGGAAAAGCGCTCTGTACGCCCTCAGAGGCATTCCAGTTTCTTGTTTCTCACATTTCAAGCTGGAGCTTTTGAGTTGGAAACAGGTCCCTTGGGGCAGGGGGGGAGGGGTAGATTTGGAATCAGGCATGTGATTCACTGAAGGTAATGACTTGTTTCCAAATTAATGTGCTTGCTGTGGACGCGCCGATTTGAATTACGGCATGTTTGTGTCCTTGACTAACTCTCCATGCAAGATGCACACGTCATCCTTTCTGCCTTCTCTGCATCTGAATAAAAATATGATCCTTTTCTTACGGAGAGTCTTCAGACCAATGGCCTCTCTGGCCCACTGTTTGGTTTCCCATAGTGGCCAACTGGATACCCACGGAAGGCCACAAGCAGGGAATGGAAACGAAAACTTCCCCCTGTTGTTGCCCTGCAGCAGCTGCTTCTCAGAGGTACGCTGCCTCTGAACATGGAGGTTCCAATTAGCGTTTATGTCCAATAATTGCTGAAAGAAGTCTGAGCCCCTTGAAGAGTGACCTGAGCAAGTCGTCACCATGAGCCCCGTGGCGGTGATTTCCACAAGATGGGGACTCATTCACAGATGTACCCAAAGAGCAAGTGGAATGCTTCCCAAGCAGGCACATAGCCATGTGTGGAAATGCACTCTGGATTTAATGAATTTAAAGGCTGTGTTGGAGGGGTAAAATAATTTGGTTTTTTTATTTCTCTCTCGTGTTTGAGTGCCCCCAGTGCTACTGGCCAGAAGAGGGATTGCAAGTACTGACTTGGCAAGAGGGACCAGCGTGACCTTATAGGGGTGCCAAACTCCAGGTAGGGCCTGGAGATCTCCTGGAATTGCAACTGGGCTCCAGAGATCCTGTCTCCTGGAGAAAACATCTCCTGTAAAGGGTGCTCTCTCTCTCTCTCTCTCTCTCTCTCTGGCATTATACCCCGCTGAGGTTCCTCCCTGCCCCAAACCCACCATTTCCAGACTCCACCCCAAAATCTCCAGGAATTTTCCAGTCCAGGACTGGCAACCTTATGGCCTGGCTCTCTAGTCTGATCACCCTGACTTGAACCCAAAAGACCTCGCACCTTGCCGTGCCCTGACCCCTGCTTGCTTGCTTTGCTTTACTTATCAACAGGGGTCATTTCGTAGAAAAAGAGCTGGAGGAACTCATTAGCACAACTCATTAGCATATGCCACGCCCCTTGCCATCAGCGGAAGTGTGTCATTAGCGTAACTGATTTGCATATGCCACACCCCCGGACACCACTTATTCTGGCTGTTTTGGGCCCAATCCTGGCGATTCAGGGCTGAAATTGGGCCCAAAATAGCAAAAGGGGCTGAAAAGGGGCCCAAAGTGGTCAGGATTGGGCCACTGATGAGCGGGAGAGTGATCCACCACCTGTCAGAGGCCCAATCCAAGCCGTTTTGGCCCCAATCCAGGCCGTAACGGGCCCAAAATGGCCGAGAGTCAGGTGGGTGGGGCCACCTGACATGTGACCTCTTTGGGGAACTGCTGGAACTGCATTCCTGTGCGTTCCCCCTTGAAATGAGCCCTGCTTATCAAAAGATCATTGTCTATCAATTCATCCCCAAAGTTGTTTTGCCTTTCCCAGCCTGCTGATCCAGTGGCTGCCTGCTTTCCTCATACCCAACTTGCGGCTGTGGGCCAAGCTGCAAGTGGCGAATGACACTTGCCTGGCAAGTAAACAGACTCACGTGTATTCCTCCCTGTTCACTTGCGCTCCACTTGCACTCCAGTGATCGAGTGGAGTGCAAGTGGAGCGCAAGTGAACAGGGAGGAATACACGTGAGTCTGTTCACTTGCCAGGCAAGTGTCATTCGCCACTTCTAGCTTGGCCCTGTGTATTCAGATCGCTGGCCTAGCCAGCTCCAGTCGATCAAGGCTGGGAACCTCACAGGAAGAGATTGCTAAGCGGGCTGGCGTTTGGCAAGAGCTGCTCTCTTGGCAGCTCTGCTGACGGAAGGCGAGTGTTCTTCTTCTGACGGGAGCATTTGGTGAGGAAAAAAGAGCAGGCCCGGAGTCATGCCTCATTAGCTCCGTCCGTCATTCCAGGCCTCTATTAGCACACAGAGGACTGCTCCGGGTTCCATCCATCCCACGCCGATCAGATCGACTGTCACCCTGAGGTTTATTTCAGCCCCTTAATTGACTTTCCGTCAAAAAAGCCACATCTTGATGCTGAGGTGATAGGAGAACTTAGTGGCATGTCACTCCTGGCTCTCTTCCTTGTTAAATATGCCCAGGGTGTCACTATCACATATTTCAGAAAGTCATTTCTTGGGTGGCAAGAACATACAGGGACAAAAAAAGCAAGATCGGTATTGTCTACTCTGACTGATAGCAGATCTCCAGGGTCTCACGTAGAAATCTTTCCCATCTCCTCCTACCTGATTCTTATTTATTATTTATTTATTTTATTTGATTTGATTTATACCCCGCCGTCCCCACAGATGGGCTCAGGGCGGCTAACAACATTAAAAAAATACATTAAAAGTCACAAAACTATAAAATCAATAATTTTTTTTTTTAAGTCATTGAAATAGTCCAGGAGCAGGCTGTGTAAACAAATATTGGGAGTCCGTATATGGGCATAGCAAATGGCCGAGGGCAGCCCCAGAAAAAGTGGTGGTCTTAGATGGAAGAAGGAGGACACCCACTGGCACTCAGCCAAAGGCCCGGCAGAACATCTCCGTTTTACAAGCTGTGTGGAAGTGTAACAGGGCCCGCAGGGCCCAGATCTCCAGCGGAAGAGCATTCCACCAGGCCGGGGCCAGGGCAGAAAAAGCCCTGGCCCTGGTTGAGGCCAGACGGATGTCCTTCGGGCTGGGGACCAGTCTGCTTGTCTTGTAACTGGAGGTCATGGGGTCTGAACCTAAGGACCAGCTAGGATCTTCTTCCATTGAGCCGTGGTTCCTCATGGAGTAGGCTCCCTTTTTATGAAGTCTCTTAATAAGGGATTGACTTGATACCTGCACTTGTCAAACAGACATCTGTGAATATATTGATGGTAAATATATATAGTACGAGCGGCGAGTTCCTGCCTGCATTTGCACTCTCCCCTTTTTGAATAGATGTACAAACTTCCATAGTACGTCAAGGTCAGGAGGAATAGGTTTTCCCCACGTCTAGGAGAGACCAGCTGATCCCCAAAGCTGCCCACTTGCAGGAGCAATTCTAGCCCAGCACAATTTTGGGTTCAATTCCCGGCCTCTCGGTTTAAAAGGTTGCAGATCTGGAAGAGTTTGTGGCCCGGAGTACCATGCTCCTGTGCTTTCCCAGAACTAGAGGGGATAATAATACAGCTGCTTCTGATGGTCTTCTGGCGCTGGAGGGCTGGAACTGATGGGAGAGCGGGAGAGCCAACGAGAGAATCAAAGTGGATGCACTGACGCATTCAAAGAAATGCAAAGCAAGGCGCGCTGGCAACTGTCTGAAGGCCAGTCAGGTTGAAGGAGACTGCTTTTGGGGGACAGGCCTGCAGAGGGCGCTCTTCCTCTTCCATCTCTGTCCTTTGGCCCCTTGGAGTGAACGGGGAGTGAGCGTGGCGTTGGAGGTTTGTGTCCCCTGACAATTACCGAGTGCGTTTTTCTTTTTTGATTTGCATAATTGGAATGTAATATCTGAACCCGCTGTGTAGATAATTACAATTTGAATATTTAACGAAGCCTTTAGTAATCCTTCATAGGCAGCAGTGTGTTTCCGTTTGAAAGGGCTAGCCTTAAACTGGGTCTAAGGATGTTTTTGCAAAAAGGGAATCAAGCATGCCATTTAATCTGCCAAGTCTCGCTTAAGAAAGGCATCGGTACCAGTTTGCAGGGGAGAATCAGTGGGGTGATTATTCTATCCAATGCAATTTTATAATAGTCAAATTTTAGATGGATTATGAACAGCTCCTAGTGTCACCTGTAACAATGCCTTTAAATTTTGTGTATTCCTGTGTAAAATAAAAACAGAAACCTCTCCAGGGCACTAATGATTCCTATTTCTGGTCTGGCAGTTTTAGTCTACAAGCGAGCGAATGTTCCTTCCTTATTTTGTGATTTTCTTTAAAGAGTGATGCACATTTTTGTCAGCTGTTCTGGTCTTCTGCTTTTTACTGTTTTCTAATATATGCTGTATATTTTAATGCAGTTTTTATGGTGTTTGTAACGTTGATGCTCATTGAAAAGAATGCAAATGCAAATGTTTTATGGGAACTGTTCAATGTGAGGAAGCAGGAAATAAAGAATCACGAGCTTGATTCATAGTACTGAGAAACAAAATGGAGATGGGGATTTTCAGGCTGAAACAGAGGTGGGTGAGAAATCCAAAATCCATCTTTGGGTTGGTTTGAATTCATCAGTCTAGAGGGCAAGAATGGCTGGCTCATGGCAAAGTAGAAGTCCAGAAGGGAGCTGTCCAAAGTATCTAGATCCAGAGGAGTTAGCCGTGTTAGTCTGTAGTAGCAAAATCAAAAAGAGTCCAGTAGCACCTTGCTACTGGTAGTAACCAATTTTATTGTAGCATAAGTTTTCGAGAATCACAGTTCTCTTTGTCAGATGCATGGAGGGCCAAAAGAAACTGGTCAGATATAGAGGAGGAGAGGGGAGGGCGGAGTAGATGCAAACAGCTCCTTCTGATATGGAGATGCAAACAGCTCCTTCTTATATGGAGATCAGTTTGCTTCTGTAAAGGTTCAGAGGAGTTAGTCGTGTTAGTCTGTAGTAGCAAAATCAAAAAGAGTCCAGTAGCACCTCCAAGACCAACCAATTTTATTGTAGCATAAGCTTTCGAGAATCACAGTTTTCTTCGTCAGATGCATGGAGGGCCAAAAGAAACTGGTCAGATATAGAGGAGGAGAGGGGAGGGCGGAGTAGATGCAAACAGCTCCTTCTGATATGGAGATGCAAACAGCTCCTTCTGATATGGAGATCAGTTTGCTTCTGTAAAGGTTCAGAGGAGTTAGCCGTGTTAGTCTGTAGTAGCAAAATCAAAAAGAGTCCAGTAGCACCTCCAAGACCAACCAATTCCACTGCAGCACAAGCCTTCGAGAATCACAGCTCTCCCCGCCAGATGCTTCTGATGAAGAGAACTGTGATCCTCGAAAGCCCACGCCAGGTGCCACAGTATCTAGAGTATCTAGAGGTCTGGATGAAGCACTGAACCTGGAAACCAGGAGACCAGAG
Organism: Eublepharis macularius; assembly: GCF_028583425.1. NCBI lineage: Eukaryota > Metazoa > Chordata > Lepidosauria > Squamata > Eublepharidae > Eublepharis > Eublepharis macularius. The sequence goes on from NC_072806.1 coordinate 9,372,457, forward strand.
CAGCAGAGAAGGCTCACCGGGCAACTGCCAGTCAAAGGTGGTGTGGTCTCGAAAGAGGCTGGCCTTCCACTGATAGTGTTGCCCCACGCTTCCTGCTGTCCTTGGTGGGTTTCTCATTTGGGCAGGCTCAGAGCTCAGTTTCTTTTGACTAGGGATGTCCCAACGGGCTAGCATGTAATTCATTTCTGGCATAGCTTCTGCACCAGTTCACCATCTTTTCCTGTCTTGGGATTCAGGAAGTGGTTTGGGGGGTTGCATATGCAAATAGTCTTTTACAATTACCTGTGAGTTTCTCTGCATGAGTTGCTTTGGCATGTGTTTGTCAAGTATAGGGAGACGCAATGTTAGCTGAGAAGCGTAGTTTAAAAAGACAGAGCCAGAGGCGATGGATCCTCAGAGGGGTTGTTAATTTCATCTTCACCTCCCCTAAGGCTCTGTCAATTTCACCTCTCCAGTCCACTGTGTGGGATCGCAACCAGAGGGCAGCGAATTATGGAAATTGGCTGGAGCTGCCTTCCAGTATTGGGCTTGGACCTGGAGAGGTTCTAATGGGCTGAAGTTTCCCTTTGGGCATTTCACAGCCCCTTCACACAGCTCCAGTGTATAACAAAGCCTTTGCCCTGCTGCAGGCTCTGTCTTTTTAAACGACCCTTCTCAGCTACCATTGCGTCCCAACACAGGTTCTTCACATGTCAGATGTCTCGTGTAGAGAGACTCTGTATGAATATTTGTCCTAGGTGCTGGCCTTAGTGGGTGCCTGACTGCTTCTGTCTTTGGATGTGGTATTGCTTGCGGCGGAGTGGGGGTAGAGTTCTCATCTGAGGAAGTCTTGTTCTGTTTTTGGGCTTGGCTGGGGCTGGTAAATACCGTCTACAGTCAGCTACCCAATGACGCCTGCGATCCAACATTTTCCAAGATTTTTTAAATAAGAAGTTATCTTTGCTTTAGCTAGCTGTTTCTTCAGAACCCAGTGGCTGGAATGTTCTGACTGTTACTTCGGTCACAGTGGAATTGAGGATTATTATATTTTTCAATTCATGAGACAGTTGCATTGGCTGGGCGATAAATCAAGCTGGATATTGTTGAAATGTTATTATTTGGTGTGGTTTCAAGTTAGATCGAAGCAGTGGGGATGCCAGTGTGTTAATAAGTGTCAGACGTGGTAGTTTTATCAAACATTCTAATTGAGCCCCGAAGTGAAGCTTCAGCTTTGCCAAATATTATCAAGATGAATTTCATAGCGCCTTGTAATGGCTTTTTGGGGGGGGGGGGGGTCTAATTTGTGTGTGAAATGAGGGCCCAGATTTTTCAGATCTTCCATTCACATGTAAAGCAGCTTCAAAACCCAGGGTGGTAACAGCAACGTTGGGGGTCATAAAGAGAGAAAAACGAAACTCTTAACCCAGGAAATGGAAATTTGGCTGGTTGAGTACAAGTCTTGCATTTGCAGCAAGGTGGGAGTTCACAGCGGAGGATGTTTAATGAGTAATTATGAACTAATTGACGGAAATGTTTGTTGTTGTCCAAAAACATAATGTATAGCGATCGGGTTTTCACTCTCATTTGAAGTATTTAATACTGCGGATGATAGATAATTGATTTGGTGCAAGCAGATGGTTCTTAAGTGTCTCTCGTTTGTCTTTTTTCTTCTTGGTCTCTTGGTTCCAGGGCAGACAATAAATATTGAACAAGTACACTTCATCTGTCCCCAGGTGCCAGCTCTGGTTTTAGAGCTTTAGAGTGTTTTGAAAGTACCTTGGAAATAATGTATTTAAAAGTGAGGCCTAAATGCTTTGAGCAGGCTCACACGGTGTAGTTGCTAGTGTTTCATTATGATCTCTAGGAGTCCTGAGTTTGAATCTTCACTTCGCCGTTGGATGACCTTGGGGCAGTCATTTTCTTTCAGCCTAACCTATCTCACAGGGTTTTGTTTGTAATGATCAGGGCTTTTTTTCAGCAGGAATGCAGTGGAACAGAGTTCCAGCACCTCTTCAAAATGGTCACATGGCCGGTGGCCCCGCCCCCTGATCTCCAGACAGAGAGGAGCTTAGATTGCCCTCCACGCCGCCAAGCGGTGTGGAGGGCAATCTAAACTCCCTTCTGTCTGGAGATCAGAGGCGGGGCCACTGGCCACATGACCATTTTCGCCAAGGGCGATTTAAACTTTTAAAAACTCTTGCTTTGTTCCAGCTGACCCAAAGTGACGTCATTGTGCGGTCTTGAGTTCCACCACTGAGTTCCACCACCTGTTTTCCCAGAAAAAAAGCCCTGGTAATGATAAAATGGAAGAAGAGGAAACAACGTAAGCCTGTTTGGGTCCTTCCTGGGGAGAAACGTGCGGTATAACTATCTAAATGATGAAAATAAAACTGGTCCCTGCTTCTAATAACAAAGATCATGGTTGACTGCTTAGCAGTAGGTTGGCAAAGTTGGGCTGTCCACTGATAACACCGGGGTTCTACATGCTCAGGTAGTCAGGGAAATATTGTTTTTGTACATTAAATGATGCCTCTTCCCCAAAGACTGAGCATTCTCATTGTCCTCTAGAAGACTTGGAATTCAGGCTTGGAAGCCAGCAGTCCAGAGGAGACGGCCCTTTGGATGTCAGTCCATTCAGTCCAGCATCCGATTTCCAACACAGGCCTGTCTTGTTTGATGCCTTGTGTATTTGATGCGGTGAGGAAATTTCAAGAGTCTAAGAAAATAGTAATCTGCCCTCTTCCCTTTCTCCCACTCCCATCAGAGAAGCTTAAGAGGGCAGATTACTATTTTCTTAGACTCTTGAAATTTCCTCACCGCATCAAATACACAAGGCATCAAACAAGACTGGCCTGTGTTGGAAATAGGATGCTGGACTGAATGGACTGACATCCCATGCAGGGCTTTTCTTATGTTCTCCTGACAAGCTTCCTTCCTTCCTTGGATCTCTACTCTGCTTATTTGCAATCAGAGATGACAACCCCCCCCCCCAACAATTGTATTCTATCTTTTTTGAGATGGAGCAGCAAGAACCAAATATACAATCTTCCAAATGCGGCCCCAGTAAATTTCTCTATGATGCCATAGATTTATGTCACAGAGCTACCCATTTTTTTTTTTTAAGGAAGCATGTCTGTTTTACAGTGAAAGGCAGCAGTGCGCTATTGTACCTGCACAAGACACACCTTCTCCACCGAGAGCAAAGTTGTTCTGAATCATCTCTTGGGACTGGCACAATTGCCTACAGAACAATATCGGCTCCCAGATCAGTGGTTTGATTACATCATTTCTGAGCCGCGGTGATGTGGGTTGTCAGGCATGGTTTGCATGACGTCCTTTTGCCCCGGGCAAAGCATCGTCTCCCAGGAGGCTACAGCAGCAGCTGCCTTTTGAGCTGACTGTGCTGATTCTTCTTTCTTTCCCCCCAGAGGTGGTGGTTACATAACAGATGTATTTTTTCAGCATCACACCTGGATGTTTGCTTGGGGAAGCCAGCTCGTCTGGGACTGCACCTCGCAGCTGCAATCCAAAGCTGTTTCCCAAGGACTGGTCTTGCGCAGGGCCGTGGCCCACGCTGTAAAAATTTACAGTTTCAGGACATGGTTGCTATTCCTCTGGTGAGCTGCTGCTTGAGACAGAATTTATTGCTCTCTCTGCTCCGGTCTAAACCAACTCATTTATCTCCCTGCAGATTCTGTCTCCTCGGCATCTTCGCCTTTCCTTCTCATGGCAAAACCTGAAAGCTCACTTCTGGCATTTTAAGCCTTAGTTGGCCCAATACATTTGATGCCTTCCTTGCTTGATCTGTTTCCAGGGAACCAGGGCTTTATATAAGAACTTCACGGCTGGATCAGAGATCGCTTGAGTCTAGTAATTCCCCCAGTCCCCTCACCAACAGTACATAGTTTCAGATGTCTCTGGGAAGCTCACAAAAAGAGCTGCAAAGGTGAGGGCTGTTCTCTCTTGACTCCTCTCAGCATTCGGCTTGGAAGATGTTACCAGAACTGCTCTTTATTATAATGGGGAATTAGCTATAGCAGTCTGTAACTATTAATATTAAGCGAGGATCATAACCTATGTTTACGGAGGTCCCGATCCCAGACACTCTAGTGAAAAAGAGGCAGACAAGGAGTAAGGTCCAAACACGTGTATTGAGTGTAGCGTAAGCCTAGCTTGCACAATCATACAAAGGACATACAAGGTCTAAGAAATACAGAGTAGGAAATACAGAGACGTTCGCATTAGCTGGTTCCCAACGATGATAGGGGGAATACTCACTTATCCTGGAGCGAAGCAGAGACGCAGCAGCGAGGGTGGCCCAATGCCAGCACTGGAACCACAGACGGACAGCAAGGAAGTCTGGATAGGAATGGCCGAGGCACCGAGTGGTCTGGGAGACCAGCTTAAATACCCCAAAACGTACCCTGGGGCTGGTGCTGTACTTGGTGGTTCTTACAGATTAAAACAAAGGGTCTAATGGGCTACTGAATGGCTTGGATGGGCCACTTTGGTAATCAGATTGTGATAAGTGACACCTCAGGAAGAGGGGACAAAAGAGGGAGGGGGAAATCCGAGTGGGCTGAAAGGATGTTCCAGCGGACAGGGCTTGTCCTGATGTCATCAGCTTTGGAATGCGGAGGTTTCTTTGAGATGCATTCTTTAAGTGCTTGGGATGGTCGGCACTTAGTTCCTTCTCCGGGGCGGCTCCTAAGATATGCAGAGCGGGGCGAGGTACTCTCGCTGCGGACGTGGTGTGCCCGCTTCGCCGAAATGGCTTCTCAAAGCAGTCTCTTCCTCTGGGTCTTCTGGGTGCCTGAGAACATGGATGCCGGCTGGGCATAGCTGGGGCTGGATAGCAGGCTGCCCGGTAGCGAGGGCAAGCTCGGGGACCGGCTCGCGGGAGGCTCCAGACGGGAACTGACCAGGGAGCGCCTAGCCAGGCTCGCTGGAGGTTTCCTCGGCAGGCGCCCGGCTGCTAGCAGCGGCTTGGGCCCATATGAGGCAGGCTTCCATGGAGGCAGGGGGAACAACACTTTAAAACACAGTCCAAAGCAGGGAACAGGCACGGTCCATGGCAGATGGCAATGCAGGCACGGGGAACACAGTCCAAACACACACTGGGAATTCCAGATACAGGCCAGGGCAGGGCTGCCCAGAAAGAGAGTCCTTTGTGCAGTTACCCAAACATGGAGTCAGTAAACTACACAGTCTATTGCAGCAGCAAGGTAATCGACACGCAGACAGGAAACTGACACGTGTATCAGAACACACACGTGCAAAGCAATCTTTGTGCAGCAGTGAAATAGCAACGCAGGAAACTTTAACACAGTTCATAGCAGGCTTCAAAGCAGGGGAGGGGGCCTACTTGGCAACAATTCCCCCCCTCGGAGACCCCGGGACGTCAGGCGCGCGGGTCTCCGAACTTGACTTCAAAGGCGAGGTGGTCGGCAATGTCCGGTGGTCGAGCTTCGAGCGAAGAAGGAGTGGGAAGGGAAGGAGGGGGAGGCATCACCCAAAAATTTAGTTTGGAGAACCACCTAACCGAATAAGTGCAATTTAGATCAGCCAATGGGCTGCAGGTCTCTGGGTTCACACCAGGGGGTGTGCTAAGTGCAATCGTCAGAATAAATAGCAATAATTTATAGCAATAGTAATTCATAGTAATAGGCAGCAATGATCAATTCATGCATATAAACAACAACAATTCATAATTGTGTACATTGATTAATTCATGGATGAGGGTAATTCATACGGAATTCATGATGGGTTAAAAGCACTAAAAACCAGGAGCAATTGATATACATGGATCAATTCATGGATAGTTAAAATCATAAGTAGATACATAGAATTAAAAGCAGGGACAATTAAAAGCAATTCATACAGGGTAAAGTGAAATGTGCAAGCATGGCATAATTCATCAAGGGTAGAGTAATTCATACATGGCTAAAATCATAAATACATATATGTGATTAAAAGCAATAGTTCATGAAGTCAAAAGCAGCAAGAATAAAAGCAAGTGCGTGGAAACAATTCATGAGGGGTAGGCGGCGGAAGGGCTCATGGGGGCAGAAAAATACACTCTGCAATTAAAAACCAAATCAATAGTCAGATTAAAACCAAATTCATAAAGTCTAAAACCAATGTTTAAATACCCAATAAAAAGAGACCGTTCAGGAGGGGTCTCAGTTAAAACCAAATTCATAAAACAATAAATAGGCTAGAATTACCTCGGCGGAGGGAGTCAGGTTAAAAAGGCAATTCAAAAGGTTAAAATCAAATTCATGGGATAAAGTTAATGGGCGCACTTGCAGTAGATAGAGGGAGGGACTAGTTCGGGGCTAAATTCATGGGAGTTAAAATTCATAAAAGCAATGGAAAGAAATTCATAAAACCATAGAGTAACAAAGATCACAGACGGCTCAGTCCGCAGTACAGCTGCTAGACTGGGTTGCATATTTACAGAAACAAGCAAACTTAGTCCATGTGTTCCAAAACACACTTCCACCCCCCCTTGCTGTCTGCGACAATCCGCAGAGCAGGGTCGGTGAGCGGCGAGAAGGGCTTCAGGCACACAGTTCTAGTCCTCATGGAGGTGGCGCTGCTGGCGGTCGTTTGGAGACGGGCCGTGGGCTGGGAGGCAGAGAAATATGTCCCCCCCTAGTCCACAAGAGGGCCTCGGAGCGGTGTCCGGCAGCAAAGCGTCCATGGGGCTGGTTCAGGATCCATACACATAATAAAATATTGTCATAGTTCATGACAACGCAAGCAAATAAACAAGGGTTAAAGGAGGGCGCCAAGAATATCCCTTAAGGCAGAAGAAGGTCGGGGTTATAGTGATCCAAGCGGTGAGACAGCTGGAGTTGCTGGAGCTGTCGGCGGCTCCAACAGCCCAAATAAAGTAATGAGGCACATAATAAAACTTGAAAGGCCAAAATCACAACGATCGGGTGCAAAGCCAAATTGTAAATTCCAGTGGCAGTGGGGCTCCAGCCAAAGAGGGTTTCCCACCACGAGTGCTCACCGGTGGTCTTAATCCGCTGGGCAAGATCCAAAATCTCCTTGCCGTTGTGGGACACAACCAAAGCAGTGGTGTCCCCGTCCCTCTGGATGCTCTGGAGGGTGCGGTGGAGCTGCGGGTGGGCCAGGAGCTCGTGGATTAATTCCAGACCGATGCCAAGGGAAACTGGCTTCACATATCGATAGATGGAGGGTGCCACCAGGATCTCTTCTTGGGTCCAGACCGGTACCGTGTAGGTGAAGTCGCAGGCTGCTACCGAAGACAGGTTGCAAAAGCAGCGGTTGACTCCCGGGATCACGGGCTTGAGCTGGAACGAGTTCAGGACCACAAAGTCGCAGGCCGTTCGCACGCAGGCACATCCTTTCCCAATGTAGACCACAGCGGAGCTGTTCTCCCGGACGACCTCAAAAGAGCACTCATTGAGGGCGTCGACTTGCGGGGCTACACAGGGGTGATGCGGTGCAAAGGCTTGGTCTTGGCAAATGAAGCCGGTCTGGTCTCGATGCTGGCACCCTTGGAGGCTGACGAGCTGCCATCCGGTCGGGGTGAAGCGGGCCCAATGGTCGGGGTGGCGGGCGTAGAGGACTTCGGTGTCGCTGACTTGGAGTCCCAGAGGCACGACTGGATACACATGGAATGACTCGTGCGCACTGGCCGTTAATAAAAATAGTTTAAGCTCCTGGGTGGTCGGTGAGAATGAGGAATTTACGAGAGACCACCAGGATTCAAGCTCCAGTTCTATGGGTGACAATTTGGGCATAATCAATCTTTTAATTTCCAGGGGCAAGTGCCCGTCCATGGCTTGCCGAATTAGCCCCATGGCCACAGCCTGATTTAATTGTTGGGCTTGCATACATGCCATGGCTATCGACACGTTGCGTTCCAAAGACTGTGTTCCTTTGAGCAGCAGAGAAAAATCTCTTTCAATTTGACTCTCCCAGTTAACTAAAATGGAGCTGATCTCGTGTTGCCCATTCGAAATGGAATTTAGGGACTGCACCACCGGTTTACCTAAGTCGGAGATGCTAGTCGTGACATGGGCAAACTTATTAGCGAGAGTCTCAATATTGACCGAATCCATGATTGCTAAGCCTCCGGCTGCAGGAGCAGTCCAGTCGGCAATGCTTCGTCTGGCACGCGAGAGAGAGGGGGAGGGATCGATCCACAGTTGTAGCCATGCATTCCAACCCTTGCTACCGGCCTCCAGATAGGGAGCGCACTGCGGCAGCCTCTGGGTTACATTTAGTTCAGCTAAGTCTATGCGGATCTCTTTTAAAGACATTTGCGGGCGGACTAGAACTCTCTCTCGAATGTCAGTTTTCAAAACATGGGAGCCCACTATATGCGTGCCGCCTTGGCTTAATTGTTCATTGCTAGCAATCAAAGGGTCAATTTGGATGGTGTGGGTCTCCTGGGTCCGGATCAGCAGGGAATAATTGCCTGGTTCGTGAGTCAAATTTACAAAGAGCAGCCCAAGCCGGTGAAATTTCTCTACTAGGGGCTTGGTTTGGCATTCGGGCGTCTGTTGAACCAGTATCCAATCGGGTGGGCCGTGTTTGGCTAGGTCTTCCTCCTTCACAATCCAGGTCAGGTTCTCCCAGCGCTCTATAGCAAAGGAGAGAACTGTGCCTGAAGGGGGCGTGATAGTGACTGATGCAGACTCAGTGGTAGTAGTGCCTAGTAGGATGGTCATTCTAAAGGGGTCTCCTGCCTTCCATACTGCGGCCGACACTAAAATAACTTCACAGTATGGTCCGAAATCCTCAGTGACAAATGGCGAGGTTTCGAAATTGGCAGGGGTGGTATATTTGTCTACCACCGGGACTGCGGTGGGGGCTGGCCTGATACGGGGAAGGAACATACAAGGAATCGGAGCAAGTGGTGAAACTGTATCAGTAGGCGAGTAGCATACCAGTTCTTGGGACATGGTTTTGACTCCCACACATAAAATAACAAGCTCTGGGGGTCGGATCCACTGCTCTTCGCAACTGCGGAAGTTAGTGCGGTCCGTGGGGGTGGTCATGTTAATCTGCTGCACAACCTTGCAGACCATCATTTCATTCCCTGCTAGGGTATTGATACATCTCCAGTGGGGGTAGGGCATTAATTTGGACGGGCGCCCCTCTATTAGGGTGCCTGCCAGCACGAGCAAACACAGGGTAGCCAGGTGCCTCATCTCCTGGCCTTCGTTTCCTTTCTTGTAGTGAAAATATCCTGGGGAGACCTGCGGATATAAGTACAGGTTCCCTGAGTTTGTTGCAGCATAATAAATGAATGAGGTGAAGTAGGGAAAAAGAAAAGGGAGGGGGGTTTTCTGCCAGCACTGTATGTTAGGTGGGGCTCGAACGAGAAGTCCCGGAGCACTAAGCGAGCCTTCCAGCTTGTTGCTCTGGGGAACTCCTGGGCGAGGGCTTCTTCCTAAAGCATGTATATTTCAGGGGGGACGTCTTTGCGTCGGGCAAGGGTCGGCTGTGCGTTAGGCGGGATTATGCAAACTCGCCCCAGGGGTCCCTGGGTGTCTGGACTATGTGGCCTTCAGGTGCCCCTTGCTCGGTGGCGGGCTGTTTTTATTTTGCGGGCTGAGAGCTATCTGTCCGGCTCGGCCTGGCCTTGCCGTTCTAAAATGGAAAAAAACTAAAGAGCGGCTTCCATTAACTATAAGGGTTGCTGCTAAAGGAGACCTTCGTTCTATTTTTCTAAAATAATTTTTAAGTAGGGGTGGTTAGGGTTGAAGGTATGTTTTATGATGGTTTGCTTTTGCTTTGCCTTTTTCCCTCTGCTTTTTTGCAGGACCTCATGTATGTATTTCGGCGGACCATATTTTTTCCTAGGATCAATTTTTGGAGGGACTCCCTCGGGAGGCCCCATTTTCATGTTAAAAGAAAGAAACACACAAAGCAAAAGCACACGGGTGTGGGATACTTTCGGGTTGCCCTCACTTGGGGTGTCTGGCAGGGCTTCATTATAACTTCAGTATGTCTCCCCCCCCCTTCTTTTCCCTTATACGGTACGGGCAAGGGAAAAGATTACGTGGGGCGGGCGGCTGCTGGCGGAAAGGGCCGAAGTGGAGCCGAAGGTGCTCGGCGGCGTTTATCGAAAAGCGGCGGAGGCGGCCGAGGTCTGCCGGCGCCACTGGGTCTGGGTTATTTGGGGGTCATCTTGGCGCAGGGGATCCTGGCTATGTAAATGAGGTACGCTGCCCCTTGTGCGTGGCGAACGCACCCCAATAACACATTCCAGAGGGCACATATTTACAGAATACTGGCGGGTCTTTTACCTTTGCACTAAAGCGTACGGACTGGTGGCGCCGTATAGCAACTCACCATGACGAATATGAACATTAGTAAAAGAGGGATGTTGGGCTATCTGGGGGTCCTTTTCCAGGGGAGGCACGGCCCTCAAAGCCAAAGCCGACCATCATGCGAAAGCGTGGGTCTGGCAGGTGAGACCCCGAATCTACGTAGATGCGGGATCTTCACCAGCACGGCGGGTGAAATGTTTTCAAATACAGAGATCACCTTTATTGGTGTGTCTCCAATATTGGAAATGCATTCACTTTTGGGCTAAAGCCTCTCCAAACACTTTCACACACAGCAAATCTCTTTTGCCTGTGCAATTTTTTTCCGAACATGCGGCTTAAAATCCAATTAAGAATCACTCTCGGTGGTGGTCCTATTTGGCTTCGGTTGCCGTGTCTTCCCCAAGGGTCCCAACTGTGGGGCCCGCCTAATGAAGTTAAAGAATAGAACTGACAAGAAATAACAAAAACACTAAATGATTATATGAAGCCAAGTTGGCTTTTTACATCTAAACTCAAAATGGAATTGGGCTTCAGGTTCACACACACATAAAGTTAAGACTGCACAACGAAAAGGGACGGGGGCTGCAGGGACTTGAACTCAAGTCTCCTTAAGGTGGCTTTTCCACTCCTGGTTCCAATCCCTTCCAAATTCTGACAGGGAACCAGTGATTACATTTATTTGGGCTTACTTCAGCCTGGGAGAAGACAAAAGGAAGAACTGGGAGGAGGTCAGAATCCTGGTCTGGCCAGTTTTTCCATTTCAATGAGGGGTGGGGGTGCAACACTGAGTGGGAACAATCTGTTTTAGACGCTGCTAGCAACTGGGATTCTTTCTGGAGTCTGCTCACTTGCATTATTACATTCCTGACTGCACTTACTGCTGGAGGCTCTACCTTTTCATTAAGTTTTGGGGTTGAGCCTTTTAAAACGTGGAAACAGATACACAAATGTCTTTGAATTAGCTCAAGCACTACTAAACCACACAGGCATAACATAAGGTTTTCTTCAGGGGTGTTAGTCAGGGAAGGCTGAGAGAAAGATATTTGGTGTGTAGTTGCAAGCACTGGATTCTCAAAGCAATTTAATTCTTTTAAAGGAACTGCATTTTTACTCTCGTCTGTTTGGTTTTCAGGGTCATTGCAAGAGGGCACAGTCACGGTGGGCTGTGTATAGCTTGGCTGGGGGCAGTCTATGGGAGCCAAGACAATTTCTTGGGGAATGACTTTTAAACTCTGCACATGCTCAGAGGCTAAAGTGAATTCTGGCTTCTTGGGCGTGGGGGCTGAGGCAGAAATTGGAGGCAAAGGTGACTGACTACCTGTTTCACTGCCTTTGGCGGGGCGGGGTGCTGATTCAATCACTGATTGTTCCTCTAAAGTCATTAATCTGGCCTCAGTGAGTCTCTGGGATTCCAGGAGATTTTGCATCAGGGTTTTTAAAGTGGCAGTTTCATTATTCTGGGTCTCCGGCAAAGTCTGCATGCTAAGGAATTTATTGTGGAGCTGCTCTTTCTCTATTGTGCAAGCATTTAATTTTTCTTTTAATTCCTCATTCTCTTTATTAAGATCATTTATTTTTAAATTCTGTTCCCTGTTTACGCTTATGAGCTCATGGATTTTATTTTGCAGCTCTGCCAGATTTCCTTTAGAGGTGTCTGGCAAAGTTGGTGCTGGGTTCTGGGTGCGAATCACCCTTTGGAATCTTTCCTTCTCTCTTTTAAGTTTCCAGCTATTTTTAGTTCCCGGAGGTCGAAGGCTAGCCTCAACCTTTGGTTTTCTCCCACGGGCAGTTAAGTGGGGAGAAGCATGTGCGACCCCCGGGCATCCCTATTGGAAAAAGGGGTTCCCAGCTGGTGGCGGCTCTCCTAGGTCAGAGGGCTCCTCGTGGTCCTTTGGCTGCGGTCTCCAGGAGTCAGCCTGACTTGGGGGAGGGTAGACCTGGTGATTGTAGGGGTGAGGTGCCCGAGGGGGCAGGGGCGCCGAGGGCAGCGCAGGTCTCCAGGGCTCAGAGGGTCCCTGTGGGGAGGAAGGGTAGCGACTGGGGGTGGGCACAAAGGTTACTCCTGGATGAGAGTCCCTCTGGCTGCGGCCCCGAGTGAAGCTACCGCTTCTCCCACGCAAGATGCCACCTCTAGGCTCCGAGTACGAGCTATGCCCTTGGGGCCGATATTGGGAGTGGGGACCATGGTTGGCATACGTGACTGTGTTGATGGGCTCACTCTCTTTCCTATGGGAGGCCGGGGACTTCACATGGCGGATCGCTCCGGTCTCTCGCAACAGGCCAGCAATGCTTCTGATGCGAGATTCCAGCTCTCCCCATGTAATGCTCCCGGGCTCGACTCCTGCTAGGGCTAGGCGAGTGGTGCTGTTGAGTCCATCTATGACTGCCCTCCTGAATTCTAAGTCGTCGAAGTCCGGCATGTCGCTCAAATCTAAATCTACCTCGTCTGCTAGTTCGGCTAGGAGCTGTTTCCTGGCTAAATATGCCTCTGGATCCTCTCCGGGTTTTTGAGATTCTGCAATATACAGGGCTTTTAAACTCTTGGTGGGCCACAGGAAGGCGCACAACTCTTTCATGGCACCATACTGACTGCGAGTGGCTAGTCTCCTGTTAGAAATGTATGCATTAAGAGAGGTGACTATTTCGGGGCTGGCACAATGGCGAGCCAGCTGAGCTACATCGGAGCCACTGGCGGAGGGTTGGGACATGGTCACGTGAGCAAACCATTGTATAGCTGAGTCTCGGTTCAGGGGTCCCATTCGATCCGCTATGGCTTGGAGCTCATCGGGCCTCCAATTGCGGGTCTCTTTAACTATTCGGTCTGTCTTCCTGCCATCCTCGTCTGTGGAGACAATTTCTTTGGTAGCTATCGGATGGAGGGGCTGTGGAGCTTCCTCGGGCTGGGGCGAAGGAGGTGACCAGTGGTCGGTACTACCTTCGGGGAGGGCCAAGAGGGCTGCGGGATGCACGGCGGAAATTACGGCCTGCTGCATTCCCAGGTGCTGTTTTAGGGCCTCTAGCTCCCTCTTACAAGCGGAGTGGTCTGCTGCGGCTATCTTTGCAACTTTCTGCTCTGCCATGAACTGGGCAGCATGGGTTAATTTTGCAATTTTCTCTTGTCCTTCAATTACTGCGTGCTCAGCCATATCGGCACGAGCGGTGGCTACTTCAGCCTTGTGCTGGGCGTCCTGGAGGGCAGCGGCTAGTCCCTGCTTCTCCAGCATGAAGTTAACGCGTTCGGAACGCCACTCGGCTGCTTTTTCCTCATGTTCCTTCTTTTCTCTCCTTAGCTTTTCTATCTCCTGTTCCTGTTCTTCTTGAGCTATCTGTAGCTTATTAATTAGGGACACGCTGTCCTGTAGGGCGGTGAAAAGTGCCCAAGCTCCGTATCTATCTTTCTTACTGGACCTAGGTTTCTCCTTTTCACAAAAATCTTGGAAGGCGCTTCTGACTATCTGGAGTGGGTCGGGTCCCTTGAAGGAACCGGCTTCCCAAGGGCAATCTCCCTTCTTAACTAGCCACTTCTCCAGGCGGGGCACGGTGGGGGCTGCCCGGTACATTTTTCTTCGTTTTTAGTTTAAGGCTGATCTCGGGGGAGGTTAAAGAGTGGATCAGCGACAACAGGGGTGGGGCGATTAAAGCTGCTCAAGGGTTTTAACAACTTCTTCCTCTCTATGTCCCTTTTGGGAGGTTTATCCTTCCCTCAGGTCCTCAAGGGTTTTTACCAGGGGGGTTTTAAGGTCCTACTTTTAGGTTCACAAGGGTATTTTTAAGGGTTCTACACTCGGCTCTTCTCCACCGGGGGAGAAGGAAAAATTCCTATTCCCGTTTTAAGCTTGCCTACAAGCCACGGGACCAGGAAAAGTTTACTGGCTCAGAAGGTGCTCTCAAGCTCTCTAAGCCCAAGAACCAAAAACGCTCAGTGCTCCCAAGCCTCTGCTCAGAAGCCAAAGCTCAGGGGTCTCCCAAGCCTCTACTCGGAAAACCAAAGCTCAGGGGTCTCCCAAGCCTCTACTCGGAAAACCAAAGCTCAGGGGTCTCCCAAGCCTATGCTTAGGCAACCAGAAATGCTCCCAAGCCTCTGCTCAGGAACTGAAGTGCTTCCAAGCCTCTGCTCAGAAGCTACAAATGCTCTCAAGCTCTCTGCCCAAGAACTGTACTCAAAAGTGTCCCCAGGCCTCGTGCTCAGAGACAAACGGTTAAACTGTCTCCAAGCCAAGACCAAAAGACTAAATGTGCTCAAGGACTGCCTCTGCAAGTCCCCAAGCAAAATTGCTCAGGAGTAAAGCTTACTGTACTCCCAAGCGAGGTGCGCTCAAGAGTTCTAACAACTCCCAAGCAAAAGTGTGCCCAAGAGTCCCACTGACTCCCAAGCGAGGTGCGCCCACGAGTCTGACTTAAAACTCGCAAGCGGAAAAGCGCCCAAGAGTCTACCTTAAAACTCTTAAGCACGGTGCGGCCGGCTGCCGCGGGGCTTCAGGAACCTGGCTTTAGATTCCCAAAGCTAACTGACTGAACAACCAAACGGACTATCGATCCCTTCACGTTTCCTCCGGAGCGGGGATTGAAGCCTAAGTGCTGGCAGGAACGGGGGTTTGGACGGACTTAGGGGAGACGGGGGAGGGCGGAAAAGAATTTTATATGTGCTGCTTCAGGAAGTATATATGCGTATATATCTAGAGCCTACTTCTGGGATCCCACCCACATAGACGCGTTTAGGCGGCCCGGAAGGTGGCCAGGAACTTCACCAGTTCAGAGGTCCTCACCCACAGTACACCGGTTATAACGGCTGGAGGGCCTCGCGGTGCACCACAAAAGGCAAGTAGTCCAAAGCTGGCTGAAGGAGGAAATGGGGGAAAAGCCAACCCACGAGATAGAAATGCTCGCTAGAGCCACACACATTCACACTTTTAATTCCCTGAGCTAGAATTGCGCTCTTTACACTGAGGTCTGGAAAATTTTCCTCTAAGTCAGTTCGCTGAAGACACGCGTGTCGACTCACGTGCATTCACACGAACTGGGTTATGCCCGCATCCTCCACCAGTAAACTGTTACCAGAACTGCTCTTTATTATAATGGGGAATTAGCTATAGCAGTCTGTAACTATTAATATTAAGCGAGGATCATAACCTATGTTTACGGAGGTCCCGATCCCAGACACTCTAGTGAAAAAGAGGCAGACAAGGAGTAAGGTCCAAACACGTGTATTGAGTGTAGCGTAAGCCTAGCTTGCACAATCATACAAAGGACATACAAGGTCTAAGAAATACAGAGTAGGAAATACAGAGACGTTCGCATTAGCTGGTTCCCAACGATGATAGGGGGAATACTCACTTATCCTGGAGCGAAGCAGAGACGCAGCAGCGAGGGTGGCCCAATGCCAGCACTGGAACCACAGACGGACAGCAAGGAAGTCTGGATAGGAATGGCCGAGGCACCGAGTGGTCTGGGAGACCAGCTTAAATACCCCAAAACGTACCCTGGGGCTGGTGCTGTACTTGGTGGTTCTTACAGATTAAAACAAAGGGTCTAATGGGCTACTGAATGGCTTGGATGGGCCACTTTGGTAATCAGATTGTGATAAGTGACACCTCAGGAAGAGGGGACAAAAGAGGGAGGGGGAAATCCGAGTGGGCTGAAAGGATGTTCCAGCGGACAGGGCTTGTCCTGATGTCATCAGCTTTGGAATGCGGAGGTTTCTTTGAGATGCATTCTTTAAGTGCTTGGGATGGTCGGCACTTAGTTCCTTCTCCGGGGCGGCTCCTAAGATATGCAGAGCGGGGCGAGGTACTCTCGCTGCGGACGTGGTGTGCCCGCTTCGCCGAAATGGCTTCTCAAAGCAGTCTCTTCCTCTGGGTCTTCTGGGTGCCTGAGAACATGGATGCCGGCTGGGCATAGCTGGGGCTGGATAGCAGGCTGCCCGGTAGCGAGGGCAAGCTCGGGGACCGGCTCGCGGGAGGCTCCAGACGGGAACTGACCAGGGAGCGCCTAGCCAGGCTCGCTGGAGGTTTCCTCGGCAGGCGCCCGGCTGCTAGCAGCGGCTTGGGCCCATATGAGGCAGGCTTCCATGGAGGCAGGGGGAACAACACTTTAAAACACAGTCCAAAGCAGGGAACAGGCACGGTCCATGGCAGATGGCAATGCAGGCACGGGGAACACAGTCCAAACACACACTGGGAATTCCAGATACAGGCCAGGGCAGGGCTGCCCAGAAAGAGAGTCCTTTGTGCAGTTACCCAAACATGGAGTCAGTAAACTACACAGTCTATTGCAGCAGCAAGGTAATCGACACGCAGACAGGAAACTGACACGTGTATCAGAACACACACGTGCAAAGCAATCTTTGTGCAGCAGTGAAATAGCAACGCAGGAAACTTTAACACAGTTCATAGCAGGCTTCAAAGCAGGGGAGGGGGCCTACTTGGCAACAAAGATCGAATCACACTCCGTTCTTGTTAGTGTACATGCGTGGCGTATCATAGCACGTGTGCTGAAGGGATAAAATCCAATTACCTTTGCTGGGTCAGACCAAGGCTCCATCTAGTTCAGCATTGTAATTTCAAGAGCAGACAGCTAGTAGGGGAAGGCACAGTCATTTTTAGGAAATCTGAATCTAAGCTGTTTTTTTTTGGTTAAATGGAGGGAGTAGGTTCATGACTTCAGGACCACTGCTAAGTATGAAGGCTCAGAAATGGGTTTGGAGAAGGCTAACATCTGTGTATGAGAGCAAGATTCAGGTCCACCTTAAAGACCAACTAGATTTCCAGAGTATGCACTTTCGAGAGTCAAAGTGTCCTTTATCACTATCTTGCTCTTCTACTAAAGACCAACTCACAGCCTTCCTCAGGAGCAGCATCCAACGTTTGCTTTAGTGGAGTTTGAATGGGAGTTTTTGAACACTGAAAATTACTTTGGTGAGATAACCGTCTTTGAAAAAGACTCGGAAACGGGACACCTCCCCCCCGCCAATGAACCGGTCTGCCTATCAGATGGTCTAATCCAACCTGCACGTATTCAAACCTATACTTGAATTTTGACCCTATGAACTTCTTGAGTAAATTCCAAGATTATTGATGGACTTTAGAAGTATTAATTGTTCGTAGGCAATACCATCATTGTTTTGCACTAGCACTTTATGTATATAGGTCTGTATATGAAGACTGTGTGTGCTGATATGTATTGAATGGCAATTTGAATTATGAAATGACAGCAAGAATAATTTTGTAATTTTTCTAAGTATTTTGTTAGGATTTCACGATTATTGTAACTAATTGCTACATTATTCTGTGCAAAGCAAAGTTCCAGATTTCTCTCTCCCTGGAGCAGTTTCTCTTGTAAATCTGACCCTTGCAACCGCCAGGAGGCTTTTGGGTAGTTGGAAGATGCTAATTTTAGAAACACGTGGCGGAGTGTTTGTGTTGGATTCCCCCTCCCCTCCCTGTCCCATGTACTGTCAAAGCATGTAGCTGAACAGGGAAGTGGACAAGCCTCACGAAAGGAGCAAAGAATATTTTTAAAGTGTGAGCCTGCAAATGGAGCGCTTCTGGGATGTTCCTGCTTCATCACCGGAAGGACACAGAATCAAATTTAAGGCTAAGTGAATGCAGACTGACAAGCTTGAATAACTTATGTAAATTTGCCTAATTGCCCATTTTTTTTGGTATATTTTGCTAGAGGAAGGTCACAAAGGCATTCAGATCTTCGAACTCCATCTCCTGCCCTGGCATTGGGGCAGGGAAAATGCAGGGAAATCCACCATGTGGAAGATCTGTTGCTGCTGTGCTATAACTGCAGCCGCACCAGCAATGGGGAAACCACAAAATCCCGTCCCTGGCCATTTACACATATCTCGGCATAGCACTAAACTCACAGAATGAGGGCGTCTTCATGGCACAATTTCTGATGTCATTGCGCCACGAAAATGGAATCGTGGCACGATGACATCAGAAATTGCACCATGAAGACGCCCTCATTCCGTGAGTTTAGCGCTATGTCAAGATGTGTGAAAACCGTCCCTGTGTGGAAAACCGTCCCCATGGTCTAGAGTCTTCATTATCTGTCTGCAGATAAGAGGGTGCGGCAAATCAAGGTGGCTTGCCCTGACGCTACCTAGTGAGATGTGGCCTACTTAGGCTGAATTTTGAACCAGTGATTTCATGGGTCACAGTGCACCCTTTTAGCCACAGTGCTAGCTCAGCCTCTTTATCGTGTAAACAAAAGTGGACACTTTCCACATGGTGTATTCTGTGTTGGAAACAGTGCCTTCTGCTCAGTAGGTTCTTGGACAGAGTCCACGACTAAGGCTGGATTTGAGGTTTTCGAGCTGCATTTCTTGCACGTTGCAAGGTTTGGACTCTCCCAGACCCACTTTGGTTGGAGTGTGTGCCCCCTTCTCACACATCTTCAGGGATCGTGGCCTGATGCTGTTGTTGAGCAGGAAGGAATTAAACACCTCCTCCCACAATGCCCTGGTCTAGTTTAATCCCCCCTCCCATCGTTGCTACCATGAAGTGAAAATCAAGACGTCAAGAGACCCCCTTCATGAATCTCCCATTGAAGGTGTTGTTTTGACCTTCCGTTTACTCAGAGGTACAAGCAAAGAGCCTTTAATCCACTCTCTCCAATTGACAGAGTCACTATCCTTTATACACTTCATCTTATTATTATCATCTTCATATTATTTATTGTCTTGAACACACATGAAGCTGCCTTATGTGGAATCAACCTCTTGATCCATCTAATTCAGTATTATCCGATCAGAGTAGCAGCGGCCCTCCAGGCTCTCAGATAATAACATAACATTATAATAACATTCTATTTATATACCGCCCTTCAGGACAACTTGATGCCTACTCAGAACAGTTTATAAAGTGTGTTATTATTATCCTCAGGTCAATCACCCTGTGAGGTGGGTGGGGCTGAGAGAGTCCTGAGAAGCTGTGAGTGACTGACCCAAGGTGACCCAGCTGGCTTCAAGCGGAGGAGTAGGGAATCAAGCCTGCCTCTCCACATTAGAGTCCTGCCGCTCTTAACCACCATGCTGAACTAGAGGTCTTTCACATCACCTGCTCCCTGGTCCTTTTAACTGGAGATGCTGGGCATTGAACCTGGAACCTTCTGAATGCTAAGCGGATGCTCTGCGACTGAGCTACTTCCCCCTCCCCAGCCTGTCCCTCCAGTGCACAAATCCAGACACAAATAAATTGGACTGAGCCTTTGGAGTCATGCAAGGGGAGAGTTAGCAGTGATACTGAAAAGTATTTCAAAATTCCTCAAGAAGAGCCATGTAATTCCCAAAGAAACCCGAGGATGATTAAGCTCAGGGCCGTAGGGGGGAAATAACTATACCATAAGAGATTTCTTCTCCGCTGGATACAGACTCTCCTCATTTATAAAACATTGCAGTGTAACCATCAAGACAGACTCTGGGACGTGGATCGCAAGTTGATACCCAAAACAAGAGCGTGTTGTTTTTCAATTCTTCCTCCTTAGAACACCAAGCCCATGGTCCCCCTGCTTATAGGGTCAGCATGTCAATCTGTCTGCCAGATGTGCAGAAAGCTGCTATGAGTGCTGTGCTCAGGATCAAGAACCCTGGCGGAGAGGGAGGGCTGTCAGGGCCGAATTCATGGGAACAAAGTTGTGAGGTGGACAAACCTTTTTGGAGAAGGCAGAATAGTTGTAGGTTCACCCTGGCATAAAGGGGAAGAGAGCGCTAAATATAATTCTCCAAAGAGAGGCCAAGAAGGTTACGAAGAGCTAAGACAGGAAACTGTTCTGTGAGGAGCTACGCTATGATAACTTGGTGAAAATGTGCTTGTGGGACAGAGACAGGCTACAGGGGGATAAGAGGCAGGGTCAAGAAGAAATTCGGCCACCCCATTTTCACCGGGATCGGTTTCAAACACGTGCGCCGCCACTGTTGTGTGTTGCCACAGCCTGAGCGACTAGGATGCAAGGTTCATTTCCAAAACTGGAGAAAGAGCCATACAAAAACCTGCCTAAGAAATCAAATGCGCCAAAAGAAGAACCTTAATTTAGTCAAATTACCTTTTTTAAGAAGCTTAAGAGTTTGGGGTCAGGGGCAGAGGGGATCTCTTTGCTAGAGAAATCTGTTTAAAAATTTGCTTCAAATACATCTCATTTCAGAAAGCTGATCAAGCTCTGCGGGTGTTGAGGAGACTTAAGGCATCTTTCAGATTTAAAACTAGTAATGGTTATTGCCACCTGTGTAAAGCAACTGTGGTGCGCGTGTGCAGATTCTCAGGTCTTTGCACTTCTCTCTCCTTATCTCATACGTGGCGAAATGAAAGAATGCCAGGGGGCTGCTTGTGTCAAGTCTGGTTTATCATACTGTCCTCCTTTCTAAGGAGGATTTCTACTTTTTCCTACAAACCAGGGTTCCAAGCAACTGTGGCTTGCTATGAAAGTGGAACTCTTATTTTGGGGGGGTGGGGAAGGAGTCAAAGGATCTCCCCCTGCCCGAGCTCATTCACCTTGTGACAAGTTCACGCCATTATTTTATTTATTCTTCCATTTTAATATGTGTAACCCACTAGCAGCTTATGACATCATTCTCCCCTACTCACAACATCCCATGGAGGTAGGTTAGGCTGTCCTAAGATTACCCAGTGATCTTCCATGGCAGAGTAGTGATTTGAACCTGGGCTTCCCAAGATCCTAGTCTGACTCATTAACCAGTGCAACACCATGCTATCATTTATTAACATCTTAATGATGCCTAATTTTCCTCCTTCTGTAGCTGCTGTTCATATCCACTCATGAAGAATGCCGTGCTTAGAATCAAAGAATTAAAGGGTTGGAAGGGACCTCTAGGGTCATCTAGTCCAACCCCCTGAACAATGCAGGAAATTCACAACTACCTCTGCCCCCCCCCACACCCCCAGTGACCCCTGCTTCATGCCCAGAAGATGGCAAAACATCGTCAGGATCCCTAGCCAAACTGGCCTGGGGAAAATTGCTTCTTGACCCCAAAGTGGCAATCAGCATTACCTGGGGCACGTAAGAAGGGGCCAAGAGAACTAAGCACTGATGTAACCCTTCCTGCCCTCCCTCTCACAATCTGTCCAGGTTCACAGAATCAGCATTGCTGTCAGATGGCCATCTAGCCTCTGCTTAAAAACCTCCAAAGAAGGCGAGTCCACCACCTCCCAAGGAAGCCTGTTCCACTTAGGGTTGCCAACCTCCAGGCTGTGGTTGGAGATTTCCCGGAATTACAACTGATCTCCAGGCCACAAAGACCAGTTCTCCTGGAAAAAAGTGTCTTCTTTGAACTCTATGCAATTATACTCCACTGAGGTCCCCTCCCCAAACCCTCTCCAGGCTCCACTCTCTAAATCTCCAGTTATTTCCCCACTTGGATATGGCAACCCTACTTCAAACAACATTGGAAGTTCTGTTCAAGATATTTGATATCGATTTTTTGGGAGAGGGATTCATACTGCTTTTGCATCAGGTTCCTACTTCCCTTGTCCTGATGGTTGCATTTCTTTATGATATCCACCACTCTTGCACAACAAGCTAACTTGAGAGCGCTGCCACCTCTGACCAGTGGGTTGGATGACACTTTGGTCTAAATGGAAAACTCTGCTTTTAAAATAAAAAATACCATGAGAAATGTATTCATTTGATTTTCTGCATTTGAGTAATGGTTCTGACCTTTTGCTCATGGATAATTCCCCAAACAAATGGACTGAATCTGAACTAATTGGCATTTTGCTCTTTCATTACGATGAAAATAAATAACTCCGTACCTTGCAAAGTAAAATATATCTCCTGCTGCTTCAGGATTCAAAACAAAGGGCCTCGTGCTGATATAGTGGAGTTCCTAAAGATTTGCAAATGGGCCATTTTCAGAACTTTCACTTGGGGATATGCTCCAGATTCCCCTATTTCAGTATATGGATGCATATATCCTGTTTGTAGATTTCCGGAGTGCCATTTAAAAAATGTGCACCAAATTTTGGGTTTCTAGGAGGTGGTGCCCTAAGAACTCTTATTACCTGCCTGACCCCATGAATCATTCTGTCTCATGCACGTGCCACCTAATCCAGTGCTTATTCTGGCCGGTAGCATCTCTCCTGGTCTCTCTTTTCCAGTTTTCAGGAAAACCTTGGCTGGGAGAAGGAAAGTGTAGGAGGAAGTTAAGAGTTCTCTCCTAGGAAAGCTTCCAGTCCAAAAGCTGAAAGAAGAAAGTGGGGAAAGATCAGTTGTGACGTTCTCTAGGTATGACACCTGTCCGTTATCAGAATTATGACACACATTCAGGGACGTACTGACCCAGGAGTTGAGACATTCTAGCAGAGAGGTGAATCTTAAGTGACACAAATGCCTATCGGGGATGGATGCACAGCACTCCTCCGGACTGCCATGGCTGTTTAATGCATCCCAGTTGGCGGCTGGGGACAATCTGCAATATAGGTTGATAGCAGGGGCATAAAGCTGCCTTGGCAAGCTCCATGGAGTCTGGAACTTCTGTAGGAGACAGAAGAACTGCAATCAAAGCTGATGTTAGCAGTTCAGCGAGGCCTCCCACCCTCAGGTAATGGGAGGAAAAGGAAGAACGACAGCTGATATACTCAGAGGACTTTGCTGAGAAGAGCTGGGTAATATTGGGGGCTCTGCAGAGCTGCAGTGGTAGAGAAAGTGGGAGGCAATTCGATCCAAATTGACTAAAATTACATCTTTGTATTCTTTTGATCCAGGTAGAGAGCTGTAGTGGTAGGCCAAAACAAAGAGCATGTTTGGCAAATTGCCCCCCCCCCAGTGAAACAAACCTCACCTGGCTTTCCAATTATATTTCATACACTTTTGTGAAAGGGAATGAAGCTGTTTGCATGGGAGGGGTGGGTTCAGGGCAAGAGGGACCATCCCTGTTGCCACGGCAATGTTCACATTAGGATATGCATTCAAAGAGACATCTTGCTCAGAGCAATGCAGTGCCAAGGAATAACATCTGGGCATGGAGTACAGTAAGGATGCTACGAGGGTCAAGCTAGAACACATAAAGTATAATTGAAATAAATAGGTATGATACGGTGTATGCAATAGTAAAATTAAAAACAGAGCCTGAATGTCAGGCTGTATTCAGAGCCAGAGGAAGCTTTGTATAAGTTGAAATTTTTTCCAAACACAGTTGATGAACATGTCAAATGACCAATCAAAGACCATATGTGTTTTGGCCTTAGGGGCCTTCCTCAGTGGTCAATAATGCACACTTTTGCAAAAAAAGAAACACACACAGCCAGAAATGAATATATATATCAATTCTGGTCGATGTTGTTATCTAGAGATACAAATGAAAACCAGAGAGAAAAGAGAAGGAGTGCAGTAGCCAGCTCTGGATTGGGAAATTCCTGGAGATTTGGGGGTGGAGCCTAAGGAGACCAGGATTTGGGGTGGGGAAGGACCTCAGCAGGGTATAATGCCATAGAGTCCACCCACCAAAGCAGCCATTTTCCTCAAGGGAACTAACTTTTCTGGAGAGCAGCGGTAATTCCAAGAGATCTCCAGGCCTCACCGGGTATGGCGTTTGTGAAGTGTAACAGAGCAAAGCTCTCCAACCTTGTTGAGCCTTCAGGAACGTTCGAAAGAACAGTGAGTGCCACCCCTAAATGGATACTGTGGGTAAGAAGGGCCAATCACACGGTGTCCGCTATTGAGGTAAGGCCTTCACAAAATGGCTGCCATTGAGGTCAGAGTGGGTCTGGGGTTTTCGGGGTCTTTTTTTTGGTTTCAGCTTTTAAAGAAAGGAGAGGACTTACTCCTTGACAGGTGGGGTAGCATATTTGGAAAGGCTGCCAAAGCCAGAGACATAAGGAAGTATGTATCTATGATGCATGGCTGTGACACAACTTTGGTATTAATCAGGGGGCAGGACCTGTGATTCCTTGTTTGTTTCATGTAGTGTTCAAATGACTCCCAGCAAGATTTTTTGACACACACTTGGTGGTGGTGGTGGTGAGATCCAAAAAGTTTTAAACTAGAGTTACCAACCTCCAGTTCTCCCACAATTACAATTGATCTCCAGACTACAGAGATCAGCTCTCCTAGAAGGAATGGCTGCTTTGAAGGGTAAACTCTGTGGCATTATTCTCCGCTGAGGCCCTTCCTCTCCCCAAACCCCACCCTCTCCAGGCACCACCCCCCAAAATCTCCAGAAAGTTCCCAACCTGGACCTGGCAACGCTAATCCACAGGCGTGTTGGGAGATATTGAGATGGAGTACTGGATTAGAGAGATCTTGGGTTTAAACCTTCACTCGGAAGATCAGGGAAACAATGATTGTGAATTGGCATGAGAAACACTGAAAAGAGTCTGAGATTTTGGCTGAGATTTTGGCTAACATTATCATCCCTATGAAGTCTGAGATTTTGGCTAATATTATCATCCCTATGAAATAGCAATTTTCACAGCGAAAACTTAACGGAATGAAATTTCAGCACAGGGCTAGTTCCAAGATTGCAATTACTAGCACAGACTGGAACCTCCATTTTATTTTTTAGCAGATGTCAATAACACAGGAAAAGAGTGCAACCCTTTGATTTCCCTACTTGTAAGTATACCTGGCTAGTTGGCTAGTTTAAGAGCATTAGGAGTGTAACTAATACAGTTCTATGAGTTTTTGAAGGCTGATTGACATGATTACACCGAAGCTGTATTTCCTTAGGGCTACAAAAAAAGATTCTGTACCAAGATTTCTGCATCAAGAAAAGCCACATTCTTCAACCTGTAGAAAATTCTACAAGTTTAGCAATTTACATAATGACATAATTATTTTCCATAATTTATCCTCTAATTGTGAGGAGGGGCCTTTTTCTGAAAGGCTCGTTCTCGATAACTGGAAATCTTAATCAGCACTTCTTCTGCTTCCTTAAGGACATGCATATTCAGAACTTCATAACGTCTAGAAATTTGGGGTTTTTTCCCCCAATGCAATACCAAGAAAGGCCATTTTGAGGTTGAAGAAAAGGGACCTCCAAGGGCACAGTTGTCTAATCTGCAGGGTCTGAGACTGCCACACCTCAAGACGATCTTGTTCCAGTCTGCAAACACAGGGAAGCATATTTAAAGGGGCGGGAAGAAATTCTCAGGATGTAAAAGCTCACATCGCCAAAGGCTTAAGTGTAATCCTGTTAGATGTGATGCCTACTACAATCTCAGTGGGAAATGGAGAAGCGAGATGATTTTAAAATGTGCACGTAAGTAATTTGCCTTAATGTAGTCATAGTTCTTTTAAAAAGAAACTTCTGGGCTTCCTAAAATCACCCCCCTTCTTTTCCTTTTCCTTTTCCTTTTCCTTTTCCTTTTCCTTTTCCTTTTCCTTTTCCTTTTCCTTTTCCTTTTTGATGACACAGTTTATACTCTGACTTGGTTTTTGAATGTCAGGGACAGCCCCACATGGAAATTAAAAATGTCATAAAGCAAGAAAGAGGAATCTGATTCTGATTGTGTGCAGCTTGTATTTTTTTGCTTCTTCATTGAGGGAACTCAGCCTGCCCCTTATCTGAACTAGGCAAGAACTACCTTGCTAGATTGGACCAACCGACAAACAGTTCATCTCGTTCAATATCCTGTTCCTGCTGGATTTCTCAGAACACAGGGAAAGCCCTGCTGGGTCACTCCCACAGTCCAGTTGTGCAGCATCCTGAGGCCTCCAGGAAGCCCACAAACTAAATCTGAAGGCAACAGCCATGGGTTCCCATTATTTCTCCACCAACAATGGGTGCTCAAAGGGTACACTGCCTCTGAACATGGAAGCTTCATTTAGATATTTGCTTTTTTCTTTATTCAGACATTCCTATCCCACTTTTCTCCTTAACTGGGACCTGTGGCTTACAACATCATTCTCCTCTCCTCCATTCTCCCCCCTCCCCCGCCACGGCAGCCTTGTGAAGCAGGTTAGGCTGAGAGGGAGTCACTGACCCAAGGTGACCCAGTTGAGTTGCCAGCTACAGGTTGGGAAATTCCTGGATATTTGGAGGGGAGCGGAGCCTGGAGGAGGTGGGGTTTGGGGAGAGGAGGGACCTCAGTAGAGTATAATGCCATAGATCCCACCCTCCTAAGCAGCCATTTTCTCCAGGGGAACTGATCTCTATGACCGGGAGATCAGTTGTAATTCTGGGAGATCCCCAGTCACCACCTGGAGACTGGCAACCTATTACCCTGTCAGCTTCCATGGGAAAATGGGGGTTTCAGCTTGGGTCTCCGAGAGCCTGGCCTGGCATGCTAGCCATAATTTTCCTGGATAACCCCTCTCCTCATAGGGTTGTCAATCTCCAGGTGGTGGCTGGAGATTTCCCGGAATTACCACTGATCTCCAGGTGACAAAGATCAGTTCCCCTGGAGAAAATGCCTGCCTTGGAAGGTGGCCTCTATGGCATTATATGCAGAAGAGGTCACTCACTTCCCTCCTCAAACCCTGCCCTCCCCAGGCGCCACTCCCCAAATTTCCAGTAATTTCCCTATCCAGAGTGGGCAACCCTATCTCCGCACCTTTTTAAAATTCTGCCGCAGACTTCTGTGCAAGGCACTTCCTACATTTCTTGATCCAACAGAGTCGTGGCAAACAAAGCTGAGATTCTCCAATAGACACCCCCCCCCCTCCTTTTTAAAACTTTCACTGGGACTTGAAGAAGCTTAAATCCAAGCCTTACCGTTTAATTGGTTTGCAGACAATGTCTACCTTCCATGTCTAATGACTTTAATATGGCAAAGCAGCTTTCCTCATTGTTTGATATCCATCAGCAAAGTATCCGCGGTTCGGCTAAGACCCATCTTGGCACAGTTCCACGAGCAGCATGAGTGTCCCAGCATCTTTTTCTTCTGTTTATTCTCCCGAGTTTCTGCGCAGTTAGTTTCAGGGGGCAATGAAAAAAGAAATTACTAAATTTTTAAATACCTGCAATGTTTGGTAATGTATAAGTGTGTTGAACTTTGTGGTTGTCGTCATTCAAAAATCTGCCTCCTGTTGTTTGCTTGCAGTATTGTAGAGTTGTTGCTGCTGGAATGGCCACAGGCCAGGGATGTACTGAGAAGCATTTCCTTTTGTTGCGGCACATGTTTCCATCTGCCCGGCAAGCAGAATTGCATGTTCAAGACATTTATCTACACAAGTGAATGTCTTCCCCCCCACATGTTCCTAATTATTTTTCTTACGTGGTTCTCTCCTCTACTTTATCCTCCCAACAACCCTGTGAGGTAGGTATGTCTGATAGAGAGAATCAGTAGCCTAAGGTCACAGCTGAGTGGGAGGGGTTTGAAGTAGGGATTTTCAAAAAGGATCTTTTTTTGTCCTTTGGGACGGGGCAGTGGCTCAGTGGTAAAACTGTAGGCTCTGGTATACCTTAGGAATGATCTTGAGTTTGATTAAGGAGTGAATGAAGAGATTTTATTCAGGAACTACAACTTTGACAGAAAGGAGAGAAACAGAATAGATACTAACAGGGAGAGAGGGACTTCCAGGAAGAAACAGCAAGTAGCCTAAGAATACCAGTCTGGAGACATGCAAGAAAGATGGAAGACATATTTTCGAAAGAAACATCTGCTTTGCGTGAAGAAGGCACCAGGTTCAGTTCTCAGCATCTCCAGTTAAAAAAAATCAGAACACAGGAGAAATGAAAAACCTCTGCCATTTGAGATTTTCAAGTGGATGATTCATATATGATCTTCCACCACCCAGTACCACAGCAGGCCGTGTGTTTCAGGAAATCTGGGTGATGTTGCCAGCTATATTGGAGCTTCCGCAATATCCAAAGTGCTTTGATTTCTCCCTGGGGTCTGACTGTATCAAATCTGAAATGTAAACACTGTGCTAATCACAAAGCACATTCATCTTTCGGTAAGGAACAATTTATTTGTGTTGCTTTGTCTCCGACAGAAGAAATGAAAAGCAGCAAACTGTTTCTGTTCATTACACACCTGGAGTACGACCACCCGCGAGGAGGCTTGGTTCATATCCATGAACACATTCTCGGAGTTTTAAAACACCTTCCAGTGTCTGGGAAGGAAGGGGAAAAAATATGAAGATGTTGCTGTTTGTGACATCTAAGAGCCCTCCTGGATGAAGCCAACCGGAGGCACCAGTGTGTGTGTTGTGTGTTGTGTGCCGACAAGTCGTCTCTGACCCATAGGTCGGAGGCACCAGGAAACGGAAGTCCCAACCTCCCCCTAATGTTGCTCCCCCCTCAACGGGGATACAGAGATATTCTGCCTCTGAAAATGGAGGTTCAATCGCTCCCATTTTGTTCTTTTCCACCTCTAATTTCTGAATGTCAATTATGAACAGTTCTTGGCCTTTTGAGTCAGACTGTGGTCAAGGTTAAAGTGTTGAATTAGGTCCGGAGAGACCTATGCTCAAATCTGTGCTTACCATGAAACAAACAGACAATCTTTGGGCAAGTTATTCTTTCTCAGCGTAACCTACCTCACAAGGTTGTTGTGAGGATAAAATGAAGGAGAGGAGAAATCCATGGGTGCCACTCCAAGCTCCTTGGAGGAAGGGTGGAATAAAAAAGCACTACATAAAATGAAATGTGTTCTCTTACTTTGCCACTAGTCTAATGAGGATAATGACAATTATCGGAACAGAAGAAAAATCCTTTATAGAGCTGTTAGAAATATCAGCCTATTAGCTTTCCCTCTAAATTCTTAACATAACACAGAGATGCCTCATGTCTCTCATTTGTGAGTGTGTGTGTGTGCATTTTTTGTTTGGGAGTGGCCTCTTTAGATGTAGCATCTTTCGATTTGCGACATTTAACACAACTTCAGCAAGTGCCGTTGCTGCTGGCATTTCCATAGAGCCCCCTCCCCGCCCGCCGTCATTGTGGCTCTTGGAGAATTGATTTTTCACTGTCAAGAACAGACCTGCTTGAGATGGATTATTTAATCATGCCCCTCAGGGGAAACATTTGCCGTCTCAAGAGGAAAATCAAACAAGAATCCTACAATGTATGGAGGCAGGGCCCAGAGTGTGGAAGCAAGTGGTGGAATGTTTTATTCTTCTTTGGAAACTTTTAATATAGGGAGGATGCTGCCGAAGAGAAGATAGCTCTGGGGACATCGCAGGAGCAAGGGTGCTTCCAGATAGATTGGGAGCCATGGTTTGGAGAGAAGGCACTCGTATTTCCTACCGTTAAAGAGTTACAAGGATGCCACCATTATTGCAGAAAAAACAAAGCAATGCTTTAAGTTCTACAAGGATGGATGTGAATTCTTACTCAAGAGACCCCGCTGAAAATGAACTTTGCACCAAAATAAAACCTTGATGGGGATGGGGAGTGGGGGTGGGGTGGGGTGGCTATACCATATGCAGACCTGGGGCTGGATTCAGACTAAGAGTCTCTCTACACAAGACATCTGACACATGAAGAACACGTGTTGGGAGATGCAATGGTAGCAGGGAAGGGTAGTTTAAAAAGACAGCTGGTGTCAGGGCAGAGGCTTTGCTATACACTGGAGCTGTGTGAAGGGGCTGTGAAATGCCAGAAGGGAAACGTCAACCCATTATAACCTCCCCAGGTCCAAGCCCAGCTCTGGAAGGCAGCTCCAGCCCAGTTCCATTCCTCTCTGCCCTCTGGTTGTGATCCCTCACAGTTATAGACTGCAGAGGTGAAATTGACAGAGACTTTGGGGAGGCGAAGATGAAATTAACAAACCCTCTGAGGAGTGATCTCCTCCAGCTCTGTCTTTTGAAACTATGTTTCCCGGCTAACATTGCGTCTCCTTACATTTTATGAACACATCCTGAGGCATCTTGTGTAGAGATACTCAAAGCTGGCAATTTCTATGCCCTTCCTGCCATCTAAGTCTTCAAGGTTCCCTATGCCCCAAGAGCGGCATTTCATGGATATCACTGGACAGCCAGGGGAGGCAGGAAATATCTATCCTGCCAATGGAAAATTTGATGTGGATCCAACCATGTCTGTTCTCCAGTCTGGGTTCCCAGCAGTCCGTTGCTTGAGAATGTAGGGATGATCTGATGTTTGCCAAACGGGCATTTTAAAAACGGGACTTCCGTTGCTTGCAGTGCCTATGCACCATCAAGCCTAGCGATTCACATCGTTGCCTCGATGATTTCCTTGCTTGCCATTCAAAACGAGCAGAGCGATGGCATTCGGCACAGCAGCTGGCCAAGCGGTTCCTATTGACGCTTGCTCACAGTTCACTGACTTGCTTCGATGACGCGTGCCTCCATGTTGTCACCGGGCCGGTCACGCATCACTGAAAATAAGTTGAAATATTGTGCACGAGCTGCCTTTGAGCCTTCCCAGTCGGCGTCATTTATTCATGGTGCTGCAGAGTCATAATTTTCAGGGTGGAACTTCAGTTCCCAGGAGGCAGTGGGAGAACCTGTAAATGTGGTCCAACACAAACGGAGCATGAGAAGCTAGAGGGCCACCTGACAACCATGCTGATCCTGTGAACCTGGGCAGATCATGAGAGGGAGGCAGGAAGGTCACATCAGGGCTTAGTTCTTGTGGCCCTTTCTTACATGCCCAGGGTAATGCCAATCGGCACTTTGGGGTCAGAAAGCAATTTTATCCAGACAAGTTTGGCTAGGGAGCCTGGTGGTGTTTTGACCATCTTCCAAGCATGGAGCAGGGGTCACTGGGGGTGTGTGAGAGGAGATAGTTGTGAATTTCCCGCATTGTGCAGGGGGTTGGACTAGATGACCCTGGAGGTCCTTTCCAATTCTGTGATTCTATGAGAGTCCCCCAGGCAGGAGATCAATAGGGGCAAGGCTGTCATATTGGTACAATAAGCTTCCTGCCCTCATACCACCAGGACTGAGACAGTTAAGAAAGGCTCCTCTTTTATAAATTCATATTTCCCCCCTCTTGAGAACATTAGAGGAATGGTTGGGGAAGGGGGACAGTTCCTGTCCAGCCCACCCATTAAGGTTCTCTGCCCAATCCCTGCCAAATATGCTACCCCACCTGCAGAAGAGATGGAGAATTAGTTGTGAAGACCCAAAACAGCACGCACTCATGGCAAGTGAAGCATGGGTTATTTAAACTCAGCCTCTGCAGAGTGATATCAAAATATTTCAGAACTATCGCTTCTTTTCTTTTGCAATTGCAGGGGACATGAAGAGATCTACTAATATAGACAAATGCCAGGTAATTCTGTGTAGTTAGCTGTGTTAATCTGTAGTAGCAAAATAGTAAAGAGTCCAGTAGCACCTTTAAGACTAACCAACTTTATTGTAGCCTAAGCTTTCGAGAACCACAGCTCTCTTCATCAGATGCTACAATAAAGTTGGTTAGTCTTAAAGGTGCTACTGGACTCTTTACTATTTTGGTAATTCTGTGTAGCTAAACAAAGATGCTTTTGTAAAATGCATTTCCCCCTCCCACCATGAGGCTCACTTCCTCTCAAATGACCAAATCTTTCTCCCCTCATCTCCCTGCTGAGTCCTTCCATCCCACCTGTAATATTCCTTTGGCTTGCCTTTCCAACGGAGGCCGTGTTTCAGAACCGCTGATCCTTTCATGAAACATTGGAACTGCTTCAACGATTCTCATAATTCAAAAAGAAGACCTGCCGGCATGATGGGAACAGAATCCGCTTTGGATGGCGTCGGCTCTCTGGACGCCCTCCCAGCTCCATTACTCTGCCTCGCACCTGCTCTCCCTTCCACACACCCCCCCACCAACTACCAAGTACACTTCTGCTCTGAAGTGCAGCTTGCCTTCTCCCTTGCCAGCTCAAGGGGGGAGCTGCCAGCCAGCTGCCAGCTAACCGCTTATTTACCATCCAGGCGCCTTCTCCCTTGTGAACCTGGTCGATGAGCTAGGAGGTTACCAGCTGCCTAGAAGTTCATTGAGACCGCTACTCCACCACAGCCAGCAATGGGCATCTTGCCATTCTGAAGAGAGTCGTCGCTTTAATTACTCCTATTTTTTCCTAGGGGAAATCAGTATAAAGCACACAAAATTATACTTTTTTGATGTAAAAAAAAGGGAGGCATAAATCTGTCCAGGTGTTCTCCCGCCTAATCCAAAATCTTCAGTTGTGGTTACTTGGGGCTTGTTCACACAACATGCTTGTACTGGTTTTATAATCCTTGAAATGTCCGGGCTTCCCCCCAGCAAACCGTGGGGATTGTAGTGGGGTGAGAATGCTGAAATTTGGGGTAAATTGTTTCAGCAGGTTGGGCTGTGCTCATTTTGATCCTGCACGCTGGTTAATCCCGTGTTTTTAAAAACATTGTGGGTTTTAAATTTTTGAATGCTCTTAACCTATAATCTGTGCATTATAACCCATGTTTTAATCTTGTTAATTAGGCTGTTGTGTGCATTGTTAGGTGCCTTGCATCCAAGGAGATAAGGCAAGAGAAATGTTTTAAATAAAATACAACAAACTAAATCCTCTATTTAGGAGAACTTTCGTCACTCGGGCAGAACTGAAGCTCCCAGAATCCCCTAGAGAAAAGGGATAACTGTTCAAATGGCTGAATTGCTGCATGGCAAAAATACTTTAAATAAACAAGGAGTCTTCAAGGCACACCTAAAGTTATCCCCCCCAAACTCATTCACATAACAACAAAACTTGCTTTGTGTCTGAATCAAGCCAAAGAATTCCGCTTTCAGGAAAACACCCACAGCCATCAAAGAATGATATAACAGACTTTTCCAAGGGTATTTAGGTGCATCTCTTTGTGCCAGTGAAGGGAGTTGGGGGGAAAGGTTCTGCGGTGACTTCACATTACACTACACCACTGCTTTATGCAGGCCCCACTATGGATCCATAGAGCCAGCTTTATAGTTCTGCTTAATTTAATTGAATATTCCATCTCAGAGGTAGATTATTTCAGCTCTTCCTCTGCTCCCGTTGTTGTTTTTCCTGGTTTTAGATTTTAAGCACCTTGGGGACAACTCCTTCTCTCTTTTAAACCCACGTAAGGTTGCCACGTCCCTTTACCCTCCCAGCAGGAGGGGGGGCAGCACTTACCTCTGTATTCTACTCGATCTCGCTTCCCGATGGGCGTGATTATGTCACTTCTGGGACTGACGTCATTGCGCAAGCCCAGGAAGTGCTCCTGGGCTTTCCACTGGGCCAATTTGTGCCAAGCACTCACAGGGCTTGGGCAATGACATTGGGAGTGAGGCCCTGGGAGGTCCGTTCCCACGCCTTTTCCTCCGCTGGCCAGCTGAGTGGTAGCGGGGGAAGAAGGCTGAGAGCTGGGGATCCCCCGCCCCCACTGAGGGAACAACAGCCCTATTTCGGGGGGCCCTGGACAGGAAGTGCTCCAGGAGCCCCCTATGGCCATGCTACACTCTCCTCCTTGCCCTCTCACTCATGTGCCCCCTCCTGCTTGGGCATCCTTCCTTTGCCCACTTGCAAGCTCTCCCACCACCCGCAGTGACAGCTGCCCACACACTTGCCTGCGCACCCTTTCCTTGATGATTCTGGGCGGTGGGTGCAGCTAGGAGTGCCACAGCCATGGCCACCAGCAACGCTTTGTGCACCACCCACATGTCCTTCTCCAGCAGCACTAGGCAGCGTGTGCAGCTGGGAGGAGAAGTGACAAAGAAAGCCCTCACAAGAAGACAGTGGAAGGGTGTGAGTGCAGGCATCAGAGGAGATGAGTGCGTATGGATGGGGGTGAGCAGCTGTGGCCCCCAGCAGAAGCCATGAGCCCTGACATTGCCGTGGGCTGACACCAACCCTTCATGTAACCCTGCAAGGCTTTGCACAAATGAATGGAGCCCACCTTGCCCGAGCATCCCCCCTCCCCAAAACAGGGCATTTTGCTAACAGAAGTGATGTTTCTACGAGGTTACGAGAAAAGTTGAGAGAAAGGAAGCTGCGATCTCTTTGCAAAGGAGCGTGTAACACTCTTTTTTTGCCTGCTGGTTTCCTGGATCGTTTGTTTGGAACGTAGCTGTCTTCTCTCTCCACCCCCCCCTCTTCCCCCCCTCTGCTTACAAGCTTGTTAAACTCCCTTTCAAACTTCAAGCCTGCTGACCTGTTAGGATTCATTTAGCTGTGAGGCTTGGGATCATTGGCAGAGCCCTGATTTGTGAGTCACTTGCTCACACCTCAGTCATGCTCCAGATATCGCAGGACGTGTGGCAGTGCAAGCATGTAAGTAAGCAACCTCTTGACTGATATACCAGCTGAAGCTTGCAGCCAGTGAGCTTTTGTGTGCACGCGTGTGTGTTTGAACTGAAAAGTGAAATCCTCAAATGTTAAAAAAATCAGGCGCATGGAAGCAGTCTCTGGAAATGGGGGTCAAGGGTGGAGCTTCGCATCCTGATGTGAGCATCTGCTTGCTTAAGTATTCCAAAGGAAATCTTTTGCCCTGCTCTCCCTTCCTTTCCTTTTCCCTTTCCCTCTCGCCTTGCTGACAAGCGCAAAGACAACCTGTCTTCAGGTGATCAACAAACAGCAAATTACTTCTGGGTATGTTTGCCAACTTCACAGAGGCCGCTCATGTCCTTGGCATAAATTGCAAATGGCAGGAGAGAGGAAGCTTTCACTTAGCATTCACCACTAGTGTGGCAACCTATTAGGCCCCAACGGAAAGGAATTGGATAACTCTGGGCTGATTCCATTAGCGTGTGGCCTGAATGGCAGGCAGGCAGATGGAGTGGCCAAGGAATAATTGTAAAGGCGCTCCTCTTCTCCTCCTCCTCTCTCGCTAATAGGTTTCCTAGCTTGCCTTTTTTGTTTTCACCTTTAAAAATAAAGCAAGTTTAGAGTATTTTTACCTTGTGAGGCTTTTTGTTTTGTTTTTGGTGCTCTTTGCAGTTAAGTGGGTTGCAGTGCTGGTGGGCAGATGGTAAGAACTGGAGCGGGCTAGTTAGGTTGTTTGGATCAATCCAAGGTCTATCTAATCCCATTGTCTATTTCCATCAAATGCTTACAAAAACTTTCATGTTTGGTCCCAGACAGCAATTGTCGTTGTCGTTTCGTAGAAAAAGAGCTGCAGGAACTCATTAGCATAGCTCATTAACATAGCTCATTAGCATATGCCACGCCCATTGACACCACCGGAAGTGTGTTATTAGCATCACTGATTTGCATATGCCACACCCCCTGACATCACCTATCCTGGCTGTTTTGGACCCAGTCCTGGCCATTCAGGGCCGAAATTGGGCCCAAAATGGCAAAAAGGGGCTGAAAATGGCTGAAAAGGGGCCCAAAATGGTCAGAATTGGGCCGCTGCTGAGTGGGAGAGTGATCCACTACCCATCGGAGGCCCGATCCTGGCCATTTGGGAACCAATCCTGGCTGTTTTGGGCCCGATCCTGGCTATTTTGGGCCCAATCCAAGCTGAAATGGGGCCAAAATGGCCGAAAATCAGGTGGGCGGGGCCACCTGACATGTGACCTCTTTGGAGAACTATCGGAACTGCGTTCCTGCATGTTCCCCCTCAAAATGAGCCCTGCTTAGCTGCATTAATTGTGATGCTAAACCTCGATTTGTCTGATTGGTGGCCATGGATGTGGCTTCCTGTTACTCATTTTGTTTTTTCCCAGAGCTGCTCTTTCCCCAGACCAAGTTGCTTGTCTTGGCTTTCCCTCACAGAGCAGGAGATGATTCGGAAGATGCCAGGAGGGATTGCCTTTGCATCTCTAAAGAACACCCATTCAGTAACAGCTGTCTCCATCGCCAGAGGATGCTTGGCTTGCAATGGTCCACGATTTGTGATTGACCCCAGTACCCCGTGGCAGCCATTTTGTGGGGGCACCTTGTTCTTAAAATTCCAAAATTCTGCAAGTTCAACCAGATTGCAGATCCCTGCTCTATCAACTACATCACACCAACTTTCATCCTTCTTCTAAAGTCTATAGATCTCCAAATCTTTTATCTTTCCTTGTATTTGAGGTGCCCCATCTCTCACCTGATAAATTCTTTTCTATTTTGGCAGAAAGGTCACAGATATCCCATTCAGTTAATATTCATTCCATCCACCTCCACTGAACCTACTTCTGGCATCTTTATTGTGCCATTTTACTTTAATTATTGCTCGTATATCCCACTCTCCCTGCAAGCAGGCTCATGGCGATGCGGAATGCGTTGCAAGACAGACACAAGGTAGATCAATCATACAGTTGCGTTGCCTCTTGCATTCTTTATGAGCTCACACAACTGACATTCTCAGCCAGGTTGTCGGGGTTGTGTGAATTGGCCCTTGAGGATCAATTTTCATGGACAGTTTTGGAGAAAATTGTTTTAATGGTTATCTTTTAAAAAAAATATATTGGATGGGTCAGTATACACAAATCATAATATTCAATATAAACATCCATCCCATTATGTCACTCCCACCCATTTCCCCCCCCCTTTTCAGTTGACTTCCAACAGTTTTCCATTTCCTTCATCTACACATCACTATCTCTTATAATATTACTTTCTATATCATAATATATAGTATAACATATCTATATCTGCCATATTTAAAATAAATCTCTCAAACTACTTTCAAGATTATAATATAAAATATACTATATCATTCTTACTTATATACTATCCATATCTTCACCTCTAATATAAAGATCCACCCCCCCCTCTTAACAATTATCCAAAGACCACATTTTGCCTTTCATGTCCCACTTTTTTTCCACATAATTCTTAAGTTTCTCCCAACTCTTAACATATTCCACAGTATCTTGTTCTTTCAACTTCCTTGTTAGGAGAGAATTGTTTTAATGGTTATCTTCACTATAGATTCCACAAGTCCCTTGCACACGACATAGTGGAAAAGTAGAGTTGCTACATACAAGCGAGTTAACATGGTGAGAATATAGGTAGTACCAAGAAGGGACAACCAGTCCAATATGACCATGTAATACGCACAGTCATACAAATTTCATTGGCAGTTAATGTACAATTTGAGAATCTAGATTTGGATTCTCAAATTGTACATTAACTGCCAATGAAATTTGTATGACTGTGCGTATTACATGGTCTTTTTGGACTGGTTGTCCCTTCTTGGTATGGCCATTTGAAGACCATTCCCTCTTTATACAGCCACTCTGAGAATATAGGGAGAGCAGTTCTGAAAGGAGAATGAACCTTATTGAATCACTAGCGAGTCTCACCATTTCTTCCATACTCCTGTGATTTCTTTCTAGCCTCTAAATAAAGAGTTTTGTTTTTGCAAAAGGCATCCTAAGGCATCACAAGGAAGAGAGTGGAACGTGTGACATGACAGCTGCATTAAATGGGTGGCGTGTCCCACAGGTCAGTCTGGCAGGACACTCGCTTTGCCCGTACTACTGGAGGCGTTACGAAACAACCTCTCTCATTGTGGCTGTCATCGAAGGATCTAATAAAGAAAGAGATTGCCAAGGGAGAACCGGGGCAGCTCGCTCTTCTTGGCTTGAAAATAATCTCCTCCTCCTTGGCATCGAGGAGCGATCCATCTTTATTGAAACCTGTGCACAGTTTATTTATCTTCTCACCCATCGTGTGACAGCCACAGTGGCTCATGAGATGGACACCTACCTGTTAGTATCTCTCTGTTTCTCATGTGTTTCCGCTGAGGATTGATTCTTCATCAGGTGTTTTCTCTAGTCTGTCAACTGCTCTGGCATTTTCAGTGTGTTCTGTGGGAATGCTGCAATGAATGAATTATTGGGCATCCCTAAGCCAAAGGGTGTAACTCTTCTTAGGAATGGATGGGTTGTTCGTTTTCTCTGTCAATGCCTACCAAGTCCAGAGATTCTTCCATTTGCAAAGCAAACTTTCCCACACCGAGCAAGTAGTGATTAAAATTGACTCAAACATACTGAAGGACTGTTTCCAAAAATACATCTGTCTGGTTCCATATCTGAATGATATGGGCAGGGCTTATTTCAAGGGGGAACGCACAGGAATGCAGTTCTGGCAGTTCTCCAAAGAGGTCACATGTCAGGTGGCCCCACTGATCTGACTTTCAGCCATTTTGGGCCCGTTTCGGCCTGGATTGGGGCTGAAACAGCCTGGATTGGATCGGTGCCAGGCAGGGGAACTCTCCTCTGCCCAGCACTGACCCAGTCTGGGCTGTTTCAGCCCCCAACCAGGCCCAAAAGGGCCCAAAAGGTTCACTTTTGGCCATTTAGGGCCCCCTTTTGCCATTTCGGCCCTGAATGGCCAGGATTGCGTCCAAAATAGCCAGGATAGGTGATGTCAGGGTGTGTGGCATATGCAAATCAGTTATGCTAATGACACACAGCTGGTGATATCAAGGGGCGTGGCATATGCTAATGAGTTATGCTGATGAGTTATGCTAATGATTTCCTGCAGCTCTTTTTCTATGAAATGACCCCTGGATATGGGCTTCTGACTGTTAAATTATGGTCAGGTATTAAGGTTATTGGAACTGACTCTAGTTATGGAAACAAATTGATTAATTTCATTGATTCACGATAAGAATTAACTTTTGAAAGAACTGGAACGATTGTACATAGCAACCCTCATCTTTTTTGGTGGTCTCCCATCCAAGTACAGACCATGGCCAGCTCTGCTTAGCTCCCAAGCTCTAATGAGCCCAAGCAAAGAGTCTCTCTACACAAGAAGACATCTGACATGTGAAGAACCTGTGTTGGGAGATGCAATGTTAGCCAGGAAGGGTAGTTTAAAAAGACAGAGCCGGCGACAGGGCAAAGGCTTTGCTATACACTGGGGCTGTGTGAAGGGGCTGTGAAATGCCAGAAGGGAAACATCAACCCATTATAACCTCTCCAGGTCCAAGCCCATCTTTGGAAGGCAGCTCCAGCCCAGTTCCATTCATCGCTGCCCTCGGGTTGCAGTCCCACACAGTTTTAGACTGGAGAGGTGAAATTGACAGAACCTTCCCGGAGGCGAAGATGAAATTAACAAACCCACTGAGGAGTGCTCTCTGCCGGCTCTGTTTTTTTAAACTACGGTGCCCAGCTAACATTGTGTCTCCCTACACTTGACGAACGCTTGCAAAGGCATCTCACGTAGATAGACTCTAAGTTGAACTATTGAGGCTGTTTTGGGCTGCTTAACATATTAAATCACAGCTACTCCCAGACTTTTCAGCGGAGTTACACCTGATCTCGTAGCAGGGCCTCTTTTTCTCGAATGAGCACCAAGGAAAGGGGGGAGGGCAAAGTGATTCGTTCATTTGTTAGAGTTCCCATTTTTTTCAGTAAAAGCTTGGCTCTGCAAATGTGGTTGACATTTAGAAGAGGTGAATCAATGCAAGTATTGGAAAACTGCTTTGTATGTTACAAACTAGCCCCCATCCCGGGGGACGGAAGTGCTGCAAACAGCATATTGAGGAGGTGTCTCCAAAGGCAGTCATGTGTTGTCCTCTTACAAGGAAGACCTGTGGCTTTGTGATCTGAAGGTGAGAACATCTTTTGGCCTCAAGGGATAGTTTGGAGCTTCTCCTAAAACACAATTCTCCTATTGTGCAAGTGTTATTTTTAGGGAAAAGTGGATTTTCCCCATTCAGAAAAAAAAATCCCCTTTGATGGTTCAGAAATTTTGCTGTGTGCTACATTCCATTCATCCTGAACTGGCCTTGGTCTCTCCTATTTGCAGGGCTGCCTCTTCCGCTATGCTCTCCCACAGCTGCTTCATTCATCTGGACAGGGCCTTCTGCAGATACCACCCTGCTGTTGGGCAAAATCAACAGCTGCCCACACGCATGCTTTCTCTGGAGTAGCCTCCATCTTACGGAAGGCTTGCCTGAGGAGGTCAGGAAAGCTCCCACTCTCCCGGCTTTCCACAAACTAAGCAAGACTGAATTATTCAGGAGGGCCTTTTTACTCAGATAACAGGGCTGCACCGTAAGAAATGGCTCAGAGATGCTTTGGTAAAGGGACAGGGACTGTAGAC
The DNA here is from genome assembly GCF_028583425.1 of Eublepharis macularius. Classification (NCBI taxonomy): domain Eukaryota; kingdom Metazoa; phylum Chordata; class Lepidosauria; order Squamata; family Eublepharidae; genus Eublepharis; species Eublepharis macularius. Next base: position 9,412,583 of record NC_072806.1, read on the forward strand.
TATACTACTGGGTACTGTCTCTTGATGTAGGTATGTTCCTACCAGGTAGTTTCCACTTTGTTAAAAATGTCATGTTTAATTACTTATGCTTTGTTTCAGCAATCTTTCAACTCCGTGTTTGGATTTATGCTAGTTTCCAGATTTCTGCAACCTCTACTTTATTGTATTTGTTTATTGAATATCCTAATTACTGATCTTATTGACTTGCAGTGTGTAATCAGCCTTGAGCCTCAGTGAGAAAGGCAGACAACAAATGAATGAATAAATTTGTGTTTAACTAAGAGATTTTTCAGATTCTGGAATTGTATCAGGAGCCCTTGGCTGCAGCTTTCAACCTCATTAACATGTTTATAACATCCCTTCTCCCCTATGTTCGTAATTCAGATATGCACAGATAAAACGCTATAAACATTTGAGAGAGAGAGAGAGAAAGAGAGAGAGAGAGAGAGAGAGAGAGAGAGAGAGAGAGAGAGAGAGAGAGAGAGAGCAATTTTCTTTCTATATATATAATTGCATCAGTATTCTCTTTTGTAATGGCTTATTGATGTATACATGCATTCCTTTGCATTGCCGAAGAATCAGACACAAAAAATCTTGATGTAACCGCAGCTACATTAAGATTGCTTTCTTGCAGTGTTTTATCAATGTGCATGTATAAGTTGGTGTGTGTGTTGGGAGTGGGGGGATATGCACATGAACTGTGAGCTGTGACAAATGACACATGTACAGCACTCGGTCCAAAATTCAGAAATGAAAACAGAACAATGTAGGGATTCTTACTGTACTGATTCCACTTTGGAAATCAGGTACATGGAAACTCTAAAATATAGGGAGTACTTTGGAAGCATCCCTTGTTATTTTGTGGAAACACAGGAAGGGGAGTTGTGCTGTATTTTTGCTTCCCAATCTATGTATTTGTACTTAAATAAATAATTGTGCTGTGCTTCATGCAACTTCAGTTGACTGTTTGACAGACAATCTGTGAGATTTTCCTCTGGATATTCTCCCACCCTCGTTCCGTTCACTCACAGCGCTATAAGCAAAATATTGTTTCACCCTCATCTTTTTTTTCTTTTTGCAAAGTCCATTCCTTCCCTGACCTTCTGGAAGAACCTTGATGCACGGTAAGCTTTGAGCAGATTGCTTTGGGGCAAAGAGAAGATGAAAGCAATTAACATAATGTGGCAAAAGGAACAAAGTCAACTGAACTGCTAAACATCTGCCCTGGGTGACAGGCCTGTAGAGGATGCCCCTCTGGCCTTGCACGGCCACCACGCCATCCTACCAGTAACACTGCTGTGGACTGAAGGAGAAGGAAGGACACTGGAGTTGCCAATGGCAAGACGTGCTCCCTCTTCAAATGTTGGTCCCCATTTACATTTCTCTGATCCAGGAAGAACCTCACATTGGACATGTTGCTTCTGTAATGTTTCAATGCTCACATCTTTACACTGAGCTCCTTTTCTCTTAGGCACAGTTTCCCCAAACATTGATTATATAGTGGAGAGAGAAGGTAGGCAATGTCATGGGAAAGCCATTCTTGAAATCCAGAGGAGTTAGCCGTGTTAGTCTGTAGCTGCAAAATAGCAGAGCCCAGTAGCATCTTTAAGACTAACCAACTTTATTGTAGCATAAGCTTTTGAGAACAACAGCTCTCTTCGTCAGATGCAGCTGTCTTAACGAAGAGAGCTGTTGTTCTCAAAAGCTTATGCTACAATAAAGTTGGTTAGTCTTAAAGGTGCTACAGGACTCTTTACCATTCTTTCAAGGAATTCTTCCTCTCATGGGCTTACTTGAGTCTTCCTGAGCTGGTACTTTACAGCATTTTTCTATTCTACCCTTTTTCTCTTGCTTAGATGGTTCTCAGTGCAATTCTAGGCAAAGTTACTCCATTCTAAGCCCATTGATTTCAAAGGGCTTAGACTGGAGTAACTCTTCTTAGGATTGCACGTTTATGGAGGGGACTAGGTGTGCATTTGTGAATTTTTTAGCCTCATACTAGTATTTTGGTAGGGACGAGCACACATCTCCTATTTTATTTATTTTAATATTGGTTTCTGTTTTGTTATCAGTTTCGGTTCTTTCCTTTTTTTTTTGCTGTTGGTTTTGTTAATTTGATTGTGTTGTGTATTCAGGCTGGACTTTTATACACTATATGGGATTTAGGCCTATAATGGGCATCATTTATATGTTATATATAGGGGTGTGCACCCCAAAAATATTTGGGTTTCCTGCTTCGGATTTACCAAATGCTTCGGGGAAGCTTTGATTTGGGATTTCTGAATCAGGGCCAGCATGGTGGTTGTGGAGAGTGCCCTCAAGGCATACCTGACTTATGGCGACCCCTGGTGGGGTTTTCATGGCAAGAGACTAACAGAGATGGTTTGCCATTGCCTGCCTCTGCAACCCTGGCTTTTGTTGGAGGTCTCCCATCCAATTACTAACCAAGACCAACCCTGCTTAGCTTCTGAGATCTGGCTCACCTGGGCTGTTCAGGACAGGAGACATTTTTCTAGAGACAATAAAGGATAGTAACCAATCACAGTTGGGGGGAATGGAGCAATGGCCTTCTGGGCTAAACAAGAACGCAGTGGCTCCTTAAGGATCAGGTCCCCTGCTGCTGAACAGGTCCTTGCCGTAAGTTCATTTGTCTCAGAGACAGGCCTTTGGTATCTCTGTTCCCTTGTGGGGAACACTCTTTTCCATTCTTCCCTGCTCCTCTTTTTCCTCTTATAATTTTTTTTTTAGGTCCAGTGCAGGATCAATGAATTGCTGGTTTGAAAGCATGCAGGGGGAAGTTTCCTTTATTCTTTTTGCTTTGGCATGGATGGGAATATTGTATAGGGGGCTAAATGTCCGGGTATCAAAAATAAAGATTTTAACATCAAGTTTTAGAGGGGTGCAAATGTCCACCTACCAGCTGATTACATGCCTTTCAAGGAAAGCGAGGAGTTATGTCCCCAGTGAAGAAGGGGCTCCTATTAACTATATTTTCAGGCGGGTAGCCGTGTTGGTCTTTAGTAGAAGAGCAAGATTTGGGTCCAGCAGCCCCTTAAAGCTCAACTAGGTTAAGAAGTGGGCATTGGGTTTGAGTGGAGTCTGCTGCAGAAGGCCTTGTCCCAAGGAGGCGAGTGAATTGCATGGCCAAAAAGGAGGGGTGAGAAGTGGGAATGTGACCTACTTCTGCAAAGGCTCTCTTAAAGACATGCAATCGACAAGAAAACACAGGAGGCTTGTTGGCTGGAGGTTTGTGAGGCCGTCCTCCACTGGCGCTGCAGATAAATAGCACATCAGAATGCCAGAGGTGAGCAGGAGGCTGGTCCCTAAACACACCCGCCTGCTGTTCTTCTGAGAAATGTGCGCAGGAGGAAGCTTTCAAAACAAGGATTGTTTCCTCCACCTGATAATCTCCCCAGCCAAGGTCCAAATTGGCTGCTGCTGTTCCAATTTCTATTAAACTGACAACAGCAATAGGAAAGAAAAGGTACAGTGTGTGTGTGTGTGGGGGGGGGAGGTTGAGCAGCTGCAGGCTTCTAAAAACGGGAGTTCCGGGCCCCGCTGCATCATCTGGCTCGAAAGGTGCAAAGGGTGCCTCTTAGGGTTGTCGGCTCCAGGTTGGCAAATTCCTGGAGATTTGGGAGGCGGAGCCTGGAGAGGGTGGGGTTTGGGGAGGGGAGGGATGTCGGCAGGATATAAAACCATAGAGTCCACCCTCCAAAGCAGCCATTTTCTCCAGGGGAACTGCTCTCTGTCTCTTGGAGATCAGTTGAAATTCTGGGAGATCTCCAGCCCCCCCCCCGCCCCCCGAAGGCTGGCAACCCTATACCTCCTTAATCTCATTAGAAGAGGCTGAGCCTCAATGGGTGTAGGCAGGTTATTGCAATTCAGCTAGTCAGGAGGAGGGCGCTCTGCACATGCTCAGAGGCATCGTAATCGTGGCACGTTTTCTGTCCCAGATGTGTTTCTCTTTCATTTTCTTGACTAATGGCGCATTCTTTGAACATTATCTTACCCTCTCTTCTTGCCATCAGTAAGCCAGACAGGAAGACTGTGGCTCAGCTCAGGGATAGAGCTAGGGCTGCGAGCTCAAGGTCGGGAAATTACTGGAGAGTTTGGGGGTTGGGGCCTGGAAAAGGTTTGTGGAGGGGAAGAACCTCGGCAGAGTATAAATCCGTAGAGGCCACCCCCCCAAAGCAGCCATTTTCTCCAGGGGAACTGATCTCTGTGGCTTGGAGATCAGTTCTAATTCCAGGAGACCTCCAGCCGCTCCATGGGGGCTGGCAACCCTAGATATGGCCCCTGTTTGGCATGATGGAGCCCCCAGGTTCAGTCTGTGGCTTCTCCACAGCTCCAGCTTGGAAAATTCTTGGAGATTTTTGGGTGGTAGCTGGGGAGGGTGGAATTTGGGAAGGCAAGGGACCTCAGCGGGATATAAAGCCGCAGAGTCAATTTTTCTCCAGAGGAACTGATCTCTGTCACCTGGGGAGATCAGTTGTAATTCTGGGAGATCTCCAGCCACCACCTGGAGGTTGGCAGCCCCAGTCATGAATGACCTTTCTCTGCCTGAAACCTTAGACAGTTGTTGCCAGTCAGCACAAATGATACTCATGTGACTTAAAAGCTCAGTTTTAAAAAAAGACACAAAGGCAAAATCTGGCTGCCTTTTAAATATTTCCGTTGCCATTATGTGAGTGCTCAAAATCCAGGAGAAGGTCTTGAGATGGTGATAGGGTTACCAACCTCCAGCTGGTGTCTGGAGCTCTCCCAGAATTGCAACTGATCTCCAAACAACACAGATCAGTTCTCCTGGAGAAAATGGCAGCTTTGGAGGGTGGACTTTATGGTATACCATAGAGTCTAGGGGAAATAGAAACCCATCCACAGGACCTATCCTCAAATCTCCAAGAATTTCCCAGGGCAGAGCTGGCATCCATAGCTGGTGGTCTGTATGCCATTCTCAAAAAAGAACTGTTTCCTCTCATGACAGACTGCTTTTCACCTGTGACTTCTCTACATCATTGCTGATATGTACATATTCATTAATAAACGTTCGCAAAAGAGGAAACTTAATGTGATTGTATGTATAATTCCATCAAGATAGTTGTTGCACAGCGTTCTATTCATGCACTCCTGTGTGTTGGTTTTATCCCCATGAAAACTCAAGTAAAATCACTTTTTTGTAGTGTTTTATACATTTGTTTGTGCACTTTGTAATTAATGGGGTTATACATAAATGAATTGAAAGGTGTTGCCAGCTGCTGTTGTGTGCAAAATGAGGATATTTTTTAAAAAAAGGAACAATGGAGGAGTCTTAATGTTTCGTTTTTCACTTCAGAAACAACTTCAGAAATATGAAATTTTGGGAGAAACTGAGGTGAAGGGAGTTTGGGAAGTATTTAATAAAGCGCCCAGAGATACAACAAGACATAAACCAGTGGGGAATATTCTAAAATTGACATCTGCCTAGGCTGAATGTTGATGGTCACAGCACACCTGTGTACGTGGAGGGGGAAGAACTGGAAAAACGACATGGCTTTTATTTTGCTTTGCAAGATCAGGCAGGAAAGTAGGCAGCTGAGATTCTGACATTGTGTTGCTCTTGAGAGTGTCTCTACTCTCAGGGTAAGATGTCACAACACGGTTGAAAAGAGCAATGGCACAGGCCTTTTGAACTGCAGCAGTGCTGAAAAGTACTTTCAAGGAAAGGGTAATTTGGGCTGTGTGGGTTCTTTTATTTTTGTGCTTCGGTGGAAACACAGGAATAACCTCCCGAGGGACGGAAAAACGTTTCTGGCAATCTTTGCATATGCTTAAGCCTCATTTTGCTGTCTGTTATTGCCCCAAAGCAATATGAACATGTGCCTTTAGCTTGTGAGTGTGACATATCTTACAGCCTTGGGAGACTATGCCTTTAAGCATCCACCACTGGTGCCAGGGTTTCTGGTGCCTGCGGCCAGCCCCACGTGTGCGTGCACGCAGTCCCGGACTGCGTGATGACATCATCATGTTATGATGTCATCACGCGGCAAAGCCGGGCCCATTGGCTGGCAGGTGGCTGAGGCAGCGCACAGAGGCTGCCCAGGTTCTCTGCATGCCGCCCTGGCCACCTGCCGTGCCTGCCCCGTGGCTGCTGTGCCTGGCTGGGGCATGTGGTGGCGGCGGCAGCAGCGCGGGGCTGGCCAGCTTGAAGCAGCTGCAGGGCAGGCACGCCAGCTCCGAGGCGCGTGCCTCCGCCCCCGGCAGCCCCTCCGGCACCCTCTCTGGCGCCCCAGCACCCATGGCGGCTACCTCACCGTCTCAATGGTGGTGCCGGCCCAGTAAGTATCTACATATCTATCACATTTTTATCCATCCTTCTTCCAAGAAGCTTAAGACACGGTTCACCTCTCTTCCATTGTATGCACACAATAACCTTAACATGTAATTGGTTTGAGAGAGGTGGGGGGAGGTGTCCAGACAAGCTTCACGGCTGAGTGGGAAATTGAATTTGAGTCTTTCCAGATCCTTGTCCAACTCTGACCACTGCTCTACACTGTTTTTAGAGAGTACTTCTGTCCTGACTTGAAAGCTTCTGGGAAGCCATGAATGAGAGCTAGTGTAGTGCAATGAGAGTGTGACCCGTCAAATGAGAAGCTGAAAACTCATTTGTGCCTCAAGACTAGACTGCTGCAATATGTTCTGGATTTGGGACTGCCCTTGAAGACTCTCTAGAAATTCGGGTAGAATGCCTGCTTCCTATTATGCTTGATCACCCCTCCGTTTCAAACTGCTGGTTATTATAACTAGAGATGCTGCACATTTGCAGTGAACCTGTCTTTGGGAGAATTTGGCAAGGTGATCTCAGAGACTTGGAAGTGACTTTGTGGAAGAGTTCAGAATGCACAGGTGAGACAACCTATCACTTAGTCGTTACCAAGAATCAGCATCTGGACTTCTTCATCATCATAAAAGTGCGAGTCCACTAGACACATTATTGGCCAAGTAATGAATAGAGTTCTCCTTCCTGGCAAGATAAATATCTCCATTATTCTTCATTTAGGTAATTAAATGGAACAGTCATCTCCAAAATGTGCCCTTAAAATCATTTTCAGCAACCTAAAGTAAAACAAACAAGTAATTTTTTGTTCATTTTTCTCGGTGGCAGTAATGATCGTTCTCATCCAGTCAGCCCTGTCTCCCATTTAACCGGAGGTTTTCTGCGTCCTGCTTGTTTTTTATAAGGTCTTGTCATTCTAAAACGTCTTCTTTACAAAAAAAACCCCAAAACTTAAAAGCAAAATAAATAGTCCAGATAATTTTTTTGCACTTTATGTGCCGAGTCCCTAAGCAGGGAGAAATTGCAAATTAGATTTTCCCGATTAAGGAGATACTTCATTTGTAGGAAGTTTCCAAGCTGTTGGTTGTCCCGTAGCTATGAGAGTGTTTAAAGAAATGCACAGTTCTTCGCCCCTGACTAGCAGCAAGAGAGAGGAGACCTGGAGGTTGATCTGAGAACTTTGCTAATTTCTTTGCAGGCCCAAGTCAAAGAAAGAACATCAAGCACTCCTCAGCAGGGAAGGAGAAGGGGGAAAAAGGCCCTGTGTGTGTCCTTGACTTAACACTTTGCCCTCGCTTTGCTTTGCTTTCCTGGGCACCGCATGGTACAATTTGTCTCTGTTCAGGTTACCTTTATGTCCAAAGGTGGCTCTGTTAAGAGCACTTACGTCTCAATTATACACACGCAATTGCTAAGTTGTTATATTTCAGATTTATTATTAATGTTACCTTGAGTTCCTATCATCTCGGATATCTTTCTCGCAGCAACTTCATAGTTGCCTAACAAGCCACAAGGGATGCCGACTTGACTTGAGTCACCCTCCAGTTTCCCGCTTGGAAGAATAGAGGGGAATGATTTGTGCAGCTGGGGTTCTGGTGGATTACACAGGCCGGAACCGGGCCAAAGACTTGATGAACTTTAACAGTATTGGGTTGGACCTTGCAAATTGCTTGTGACTGGTGCATGGAGCCTTTTCCTGACCTGTGAGGCAGTTCTTCAGCTGGAAGAAGATCTTCTTGCATCAGGCGCCAGGTTCTTGTGCAAGAGGAAAGCACCGCTGCTCCCAGAGCAGATCCACTAGACCCAACCTGCCATGTGTATTGTGGCCGGCAAATATAATGGCATAGTCATTAACAGGGCTTTTTTTCTGGGAAAAGAGGTGGTGGAACTCAGGACTGCACAATGACATCACTTTGGGTCAGCTGGAACAAGGGGGGAGTTTTTTAAAGTTTAAATTGCCCTCGGCAAAAATGGTCACATGGTTGGTGGCCCTGCCCCTGATCTCCAGACAGAGGGGAGTCACATGGCGAGGAGGGCAATCTAAACTCTCCTCTGTCTGGAGATCAGGGGGCGGGGCCATTTTCAAGAGGTGCAGGGACTCCGTTCCACCCCGTTCCAGCTGAAAAAAAGCCCTGGTCATTAAACAGAGAATCTGATTCATTGTGAAAGTGCTGATGCTTGTGTACCAATCATCACGAGGAGGCAGTATTAAATTGCACAAACACATGCACCATTAGTATATCATGCTACTGTAAGACCATGTCTTTGCACATTGTGTAACTGCAAGGCATCTCTGGCTTCTGGCAGGTACAGAGATCAAGAAGAAGAGCTTTGCGATAGGAATAGCCACATCATTTTTTCTACAGCCACCACATGTAAACAGCCTGGGATTTCAGCTGGTCTCAGCAACTCGCCTTCTTGTGTCACTCTGCTGGCTTCCCTTTTTTGCCCTCTGTGTGGAGGAGGTGGAGAGTGCCCTCAAGTCACAGCTGACTTATGGCAACCCCTGGTGGGGTTTTCAAGGCAAGAGACTAACAGAGGTGGTTTGCCATTGCCTGGCTCTGCAACCTCAGTCTTTGTTGGAGGTCTCCCATCCAATTACTAACCAAGGCCGACCCTGCTTAGCTTCCGAGATCTGATGAAATCTGGCATGTCTGGGCTATCCCTCTGTGCTCTCCTTTTATCCACCAACCATTATCTCCGAGGACTGTGGCAAGGTGGAAATATCCCCAGGACCTCTGAATTCAGTTACCAATTGAAGCAAACCTCCTCCTGAGGAGGCTCATAAGCTTGGTTTCCTTGAAGTGAGAAGAAATGTTTCATGAGGTCATCTCCTTTAGATCCCGGGACAGACCCTCTTTTTTGGTCCCTGAGAAACCACTGTGGCTATTTTTTTTCCTTTTTGGTGATGCTTTATTTGTTAGCGTAGGTTGTTATTCTTCAGAGTCCAGCTCCCTCCCATAATCCCCAACCTCCTGCACTCTGCAGCTGCTGAAAACGGGCCCGGTTTGCCGTGGATCGGGCCTGTTTTGAGCGCTGCAGAGCAGAGGAGCAGAGGAGCGCTCCTGTGCTCCACAGCGGCCCCGATCTGGGCCAAAACGGGCCTGATCCTGGCAGCTGCGGTGCATGGAAGCGCGCCACGCCATGGCAGAGCGTGCAAGGAAGGTGCATGCCCTCCCTGCTGCTCAGATAAGTGGGGGTGGGGAGTGGGGGCGAGGGGTCCCCACCCCACCGGGGGTCTGGGATCCCTAGCCCAGTGTGAAGCACAGGAGTCCTCCCAGAGCTAGTGTGAGAATGTTACTCCTGGGAGTGATAATGTTACATCACACCGGGAGTATGCCTGGGAGGCCTCTCCCCACCCTTTTCCCTCTACCAATCAGGTGAGTGGTGGTGAGGGTTGGAGGCTGGGAGTGAGGGATCCTCTGTCCCCACCAGAAAACCAGCAACCCTACACCCAGTGATGGGCCTTTGTGAAGTGCAGGATCATGCCTGCCAGGCATAATGATATTAAGGAAGTGACATCATTGCATCCAACAGGAGTGTGCCCGTCGTGCACTGGCCCAGGCAAGGTTTTTTTGCCTCCTGGGCCCACTCCCTGGGCCTTTCCCCCCACAAACCAGGCGAATGGCAGTGGAGGGCAGAGGCTGGGAGCGGGTAGTCCCCTGCCCCCACTGGGGAACCTGGCAGCCTTAATCGCTTCCCCCCTCCAAACTCTGCCCTCTCCTGACTGCACCCCAAATCTATAGGAATTCCCTGATCTGGAGCTGGCAACCCTAGCTGCAAGTGTTTCCCTGTTTCTTTTGTGAGAAACTAGGAAGTACAGAATATCAGAAGCTGATTCAGTGCACACACACTCGCACACACGCACACACACACAAACCACAGTGTCTGTGGGAATTTGCCTGCTGCGCTTTCACTTCTCAGCATTTTTATGCAGTATAGTTTTGAACATCATTTCTAAAATTTGATTTCTTCCTGTTCTCTGAATTTTTTTTTTTGCCCCCGAGGACCTCATAATATATATTTATCTTCTTTGCACGTTCCTTCATTGTCTCCTTTTGTGTTGCGAAGAACAGCGCTGTGTCAAGTTCCCAAATCATCATTTTGGTTGAGGTAGGCAATCCTATTTTTACCCTAGGAGATCATTAGGAATGGTTTTCCCTGGTGACTTAAACGTAGGTTGCCAGGCAGACCCAAAAAGTCTCAGAGAATGTTGAAGAAAAGTTCCTGCTGCAGAAATACGATTAGATTTGGGGGTGGCGGAAAGTGCCCTTCATTTCCTCCTTTCCTAACCAGCCCCCCCCCCCGCCCCCACCAATGGCACACTCACAGAAAAGACTTGAACTAGTTTTATGGTCATCTCTTTTCGCAGAAAACTTTAAGAACTGAACTCCAGTAAGGAGGCCAGGGCTCTCTAATGAGAATTCCCAACACCCCCCACTAAACTGGAGTTCCCATAATTCTTTGTGAAGAAACCATGTCAGTTATAAAATTGGGTTAAGCTTGTAATTTAATTTAATTTATTGAATTTCTACCCTCCCCTCCCCTCCCCTCCCCACAAGTGGGCTCAGGCTGGGTAACAACATTGTTAAAATACAATAACAATAAATACAATATAAAATTAATAATACAGAACTAAGTACAAAATACAATTTAAAACCATAATCCACCCAACGGCAGCAAGGTAGTAAAATAATACACCTCTTCAACGAGTGGAACGGTAGGACAAGGCAGGTTATATATGTATGAGATAAATAACGGACCAAGGCCACAGCAGAGAGGCCGACCAGATAGCCTGCCCAGACCTCAACCACTACCATAGGCTTGGTGGAACATCTCTGTCTTACAGGCCACGTGGAACTGTAATAAGTCCTGCAGGGCCCTGGTCTCGACGGAGAGAAAATTCTATCGGGCCAGTGCCAGGGCCAAAAGGCCCTGGCCCTAGTTGAGGCTAGGCGAACATCCTTGGGGCCAGGGACCACCAAAAGATGTTGATCGACTGAGTGAAGAGCTCTCCGGGGAACATATGGTGAGAAGCGGTCGTGTAGATATGTAGGCCTCAGTCAATTGAGGGCTTTGAATGTCATAATCAATACCTTAAACTTGACCCAGAACTCAACAAGGAGCCAGTGCAACTGGCACAAAACAGGTCTAGGGTTGCCAGCTCCAGGTTGGGAAATTCCTGGAGATTTTGGGGGGGGGGGTGGAGCCTGGAGAGGGTGGGATTTGGGGAGGAGAGGGACCTCAGCTGGGTATGATGCCATAGAGTCTACCTTACAAGGCAGCCATTTTCTCCAGGGGAACTGAGCTGTGGCACCTGGAGATGAGTTGTAATTCTGGGAGATCTCCAGCAACCACCTGGAGGCTGGCAACTGTAAATATATGTCCTGACCAGAGTCCCAGTGAGGAAGCATCCTGCTGCATTTTGGACCAATTTTAACTTTTGGATCAATGTAGTGTAGGTATATCCTAGTGGAACCTTTCAGTACTGTATTCACTTTGCCTTGTCCTGCTTATGAAAGAGATGAAAATCAACCCACGTATTTGGCAAGACAAACTTTGGCCCATTCTTTACTACTTCCATTAAAAAAAACCCCATTACTAGTCCTTATTTTGCTTTACAGCTTTTTGCCCACTTGCTTAAAAGTTGTCACTTGTATTATACATGGAGTAGGAACACTGGTAACTATGGGAACAAAAATCCCATTGGCGGGGGACAGTTTTGTGACACCCACATATGACAAAAAAGAGAGAATTTATAGAAGGCCTTGAAACTGTGCCATCGGTGGTGTGAAGGCGAGGAGCGCTGGAGAAAGGACGCTCTTTTTGCAAAGTAGCACGTATCGTAGAGCTTCTTAGCAGAAGACAAGGTTAGCTGCAAGTTTTCATGGGTCCTTCAACATTTGGGATGAGCAAATGTTTCCTGTTTCATTTTTAAAATCTCTCTCTCTATATATATATAATTCTCAACATGGACACGATGGACTGCCAACAGGACAAATAAGTGGGTTCTATATCAAATGAAGCCTGAATTTTCCCAAGAAACTAAAATGACTAAACTGAGGCTATCGTACTTTGGTCACATCAGGAGAAGACAAGTATGATGGACCCCCTTCACTCTCCCCACTGTGAGGCAGATTTTCCCACCAAAATTAATTTTGCATGCTTTCACTGAGCTGCCCCAAGTAGCGTGTTAATATTTGTGGTTTCGAAAGTCTGTTTGTCCCACCCTGACAAGCAGATATAATTTTGGCTTTTAGCCCAGCCCAGGAACTTGATGTGGAGAAGCAGGAGCCCTCTTCCTTTGGTCCTTGAAAATAGCACTAGAGACTATATAACATTCAAAAAGAAATAACAAGGATTAAGTAAATGTAGTCGGGGAATGGAAATGCGTAGGTAAAATGTTGGTATCACAGAATACACTTCTTGTAACAGGCAAAATAGTATCCTTGAAGCTTATTTTCATATATTTTTGGTTCCTAACAGTGAGAGATATTTTACTTAGTAATTTAGTTACAGCAACAATGTTTTTTCAGAAAGTTTCCTATGAGAGTTCAGGTTTCCTGGAGTTAGTTTAAAACTGTTTTCCTTTCACAACTGACCCGGGGTCCTCCTCAGAGCCGAATCTCTTTTAGAAACTGGGCAAGAATTAATCTCCTTAGAAGATATAACCCTTCTTCTTTTGGCTTGAAAGGGAGTCTCAACCCACTACCTAATCACTCTTGCCAAAATACACTCCAAGTTCTCTGGTGTCTGTGTAAACTGTGTCAGCTTATGATGACACTTACTTTGAATTCTTAGATAGAATTCTTCCTCAGTACTTTAATACTACATTTAAGGCAAAAGGGTCTTCTCCCTTCACTCTAAAGAGGAACCTATTTAACCTTTCTTGTCAGACTCACACCAAAATCCTGTCAGGAAACAACTGAATTCCTTCAGACTGGTTCTAACTGACCAATCAGAGAAGAGGGAGCAGCCTGCTACTCAAGTTCTTCATTCTGGGGAATAGTTAAACCTTCCTCTCCCAGCTCTCTGATTTTGCTGCACTTTGGAAACCTGCTCTTAAGTGCAGTCCATCACATCAAGACTCACTGGAAAAGACAATAATGCTAGGAAAAGTTGTAGGCGATAGGAAAAGAGGAAGATCTAACATGTGGTGGGTTAACTCAATAAATGAAGCCATCGCCTTCAGTTTTCAGGACCTGAGCAAGGCATTTACTGACAGGATGTTTTGGAGGTTCTTAATTCATAGGGCCACCATGAATCAGAATCAACTTGAAGGCACATAACCCACACAACATTTTATTTTAAAAAATGCACACATGGATAAAGCACTCATGGATTTAAAAAATCCACACAATGGGGCTATGTACAGATAGTGGGGGATGTTTCTACAAACCCGAGGAAGAAAAATCTGAAACATTAAAAAAAAAATCCAAACTGATGAATTTACAGGAAAAAAATGAGATCTTGTGAAATTATATTGTGAAATCTAAGCCAGCAATTTTGGTGTGTGTGCAGGGACAAGGTGATAGGAAGGCCAAGAATGGGGAAGAAGGAAAGAGGCAGTGGCAGTGGAAAGCCATGGGAAGAAAGGCAAAGAGGAAGGGGAAGTGGTGACAGCGACAGGTTGAAGGGGAGAAAAAGAGCAGCAAGGAGGAAGAAGCAGATTTCTCATTCCTGGCAGGTTCCCACTTGTTCATTTATGTTTTTGTACACGGTGTTGAATCACTAGTTTAATTCACATAGAAATAAAATCAAAATGAGGATTTTCAGATAAAAATAACTGAATGATGAACTTGATATCATTCCTATCAGATATCTGAGTGAGATTCCCTTAACTCTTAGGGTGGGAGGGGAGTGGATACCGGAAAAAGATGATCTTGTGCGTGGAGACACAGACAGCTAACCTGGTCTTCTGCTAAGAAGTTCTACAATGTATCTGCTTTGCAAACAGAGATGTATACTGTGCCACTCTGTTGTACTTCTCATGTGTCTGTCTGCAGACCTGTCCTCTGTCCTCTGACCAAAGATCATAGCTCCCCTATTCCATTAAATGCTTCTTTTCTCTGCCTGGTCTTCATTAAACTAACCACAGCCATTATTTTAAGTAATCATATTTTAATGGAATGTTTAATCTCTGGTTATGCAATAGATGCCGAGTGCATCCCGCAGCATTTGCTATCTGTGCAAGCGGTTTAGAAGGAGAGGATGGGAGGGGAAGGAGTGCTCTGGCATTTTGTGTCCAAGCATGTGCACAAAAAAAGCATAGACACTTGAATCTAGGTGCATTTCTCCTCTCCTCCTATGACTCATGACATTTAACTGAGGATCAGGGAGAGGGTAGAATTTTGAAAAACTCTAGTGGGTGTGTGCACGCTAACACATGCACCTTCTATATGCCAGGGATTCTCTGATCTGCCTTCATTGCTGTGGTGAATGCGGAGGCAGGCACATCAGCAATGGAATGTTCCGCGCAGTTTCCGCCACATTTTTTCTGACTTGTCCCTTCTTCATACACTACACACTCTTAGCATCATTTCTCAGAAGCGTGGTGACCCATGCTGCCCATCAAGGAGCTAAGTAGCCAGTCTAGGTTAGCTGTGGGACAGCATCACTGAGATAAGGAATTTAGGTTACCAGTCCTCATTAGTGGAAAATAGAGCACGAACCACCTCCTGGGAGGCTTGTTTATACCTGACCCGATGGACTAGATTTTTAAGAGCAGGTTTTTAACAGTAGGTAAGAGCAGGTTTAAGAGAAGGGAGGGCTTGTCCTCCAAATCAGATATGCACCTTTTGGTTAGGTTTTGCTTTCTTCTGAAATTTATCATTGGACTCACTTGGTATGCACTTTGCTGCAGTACCTCTGCATTCTGTCCCAAAAATGTGATGACTGCCTTGTAGGATGTGAATTGAGCATCCGTACAGCAGTAGCAAGCTCAGAAGCACAGCGTGGAGATAGCGGCTTTCACCCCCTGTCAGTTCCCAGCATCCCATTAGAAAGTACTTATTTGACTTGAGTGTGCAGACATGTCCATGCCTGTTCATAGACATGCAGTGTGCACTCAGTTCTCCGAGTGAGTGGGTGTGCATGAACTGTAGCAGCACATGAGCACTAAAGCATAAGGACATCATACTTAGTGTGGGTTGAGCCTTTTCAATGTTCAAGAGGATTCAAAAATATTTGGGCAGTAATTCTTGTGACACTCTTGTATTTATTATCTGGAACGAATAGAAAAAATAATTACAAGATACTTTTCTCCAAGGACTCAAGGTGGCTTATCGCTGGATGTAGAAATGAGGTGGAGAGAGCATGGCTTTCCTAACACCACTCAGGAGCTTGTGGCTGAGATGAAATTTGTACTGGAGAACTTCTGTACCTCGGTTTATTCTCTTACGTGTGTTAAGTTGCAATTGACTTACTGCGACCCCAGCAAGGGGCTTTCAAGGCAAGTGAGAAGCAGAGGTGGTTTGCTAGGGCCTTCCTCTGCAGAATCTTCCTTGGTGACCCCCTCCATCCAAGTACTGGCCCTGAGATCTGACAAGATAGGGCTATACCATATCAGAGCTTCTGAGATCTGACAAAAGCTGGCTATACCATACCGTACCGTACCATGCCATATCACATCCCTTCATTCTCCTAGCCTCTCGCTATTTTATTTCAAACTGCACCCAGCCAGAAGCTCACAAGCAAGGAAAGAAGATGCTTCCCTGATGTTTGTCTTCCGGCATCTGGTATTCAGAGGTATGCTGCATTTGAAAATGGAGGTTCCATCAAGCTGGCAAGTCTAATGTCCATTGATAGGCCGAAGCTCTTATTCCCTTAACTTGCTTTGTGGAAAGCAGGACTTTGAACTTTTCAGATTAAAAGAGTGGAGCTGTTATGTGGAAGATTCTTCCTTTGGTGGTTGCACTAGCTGGATTCAGTTGCCGCACTAAGGTTAGGGGCAGACAGTTTGCTATTTTTCCTGCATTCTTGTCCTTGCCTCTGGCAGCTGCTGCCGTTGGTCCAAGTTTCCTTCCCTCCCTCGTTGGGATCCTGGTTGCTTTCAACAAGTAGAAAATATCATGCTTGGCTGATTTGAAAGATTGAAGAAATGATGGAAAGTGAGAGATCCCCCTCTCCCACCTTTCCTAGCAGTGTGGGGGCGTCATGGTGGGTGAATTCCACATGGCAGTTTGGAGCAACGGAGTGGTATGTGATGGATAAGGCCACCGCCACGTGGCTGCAGATGGCAAGAGAGCTAAGTGGCTGATCCTTAAACTGAAAAAGCAGATATGTGAGGGTCCCACTGAAATACTGACCTGTTATTGTGCCTTGTAATGATTCTCAAAATGCCCGGGCTCCAGAATCAAAGGATCCATTGGAGGACGAGGAGGAGGTTGGAGCAGATATATACACCGAGTCTGATCACTGGATTATTGTTATCGTTATTCTTTACTGGTTTTCTCTGGCTCACACTGGGTGTCTGGAATTTCCCAGCCTCTGAGATCTTCTTTTTAAAGGGGACATGCCAGGGACTGAGCTTGGAAACATGTCCGATAGCTTAGCGCCATGGCCCTCTCCACACATATAAAGCTGCCTTAGACCATGTCAGATGTTTGGTGCATCTCTCCTCTGTTTAGACTGTCCCTGGTTTTCCAGTATTGGCTTTCCAAGCTTTAACTAGGTGTGTCTTGGATTGAACCTGGAACCTTCTCTGTGCAAAGTATGCACTCTACCACTGAGAGTTATCTCCTCCAAAATCATGCTGTGGCTTCAGGATTCCAGATAGTCATGGAGGACTCTGGGGCGTGAGCTACCTATAGAAACAGGCTGAAATCCAGGCCACAACTGTGCCCCCCCCCACTGTCCCTCTCTTTGTGTCTGTCTTCCTGCACCAAATCTGCCAGAATCACTCCCAGAACCCAAGAACAGAGGCACAACGGCATGTGGCTTGGAGATGACGCCAGAAGGTAAAAATCTCGCTTTCTACCACAGTTTGCCCTTGAGATCATCACCTCCTTGTAAGTGCTGTCCATTCCAGGCCCTACAAACTCAGGATGGTGTCGCAGGGGGAGGAAAGGCTCCGACCCTCCTCCAGTGCCATTTTCTCAAATGAAAACCACATGCAAGGGAGTTTATTTCACTGAGGGCCAAGCTAGAAGTGAGGAATGACGTCTGAACGGCAAGTGAACAGACTCACGTGTATTCCTCCCTGTTCACTTGCGCTCCACTTGTGTTCCACTCGATCACTCGATTTTGCAAGTCCATGTGGAGAATCTCATAGATTCTCAACGTGGGGCAGCAAACTTGGCAAAGTAATCCCCCTACCCCACGAGCTGTTTTCATGCAGGAAAATGGCTTGGCGGGAGGCAGAAATGCTCCCTCCTCCTGGGGTGCCATTCTGAGGTTGTTTGAACTTTTTTTGTTTTAAAAGAAGCAGTTCCTTTCAGCTAACTTGTATCTGCAGGGGACATGTTAAAACCAGTGCGTGCCCATGCGGAAATGTATTGTGTAGCAAGACCCAAAGATGCCAAAACTGTGGCTCCACAAAACCAGGTAACAACAAAGACACTTCTGGTGCAGCGTCTCACTTGCTTAGCTCTTTGCTCTAAACTGTGGGTCCCTGGCTGGCCTGCTCACTGGCTGACCCA
This sequence comes from Eublepharis macularius, assembly GCF_028583425.1. NCBI lineage: Eukaryota > Metazoa > Chordata > Lepidosauria > Squamata > Eublepharidae > Eublepharis > Eublepharis macularius. The sequence goes on from NC_072806.1 coordinate 9,430,538, forward strand.
ACATTTCTGTCCAAGAACCCTGCTCTATACGACTGCCATTTCATGGCCCTGCTGGACACTTCCTCTATGACAATGGATTTTCAAAAAAGTGTGAATGGTCCGCTGTATTTCCAGAGTATTTCAGGAGAGCAGAAGGACCTGGAATGTCTTTCAACACTGTGCCCAAATCCCACTGAGTCCAAAACAAAAACAAACTGGCAAAGTTTGGAATGTTTCCAACACAAGAATGAGTAATGGGATATCTGCAGAATCTCTGGACTATTTTTTTCTCATTAAAAAAAAATGCTATTTGGCAAAAGAAGTCTGAGCCAGCTTTGTTTAAAAAACAAATTCAGGGAAATAACATCTTTCCCGCTGGGAAGCCCTCTTGGAAGTGCAAAGTTTTGAATCTTCTATCCGACTGGAAAAGGAGGAAAGTTTAGTCTGTTTCTCTTCTGCCCCTGCTGTGCTAACAAAGGTGCTTTGAGTTTGCTCATTCTGATTCTCGCAAGGGGGTTCATCATATCTTTCTTTTTATATCGTGCTTTGGTTACGAAGCCCATAGACAACGTACAGTGAAATCCTAAGCAGAGTTACTCCAATCTGTTCCAATGGGCTTAGACTGGAGCAACATTGCTTAGGATTTCACTATTAGAAGCCTATGTGTTACCCGAGATCCCCTGTAAATAACAGTAAGTATTTCAGATTTCTCTCATGGTGGAAATAAAGCAAAGAAAGAAAAGGAGACAGAATGCATTTAATATCAGCCTTCGAGAGAAAAATAAGTAAAAGACCCAGGCGAGGTATGAAAAGCCATAAAATCTACATTGCAGAAAATAGCACATCAGGTTTGTTTTTACAAGGGGGATAGAACTGCTTTCTGGAGGCAGGTGAGCAAGGTAAATTGAATCCAGGAGAGAGGGGGAGAGAGAGAGGTAGAGAGTCGATCATATTATGTGCTTTTAATAGCCCTTCCTCCGTTTGGCATGATGGATTCCAAATTTGCATGTGCGCCATCCCTTGCCATATTTCTCAGGTCAATTTCTGCAAAAAAGGAAACTGTTTCGCTTCCAGCTATAATGAGCAGCACTTCTCTTCTGAGCCTGTCTGGCATGGTGCAGTGGGGGAAAATACAAATAAAAGACACCCAATAGGTTTCTTGCGCTCCATCACAATTCTCCATGTAATGGGATTTTTAAGGCGTGGGGAGGGACTGAATTTGGTGCGAAGGTCCTGAATTAGATAAAAGGGAGCAGACGGTGGCTGCTTCTTGATGTCTCTGGTTTTTTATTCCATGGGTGACTTTCTTTGGATGGAAGAGCAGGATGCAAATGTTTTAAATAAATAAACTGCAGTGGAGTCAAGCATTCAAAACTGATCGTGGACCATACCACTCAGCACTACAGGTGGTAGTTGGAGGTTTCATTGGGGGACAAGTTTCCTGCAGGTAGAAATCTAGAATGTCATGGAGAATGATTCTGTCTAACCCTGTCCCTGATGTGCTGTTTTTCTATGTTTGGGAAGATTTCCCTCTGGGGGAGGAAGTATTCAAACAATCAACACCGCTTCCCCTACCCAAGGTCTGCATACAGTCCAAAAAAGAGCCTCACCCATTGATTGTGTTCAATACTCTGGCTTTTGAGAGGCCAGTTTCACAGGGATGGGAGCTTCACATTCATGTGCATGTGGTTACTACTCCCAGAGGCGGGCGACATAATTTTTAGAAGGGGTTAGACACATCTGTCAAACCACCTCTCCTTCCCACTTGCCTTGAAAGAACCTTACTAGGGTTACCATAAGTTGGTTGCAACTTGCGACTTGTCAGCACACTCAGACACACACATCTGTTGAGTATCAGTCTATCATCATCATCATCATCATCATCATCATCATCATCACTACTACTACTACTACTACTACTACTACTACTACTACTACTACTACTACATAGTCATTGTCATTGTCGGCTACCTTTCTCACTGAGATCCAAGGCACATTACACAGTGCAAGTGAAAATACAAAATAATCAACAGCTGGGACTATCACTGCGCAAAGTACAATGATGAACAACAGTTAGGACATTCCGTGAAAAAGATACAATAGAGTATGGCAGCAGAAAATTTGAAGAAAAAAAAGCAAACATAAAGCTGAGCTCAGAAATGAAATCTCTCTGAAAAAAGCATAACTACTTTTACATGGCATGTTTAGCAACTTGGAAAACTCCTGCGTAGGCACATGTCTACATCAACAGACAGTACCCAACTAGGGTTGCCAGCTCCAAGCTGGGAAAATTTCTGGAGATTTGGGGGGTAAAGCATGGAAAGGGAAGGGTTTGGGGAGGGGATGCACCTCAGTAGGGTATAATTCCATAGAGTCCATTCTCCAGAGCAGTTGCTTTCTTCATGGGAACTAATCTGGAGGTCAATTGTAATTCTGAGAGATCTCCAACCACCACCTGGAGGTTGGCAACCCTATACCAAACAGAATAGCATCTAGTCCCTGTCCTTACCAAGAAATCCCTTTGAGCTACTTCTTATGGCACAGCCCTGTAATCTGAGTAGAAGGCCCTCCTGAATAATTCCGTTTTGCATAGTTTGTGGAAAACCAGGCGAGTGGGAGCTTTCCTGACTTCCTCAGGCAGGTCTTTTCATAAGGTGGGAGCTACCACAGAGACAGCACACCTGTGTGCAGCTGTTGATTTTGCCCAACTGCAGGATGGAATCTGCAGTAGGCCTATCCCGATGCGTGAGGCTGTCGCGGTGGAACATAGGGGGAGAGGCGGTCACACAGATACGATGGGCCAAGGACATGAAGGGATTTGATTGCAATAGTCATGACTTTGAATTGAGCCCAGTAACTGATGGGAAGCCAATGGAGTGACTGCGGACTGGGAGAGATCTGCGTGCTCCATCTAGCTCCCGAGAGTAAATGAGATCCATGGCTATTGAATGTGATGGCTAAATGGAACTCCGTGTTCAGAGTTGGTGTACCTCTGAGTGCCACACTCAGGGGACAGAAAAGAAGGAAAAGTTATCAAGTTTGCTCCTTGCTTGCATGTGCCTAGAATCATCTGGGTGGCAAGAGACCTTGGTTTGATGCAGAAGAACCACTGATACTTAGAGCCAAATTACAAGTGAGGCCTGACACAGGTTGGACACGTGTCAGCTTCCCTCAAGTTTTGATGGGAAATGTAGGCGTCCTGGTCTTGCAGCTGTAATGGAGAGCCAAGCTGTAAAACCAGGATGCCTACATTTCCCATCAAAACTTGAGGGAAGCTGACACGTGTCCAACCTGTGTCAGGCGTCACTTGTAGCTTGGCTCTGAGGTCCAGGGTCCCTCACCTGCCAACAGATGCAGGCTCTCACCCTTCTTTTGAGGCTCTCGGGGGTCATTTTTCATGGTCTTCGGTGCATCACTGGATAGGAAGACGGGATGCCAGAAATGAAAAAGCTTCAGGGGTCTGGCAGGTTATCATTTCAGCTGCCACGGTTTATTTTCCCATCCATTTTGTAAACTGCTCAGTCATCAGGCAGCCAAATGATGATTAATTGATGGCATTTCAGTCTCAAAAGGCAGAGCTACATTTAAAAAAAAATACCCAGAAAGAACATTGACGGGATCAGAATTTTAAAATGAATTAATAATATCATGAGGCATCATGCAATCTCCAGATGAGATGCCTTAATCACTGGGGCTGGCACAAAGGGTATAATCTGCCTCTCGGTCGTTCCTCTGTTCCTTCAGTTCAGCACCCTCTTGGCCAGGCAGCAAACGAGGAATTATTTAGTCCAGCCATGCAGATGGTCGCTTTATTTATTTACTGCATTTTGCATTTGGGGACAAACAACAGGAATATTTGGCTTTGTGTGTGGAAAGTCCTTGGCCTCTTGCAAGACTCGAGTATCTCAGATGTGGCATTTCTGGACCCTCCCCATAGCTATCTTTCCAGATGGTCCTCCAAGGGCTGTTTTCTTTTCAAACTGAGATGCTGAAGTTAGAGATGCCAACTAAGTTCATATCCCTTTTGCTTGGACCACGAATTTCAGTGGTTGTAGGTTACCATCAATGTGAATCAATTGTCACTCACACGTCTAACTTCTCTAATGGCTTATTTGGTACATCCAGGCCAGTTTTTCCTGCCCGACTTACCTGCTGTTGCTCAACATGTGAGGTGTGTGTGGCAGACTGGATGGCCAATCAAAAGGGAAAGTTTCCTTGCCTCTTTCTTCCTCTCCTTTCCCACTGCAAAGGACATTGGACGCAGGCTGGCCACTGCCCAATGAACTATGGGAAATTCCCAGGATTCCTGAAATCTGGTAGAACTCCCTGTAGAAACTAGAGCCCAGTGGGACCTGTTATCGTTCTGCCATGCCTGTAAGACCGAGATGTTCCACCAGACCTGTGGTGGTTGAGGAGGGTGAATTCTCCTGCCAACCCACCTGGGGGGAAGGAGTGCTTCCCCCTGTTTTCAGCTGCCCATTTAAATTGCATGCCACCCTGCCCCATGAGGTTTGAATATTTTGGGGTGACCCAGTATTGAGCATTTCACCTTGATTTGTTTTATCTTAATTGTAATTATTGTTTTTAGCTTATATTATAGTTTTATTTTTATTTTATTTATGTCATTTATAGTCTGCCTTTCTCACTGAGACTCAAAGCAGATCACACCGTGTGAGATTAGTACAGTCAGTATCAAGGACATTTCCATAAACAATGCCGTAGGATAAATAAATAGTGTTTACAAAGACATAGCATTTGCAAGGATCCAATATGGAGTTGAAGAAATGCTGAAACAGAACATAAGCAATTCTAGGGCTGACATTAGACCACATGAAGCACAAGTAGCTCATAAGAGCACATATTTAAGACAACAAGTAGTATGTAAGGCAACATAGTGGTGAAGTCTGTGGTCCTTAACTCATTAGCGAAGCATCTGAGAACCCCTCCCTACAATACAAAAGCCTTTTTGAATAATTATAATGATGTTGTTATCTGCTCTGAGCCCACTTGCAGGGAGTGTGGGCTACAAATTCAATCAATCAATCAATCAATCAACCAATCAATCAATCAATCAAGTCTGACATCCTAAGACTTATGTTTCCCAGAGGACATCAGAAATGCCAAAGCAATGTCATTGTCCCTAGGGGGAAGGAGAAAGGGAGAGAAAGGATGGAGGGAGGCAGGCAGGGAGATTCTTTTTCTCCCTCTAGCTGGTTGGCCCACCACTTGCTGCCCAGACACAGGATGGGTGGAGCGTGAGCAGTTATTGGATTCCAATGGTGGTCTTGAAGATGTCATCAGAAGTGCCGTGGGGTTCTTCTGAGCATGCTGCACACTTGGAATTGGGGACTTGGGGAAACCTGAGCAATTTCCAGATTTATTGGTGAATGGCTTAGTTCAGCTGATCTGAATTCTGAGGTTGAGCAGGGGTGGGGTCACGCTAGCTGGGTTCATGTCCCCTTACTAGGAAGCCCTTACCTGCTAGTATTTCACAGATGGAAGCGGCGCCATGCAGATGGCAACATCCACTTTCTGGATAGGTAGTTATGGGAGAATGGAATGGAAGAGGTACACTAGCATTTCAGGTCCATGCATACGCATGCGCGCTAGAGTAAAAGAAAATGCATTTGATCTCTTATCTGGGTATTAAACGTCTAAGAACCTGGGAGAAGTAATTTTATTGCACGTGTTATACATTTGACACAGGTTCCTCATGATAGGGCAAACTGCTTTTCAAATGTCCCTGATCTCAGAGACTGCACTGATAAACTTACAGCTTATGTCTAAATAGATGCTGAGCCCACATTTGGGTAAATGCTTGTAAGCAGACGCCAGTGGGGCAAGGCCAGTGTGCTTATTCCTACACCTTCTTTATGTGTGTGGACCCTGTAAATGGTATTTCATGTGTACATAATATTAAAAAATAAAGACAAAACTGGTATGGGGCTTGACTGGAGATAGGTATCAGATAACAGGAACAGTTCTTAGCAAACAGGGACAGTTGGAACATATGGAGATGGCTGGCTGTAATCCAGATGGAAACCTGTTCTCTAGTCTGTTAGTAACCTCTCAACATTTGACTTGATGCGTACCCATTTTCTGGTGTCAGATGTTATGGACTGTGGAATGTGCTTCTTTAGACTAATTCTTGAGATGCGTTGAAGAAGGCAATCAAGGTTGGCACAATATATTCCATGGACGCTGCATATCACGGGAAGCTCTGCTACGGTTTGCGTGGTGTGCACTTGGTGCCGGTAGGCTGCTTTAAAAAGAGAGAGAGAAAACCATCTAATTATTTCTCCATGGCGTGATCGCTTATGAGGCTTCTGAAAGGTGCCGAGGGGTGTTGCCCCACCCGTTGCTTTATTGTGGTGTAGATAATTTGTTCACTTCAGACTCCCCTTCCCTCAGATTGCTTTCTCAATCTCTCTCTTTTTTTTTGCTGTGCTGTCTCCCAAGGAGGTTGTTTAGCTTCTCGTACATCCCAAATTTAATTTTGCATGCACTGCCTGGTTTGCAAGAGCAGTTGGGCCGGAGAAAAAACTGAAAGGGATTGGGGGGGGGAACTTTAATGAATCCTTGTTCACTGGCTCCATTGCCTTAGGTTACCTGAAGATACGAAGTTGCCAGTGTGGTGTAGTGGCTAGAGTGACGGATTAGGATTGTGGTCATCCAAGTTTGATTCTCTGCTCTGCCATAGAAACTTGCTGGGTGACCTCGGGCCAGTCATATACGCTTAGCCTAACCTACCTCACAGGGTTGTTGTGAGGGCAAAATGGAGGAGAGGAGAATTATGTAATTGTTATTATTGATTATATTTCTTAAGAGCCCTGTGGCGCAGAGTGGTAAGCAGCAGTACTGCAGCCCAAGCTCTGCTCACGACCTGAGTTCGATCCTGGTGGAAGCCGGGTTCAAGTAGCCGGCTCAAGATTGACTCAGCCTTCCATCCTTCCGAGGTTGGTAAAATGAGTCCCCAGTTTCCTGGGGGTAAAGTGTAGATGACTGGGGAAGGCAATGGCAAACCACCCCGTAACAAAAAGTCTGCCAAGAAAACGTCGTGATGCGACATCCCCCCATGGGTCAGTTATATTGTGCTTGCACAGGGGCTACCTTTACCTTTACCTATTATATTTCTAATCCTGTGAATGGGCTCAGAGCGGAATACAACATATATAAAATATATAAGCATATTAATTTAAAACCAGATTAAAACATCAATAAACATATAATGCAATTTCTAAAAGACAGCAGCACACATATTGCATAACCCAAACCACAACCCGTAAGCCACTTTAAGTCCCTACTGGGGAGAAAGAAAGGGTAGAGATAAAGTAAAATGCAATATGGGGCCAGACCATTGGTCCTTTTGGCTCTCTGTTTTCTGTTCTGTTCTGGTGGCCGCTCTCTAGAGCCACAAGCAGAGACTGACCTCCCTCAGCCCCAGAGATTTTTTAAGGTGAGCAGGACAAGGATTGGAATTGGGACCTGCGCTGTGCAACGTGTGCACTTTCACACAAAGCCGTAGCTCCAGTCTATAACAGAGCAGCTTTATACTGTGTGAGGCCACTCGTCTCTCAAGCTCATCAATGTCCGCTCTGACCGGCGACAGTTCTTCACTGTTTCAGGTAAGGTAAGATCTCTTTCGCCCTGACCGGGATAGCCCAGGTGAGCCTGATCTCATCAGATCTCAGAAGCTGGCCTTGGTTAGTAATTGGATGGAAGACCTCCAACAAAGACCAGGGTTGCAGAAGCAGGCAATGGCAAACCATCTCTGATAGTCTCTTGCCATGAAAACCCCCAGCAGGGGTCGCCATAAGTCAGCTATGACTTGAGGGCACTCTCCGCCACACGATCTCTCTCAGCGCTTCCTACATGGGACCTTTGGACTGGAGATGCTGGGCACTGATCCTGAGGTCTCTTGGATGTAAAATATGAGCTGTACTGCTATGTCTGCTCTGGTCAAAATGGCAACATTAAAGGCTTCGCAAGAAGAAGACAAACCAACAAACACAGCCAAATTCCAGAAGCAGAATCACAGCTGTTTGCTATCACTGTGCAGTGCTCTGGATAGAACCATTGATCTTTCTACCCAATCACTCGTTTGGTATTTTTTCTTCATCCTCCCCCCACCCCCAGCAGGACCTTTTATCTTTGGATCTTCTTTTCCTTCTCCTCTTCCTCCCACATAATAATAGCTCCCATTTATAAAGCGTTCGAAAGAGTTGACAGGGCTTCACATCTAGGATCTTTCAGCTGTTGCATCAGCACTGTTCCCCTCGTAAGGCAGAGGGGGATGGATAAGTGAGAGCAAAGGAATTGTACCTTGTACTGTGCATGCCTGGTTTGTGGTAGCTTTTGGTGCCTGCGTTTCCTTTGCATCTCTCTGCTCCCTTGTTGCTGGTATGCATGTGCAAAGTGGTAACCCTCTGCCAAAGAGAACTTGTGAGATGGCTGCATACGCGGTTGCAACCAAGGTTTTTGGGATGTACAAATGTGCATCAGTTAAATAAACGTCATGCGGAAAAAAAGAATTGCAATAATGAAATAATGTGCAATAATGTGCAGGTACATGAAGGCGCTAATGTTCGCAACCATAAAAGCAAATGAATTGGTCCCACTTTACCCCCTACCTCAGGCATCACTGCACAACCAATCTGCCCATTTGTGAGCAATCAGAAGTGCTTGAGATGTACATATTTCTTTGCACAGCTGCTGAATTTTAGTGTATAGCTGCAGCCCCTTCTTGCACATTAAATTTGGGTTTGTATTTGATGTAGATTACGGAAACTTCAGAGAGTTCGTCCCTCAAATGTTGTCCCCTGTAAGTGTAGAGGATCTCCATAGCTCCAAATTCTTTATGTATACTTCATCATTCTTATATGGAGCTATTGTTTACTGCCAATTCTGCAGAGTGTGGTATAATGGGTTAGGTGTGCTCGGCCTGCTGAGAAATCCCTGCCCTCAAGAGCTTGCCGTAAAAAAGGCCTGCCAAAAGTGCGATAGGCAACCACACAAAGGTAGAAACCTCCGAGCTGGGAAGTCCCAGAGGAATCGGGGCCATGAGAGTTCCTTACAGGGGCAGGTTGCTGTGGAGATGGTTGTAATGATGCCACACTCAAGGGATGCTGTCTGGAAGGACCAGAGTAAGTAGAAACAAAACAGCAGGGCAACTCCTGTACAGATGTAGAAACCGTGATGCCCTTTCTCCAGTTGTGATACATTACACCTGCACAAAGGGCTCAGCAGTACAACAGCCGACCTGCTGATACACACAAGGGTGAGAAAGGCTTTCACAAAAAGCATAAATACACTAACTGTGTAATCCTCAGAAGAGTTACTCCAGTCTAAGCTCGTTGATTTCAATTGGCTTAGACTGGAGTGACTCTGTTTAGGATTGCAATGTAAGACCGGGTTTATGGTAATTTCCTTTCCCCAAAAAGCTGGAAACCATTGAGTTTTGGGAGGAGCTTAGGGTTGCCAGCCTCCAGGTAGTGGCTGGAGATCTCCTGGAATTACAACTGGTCTCCAGGCCACAGAGATCAGTTCACCTGGAGAAAATGGCTACTTTGGGGGGTGGACTCTGTGGAATTATGCCATGCCAAGGTCCTTTTCCTCCCCAAACCCCACTTTCTCCAGGTTCCACCCCCCGGATCTCCAGGAATTTCCCAACTTGGACCTGGCAACCCTAGGGGAGCTGGATGGATCTCTAATTACCAACCATCTTGCCAAACGGCAGTTTTCAATTATGAGCGTAGGCAGCTACCTTATACCAACTCAGGTCCTCTAGCTCAGTAATGTCTGCTGCAGTTGGAAGCAGCTCTCCAGGTTTTCAAGCAGAGGGAGGTAGATGGTCTCTTGATCGAACAGGGTAGGTAGATGGTCTCTTGATCGCTGGGAATCTCTGTACAGCATTTGGAATGTGATCCTCATCTGGGCTTAGGATCTCACGATACGAGACAAAATACACTCGAATTACATGGGTAATTCGAGTGTATTTTGTAATTCAAGTGTACTTGAGCGTAATTCGAGTGTAATTCAAGTGTATTTTGTCTCGTGTGATTTGACCCTTAGAGGAGATGACACCCTTCCAACTGAAGGGAGGGAGCAGATTGTGTGTGTGTGTGTGTGTGTGAGAGAGAGAGAGAGAGAGAGAGAGAGAGCAAAGTAGGCTCTGAGTCCAGTGGCACCTTAGAGACCGACAAGATTTTCAGAGTGTAAGCTTTGGAGAGTCTAAGCTTTGAACACAAGTCTGAAGAAGAGAGCTCTGACTCTTGAAAGCTCACACACTGAAAATCTTCAGACACAATCCTGAAGAAGGGAGCTCAGACTCTTGAAAGCTTACACTCTGAAAATCTTGTTGGCCTCTAAGGTGCCATTGGACTTAAATCCTATTTAAGGATTTATAATAACAATGGTATAATACATTCAAGAAACAATGAAATAGAAGAGGGGTACATTATTTATTATTATTATATAAAGGCTCAGGGATCTCCATTCCTACTTGTATTTGAAGAAGGGAGTTCTGACTCTCAAAAGCTTTTGAGCGTCAGAAAATCCTATTGGTTTCTAAAGTGCCACTGGACTCAAATCCTATTATACAATAAAGATGGTATAATACATTCAAGAAACAATGAAAGATAAGGGGGTACATTATTTTTTATTATTATATAAAGGATCTCCATTCCTACTTGTATCTGAAGAAGGGAGCTCTGACTCTCAAAAGCTTACACCTTGAAAATCTTGTTGGCCTCTAAAGTGCCACTGGACTCAAATCCTGCTGTTCTACTGCAGACCAACATGGCTAGCCACCTAAACTATCCTGAGAGAGACGGTGGCGGCGGGGGGGGGGGGGGGAGAGAAAAGAAAGCAGTCATTGGCAGCTTTTGAGCTTTTCAGTTGACAGGAAATGGGCAGAAAGTTGGCTGAAGAAGCACTTTCAGGATCCGCAGTCTCTCCTGATATAGGGGAAGCAGATTTGTAGCCTTGTAGAATTGCTTCTTTGCCTCCACTTTGGATATGCTTCTAGATTTGAAAATGAAGCAATTCTACAAAGATGCCAGGGCTCTCTTGTCTAAAGGAAACAAAGCCCAGAAGTGCTGCTGCCTCTTGGACTTTTTTGCCAAGCGGGTAGCATATAATGCAGCTTAGTACAATGAAACATTTTCTTGGGGCTTCTTTCACATTCATTCCCTCCCTTTAGGATCTTTCCTGCAAAGGAAGTTTCTAGTTGGCATGGACATAATAAGGAGGCTGGTTGCTTTCTACAGAAAATGCCTGGGTCATAAAGGTGTTTGTCTTAAACTGGCAGAGGGGAGTTCCAGCTTAACTGGTGACCCTAAATATTTGGGAAGCAGGCATAGACTCCCCTATCTGCTTGCCTTTGAGTGATAGATGCCAGCTGGGGTGATCCCTGGGCCAGGCCTGCAAAAGAACGTTGGTTTAGGATTTACCATTTGTTTAGTGCTTTGGTATTAGGCAGGGTGCAGCAGTGAGCACCGTCCAGTCTGCTCTGGGAATGTTTTACAGAGAAACCAAAGAGAGGGCCCAAGGCTAAACTCAGGGGCAAATGTTATATACGGCACCAGCCGGCAGGCATCAGCTTTTTGCCTCCCCTAAAAAAACGCGACCAAGAGATTTCCACCTGTCTCCCTGCGAACAGTGTCTTGGGGCCCGGCAGATGCTTTTGCCAGCGCCAATAACCATTTGTAACATTTGCTGGCCGCCTTCCCATTCCTTTCCAGTTACTACATCATAGAAGAGAGAAACTGAGGCGGCTTGCCAGCCTCCCCACCCCACCCCGAAAACACTGCCAGCGAGTCAATAGTCCGAGGAGAACAGCTTGCGTTTTCTCTATTGACGGCTCTTTCACATCCGAGGGAGGGCTTGGATTCAAGGATTGAGAGAGAACGGAGGATGATTACCAAACAGAACCTTTTTCCGTTCTGAGAGGGCCTCGCCATCTGTCAAGTGGCTGAGCACGAGCGCTCGCAAGATCCAGCCCTTCAGAGCTGAAAAGTTAACAAGTACCTCGAGTGGACTGGGGAACTGAGTCAGGAAGCCGTCATAAAGCCTAGAGGGGGGCGGCCTAGTGACTTCTGTCAGCAACATTTGTCCATATTTTTAGCCTATGTAATGAGGTGGCATGGAAGCTGCTCTCCGGCATCACTGCCTGTTGGGGCAGAAAGGATTTTGGTCAGTTCTCTCCTCCAACCAGCCGTGCCGGAAGTAGGGAACTGATTCTACTGCAGTTTATTTATAGTGGCCCTTAGCCACGGGCAGAAAGGCAGCTTACGAATTTTGCAAACAAATAAATAAATAGCCAAAAGAATGCTGGAATTACTGAGAAAGTAACTTCTCAGCTTTTGGCCTGAGCCTTTTTGAAATTCCCGTGACCCCGTCTGTGCAAATGAGAATATACCGTACACTCCAGTTGCCCCCATTTGCCAGTAACAGTCCCTCTGCTCTGGCCCTCCTGACCTCAGTGAATCGCTCTCTGTATTTTTGCTTTTGGGGTTATGCCTTATTAAAATGTTGTTAGTGTGAGTTGTTAGTGACGTCATTCTCGAGAGCAGCACTTTCCTCCTCCCCCATGGTGTGCAGAAAAGATGCATTTTTTCTTCGGTGCGCATACACAGACAGGTGTGCGTATGAGCATTAATACATCACGCAGTGCAGAGCCTTCTATTCCGTTCACTGCAGCTGCTGAGGTATGTTGCCAAGTGTTGGCCGATAACATTTTCAAAGATACCTTTGCAAAGAGCTTTTCAATCAGCAGGAGAACAGAGTAGAGCTTTCAGCAATGTCTAATAGTAAAAATGCATGTGTTTGAGTGGTCGTGATGAATGCAGCACTGCTCATGACAACCGGGGTGTTAAAAGCCTGCCTGTTTTCTTTTCTCATGTCGGTCTGGTGCATGTCCCCAAACTTGAGAGTTTAAGCACGTTCATAGGGGTTTGGGGCCAAAGCACGATCCCAAAACAGGCACTTGTCTATGGAGATACCTTCCCATCAGCAAGAAGAAACTCCCCCTTCGATCATAGTTTCAGGTGGGTAGCCATAATCTTCCTTTTGATCAGTATTCCTGACTTCAAAAAAATTCAAAAGAATGGGGGGGGGGCAAACCCAGTGTGACCCTGGGTGCTTCATGAATGAGCTTGCGTGCAGTTTTTTCCTCTTTCAAAAGGCATGCGCTTTGAGACTTGATCCTTACGGGGAAACTGGCACAGGGAAGTGGGTGTCACACTTCTTTTCTGTTTTGTCACAGAGGCCAAACCACGGACCAAATCCTTAATTTTATATTTCCACAGACTCAATGGGTATTGGCTCCTGACTGTCAGGGCAGCCCTTTGGCTTCTGCGCTCCTTCTCAACAAAAGCCGAAGAGGATGCCTCCTCATTTTGCAGATAAAGCTGAGACCGCCTGGCCCCAAACCAGCCAGCAAGGTCACGGCTGAGATGTGAGCCTCCACCTTCTAGCTCCAAATGAGTTATTTCACCTCCTCTGTGTGTGTGTGTGGTAGGGGGAGTATGTACCAGGGAGGTGTAAAACATATCACAGAGTTTTTTTTTTTCAAAAAGGAACCAACACTCAGTCTGTGTGTGAGCGCGCGATGCAAAGCTGGTGACAGATGTCTCTTGAAGGGAATGTGTCCCTCGGGGGTGGCAAACAGGAGGGGATGCAGCACTTGGTTAGGCACCTGTTTGTCACTCGTTCTCCTTCCCCCCACCCCGGAAATGAACCGAGTGCCTCCTTGCTGGGAGAGCAGGCAGCAGAGGGTTAATGGCCAATTATCCCAGGTGGCTGATCGCCTGAGCCGGGAGAGGAAGGGGCTGGTGAACTCCCTGGAAGCTTCGCTGCCCTGCTTTCTCCCCTCCTCCCCACCTCTCGTCCCTACCTGTCGCAACCGTGCCTGGACCACAGTGAACCCGGGCGAGCGAGGCAGCCTCTTGATGGGACTTTCTGCCTTGGCATCAGCCAGTGGTCTTTCGCATGCATGACAATCTTCCAAAGATGCTCGCCGAGGCTCAGTGATGCTTCTTGCCTCCGGCTTCGCGACACCCCCTGGTCCTCCTCTTTGACGCTCCATCTGGAATATGGATGATTTAAGCACCGTTAGATGCCTCAGCCCAGATCAAGGTAAGGGAGGCATGTTGTTTATTTTCACCCCCGCCCTTTCAATCGCCTCTTCCAGGATTATGCCGACTGCCGTTCATTTACGCCCTGCTAGAAATCTCAACCCAACCTATTATTCAGAGCTCAGAGACCGTTGTGGAAGGCGACCGCTGCAGCTGGGCCAGCTCTCTTTCAAAGGAAACTTGATTTTTCCTGGTGTTGCCAACCAGCCCCCCTCAACAGGCACGCGCTCCCTAGTGATGCCAAAGCGAGTCTCTTGCTGTCGGAGAAGCAACAAGGCAGAGCCAAAGTTGCGCTGACAGTCTTTGCACTTTCCATCCTAGCGAGATGCAGTTTCCATTTTTATCACAGGCTCTTTGCAAACCCAGTAGCCAATGAGAGACAGAAAAATGCCCCCCCCCCCCCGCATCCTCAAGCCAGTCTGTCTTTGCAAAGGTACATGGTTTTTTCCTTCTCTGTTAAAATTAAACCCTCTTTGGAATCAGAAGTTCATAAGACAGAGAATTAAAACCTTCCAGGGTATCTGGAAATGATACCTGGTGGATTCCCCCCCCCCCTTCTCTGTAAATAGTTTGCATTTGTGTGAAATGATTTTTGCCAGGAGAAGCTGGCAGGAGAGCAAAGAAAGAGGCCGGTCACCTTCCCAAGCGTCTGCAGACACCTTGAGCAATGTGCGTAATTTCAGGAGAAAGTTGTGTGGCTGTCTAATCCTTTGGCTAAGAGCCAGGAGCAGCAGCTACTCTTTGACGTTGTAACGTTACAGTGAGTCAAGTGGGCTCTAAATAATTTATGGCACTGCCTTTTCATGCCTTTTAAGCCATGTGGTGTTATGATAGTTTTACAGGAAGTAAAAGAGGTGTGACTTAAGCCTTGGCTTCCGCAAGAAGAGGGTGGCGGCGATTATCTTTTTAAATGTTTTGCTTTTTAGCACCTTCCCACCTCCTAACCGGAATGTGTTCTTTCTGCGTCTTAATGTCGCTTTCTGTATCTGTGAATTCAAAGCCAGATGTGTGATCTGTCAGGGCATTTGCTACGACTGATCGTAAAGAGATGAATGAGAATGAGATGAAGCTCAGGATGCAGAGATCCTCTCCCTCCCCCCGCATTATTTCTCCCCCACCAAGTCAGATAAACTCCACACTATTAAAACACAGGCTGTGGTTTCTGAAACCTCCATCGCTATTGCCTGAAATGTGTCCCTAGCCCTGCCTTGGCTGCTGAGGTGTTCTAGAACGTTTATGAACATTCCAACTGTTCAGAAGTTTTTCAAAAACGGCCAACGGAATGGGAATTGTGTGAGATAGTAAAGGAAACATCGCCTAAATACCGTTCTGTGGATTCATGGAGTTCATAACTTGTGTACTGTTGTGGGGGTTTCATACTAGCGCAGAAGGAAATTCTGAAAGGCCCTCAGACATTTGAAGAGCCCTTCCCCCTGAGTGCTCATTTTTTTTAAAAAGCGGTCTTATCTTTTCAGTAAAATTGCAAAATGGCTTTAAAAAAATCTGGCTCAAGCAAGGCTGGGCCTGAAACACTAGTCTGGCCTGAGCAATAGAAGAGTGGGGAAATGGCCACCTACATCTTTCATGCTGGCTGCCTAAGGATCAAACAGTAGAAAAGAGTCCAGTAGCACCTATAAGACTAACACAATTTGTGGTAGGGTATGAGCTTTTGGGAGTCACAACTCACTTCTTCAGGTATCTGTGACTCATGAAAGCTCATACCCTACCGCAAATTTCGTTAGTCATATAGGTGCTTCTGGACTCTTACTTTTTTCCTACTGCTACAAACAGACTAACACAGCTATCCATCTTGATCTATCTCTAAGTATCAAACAGAGAGCCAGAGTGATGATGTGGTTAGAGTGTAAGTCTAGGATTTGGGAAACCCAGGTTCGAATCCCTGCTCTGCCGTGGAAGCATACTGGGTAACCTTGGGCCAGCAACACACTCTCCTAACCTACCTCACAGGGTTGTTGTTGAGATAAAAGGGAAGAGAGGAAAATTAGATAACCCAGCTTGGGTCCCCATTGGGGAGAAAGGTGGAGTATAAATACTGTAAATAAATAGTAAATTAGCCCAGTTATTTTAATCATACACCTGTCCAATTCACATACAAAGCATGCGTGGTGTATGAGTGGAGGGTCCCCAGTATTAAAAGCAGCATGTGGGTGAGGGGAACTGAGCCCTCCTTGGTTTTTCTTCCATGCACTTGAGATTAGAGAAAAGTACTGGAGCAGCAGACTTTGGGGAAGGAAGACAGGAGAAGGCTTGCACCCCTTCCCCTGCCTTCTGCTTACGATGCTGAAACCAGATCCCTCCCCTCGTCTTTGCTTCATGGGTGAATAGCGGAGATACAGGATGCTACTCTTGGATGCCACCATGACATCTGCTTTGACTTGGAGGTCAGTCTGCTGTGGTGACTTGGCCACACTTCTTGCTCTGCCTCTGCATAGGGAGGCCCCTGTGGAAAGGGGCAAAAAAGTGCGCTCGCTCAGAGTCTCTCTACAGAAGACACTTGGGTGCATTTTCATCAAGTGTAGGGAGACGCACGGTTAGCCAGGAAGCATAGTTTAAAAAGACACAGCCAGTGGAGATCACTCCTCAGAGGGTTTGTTAATTGCATCTTTGCCTCCCCGAAGGCTCAGTGTTAAGGCTCAGAGGATGCAGCACCACCTGCTGCATTCGTTGCTATGGCTAACCGTCCTTTGACCTACAGCTGATTTTTTTTTTTTTTGAGATTTTACTGTTGTTGGTTTTTGTGGTTTATAAGCCTCCTGTTTGGGTAGGTTGGTGAGATGTTAATGTTTTCAATAAACTTGCACCCTACTGATCTGGTTAGATTTTTCTTGGGGTTTTGGAGGGGTGATGCAACCGCAGCCTGCTTCTTCCATCCACCCCCATTTCGCAACACTGATGGTAAGGTTGCCATTGAAGGTAGGGCTGGAGATTTCCCAGAATTACAACTCATCTCCAGACAACAGAGATAAATTTCCCTGGAGAAAATGGGTGCTTTGGAACGTGGACTCTATGGAATTATACCCTGTCCTCTTAAAGTTACTCTACGCAGGCTCTGCCTCCAAAATCTTAGGAATTTCCCAACCTGGAGCTGGCAACTCTACCTGAAAGTTCTGGGCTTTGTGGGAAAAGCCAAGAAGGTGTTCTATGCTTTATTTAGTGCTTTATTTAATGCATACCTGTTGGTATGAACAAAAAACAGAGCCTCTCAGTAGCATGTGGAAACAGCAGGCTGGGTACTACATCATTAGACTCAAGGAGGATCATCGGCCCCATTCGAAGAGTTGGGCCTGATCTCTGAAGACCAGCAACGCTAGCTACTCATTCTAACAAAATCTGAATAATGTATCAGGGCAGAGATTCATCCATGTCAAGTAATGAGCAACAGTAGTCTTGCCAACTCCAGGATGGGAAATTCCTTGAGATTTGGGGGTGGAGCCTAAAGAGGGTGGGGGTTTGGATGGGGGAGGGACTTCAGCGGAGTATAATGCCATATAGTCCACTCTCCAAAGCAACCATTTTTTCCTCCCAGGGGAACTGACTGCTGTAGTCTGGAGATAGTAAATTTGGGAGCTCTCCAAGCCCCACCTTGGAGGTTGGCAACCCTAGGCAATAGAAACATACACCTCTGCAAAGTATACAAGGGAAGGTGAGTGGCAGCGAAAGGCAGATGAGGGAGACTGGTTCGAAACCACCGTGAAGTGGCAAGTTTCTGCAGTGAAAACAGCATTCTAAAAAAGAGATACTTCTGTGATTAACTAGGAACCGTTTTATTTGGGGGGCGGGAAGGAACCCATCTTCTGCCCATAGGTTAGGCAAACAAATTAGAAGCCTGCTCCTTTTTTGGGGACCTAGCTGCTCCTGTGCCCTTTGGATAAGACAGCAGCTGGCTACTGCCTGAAGAGCAATGCGTCTCTTGCGGGATTGCACTACGCTAAAGCTGCTGCAGATCATGTTACTGGAAAACACAACAGCAACAGCTTTTGGTTGTTCCTCCCTGACGGTGCCCTTGCTGGGATGGAGCCTTTTTTCTCTTCTGAGCAGTGACAGCAGCCCAAGCCGCTTCAGTATTTTTCCAGAGCTCCTTTCCTCTCCTCATATGACTTGCCAAACCAGAATAAAATGATAAGGAAAATAATGCAAACTGCAGAATGAAGTACGTACAGGATGGGAGAAATGGCATAAATGTGCATCACAGACTAAGTCTTCTCTCAGTGCAGAATCTGAGCTGCAGACAAGCATCAGTCCTGCGCGCAAGAGGTTCCGAGTCTCAGAGAGCACCGTGTTGAGCAAAGCTTTTTTCTTTTAGAAATCAAGCACCGTTTGTGCAATGCCTCCTCCCTACAGCTTATTTGCATCTCTACTTATGGGGGCAGGAGCGCTCTCTCTGATGCAAACAGAGCGCCTCACCGTCCGCAACATCTGAGCCTGTTCCCATTAGTTAACCTGTCTCTTTGTGCAGCCTGTCATTCATCTCTCTGTGTTGGGTCCCAGCTGTCAGCTTTGCTGGTGTCAGGCAGGAAAGCTGCCTGTGGTGGGGCCAGGCGTCCCTTTCGATCAATCCGTCTTGCTTGAGAAGGAGCCGGCTCTGAAACATGCCCCTGTGAGGGTCGGATCCTTCTGGCTTCCTATTTGGGCCAAAGGGCCCTATACCAGAGTAAGCTGGGGAGAGGGTTGAATTTGGGAAGGCGCAAGGGCCCAGGAATGGTGAGAAGGCACTTGATGAAGTTGAGCCAGTTTGGGTTGGAGATCTCCATGGATGGCACACTGAATTTTCATCATAGAAGAAAGGTGGGCTTTGCATCCCATAAATATACAACCACAAAGAGTGTAGTGTGGGTCTCATTCTCAACAGGCCTGGCTCGTTTGATTTTCACAACTAGGTGGCTATCCCATGATGTATGCCTCCTTGCGTTCTTTGGATGAAAAGGAAGTTGTGAATGGTGACAGACGTGACCTGTGAGTCTAGCCCATTCACTTGCTCCCTTTGTCTCCGTCAACTCTCTTCTCGATTCTGTTTGGTCCTGCCACGATGTTAGCAACCTCTCCAAACGGCACTTTTCTCTTGCCCACCCCTTCGCCCAACAAGCTGTTCAGTTCAGCCCATGCATTATTGAGCAAGAATAGTCAGCAGTATCGAGGCGCTAAACTCTCGGATGATGTGTTCAAAAGCTGCGGTGGGGAGGGAGGGGAGGGAGCAGAGAATAAATAGGGGAGTAATGCAGAATTATGTTAATTTGGATTCCATGGGCTCATGAAGGGCCAGGTTTTAGATAATTTTCTCTCCTGTGCAGGTTTGGGACTTCATTAGTGCAGAAATGCTTGGGAAGCCAGCCATTCGACTTGTGCTCTGTGCTGCTTTGCTTTTATACGCACTAGAATTTTTGGAAGGAGTTGTGCTCTCGAGCTACCAATCACCCGGTGTTTACTAGAAAAACTTCTGAAATGTCTTCCAAATCTCTCCCTGGATGTTGGATTTCAGATTAACCAAGTCTTGTTTCCAAAGCGTTGTATTAAGAATTCTCAGTTGTTCTTTGTCCCTGTTTCCAAATTTTGTGCAGAACACTCATGCATGCTCATTTCCCCCTAGATCAAGGCTCATTTACTTCATCTGTGTGTCTTTCACCCTCTTTATGGATGATGTGCACATGCACACTGATACCTTGCAAAAAAAAAGCTGATTTGATGTGTAATTATACATTGTATCATGCTTTTTTTTGTTGTGGGGTGTTTCACCACACATTTTACAATGGAGTATTGTTGCACTGGAAGGGGACAGAAAAGGCAACCAAAATGATTAAGGAGTTGACGCACCTTTCCTATGAAGGAAAGGATAAGGTGTTAAGAGCTTTTTAGTTTAGGAAAATAGATGACTGGCGGCGGGGTGGGGGGAGCAATATTAAGGTTTACATATATGGAGAAAACTGGATAGAGAGCATGTTTTCTCTAATTTTCATAACACTAGTACTTGGGAGTGGGCAACAAAGTCAGTGGATGCTGTTTTCAGTGGAACTCATTGCCACATGTGGTTTGTGGTTCATCCCATTTCATGAACCACGAACCACGAACCGTCATGAAATTGCCCAGTTCGTGAACCAGTTTCTTTGTTCGTAATGCGTCACTTCCGGGGCAGCAGAAGGTCTGCAGAAAGTCCATCCCCCTGTTGCCTAGGAAAGTGGTTGATCGGTGCCAGGATGTCTGCAGTGATGATGAACCAAAAGACGAACCAAACGAAATCATTGTGGTTCATCCCAGTTCGTCAGAAATGCCCTCCGATTAACCTGCAGTTTGCGAACCAAAAAAAACTGGCCTGGTTCATGACAAACTTTGGTTCATATTTCGGTGCATGCCCACTTCTAATGGCCACTAATTTAGGTGGCTTTTAAAGGGGATTACACAGGTTTTTGAGAGATCAGTCCCTCAATTATCATTAACCATGGCAGCTAAATAAAATATCCATGTTCAGATGCAGTGTACCTCTGAATATTAGGTAGTGAGGGGCACAACAACAGGAGGAAGTTTTGACCTATATGCCTTGTGGGGTCTTCAGATCAGCCTCCTTGGGAAACAAGAGGCTGGACCTTTGGACTGATCCTGCAGGGCCCTTTTTGTGTTCTTATGCACAGGGGAGCAGGTGCACAAGTACGCTAGTAAAACAGTGGCCCTTTTCACACTACTTACTTGCTTCCGGAACATCACAAAATGTAACGCAAAAAACGCGGAAGATAGCGTCTTCTCGTGAGACTTTTGCACAACATCGCGCAAAACTCTCGCGAGAAGACGCTATCTTCCGCGTTTTTTGCGCTACATTTCGCGATGTTCCGGAAGCAAGTGAGTAGTGTGAAAAGGGCCACTACAAAGAAGAATCTCAAGGTAATCACGCACACCATCAAAGATTGCTTTTTTGTACTGATTGATTGATGCACCGCATGTGCATCAGTAATACAAAAGGAAAGCAGGCGAAGGAGCTGGAAGGTTTGGAAGCTGTGGCACACTGCATGTTCCAATTCCAGACTGAATTATAAAATATGACCTCTTAAGGAGGTGTGAAATTTGGCAGAGTGAGATTGTGGAACAAGAAAGGAATGGAACTTGGGAAAACCATTCATCTCTCATTTTTGCAAATGGTGTGCTGCGTAACCACCCAGCATTTCATAGCTGAAAAGAGGGAGGGGGGATTGTCTGTTGTTTACTTAATGCTTTCATTCAAACACACACACACACACACAAGATCATTGCTTGAGGGCCCCCCAATTAACAATTATTTTTGTCTACCTGTTCTACTTTATGCTAGCCAGAACTGTTTTTTTTTAAAAAAAGAATATTTAACAGACTGTTTCGTCTCAGTATAGATCTAATTGTTGTTTTTAGACTGGCTGGAATTCTGGCACATTCAGCAACATTTACTTTCTGGACAGAGAGGCAGGATGGCAAGGGGAAGAAGTCAATGTGTTGCCTCTTTGCTTCCGTGCGTATGCATTTGTACCCCAACCCAAGAGGGAACTAACGTCTGAAGAGCTTTGAGGTATAGTGTGTGCATACTGATAAGCCACCGGTCTCCTTTTGCTATCTGCCAAAAATCCAGACACTGTTTAACTAGGGACAGGTAAAAGAAAATAAGGGCTGCTTTTGGTAGAGGAGGACATGGAGAACATATGTTTCTTTCTGTTAAGTGGTACTGCCGGCTGAGACATTGGTAAATACCTGATTCTGCCAAGCATTGCTCCCACTCACCACATGCTTGTCCCTGAACCCACCCAATATTTTTGAAATTTTAAAAAAATGTTGCTAGTGGAGGGGGGGAACCAAGTTGCAATGCATAACTGTTCCTGCTTCATAGAATCATTGGAAGGTACCTCCAGGGTCATCTAGTCCACCCCCTGCACAATGCAGGAAATTCACCACTCTCTCCCCTCCCCACACCCCCAGTGACCTCTGCTCCATGCCCCAAAGATGGCAAAACACCTCCAGGATCCCTAGCCAAACTGACCTGGGGAAAATTGCTACCTGACCCCAAGGTGGTGATTGGCATTACCCTGGAAATGTAAGAAGGGGCCACAAGAACTGAGCACTGATGTAACCCCTCCTGCCCTCCCTCTCACGATCTGCCCAGGTTCACAGAATCAGCTTTGCTGTCAGATGGCCGTCTAGCCTCTGCTTAAAAACCTCCAAAGAAGGAAAGCCCACCACCTCCTGAGGAAGCCTGTTCCACTGAGGGACCTCTCTTGTCAAGAGGTTCTTCCTAATGTTTAGCCAAAACCTCTTTTGATTTAATTTCAACTTGTTGGTTCTGGTCCCACCTTCTGGGGCAATGGAAAACAACTCTGCACAATCCACCTGTGGGCCCCCATGAGAATTGTTGGTTGGGGCCATAAACAGGAAATTCACAACTACCTCCTTCCACAGCCCCAGTGACCCCTGCTCCGTGCCCAGAAGATCGCAGAAAAACTCCAGGATTCCTGGCCAAACAGGCCTGGGGAAAATTGCTTCCTGACCTCAAAGTGGCGATTGGCATTACCCTGGAAATGTAAGAAGGGGCCACGAGAATTAAGCCCTGATGTATCCCTTCCTGCCCTCCCTCTCATGATCTACCGAGGCTCAAAGAATCTGCATTGGTCTGAGATGGCAATCTAGCCTCTGCTTAAAAAACATCCAAAGAAGGAGAGACCACTGTGTGTTGAAGGTCCTCGTTTCAGTTCGTGTCTCCAGTTCAATGCTGTCAAACAGCAGAGGTTCAGAAAGAACTTTCTCTGAGCCCTGTCACCATGCAAAGGCTCTCCTGGTCAGAGCAGACAATCTTGAGTTAGATGGAGCAGTAGTCTATAAGGAAGTTTTGTATGTCCGTGCATGTGTACCCTAAACTTTAAGGCTTTATTATTGGGGACAGACACTGTGGCTCAGCGCTAAGACACACATGCAGCATGCCGAAGGTCCCAGGTTCAATCTCTGACACCGGCAGTAAAATAGTCTCAGAAAGCACATGTTAGGAAAAGAATATTATCAGAGATGTTAGGAAAAGACGTTTTTCGGCATCCCAGAGACCTGCTGCTGGTCAGAACGGATAATACTAGGTAGATAACTTCATCTATGATACTGTTCTGTCTGGCAACCCCACCTGCCCCTCCTCCGATCCCCTTTCAACCTCTCAAGCAGTCCCCAGTTGCCAAATTTACTCTGGTTTGAGTTAGTTGTCGCACCCGATTCGCATCGTCCCTTTAAATGTCACAGTGATCTGTAGACTTTTTTTTTTTTTTAAAAAATGAGTAACAGTTAAATGTGCATCAGCATATTTCTGGAAAGAGAACGAAGTGCCAGCGACAGCAGCGCAGTTTGCTCAATCGCTGGAAGCACTAATAGCGGACAGGCTTCCAAAACTAGAGGGAGATGAACCCTTAAATTTTTATGCATTTATGAAAATAAAGCATGCTTTGCAAGCAAAAATAGCCTGAGAGGCCAGAGAGACAGTGGATGTTGTGATGTTGCGACGTGCAGCCTGAATCTTTTGAAAAGAGATACATGCCTGAGCATGAGCCAGTTGGGTGTAATGGTTAAGAGCGGCAGGACTCTAATCTGGAGAGCCAGGTTTGATTCCCCACTCCTCCACTTGAAGCCAGCTGGGTGACCTTGGGTCAATCACAGCTCTCTTAGAGTTTTCTCAGCCCTACCCACCTCACAGGGTAATTGTCGTGAGGATAACAATAACAGATAATAATAACACACTTTGTAAAACTGCTCTGAATGTGGCATTAAGTTGTCCTTACATCAGATGTTATTATTATTATTAGGTTGTGGAGCCAAATGTTGTCTCTGCCATGTGCTCACTCAGGAGGCACCCTCTCCTAGTTCTGCTGTATGGAAATAACGTTGGCCTACCATGCAAGGCTGTTGTAAGGATTAATGACTGAATACATTCAGATTGGATAGCTATGTTGGTCTGTAACAGCCAAAGAAAACAAGTCCAGCGTCACATTAAAGACTAACGACGTTTATTGCAGCACAAGTTTTCATAAGTCAGAGCTCACGTCATCAGAAGCACAGGAATAGAAATCCATTACACGAATGTAAATACTGTACATAACAGAAGGAGGAGGGCTACCATGGAAATCCAAACAGTAATCAGTTAAGTTAGCATGGGTGTGAGGTACTCCCAGCTGTAGTTAGGTAGGCAAAATGCAGAACCTAATGTCAGATGAAATGAGATAAACAGATGTAATAGGAAATATCTGCTTGTCTCATTTCATCCTGCAGGGACAGACAAATGTTCCTTATTTCTCACTTATATTGTTAACAGTTTCTCCACTTCTTGCTGCTGGTTTTATAAATTTGTCTGTATTGTCAGTGCACATGATATGACTTTTATATATCTCATAGAAGTTGTACAATATGTACAATATGTACAATTTATATGAATAATATACTATGTTGTAGAACCCTGATTTTGCCGTGCATGAATAGGGCTGGGGAAAAATGTATACTTTTCCTGGGAAATATCTGTCATTATGAAACAGGAATTGTGTTCAAATGAGGAATCATGGATCCCATTTGCACCAGTGAGGAGGTAGAACCAATTTTTATTTATTTATTTATTTATTTGTTTATTTATTTATTTATTTATTTATTTATTTATTTATTTATTTATTTATTTTTGATTTTTATTCCGCCCTCCCCACATTTCCAGCAGGCTCAGGGCGGATTACAAGATACATAAAGGTTAAAATATATAAAACAATTATTATAATTAACGATTCTAAAAACATCTCATTTACACAATTAAAATACAATTATAAATTATAAATGGAGATTTGGGCATTGTAACAGAAGGAATGAGAATCCATCCCTACAGGAAAATAGGAAATGTATATAATGAAACATAAGGATATGGGAGAAAACTGCAAAAGGTTAATTAACAGTGAAATCCTAAGCAGAGTTACTCTACTTAGCATTTCACTCTAAGTAATCTATAGATTAATCAATTGATTAACTGATTTCACATTCAACCCGGTGGAAGTTGACTGCCCTGGATTTCAGCGAAGGCTTGTGTGCCTGGATGAGTTGGGGAGGGGGCTGCATGGTTTGGAAAGAGATTTGTACGGGTGAAAAAGTTTTAAACTCGTTCCACTAGAAGATGAAGGGAAGATATCAAGAATTCCGAGCAGGCTTGCCTTCAGCTGTTTCCCCCTATTTAATTAGAAACCTTTAGCCCTTGGGGGGAGGTGGAGGGGGGAGGGAGGAAAGCACTTACACAGATATTGTTTGGTAGAGACCTTTGTCTAGCATGAACACCATAAATCGCCTCTCCTCGGTGAAGGAATTTGACAGCTCTTGGTGTAAATCAAGAGCACTCATTATCTCTGGGAAAGGCAGTGTGTTTAAGACTGGGCAGTAAATGCTCAGCTGTCCTTTGGGGAGCTGAAATTCTCGAGCAGGTTCCTTAAAAATTGTCACTTAATTAATTGGATTAATGCAACGGGGCAGCTCTTTGCATTTAAAAGGATTCTTACAAAGCCCCGCAGGACTTCAGACCCCATTAGACCATGTAAGCTCTTCATGCCTTTCAGGATTCCTGAGTTCTACCAGTGATGGCAGGAATAAATGATCGTGTTCAGAAAGCTACTGTTCTTGCCCCAGTGCCCGTTCCCTGCAGAAAGCATCCCGATGGACTCAGAACAATTATTCACAAAGACTTGAAGAATTAGCTAGCTTTTAGGTTTTCCATGGAGAGACCGAGCAGCTTGAAAATACTTACACTTCCGAGCAGCTTCAGACGTTTTTAAAAAGTATAGCCAATAAACCTTCAGAAGTGCTGCTTACGGATTCTTCCCTCAGTGGAATTCTCCCCAGAATACTCTGTTCTGACTAGAGCGGTCCATACGGTAGAAAAGAAGTGCATGCATATTATTTTTTTCCCCCTTGTTTGCTTCCAGGGAACATTGGATATGCCATCTGCAATAAGTGCCGATTGCAACACGCCAAATGTGTCTATTGAAATGCGCGTTGGGCATGTATCCTGATGAATGATTCCTGGAAATTTGCAGCGGATCACCTGAAGGGTGTAGAACACAACAACTAACATGGCAAAATGATGGAACGAGTGCAGAACGGAACGCGGGACATTAGTCATGCCTTAACAGCCTGCCAGATGCTCAGATAATTCTTCAGTCTGGTAGTGCTCGTTGTAATCTTGGAAGGTGGGCTCACGCATCCTCTTCTACTAGAAATGCAAGCCTCCACACTAGCAACGGGGACCATTAGTTATACCAAAAAAAAGTAATAATTAAGGAAACATCCTCAGACTAATGCAGTATTTTGGGAGATTCATTGGAGGCCTCTTGAACTTGTTGCCCCAGTGATCTCATTCAGTATGAGAACAAGTCTAGAGACTTGGATATGTCTTGTTCCTGCCCACCCAGGAGCTTTACGTCTTAGAGTGGAAATACACATTGTGAATTACCTGGGGGTGCTCAAGTGCAGGATTTTATGTGGGGCCCTCAATTTACGTGCAGGCTGTTCTTCCTTGGCGCATGTGCATGCCGCCTTCATGGGAGCTCCCTTTGTGTGACTGCATCTGCAAGTGAGACCTTTGTTGCAAGAGCAAGTACTATAGGCTCCGTTGACTTGCCAACTTGCATTTCTTTAAGATGTGAGGAAGTGTCAAGATACGCATTTCAACGGATGGATGTGGAGAGGGGAAAATAGGATACTTAGCAGTCGAGGTGGAACTGATATTGAACGTGTGAATGTATTCACGCAGAGCAAATTGAAGTGTGAGTGTGCGAGCAAGTGCGTGGAAAGTTGGAGGGGGGACACGTGAAATGAGGTTCAGTTGAGAGTCCCTGGGTATTTCATAATGTGTATTTCCACCCTTATGGGCAAGGAAGGTCCAGCCAACTCAGGAACATGTCTGGCTAGATAAGTCTGGCTGCACTGGCATGCTAGAGAGAGACGTAGCAGTGGCGGAGATCTGTCTGGTCCAGTAATGGAACAGCTGTCCAATGTCCTTCTTAGTGCTTTAGGCTTTCAGAAGTGAAGCCTCAGGTGGCCAAGTAAGCTCTTCACCTTCTGGTATGGGCTTCAGTTTGGGCCACCTCCTGGGATTGATTTCAGGCGGTTCCAAGCCAGGCAGTTTCTCCTATGTGAGTTTGTCTGTGTCTTCTTCAGGGGGTTGTGTGACTCCTCCTGGCCCACACTGGTACCGGAGGGCCCAATTGGAATGCAGGAGCTCTGGTGATTCTGTCCCCTCCCTTTCTGAGTTGGGCTCTGGGAGGTTATGGGACGTGCATGGCCCCTCCATGAACCACAGCATGAAGTAGGGTGGTGGAGTATGTGCTGCTTATACTGGGTGTCTCTGGGTGCATCAGGGCCTCTAGTGGATTATCCCTGTTCAGGGCTTTTTTTCAGCTGGAACATGGTGGAACGGAGTTCCGGCACCTCTTGAAAATGGTCACATGACTGGTGGCCCCGCCCCCTGTTCTCCAGACAGAGGGGAGTTTAGATTGCCCTCCGCGCCACTCCAGTGGTGTGGAGGGCAATCCAAACTCCCCTCTGTCTGGAGATCAGGGGGTGGGGCCACCAGCCATGTGACCATTTTTGCTGAAGGCGATTTAAACTTTTAAAACTCCCCCCTTGTTCCAGCTGACCCAAAGTGACATCATTGGCCCTGGGAGCATGTGTGCACTTTGCGTGCACACATGTGGTACCAGGGGCACCACTTCCCGCCAAGAGTTGCTCCCTGTGCTGGCAACGCACTGAGTTCCACCACCTCTTTTCCCAGAAAAAAAGCCCTGCCCCTATTCCATTCCTTCTCTTCTTCACTATTTCCCTTTCTACTGCATTTCTCTGTTTAATGCTTGCTTCATTAATTAAAATTAATGCACATTTTCTGGAGGGACGGTGGTGTGGTATAGCCTGATCTCATCAGATCTTGGGTCGGTATTTGGATAGGGGGGGACACCAAGGAAGACTTTGATGAGGAAGGCAATGGCAAACCACCCCTGCTTCTCACCTGCCTTGGAAGTCCCTTGCTGGGGTCTCCATGTTGGTCACAGCTTGACAGCACACACAGACATAATGCAAATTTTGCTGCCGATTTCTACTTCTGCAGATCCTGTAGTCTTGGACCTCATTTTAGAAAGCTGAAAGTGAATCAGAGTCTAAATAATGTTTGTTGCAAGTGGCTAAAGGCCATCACAATTAAACAACACACATCAGCAAAACATGATTCCGAAAGTGATCAGGTCTTGTTGCGAGCTACTCAGTCACTCTGTCTTTCGCTTCGTGGATTTACGCGGGAGCCTGGAAATTGTATATTTGTCTATGAAAATTATCATTTAGCCCCAGTGGGCGCATCCATGCCACTACGGAAACGTCGCCTGGATTACTGCAGTCATTGTTGATTATTTCATTTATTTTGGGGGATGACTGGGATTTAGGGAGCTGGCATGCAAAATGGATCCCCCCCCACAACAGTGCTAATTTACTCTTGGCTGTGGAGATTTTTCTGCTAATTAAGCAATTACAGCTTTAAAACGAACAACACAACAAAGAAAATGGTTGCTCGGTGGCCTTCTGCTAAATGACAGTCCAGGAGTGCTAATTGTCCGTGCTAAATCATAAGGTTGCACCGTGCCAAATCAATATCCTTTGATCCTGTGGAAAGCTATTTGAGCCATTGATCAGAGCCACAGAGCAAAACAGCTTGTCTGAGGAGACTAATTTTAAGCTGGGTTTTTCTGTTTTAGAATTTCTTCTCTCCCATTTTGAAGTTTCCCAAAAAGGTTCAAAATGTTTTTTTTTAAATGATCCTTTTCCTCACTTCAGTGATACAACTTTGCATTTAGATAGCACATTTTGAGTGTTGCGAGCACGGTACTTACGGCTCAGTTAACTTAACATTCGCCAAGTAGGACAAGGAGGAATTAACTATCATGTTACTCTCCTCTTCCTCTCAAAGGCTCAGGATGTAGTCAGGGCTGGTGTGCCCATTGAGGCCAGGTAGGTGGTTGCCTCAGAGCGCGGGGCGCTGGAGGGGGCGCCGGAGGAGGCATTGGGGGTGGGAGTGCACACCACAGAGCTGCAGCCTCCCAGCCCTCCTGCCCGGCGCTGCTGCTGCCGCCAGCACATGCCCCCGGCTGGGTGCAGCAGCCGCAGGCAGGCGTCAGGGGTGGCTCAGGGCAACTGAGCGGGAGAGCTGGGAGGCCACCCATGCGCCGTCCCAGCCACCCGCCGCAGCAATCAGGCCGGCTCATGCGCATGCCCGTGATGATGTCACACATGACATCATCATGCAGGCTGGTGTGTGTGCATGGGCGCCAGAAACCCTGTCGCTGCTCCTGGATATAGTAGACAGGGTAACACCCCCCCCCCCCCCGTTATATCCTCAAAACCACATTGCAAGGTAGGTGAGGCTGAAGTAAAGCAACTAGGGCTAACTAGCAATGCAATCTTAAGCAGAGTTACACCCTTCTACTGGTGTAGTGGTTAAGAGCGGCAGGACTCCAATTGGAGAGCCAGGTTTGATTCCCCACTCCTCCACTTGAAGCCAGCTGGGTGACCTTGGGTCAGTCATAGCTCAGAGCTCTCTCAGGCCCACCCACCTCACAGGGTGATAATAACACACTTTGTAAACTGCTGAGTGGACATTAAGTTGTCCTAAAGGGCGGTATATAAATCGAGTGTTGTTGTTGTTGTTGTTGGGGGGGGGCAGGTGAGGTGCACCCAAGAGAGAGTGGCTCATCTTAAGGTCACCTAGTGAGTTCATGGCAGCAGCAAGACTTGAACTGGGGACTCTCCTGATCCCTTTGTCTCTTAGCTTCTATATGATGCTCGGGAGATTTCTAGGGCTGAGCGAATAGTCCCCATTTCATTTGTTTTTATGCCTTTTCCCCATCTTTGTCAGCTGTTTGTGTTCTGCGCTTTCCAATGTTGATTTTATAGATTTTTTTTATCGTATACAGAGTTTTTATACCCAAATTTATTTGCTTTTTGTACATGGTTTTACAACTGTAATATATGTATAATGTATAATGCTGATTTATTGATGCCCAAATAACACTGGGGGGGGGGGGAAGTTAACGTTTTATGATAAAAATTCAGTGCAGGGAAAGAGAAAAGGATTCAGAAATGAAGTATCATGCAGTGTAGTTCACATCATGGAGAAATAACATCTGAGTGGAAGTTTTAGGCCAAAACAGCAGAGATGAGAAATATATAATTGCCCCTCGTTCTTCCAAAATCTTCTCCGAAAGGAGCTGTCCCCACAATCCTGTGTCAAGCAACTGAATGCCCTATGCTCATCGATGTGTTCTGGATTTTTTTGATAGGCAGGAGGAGTATGCGTTTGGAGAATGGCAAATATTTTGTTGCTCCACAGTGCGAAGATTGAAGCCTCCCTGAAAATTAAGTGGCTCTTCGTCTGATGAAATTATCAGTACAGAAGTGCAGATTGCAATATGTATAAAATACGTTAACATGTATACAGTCTAAATGTGCATCATGTACTCATCCACACCAGCCACAGAATTCTGCAATAGACCGAAAGCATATGGGACGGAATGCTTAATGCAGCAAACCTACAGGTTGGACTAAGTGACATTTGTTCAGCTCTGTACTACAACAGCTTTTAGAGGTCTGAAGCCACATTTTAGAGGAAATAGAGCGCTTGCATTGTAGCTTTGTTTACAGTGATGGATTTACAGTGATCTCAATTTGGTGCGCGGAGAAGGGCTACCCTGCTATGGTCACCGTATGCACGTGACCACAAGCCCTTGTTTTCCCCAAGATGATTTCCAAATCCAAAGTTCACAATCAAGTTAAAGATATTGATGGGTGTCGATGAGTTGATAGTAATGCTGTCTTAATTAGAGCAATAATAATGTCAACCCAGGTGGAAATCTGCCAGGATGGAGGTGGCCTCCACAATGGCGAGTTGTCCAGGCAGGAGGAAATGGAAAGATCTGCTAGTCTTGAGATCATCCTGATTGGCCTTCAAGCATCACATGATGTCCCAGGCCAGAAGGATCTCAGGCTACTTTGGTATCCTCCCAGTTGAAGTGGCTTTTAGTTTCCTCCTCCAGCTGATAGTCACACTTCTGTGGGCAGCACCTAGGGTTGCCAGCCCCCAAGTAGTGGCTGGAGATCTCCTGGAATTTCAACTGGTCTCCAGGCCACAGAGATCAGTTTACCTGAAGAAAATGGATACTTTGGGGGTGGGCTCTATGGAATTTTGCCATGCCAAGGTCCTTTCCCTCCCCAAACCTCACTTTCTCCAGGTTTCTCCAGGATTCACCCCCCAGATCTCCAGGAATTTCCCAACGTGGAGCTGGCAACCCTAGCAGCACCTGTTTCAAATCCTGCCAATCCCAGTTAAGGCTTGTCATTACTGTGCAAAACTGCAGTGACTGAACCTTTTGAGGGATCATAGAAGATGGAAGAGAAGTCTATTGATTCTGTTCCTGACCTGGATGGCCTAGGCTGGGCTAATCTCGTCACATCTTGGATGATAAGTGGGGTTGGCTTGGTTAATGATTGGATGGGAGACCACCAAGGAATACTAAAGTCTCTATGTAGAGGCAGACACTGGCAAACCACCTCTGTTAGTCTCTTGTCCTGAAACCCCAGCAAGTGTCGCCGTAAGTTGGTGTGATTTGACAGTGCTATATGCAATGGTTCTCTTGCCTCATTCGTAACCAACCCTTGAATCAAGGCTTGGTTTCACAAATCAGTTCCTGTATGAACATGTGAAGTAGCTGCAGCAGTGGGTCTGGGGTGGAGGGGAGACATATATTCAGTCTTCCAGGGCCCATTCACACATGCAGTCTGTTGCTCGGAGTTCCAGTCATCATCATCTGATTATTGCAGACAGTCATGTATACGGCGGAGTACAGGCTCTGGTTTTGCCCTTAACTGAAATGAATTCTCTTCCGCCACCCCCAAATTCATTTTTCAAAAATATTGAGGTCTCATTGTCAATGGAGGCTTTTATTTCCAGCCTGTCTCTGCTGTGTTAATTAAGATTAATTCTTTTCCATGGGGCCTATTCAGGAAGAAGTGGGGAGAATATGATGTTAAAAACTGAGTAGTTTTGAATTCTGTGCCTGGTCCAGTCTGTGTCTGCCTTAATGGATATGAGAACTTACTCTGCTAATTTAATGAATAATCAGTCCATTACAAAGGTGGCAGAAATATTAATTGGTCTGGAGGAGAAAACAAATTGCCCTGTAGTGAAGCACTGAAAGTTAAATATCTTGGGTTTATGTATTTTTATTTCTAAAACAACTACCAAAATAAGGTCAAAACTAAGGTTAAGTACTTGTTATTCCTGCTTTCTCACCAACTCCTGGATACCCCTTGACTGGAAAGATAATTTTCTTAATGGCTTGTGACATTATACTCTTGAATGTAGGAAATTATCATCCAGGGGTCAAAAGATTAGATAAACATCTGACGTAACACTCTATTTGTTTATTAATTGGAGGATTTCGAACCCAGTGTTTTTATTTTTTACATATGCAAGATGGCCCATACTAATAAATAAATATAAATCTAACACATACCTATGTAACACATGAGCAAGGTTTGGGTCCAGTAGCACCTTAAAGAACAGTTGGACCCGAATCTTGCTCTTCTACTGTGGAACAACATAGCTACCATCTGAAACTATGTAATACATTGGATATGGTAAAGAATTTGCTGGCTCTTGGTAATTCTAAAGCCAGAATCAGGCATCCAAAACTTGCAATGGGTTCTGGCCTGTCAACTGGAGGTTCAACCAGAGGTTTCTTTGTGTGTGGTGATGAAGTGGTATGCACATACATTATTGCCCATAGAAATCTACATTAAAAACCATCTTGATACCTTCAGGATTGCTGCTGAAGCATGGTGGTTGTTGGGCTGCGAATCAGCACTCTGCTGGTTCAATTCCCACTATTGCCATGAGCTCAGCAGGTATTCTTGGAATAATAATGCACTATGAGAGCTGCTATAGCGTAGCATGGAGGTTAAATGGTTGGGCTGTGAATCAGCACTCTACTGGCTCGACTCCCACCACTGTCATGAGCTCAGCAGGTAGCCTTGGAATAATAATGCTCTATGAGAGCTGCTATAGCGTAGCATGGAGGTTAAGTGGTTGGGCTGCAAATCAGCACTCTGCTGGTTCAACTCCCACCACTGTCATGAGCTCAGCAGGTAAGTCACTTCTCTCAGCCCCAGCTGGATTGTGGGGATAAAAATTACAGATTTTGCTCACCACTTTTATGGGCACTAATCTGTCCAGAAGGGTGGTATATAAGCACACTGTTGTTGTTGTTGGTATTATAAAACAATCATGGCAAGATTGCTTGTTTGCAGTGTTTTATCAATGTATACATGCAAATTAGCAATACAGATGATGGGAAAGGACATGAAGATATTGGAAGCGGTGGGAAACAATGCACCAAATTTAGAGATTTTTTAAGAAACAGAACAATGAAAGATTCTTAATGCTCTGGTTCCAGTTTGGAAACCAGACCAGATAATTCCAACTCCAGAAGTCTGGAGAGAAACTCAGACAAGAATTTCTGAAGAACTCCTAAACCGTCTGTAGATTATAGTTCAACCACCAGTGAAGCCTCGTCTTTCTACCTGTCCCAGATTTGGATATAATAATAATAACACTTGATTTATATACCACCATTCAGGACAACTTAATGCCACACTTGGAGCAGTTTACAAAGTATGTTATTATTATCTCCACAACAATCACCCTGTGAGGTGGGTGGGGCTGAGAGAGCTCTGAGGGAGCTGTGATGGACCTAAAGCCACCCAGCTGGCTTCAGGTAGGGGAGTGGGGAATCAAACCTGGTTCTCCAGGTTAGAGTCCTGCTGCTCTTAGCCACTAGGCTGAACTGGCTGTAATCAGCAAACATTAACAGATAACGTAATTATCTGCTCCTTTTTTGGTTTCCATTATGTTTTTCTGGAAGTAAGGGCACATGCCAATTTTATAAAATCAGTGGTGCCACCCAAAGTAAAGGGTGATTTGGCATTTGAAATGCAGCAGGTGCAGCCATTTAAAACATGCTGTTTAACAAGAGTATGCAAAGATCTATTGTACACCCAGCCGTGATTTGATGACCCCCCTCCCCATTCTTGAGTACCCAGTGAGAAATTAGAGAAACTGAGCTCTTGCTGGTACTCCATCTTCATTAGCCAACAGAACGACTGCAGAAAATGGATGTGGCCTTCTAGGTCAGCCGGTCCAATTTGAGGTGTATATTACTGGAGGCATAAAAACAGAAGATATTGGAGCACAGCTGAAAAATCTGCTTCCCTGATACACATTTCCCCCCATTTCAGAACTCAAATGTAGCAAGGTTTAGAAACAAAGGTTATATTTGAAAGAATCCATGAGTGTCAAAGGGCTGTTGCTGACTAGATGGCTCCCGGTCTGTGTAGGATGTTAAGGGGCAGGAGTTAATGTTCTTGACACCCTACAGAAGAGTAGATTTCGTGACTTTTGTTCCATTCATTTTTCCAGAATTTTACTTAGTACTGTGTTCCACTCCTCCTTAACTCTGTCTTAACAAAGAGAATGTCTAAAGTTAGTTCTGGTTTTGAAACAACCGCCACTCGTCACAGTTTGTACCCCAGCCATGTAGCCTGTGCACACAATCGCTCCTGTACAAAATTCAGAAATATAAAACAGTGGCGAATATGTAATGCATCCACTCCACAGACAATAATTTGCAAACTCCAAAACCTAGGAGAAATCAAGATAAACTCAGATAGTCCATTGGCATGTACAGATTGCAAGCAATCACCAAACCTTCTTGCTTTTCAAGATGGCATCATGCAGAAGTGGAGTTCCTTGCGCCCTCGTTGCTTTCTTGAGTTTCAAGATGCCATCATGCAGAAGTGAAGTTCCTTGAGCTCTCATTGCTTTCTTGAGTTTCAAGATGGCATCATGCAGAAGTGGAGTTCCTTGAGCTCTAGTTGGTTTCTTGATTTCTGACTGGTTAGAAAGCTTTATGTGACTATGCTTTGCTAGAAACGGTGGTCAAAGAGGAAAAAACTCACAACAGATGCTTCACTCCAGCGTCTGATTAAGGGAAGAGGATTCATGGCTTCGTGGGAGAGCATATGCATTGCATGTAGAACATTCCAACTTAACTCTTAGCTTCTCCAGCTAAAGAGCTTTGGGCAAGACTTTGCTCTACCTGAGCAAATGAAGCTGAGCTAGAGGAACCTGTGGTCTGACAGTATAATTTGCAGTACTGTATGTGTGGCAAAGCACCTGTTTTACATGCAGAAGGTTCCAGTTCAGTCCCTCACATCTCCAGTGAGAAGCTCAAGTAGCAGGTGTTCATAAAGAATTTTCTCGAATAGTCATAGTAGACAATACTGACCTAGGTGAACCAATGGTCCAACTCGGTAGTAGGTAGCTTTCTGTGTTCCTTCTGATGCTTGTATCTGAGTACGCACCCCAACTTTTACATATACCGACATTTATATATGATTCATTAGCTTTGGTTAGCCATCAGCCATGGCCATCCTAGCCACCTGTACCTTTGAAATCCTTCAGCACTTGCTCCAGGTATCTGGTGCTCCTTTATCAGGCTTCCTCTGCCACTGGTTCCTGCCTCCCTCGCGGCACTCCGTCTTTGGGCTACAGCCAAACTGGATACACTGACCACCTGGCACCTCTCATTTTAGAAATGGAAATGAGACATTTGTCAATGCTTTTTCCTTCTGATTAAGAGCCAAGAAAAATCACATTTTCATAAGGCAAGTTCCAAATCTGTCAGTTGTTGCTGATGGGATGACTCTCTTACACCTGTTGGGCACCTGGGGCTTGTTAAAATGTCCTAGCTGTCTTTCAAATGGCTGGGGCGATCTGTCTATCTTCCAGGGATGGAAGGTTTACCAGATGCAGTGGAAGCAGTCCTGAAGGGCAGCTTTTCATTATACAAGTAGGAGATTTTGCTTTTGTACCAGAGGGCATTATGCCACCTCTGTTAGAAGTTGGAGCTGGGAGAACTCTTTGAAAACGTCCCAAATAATTGCTGCCAAGTACCTGAAGCGAGTGCTGTGCTCAGGAGAGTCAAGAATAGATCAGAAGTCCACGCAAAGGGGAAGGCAGCAAATTCCAAGAAATTGACTTTCCTTATTGTTCTCTTGGCCCAATCCTCCTTCCCTTTGGGCAATGATCAGCCAAGTTTTGAACCATGAATCTTCTAGTTTCCCCTTTGAGATCATCATCCCTTTTCATATTTTGCCATCTCCTGGAACAACATTTCTCTCATTTTACACAGAATCCCTAGCAGCGCTGCTCTCCCTGCCCCACATACAATCCCATAGGGAGATTATCCGATTACCATTTCATCCTATTATAGTCTGTGTTAGCAGAATTGATGGACAACATTCCCTCCGCATCTCACTTTGGAACGAGTGTCCTTGGAGAACACGGGGGGGGGGGGCGGAGTTTTTTAAAAAGAAGAATTCTAAATAGAGTTAAAAGGGATGGAGAAATGTTACTTGTTCCTTTTGGCACTTGTTCTGTGGTTTGGCTGTGTTGAGTGTTTCATTCTGAACCATTCACGTGATCCATTGTGGGTTTCTGTGAACTCCTTTTGTGTGCAATCCTGTATAAACCTGCACATCTTTGATAGCATGGCAATATGATCATATGTAAACAAATGCTCTTTTGCACGCACACACACAAAAATCAGCAGCACGGCAATGGAAAGTGTGCATTTCTGTTCCATGACATGGAGTGGTCCCTGGAACGGCATATTCCAAGGGATGGTTCCAGTTTTCCCCAGGCCAGTTTGGTTAGGGATCCTGGAGGTGTTTTGCCATCTTCTGGGCATGGTATCCAAAAAGACCATGTCATGAAACCTTACTAAACAAAATACACCAATAAATTCTATATTAAAGTCATTGCTGTGATCTTCTGGACATGGAGCAAGGGTCACTGTGTGTATGTGGTGGGGAGAGGTAGTTGTGAATTTTCTGCACTATGCAGAGGGATGGACAAAGCGACCCAGGAGGCCCCCCCCTCCAATCCTATGATTCTATTATTCCAATCAGGAAGGAAATTCTGAAGAATCTTCAATTCTACACTGACCTGTAATTTAAAATGAGCTTAAAGTTCATGGGATGATTATTCTCTTAGTTTAAATCTAGTCTGAGGTCAATTCCTGGATAGTGAATCATGGCAACAGCCTGTTACATCTGAGCAAAGCAAGGTAAAGGCAGATTTAGGTCTATTCTGCCACTTTATTGGAAATGTGCATTCCTTAAAGGAAACCCTCCTGTTCAGCTTCAAAATCTGTGGAGGAGCTGCTACCTAGTGGGGGTTGGGGTGTAGAGCAAGAGCAGAGATGATTTGGAAGGCTGGAAAAAAAAGATATGGGCACTGTGCCAGTGAGGTGTCCAGAAAGCAGGCAAGAAATCAGGACCTTGGACAGCACACAATGTGGTTTCTAGAGACTAAGAGCCAAGCTACAAGTGACACCTTACACAAGTTGGACACTTGTCAGCTTTCCTCAAGTTTTGATGGGAAATGTAGGCATCCTGGTTTTACAGCTTGGCTCTCCATTACAGCTGCAAGACCAAGATGCCTACATTTCCCATCAAAACTTGAGGGAAGCTGACAAGTGTCCAACCTGTGTCAGGCGTCACTTGTAGCTTGGCTCTAAGGCCAGCGAGCAGATCCTTAGGTTGTGTGTTGTTTGCTGGAAACCTATGTATGTGCCGTCAAGTTGCAACAGATTTATGATGACCTCAGCTAGGGGCTTTCAAGGCAAGGGACAAGCAGAGGTGGTTTGCCATTGCCTTTTTGTGCAGAGTTTTCCAGGGTGATCTCCCATTCAACAGCTTAACATATGGGTGTCAAAAATTGAATCTGGGGAACCAAATCTCCCACCCAGTAGATGCAGAAGGAAGGGTGCCTCTCATTCAAAAAGATCAATCCATTACATCTGAAGGTAGATATCCAATCTGAAAAAGTGGAACATCCTCTGAAACTCTGGGAAGTGCCCGTCACAGCTGCGGTAAGAGTAGAGAATGCAGTCTTGCTAAACTTGCTTAGCTAAGCTAACACTTATAATGTGACAGGAATCCACTGTCATGATTGAGGCCTAAACAGGTTATATATTGAACTTCCTTTCCTTTCTATTTAGAATTCGGAGCCCTTCTTGCTCCACCATCTTATTGGTGGGCAGTAGTATAATGCCCCCAAAGTCCTGGGCATATGCATTCTCAATCCCCTTAAATTCATCCAAGAGGAAGCCAAAAGTAACCAACCACTTCTACTGTGACATATGCCAATGACTATTGGAAAATCAGCTTATTTTGTAGGCCTTGATTAATTTTCTTTGGCTCTAGAGTCCAGCTTAGAAATTTAAAAGCTGGAATCATATTTCAGCCTTCGGGGTTACATATAGTCATAGGAAATTCCTAGGCGCCATGGTGACCTGGTACCTAGGATTTGTCAAGCCTTTGACTAATTGAAAGTACATCCGCTTCTTAGCCCTGAAAATGGTTTGTGAATTTAAGTACAGTCTGGTGGGAGGACTTGAGTCCACTCTGTGAATTATTATCAGTCACGGCCACCCCTGCTATAAATAATTTTGCAAAGAATGGCATGGTCGTGGCTGTACCTCCCTGGATAAGTTCAGTGTCCAGCAAACATCCAAGCACTCTAGTTTTACAGAAATGTTAGAAAGTCTCCTCATGTACTTGAAAGGACGTGAATTTTTTAAAAAGGTTTTAAATACCACCTCTCCCATTTCAATTCTGGAACGTTTGCAATGAATGCAGCATTTCATTCAAACTCTCCATTGAGATCATTCTGTCTTTGGGTGGAGTGGGCAGGAATTAGCTGTTAGAAACTTTTAGTTTAAATCCCCCATTCCATATTTGTACACCTCAAGACGGAACAGATGGCAAGGCATTGGAGATCTCAGTATGTAAAGACGTTAAGATCTTACCCCTTCTGGTGCGGAGAAAGATCTTCAGTCTTGTCCTTGCCTAGAATAAAGTTGACCTTTTAATATGTGTGCACATCTCTGTTTTATAGAACGGAAGGTTTTAAAAAAAGATATTTCAATAATATCATATTCTACTGTAAGCATAATGGCTAGCCACCTTGAAGGGCAGAAAAGTGGGTTGAAAATGTCGTCAATGAACCATAATGTCCCCAGTTGACATCTCACTTCTGCCATGAACTCAGTGGATAGTTAGCCAGGCAGGGGGTCTTGGCATATGGTTGATGCCAGCCCTACTTCCTGCCTCCAATAAGTCCAAAAGAAGAGCTTTGCAATACTGTGTGCAGTTCATTTTCTTTCATTATTCTTACTGTTGGACTCTCTGTTTTCACTAAACAGATTTTTAAAAGCAAGGTTGACTCTACTCAGCATTTTTGGGAGGCTCATATGGGTATTTTGAGATGCTTGGAGGCAGAAGAGAAGATAAATATTGCCAAGTTGATTTATATTTAAAACAGAGAAGGGAGAAAAAGATAGGTTTCTTGGTTCATATAGGGCAAGATGAATTTGAAGCAAGCTTTTCAGAATACGAAATGCAGCTGCCTCCAAAGGAGCTGATTATCCCCTTCTCCCCCCCCTCCATTTTGTTTTGCTTTAATAGCTTGAGTATGTAAACCAGAGATGTACAGTTGCTTAATTGGTAGAATCTTGAACATATGCATGTGTTTAGAGCAATAACTTCCCCTAGGCCTGGTGCAAAGGAACTTCTACCATGTCTGTGTGTATATGAAAGAGAGAGAGGAGAAGGAAGGGAGGGGTTGGATTAGTTTTCTTAATTGGAGATGTCAATGTGAACTCCACAATTGAACTGGAAAGGCGGATGCATGGTTTAAGAGTCTGCTGGAAACAGAAATCACCCGGGAATATGAAATGGAATGGATGGCTGCTAATAAGTCCACAAATTGCAGGCACTGAGGTGCTGAATTATCAATTAAGGTTAAGATCCCAGGTCCCTCAGTGGGGGCTGGGGAGACTGCACTCCCTTCTTCCCCCTCCACTGACTACTCATCTGCTGGCAGGGGGGAAAGACAGAGGAACAGGCCTCCTGGGCATGCTCCCAGGGCAGCATGATGATGTCACTTCCAGGAAGTGACATCATCATGCCACCTGGAGAGTGCTCCCATGCTCTCAGGCCTGCATGATGATGTCACTACCCAGAAGTGACATCATCACACCATAGGGTTACCAGGTCCAGGTTGAAAAATTCCTGGAGATTTTGGGGGTGGAGGCTGGGGAGGGTGGAGTTTGAGGAAGGGAGGGGCCTCAGTGGGGTATAATGCCATAGAGTTCACCCTTCAGAGCAGCCATTTTCTCCAGGGGAACTGGTCTCTGTTGCCTGGAGATCAGTTGTGATTCTGGGAGATCTCCAGCTACCACCTGGAGGCTGGCAACCCTATCACACCACCCCAGGAGCGCATGCATGTGAAGCGTGTGCAAAGAGCAAAATAAAAAGGGAAGTGCCAGGTCCACTCGTCCCGCTGGAAGGGTAAAGGGGCCCGGCAACCCTAATGAAGGATGTGTGGCTAAAAGAGACAAAGTTTCAAAACAATCTTTGTTAAATGTCACTGGTCTTCTCCTCTCAAATCTAGCCTGTAGCGAATTACTATATAGGGATGAGCAAACATTGCATCTCTTTTTACATTCCTTTCTCATTTTTATCAGCGGTTTCTGTTCTCCATCTTCCAGTGTGGTTTCATAGATACATTTAAACACTGTGTGTACTTTATGTGCAATTCTACATACACTGTATGTCATGTGTGTCTATGATATACGTATCGCACGTGGTGCTGCTTTATTGACCCACAAATAACTTTTAAAACTGGATCCCTTGTTCAGGGAGCGGAACAAGACACAAAGATTCATGAGTTTAGTTTGCACAAGGGAATAGCGAAACTGAAACGGCGGGCTTTGGATTAGACCAGCACGGATGAGAAATTGGACTTCTTCCAGAATAGTTAATCTCCATTTAATAAGCAAGCGATTTGCGCCACAAGCTATAGGATAGGGTTGCCAATGCTGGCAGAGGGTGGACCAGTGGTTGCATCTGGGTCTCTTTCTCTCTCTCTTTGCCCGTGGGGGCCTGAAAAAGTCCTGGAGAGAGAGAGAGAGAGAGAGAGAGAGAGAGAGAGAGAGAGAGGTGTGTGGGGGGGGGGAGTAAAGAGCACACAGTTGACCCTCTGTTGCCAGACAAGATGGGAGTAAGAGAGAGAAAGGGATTTGAACAAGCACGGTTAGCAAATGAGAATTAGTGTTTGAGTGGGATGCTAGCCCAGAAGAAACTGCATCAGAGAGCCATGGAAGCAAGTATTTCCCAACTTACTTACTTACTTACTTACTTACTTACTTACTTACTTACTTACTTACGTCATTTATAGTCCGCCTTTCTCACTGAGACTCAAGGCGGATTACACAGTATGAGATTAGTATCAGTATCAAGTGCATTTCAATACAGTATCAAGGACATTTCATAAAAAAACACCTTAGGGTAAATAGATACAAGTTTAAAAGACATAGTATTTAGCAAGAATCCAATACAGAGTAGAAAAAATACTGAAGCAGAACATAATCATTTCTAGGACTAACATTAGACAACATGGAGCACTGGTGGTATATAGGAGTACATATTTAAAGCAGCAGATAATATGTAAGGCAATATAGTGATGAAGTCTATGGTCCCTAACTCATTAGCGAAGCATCTGAGACCCCATGCCTACAATACAGCCCTCCCATTTGAGTAAAAAGCCTTTTTGAATAGTTCGGTTTTGCATCGTTTACGAAAAGCAACTTACTTTATGCCAGCTACCTTTTGAGAAATGTGATACAGCAGGGGCCCCCAACTGCTTTGAGCCTGCAGGCACCTTTGGGATTTTGAGAGGGGATCCTACGTGCCATCTCAAAATGGCTGCCCCAGGAGGCGGAACCAAATCCCAAATGGTTGCCACAGGAGGAGGCAAATGCTATGCCTCCTTTCTTTGCCAAATAATCACAGAAGGGGAATATGAATAAACAAAGAAGGGGGGGAGAAGGGGGAATAAAGAGAAGAAAAAGCTAAAGGTGAATAGAACCACACAAGTACTAAGGAACGCCTTCATGGTTACCAGTCTTCCTTGACCTCCAGTGACCACAGCTGTAGAAAACCCTTTCATTTGAATATGGGCAGCCAGCAACAAACCCTACCTTGCAATGGCCCCACCTACAATGGCAGGAAGCTCAGCAAGCATGACAGGAAGTACTGGCAAGAGCTGGGCCATTTTCACACTGCTTACCAGCCACAGAACATTGCGCCAAGCTCCCAGAACCACAGTGTGAAAACAGCCCTGATGACATCTGCAGGTGCCACGTTGGTGAACCATATTAGCTATGGAAGCGGCTCAGTAATACAGCACATCTTTTGCATGGAAAAGGTTCCAGGTTCAATCCTTTCAAGTTGGTCAGATCCTGGGGAAAGTTCACTGTCGGAGAGCATGAAGAGCTGGTAACAGCCAGAATAGACAATTGAGATCTAGGTGGGTTAGCATTTTGATTTTGCATAAGGTAGCTTTATGTGTCTTGCTCATGCTCTGTAAAAAAAACAAAAACCTGATTCCATGCCCTAGACCTTCCTTAATACATCTTGCCCATTTATACCATTTGCATTTTGAAAACACAGAAGCATATTTCTTAAAGTGATCTCTGTAAATGAAATCCTGTCCTCAAGTCATAGTTGATTTATGGTGGTCCCTGGTGGGATTTTCATGGCAAGAGACTAACAGAGGTGGTTTGCCATTGCCTGCCTCTGCAGCTCTGGTCTTTGTTGGAGGTCTCCCATCCAATTACTAGCCAAGGCCAGCCCTGCTTAGCTTCTGAGACGAGATCAGGCTCTAAGCATGCAGCCTGAGTTACAGATAGGAAAATCCATAGTCAGGAAGTTGTAAGTGGCTTAGAAGGGTGGAGAGTCGTGGAAACTGCCCTCAAGTCATAGTTGACTTGTGGCGGTCCCTGGAGGGGTTTTCATGGCTAGAGACTAACAGAGGTGGTTTGCCTGCCTCTGCAGCTCTGGTCTTCTTTGGAGGTCTCCCATCCAATTACTAACCAAGGCTGACCCTGCTTAGCTTCTGAGATCTGATGAGATCAGGCTCTCCTGGGCTTTCCAAGTCTATCTGCAATCCAAAATTCCATCCCATATGATCTGTGCTGGAATGCCAGCCTTGTATGTATGTGAATGTGAGGATCAGAGAGAGGGACTTTGCTAAGACCACCTA
Source organism: Eublepharis macularius (assembly GCF_028583425.1). NCBI lineage: Eukaryota > Metazoa > Chordata > Lepidosauria > Squamata > Eublepharidae > Eublepharis > Eublepharis macularius. Next base: position 9,473,933 of record NC_072806.1, read on the forward strand.
GCATGACTTGCCATGGCTGAAGTCAGGCTTCACCCTAGGTGCCTATGCCAGCTCTTGAAACATTTTTATATACATGCTTTGTGCCATGTTTTGGAAATGCAAGCAAAAAAATAAAGAATCTGCATATATTTTTGTACATTTAGGAAAACCCTGTAATTAATAGCACTGATGCAATAAGATCCAAAAGTTGGTTGCAGAGGACAGTTCCCCACCCCCACCCCATTGAAAAACCGAATACTTTGCTTTCAATTATTCCTGGGATCTTATGCTGGTAACTTTATCAGCCTTCTCTTGTTCAACAATGGGCTTTCTCTGACCCAGTACAAGAATGGCAGCTTTGTTACCTGACCTACTTGCTGGGCAGCCATATAGGCTAATTCTCTCTAATCCATAGCAATTAAGCCAGGAATGTTTGTCTAGCATGTGAGAAGACGGCGGGAAGGCAAAAAGAGTAAAGCGGGTGGTTTCTGGGGAAGCCAGAGTTCAGTGCGGGTTGCCTAAGGACAAGGGTGTGCAAATCCTCCCGGAGAATCTTTGATTTTTCAAAACTCTGTTATCTTCTTTTGGAAATTTCTTTCCCAAAGAGAAATGTCCTCCGCTTTCCTAATTCAGGCTAGGAGTGGCAGATTGGGAGTGGAGAGGCCTGAGTTCAAATCCCCATGTTGCCATGAAGTTCAGTGGGTGAACCACTTTTCTGTTGTGCTGAATAAAGCACTTTCAATGCATTTTAGCCACCATTTTCAAGCAGATTTTCCTGTTCAGCACAGTAAAATCCAGTCACAAAGCACATTGAAAGTAGATCAAATGTGCTTTATTCAGCATGTGTGAAAGTCTCTCTCTCTCTCTCTCTCTCTCTCTCTCTCTCTCTCTCTCTCTCTCTCTCTCTCTCTCTCTCTCTCTCTCTGCCTTACCTACCTCCCATAATTGTTCTGTGGATGAAATGGTAGGGGGGAGAATGGACAGACAGAAATGGAATAGACGGAAGCGTTTGCATTTGGGAAAACTACTGTAAACCACTCTGAACTCACAGGATGATGCTAAAGCAAATCCAGGTACAGGCTAGATTTGTAGCCCTCACAAGAATTTGTGCCGAGCACGTTCGGCTCAGCAGTGAGTTCCCAAATATTTTGAAAATTTAGCAGTTTGCGTGAGTTACGTTTTCCCGAATGTCAGCTTGAGATCTTCCAGTCTTAAGAGAAGCTACACCATATGGATGCCTGCCCTAAGCTTTCTAAATCTGTGCTCAAGATTTAAGTCCCTTGTCTTCTCCGTGGCAGGTGGGAGATGCCTTGTTTACTCTCTACCTTGTCTGCTTACCTGCTTTTCCTCTGAGCCAGAGACTGACAGTTTCAAAATCTATCTGATTGACACAGATGATATTGTACGTAAAGCTCTGAAACAGGGAGAACATCTTCTACTGTCGTTGCTGTTTAGGAAATGTTTCTGTGGAGAGAAGATCCATTCATTTGCATGCTTGGGCCCTTTCAGTCATTACAATTTGTCAAAAAATGTTTCGAGTGGAGGTCATGCTAGCTGTGATCCTTCTCTCCCCCTATGAGAAAACACTAGAAGCTGCCTTATACTGAATCAGACCATCAGTCCATCGAAGTCAGTATTGTCCAGTCAGACCGGCAACAGCTCTGCAGGGTTTCAGGCAGGGCCGGTGCCTGGGGTTCTGGCACCTGATGCCGGAGGCAGCTTCAGAGCTGTTGCTGCCCACACACTACCCGCTCAGACTGCCCCGCGCTGCCACCCCAGCACACACTCCTGGCCGAGCGCAGCAGCTGCGGGCCGGGTGCAGCAGGTGGCCGAGGTGGCGCATGTGCCTCCTGCCAGCCCTCCCGCTCAGTTGCTCTGCACGCCGCCCCAGCCACCTGCTGCGCCTGGCCCACAGCTGCTGCACCCAGCCAGGAGTGTGCTGGTGGCGGCAGCAGCACAGGGCAGTTGAGCAGGAGGGCTGGGAGGCTGCAGTAGCTGCGGGCAAGGCGTGGCAGGTGGCCAGGGTGGCACGAGGGTGGCTTCCCAGCCCTCCTGCTCAGCAGCCAGTGTTGCGTGCCCATGGAGCTCAGCAACTCCATGGTGCATGCCCCCTGTGCCCTCTCCAGCGCCTCAGCACTCAAGGCGGCTGCCGGCACCACCTCAATGGATGCGCCGGCCCTGGTTTCAGGCAGAGGTCTTTCATATCACCTACTGCCTGGTCCTTTTAACTGGAGGTGCTGTGGATTGAACCTGAGACCTTCTGCGTGCAAAGTAGTGCCTCTTCCGTAGAGTCAGCCCTTCCCAATACTCATGGCCATTTGTGTGACTGTGGCATTTGTGTGACTGTGACAATGCATGTATTTCAAAATCCATCTGATTGGCACAGATTATATTGTAGGTAAAGCTCTGAAGCACAGAGAACATCTTCTGCTTTCACTGCTGTTCGTGTGACTGTGTGTCTGTGGCAATGCATGTATCTTCCTTCTTTGGTACGGATGATCAGAAACCGAGGTTTATGTACAATACGTGTGCCAAAGCTAGAAAATACACATTGCCATATCCATACAGAATAGTAACTGTGAGTGTCTCTACACAGTGCTCAAGTGAAAGATCTTACATTTGTTCTCCCATTGTGGATACGCATGCACTGCTAGGGAGACAGAGTGCGCTTGAATATAAGACCCCACAGAAAGTAAGTCACTTGAGCGTCCCGGTGTAAGACGTCTTGTGTAGAGAGACTGTTGTTGGAAAGGATTGCAGAGAAACCATCTCTCCTTATGAGCTGCTTGAGCACTGAAATTGTAGTGACTAAAAAGGGCTCCAAAGCCCCAAATTTTGACTGCAGTCCCAAGGACCTCAGATACTGGGAAAGGTGTGATTGGGTATGGCGAATATTTTCTCCATCCGAGACCCTGGAGACTTGTTGCCAATCAGAGTTGCTAAGACGAGCAGGATGGACCTGTGGGCATGGAATTCTACGGGAACTACAACACAGCAGCAATATATCTGTGCGCAAGTCAAAGCCCGTTATCTGTTTCCTCTCACTGAATTTTTCTCATCAAATATAAATGCGTTTTCCAGTGGGGCCTTTTCCAGCGCAATGTTGGGCATTATTTGCATGTTCAATGCATAAATGATCTGTGTTGTATAAACCGTACAGCATGCATACCCAAAAATCTTTTAAACGGACAGTGAAAAGCAGAGGGCTGAAACGGCGGGTGAAACATGAAAGGAAAATGGAACGTTTGCACATCTCTGATCATGACCCACTTGGCCACCGTTCCTCGGCATGGAAAGCAACTTGGCTGCCCACGTGGTGGTTCCCAAAGTTCCGATATTGCGTGCGTGCTGTAAACCGTTGACTCTTCCTCAGGGCTTTTTTTCTGGGAAAAGAGGTGGTAGAACTCAGTGGGTTGCCAGCACAGGGGACAACTCTTGGCAGGAGGTGGTGCCCCTGGTACTACATGTGCGCGCGCGAAGTGCATGCATGAGCCCAGGGCCAATGACGTCACTTTGGGTCAGCTGGAACAAGGGGGGAGTTTTAAATTGCCCTTGGTGAAAATGGTCACGTGGCTGGTGGCCCCACCCCCTGATGTCCAGACAGAGGGGAGTTTAGATTGCCCTCCGCGCCGGAGCGGCGCGGAGGGCAATCTAAACTCCCCTCTGTCTGGACATCAGGGGGTGGGGCCACCAGCCACGTGACCATTTTCAAGAGGTTCCAGAACTCCATTCCACTGCATTCCAGCTGGAAAAAAGCCCTGCTCTTCCTGCCTTTGGGTCCGATAGCTGTGGTTTTGGTACCCTGTTCTGTTCTGCTTCTGATTCCAGTTGATAGTTAAATGCGCATATTACTTTGATCCTCTTTCTTACCGGATGACGTTAGGATGCTAATTAGGTAACCTGTCTGGCCTGGACTATATCACAAATGTGTTGGTTGTATATGCAGCGGGGTGGAGGGGAGGCAATGGAGGCAGAGACCAACAGCGTCCGCAGCCATGGTGCTCTGAGGCTAATCTCTCGAGGACTTGAGAGGTCAATGAAAGAAGTGAACTCTGTCCTATTTAATAACCATGGATGGCTAGGAAGTTTTGCTCGTTAGGACTCTAGCAAGTCAATGGAATCGGAGCAACTCCAGCTTCCTTTTCCCCCCTGTGGCTGCAGCAGCTGTTAGCTGTTTGGATGGCTTGCTCCTCAAATTAATGGAAAAGAGCGATGCTCCACATTTTCAAGGGCTGCTTTCGGAAGGGGTGAAAGGTTGGTGGAGAGAGAGAGAGACCAACGAGCTCCATCTGAAGCTGAATCCTAGCTCTCACTGGGTCGATGGAAATCCTGTATCGGGGCTATCCTGCTTCAGATGGCTCGTGTGAATGGATCCTCTTGCAAGTCCAAATTTCCATATATAAAGGAAAACTCATGTGGCAGGATTAAGGGTCCAAGGGCTTGCCTTCTCCGTGATCCTGAAATGCAGGAATGTTTGGGTACGGCGGAGCAAGCGAGCCCCAACCTCCAAATGATTGATTGATCAGGTTGATCAAGGAATGGATTTTTCTTACATTACAGAGGCCAGTATTCTGCACTTTGCACCCTGCTCTATCAAGCTAATTACAACATGTGTTATAGCTAGCTTCCTGACACTCTAATTTACAATACCTGCCTACCCTCTGCCTGGATTATAAAGACTCCTTCCTTTTCCCAATCCTTGTATCTGATGAAGGAAGTTTTGACTCTCAAAAGCTCATACCTTGGAAAACTAGTTGATCTTTAAGGTGCCATTGGACCTGAATCTTATACATTTCTGTGTAGGTCATTTGCATTTTTCCCTGCTATTCCTTCCAGGAGCTTGGGTTCCCAGGTAGGCTCCAGGCTGGGTCTGACTCTAGCTTGTTCACCCATTAGAGGAGCTCACAGAATCTTTGGGATGCTTGCATTCATAACAGCTACAGAAAGGGAGCTGGTAGGCTCCTTTCGGAGGATGTCAAGTGAGTCAAGAATAGCAACATCTTGTAATAAGCTTAGGGCCTTCCAAGCACTTCAGCTCTCCTCCAGGGAAAAGCTCAGAGAAGAATCATGTCACGTCTTAGCCTCGCCTCTCCCACCCCACTTTTCTTCCCGGCACAGTTGCCTACTGCCCTAGCTGCAGCTCCCTTTGGATGAACCAAATGTTAAGGTGTATTTCCATGGCTTTGTCACATATCTGAGTTTGTGTGTGCTTGCTGTCCTAGGCATTTAATCCCTCCCCAATGCTTGAAGCCATGTTGTTTTTGCTAGGAACGTGCTGAATACATCCAAGTTCTGATTTTAGGGGGTGAAAATCCTTTCCTCCCAACTGTGCAAATAGTCATCTTTTTAATGGCGTTGTAAGTAGTTTCCATTGCTTTGTTTATCGCATCCATTATACTGTTGCACTGTTTCGATAATTTTGCAATCCGGTTTTGTTTCATGGTTTGTATGTTTTATACTGTTTTATTGTGTGTAGTATACAGATTTCTGTGCACAACCATCTAATTTTGTGATCCCATGTTGTCGCATGGTTGATAGCATGTCTTATGTGGCTCTGTTTGCATTATTTTAGTTGTGTAATCTGCCTTGAGTCTCCATAAGAAAGGTGTAAATGAAGGAAATAAACCGTGGAGATTTGGGGGACCAAAAGAGTAAGGATGAGAAATTCAGACTCATCCTTACGTATATATTGCTTTCCTTTCATCTCAGAACTCAAGATGGTATACATATAGTGCCATCCTAAACAGCTAGGGTATCTGTCTGAAGGTATCAGAAGAAGTGAGCTGTGACTCACAAAAGCTCATACCCTACCATAAATTTTGTTAGTTTTATAGGTGCTACTGGACTCTTGCTCTTTTCTACTGCTACAGACAGACTAACACGGCTACCCATCTTGATCTATCCTAAGCAGGTCTTTAGGGTTGCACTGTCAGGATCTGTAGGAAATCTCTCATCTGTTTCTTTAGCACTGTTTGCCCCCTTCTCACACATACCCTACGGCTTCTGCTTCCCCCCACCCCCAACTTCTCAAATGAGTTATACGGTCTTCCACTTAATAAGGGGTGCTGAGTTTGTCATGATGATGTCACTGGCTCAGAACCAATAAGGTGTGGCTGCTTCACGATGTCACTGAGGGCAATTGAAAACATGAATAAGTGATGGCAACAGAAATGGATAAGCGGACACTTTTTAGAGAGTTGAAAAATTGCCCAGAGGGGAGGCATTTGGGGCATTATTGAAAAAACGTCTAATAGGAAATGATGGCAAGTACGTGTGTGTGTAACAGTAAAAGGAATGTCCTGTCATGCAGTTTGTGCTTACCCGAGCTCTCTCTGTTTATGTGTTGTATTACATAAGAGCATCTCTGACTCTTACCCAGCACTTTGTTTGACAGATTGCCCCAGGCCCCGTGAGCATCATCACTAGGGAGGGACCGACAAAACCCCCTTGAGAAAGTTTGCCTGTCTTGCAGCTCAGTTTGTATCCCTTGACGGTTCCCCAGAAGTTTGCCTGTCTTGCAGCTCGGTTTGTATCCCCTGACGGTTCCCCAGAAGTTTGCCTGTCTTGCAGCTCGGTTTGTAGCCCTTGACAGTTCCCCAGAAGCTTCACTTAAACAAGCTCATCCAAAATTTGTTCCTAAATGCCACGGGGCGAGATCGAGGAGCAATTCAAGAAGCCACTGTCTTCTACATGGAACAGTTGTGCCCTCTGAGACAGCCAGCTGATTCACGCAGAAAAAGCAATAATCAGAGCTTCTGTTTGTCTCTCTCTCACACACACACTCAGATACACACACACACAAACTCCTCTCTCTCTGTCTCTCTCTCTGTCTCTCTCTCTCTCTCTCTCTCTCTCTCTCTCTCTCAATCCTTTGACTGGATAGGGCTGGAGCTGCAGCAGCTTTGGGATTAGTGTATACATAGGATTTAGAGTTTCAAGCAAATCTGTTCCTGGGGTTGGATTGAAGGTAGCTTTTTCTTTTCCCCATCTTGCTGGAATGAAAGGTGTTCTCCTTCTCAAGATGCTGATTCGGCAGTTGAAAAAGTCCTTTTGAGCCTGCAGAAAAAGGCAAGAAGAAGGCGTTGTTGTTGTTTTTTAAAAATCAGGCACGTGTGAATTTGCTCTTTGTAAAAAAAAAGAAAACAAAATCATGACTAGACAGAGAACAAAACTTTCAGGTGCCTAGATGGAGAATTGGCATCTAGACTCTGTGGGCATTTGCACAGAAGAAGAAATTCCTTTTTGTGTTTGTCTAGGGAAAAGTTTATAAACAAGCTTAGAGAATTCATCTGGATTTCAAGTGATTCCCCAGTCCAGTATGTGCAGGAAGATAAATTCTCAGTGGTCAAAAGGGAAAGCCAAATGCAGAAGAAATGGCTGGGCCTTGGAATAATGGCACCTTGGACTCTCCAGCGTCGACAACGAAGGAAATGTAGCAGCACAAATTAGGGGCCTACCTCGCCATCTCTCACAATGCCAATTTGCCTCCAGGGGAACAAATGATGCCCCATTTTTAAAGCACCGTCTTAAGCAGGAACTTTTTATTTTTGAAAAGCGCCTCAATCCAAGTGCTAACGACGTACGCTAATAAGAAAACCGTCTCAGAATTTGTCTTCTGGCCTTGCGGAAGGGGGAGAGGTGGGCATGCGTACTGAACTCGAGAAGTTGGCTGTGAATTAAAATAGCCTGGAATGATGTATGACTTTTAATTCAAGAACAATAGCTTTAGGATCTTTTTGGTGTATTTTTTTTTAACAATTTTTTTGTATGTGTCCATCTCCTGGGACCTTGTAACCGCCTGACCTCAGCCTCTTGGAGGAGAGGTGGAAATCTTGAATCCAAAACACAGAAGTGGCCTTTTGCCTCTGACATGAATCTCTGCAGATCTCCTTTGCTCCAGAATAAGTTTTCGGTTGCCTGTCTAGCGGAGGAGTTTTTCTGGATTGGTGGAATCATGGTGACTACTTCCAAATGGAGAATGGGCCAGATAGGTAAGAGAGGAAAGGCGACCCAATTTGAGACAAGACAACATTAAAAGCTTTGAGACTGATTTATTCATTGGCAGCTGTGTCTAGTCCTAGTTGGGGAGGGATTGTGCAAAAGGGCACTGTAATGACTAGATAATCCTCTGTAGTTGTCATCTCTTCTGTCGATATATCTGTTATCGGTAAGGTTGCCAACTCTAGGTAGGGAAATTCCTAGAGGCTTGGGGGTGGAGCTGGAGAGAGTAAGGTTTGGGGAGGGATCTCAGTGGAGTATAATGCTATAGAGTCCACCCTCCAAAGCTGCCGTTTTCTCTCAGGAAAGGGATCTTTGTAATTCTGGAAGGTCTCCAGGCCATACATGGAGGTTGGCAACCCTAGTTGTCAGCAAGGATATTTCAATGACTTTGTGGCTGATCATATTTTACTATTATTTTCTAACGTGCTTGGTGTTGTTCACTGAATCAGATTTTGTAACAATTTGTCCAGGTCAGCTGGGGAAAGTGTGGGATGCGAGTGTTCTCCCTCCGGAAGGTGAATAAATGATCCTGAATTCCTTGGAGGCAGGGAAGGATAAAAATGCAAAGATCCACCAACTTTTTACAAAGGAAAATGGAGGTGCACTTGTAGCACCCCTGTTTTTACACCTACCATTCGTCCATCGCCCATTGCTGAAGGCTGCCCTCAGTATCCTGTATGCTGTATTCATTTCAGCTGCAATCGTTGATGTGAAAAAGCCAAGAAGGTGTTTGTCCTTTAGGTTAAAGACGCACAAAACAAAGCAGAATTGCTTACGCTACAACTCTCCATATTTACCAGGGTCAGCCCCTATTTTATTATATCTGTATGTAGTAAAACACGGGGGGAGATTTTGTGTGTGTGTGAACTTCTGTCAAATTGCACCCCCTGCTGGGGTTTCCAAGGCAAGGGACGAACAGAGGTAGTTTGCCGCTGCCTGCCAGTGCATAACAAGCCTGGTCTTCCTTGGAAGTCTCCCACCCAGGTACTAACCAGCGCTGACCCCGCTTAGCTTCCAAGATCTGATGAGATTGAGCTAGCCTGGGCCATCCAAATCAGGGAGATTTTGGGCGTCTCTTACTGGTGAATTCTCTTCATTCATGTCATTCTTCATAATTCAGCCCCTTCCTGTTTTTTTCTCAAGAAGTTAACTAACCAGATGGGCCTAACACACATGAGTGTGAATGCACAAACACTAAGTACTACGTATAGCGTCCACTGCTGTTTTCCACACTGTGGCTGGTGTGAAAAGTTTTGAACTGTTCAATATGGTGAGAATTTGCAAGACTGCAGAGCAGACTGTTCCAGGATAGTGGAGGGTGATGATGAGAGCCTGCAATATGTAAGAGTTCGCGGTGTAATTCTTGGGGTGTAAAGAAGGTCAGTTCAAGGCCAGAAGACCCTGGTCCCTGTCGTGATGAGTGAAAGACTGGCAAGCCTGCCATTGTCTTACGGTCGGTGGGCCACAGTTCAAAATAAGCCTTACCATTATGGGAAATGGCAAGCTGTGCCGCAATTAACGCACGGGCACATTGGGGGCAAGATGTACCCGCCCCTCAGAGATATGCCCCTGAGAGACCCTGGTGAGGGAGTTGAACTTTGAACTTCATACTAGCAAAATATTAACAAGACATCTCTAATGAGAGACTGTGATTCACTCCGGGAAAATGGTCCTTTGTAAACAGTGTATGGAATGTGCATTTTAAAGCAGCCCTTTGTAGCCCCGGAGGAGAGAGAAGGGCTGTGAGACTTCTGTGTCTTCCCAGCTGTTGAAGCAAAGCATGTGCTACGCATAAACAGAGCCTCGTGTGGCTCTGACACAGTGACTTTGTGCCCCTTCTTGGCAAAGGGAGGTTCTCCTGCTTCGGTGGCAGCTGGTGCCTGGTGCCACGAGGCAATCCTTTCTGTCCCTCTTGCGCTGTTCCTCCAGAGAAAGAGAATCCACCATTGCTGAAGCAGTCTTTACCAGTAAAGAAAGCCGAATGTGCTGGGGTCCATCAACGCATGGAGGGGGCCTGTGGATGAGCAATTGCATGCTACCTATTTTAAAATGAATGATTTCTCCATTAGCCAGAAACTTAGCAACGTATTAAGAAGCCTGGCTGTTCTTATGCAACACACCGTTAATTTATGTAATCTACTGCCACGAGATGTATCAAGGGCTGCTAATTTCATGGTTTTAATACAGGAATGAACACGTTCTGAATGAAAAGTCTACTGATGGGTAAGCCTGTAAAAGCTAAATAGAGCCTCCAGGTTCAGAGGCAGTGTACCTGAAAGTGCCAGCTGTTGGTGGGCAACATCAGGAAAGGGCCATTGCCTTTACATTCAGGTTCTGGCTACCTGTGGGCAACTTCTTGACTACTGAGTGGAAACAATGCAGGACTCAATGAACGTTGCTCTGATCCAGCGGTCTCCTTGTGCTTATCTGATGCAGATTTTCTTGGAAGCAAGCCCTACTTCCGTGGAATTTAACAATACAATTATAAACCTTTGGTTTATAAACCTTTTGATTTATAACCATACAAATATAAACCTTTGGTTTATAATTACAACCCTGGGTTAGGTGAAAGAAACAGTGGTTCTGGCCCATGGTCACCCAGAAAGTTTCGTGGCAGACTAGGGGTCTGAACCTGGGTCTCTGTGATGCTAGTCTGGCATGCTAACCACTACACAACTCTGCCTCTCTCTCAATACCAGGTAGCAAGCCTGGGAAAGAACTGAGAGCCAGTTGGAGTAGACAGCATTGGATTACATGGTCTGACTTGGGGTGGAAATGCACATTACTAAATATCTAGGGACGCTCAAGTTAACCTCATTTTGTGTGTCTCCCCTCCAACTTTCCATGCACTTGCTTGCACAGTCACACTTCAATTTGCTCCACGTGAGTACATGCACACGTTCGATATCAGTTCCCCCTCAGCTCCTGAAATTATCCCAGTTTCCCCCAGCTCCACATCCATTCATTGAAATGCAGATCTTCACACTTTCTCACACCTTAAAGAAATGCAAATTGGCAAGTCAAAGGAGCTTACAGGACTTGTTCTCACCCTGAACACAGAGCTGAATTGGTGCTCTGCCCTCCGGAATCACTTGCAGATGCAATCACACAAAGGGAGTTCCTGTGAAAGTGGCATTCACATGCGCCGAGCGAGAACAGCCTGCACGTGAATTGAGGACCATATATAAAATCCTGGACTTGAGCATGCCCAAGTAATTGACAATGTGTATTTCCACTTTTGGTCTAATTGTTAGCTTCTTGGGTTCTGTTTGGGAAGGATCTTTGAGTCAGTGATAGGCAGAATGCATTACAAAGTCTTACTTTTGTTTCAGAGCAGGAGGCATGAGTGAGCTGATGTAAACTGTTTTCACACATGTGCCACTCAGGCGCACAAAGGGCAGATGAGTTGTTGATCTCCCGGGTCTCACTGAACTTCTGTCGCAATGCGAACTCCTGTCACATGTGCAGGAAGAAATGACTTGTGTGGAAGAGAACTGCTGTGCAGAATCTCCAAGGGCATTTCTGCTCGCTTTCCCTTCCAACAAATGCGCCCTGCCGTTGCTCACTTGTGGCAGTCTGAATGACAGCTCTGTTGCGAGGACATCTCCTTTCCCCATCGCTCAAATCACTCTGGGGAACTGCAGATCCTTCTCTGGCTACTGCTAGCTCTTCTGTGGCTATTGCCGAGTCAGCAGAGAATGCCATTGCTCAAAAAGTTTGGGAGATCCCTGTTAAATAGTCCCTCCTGGCAAAGAATGAAACTCCTCTACAAATTCAGTAAATGTCCACAATTTTCCTTCTTGGAAGCAAAAGAAATTTTAAAAATCACATTCATAATTGCAGGTAGGTGTCATAATAGGTATCTGAGTGGTTATCGTGCATCCAAGGGTGATTTGTGCAACCAAGTCAGTTGCACAGAAGTGCAAAAGAGATACATTAGAACGGCATCGTGTGAAACAGCAAGCCAGTCAGCTATTTGAACAAGGATGAGTGGTGGTGAGCAATAACCTGTTGAGACACTTATCCAACCCTGATTTTCACTTCAGGTGCTAACAAAGATCTCAGATATTCACTATGCCCCTGCCTGGCTCTCTGGAATCAGTTGCTATGAACAGAAAGAGCGTAGAGAGGGGGAAAGGTGCAGAAATGGAACACATGACGTTGCTTTATATTGAGTCAGACCGTTGGTCCATCAAGGTCAATGTTGTCTGCTCTGACTGGCAGCAGCTCTCCAGGGTCTCAGGAGGAGCTCTTTCACATCCCTTCCTACCAGATCCTTTTAAACCAGAGGTTCCAGGGACTGAGGTTCCAGGGACCGTTGGTCCATCAAGGTCAATGTTGTCTGCTCTGACTGGCAGCAGCTCTCCAGGGTCTCAGGAGGAGCTCTTTCACATCCCTTCCTACCAGATCCTTTTAAACCAGAGGTTCCAGGGACTGAATCTGGGATCTACTGCAGGAGATACAAATGCTCAGCCAGAGATCCAACACCCAAAAGATTCCTTACAAAAGGAGGCGATTGACACTTTTTAGTTTATAAAAAAGCTAAGGGGGGCAGTTATGATAGAAGTTTTAAAATTATTTATGGTTTCCTACAGAGAGAAGTTTTTCTTTCTCTCCCAGTACATTAGAGATCTAAAAGGGGATTGGACAAGTTTGAGGAAGTCTGTCGACACTATTAACCATGGTGGCTAAAAGGAATCTTCGTGTTCCAAGGAGAGCCAGTTTGGTGTAGCGGTTAAGCGTGGCAGGGCTCAAATCTGGAGAGCCGGGTTTGATTTCCCACTCCTCCGCTTGAAGCCAGCTGGGTGACCTTGGGTCAGTCACACACAGCTCTCTCAGAGCTCTCAGCTCCACCCACTTCACAGGGTGGTTGTTGTGGGGATAATAATAACATACTTTGTAAACCACTCTGAGTCGACATTAATTTGTCCCGAAGCGTGATATATAAATTGAATGTTGTTGTTGCCGCCTATGGGTGAAGGCCGTAGGGAGAGTGCGCGGCGCGGGACAAAGCAGACATACACAGAACTGGAGCAAACAAGGCCACAACTTTATTAAAACAGCAAGTAAGGAGTATTGCCGTAGCATCTGGATCAGATCCCAGCATCGGGTGACCCGCCTGTCAGCCGATGAATAGCATTTGCTGGAGGACGACCAGGGCAGAAGCCTGTGGCCTTCATACTTTCCTGACGGATTTTCCAGGAGGATGCTGGCATAGTTGGACCTTTGGGTCTGATCTTGTAGGGTAACTGGCATACGATGGCTCTGAAGGCCACTTATGAAAGAGCTCTCTCTGTGCTGGGCAACCATTAATGAAACAGTATTTTTTAAATGTACATGTGAATATTGTTCAGTCTTGGACGGATGCTGCTGTAAACTGCTTTCCTGAAGCCACTGGTGCCTTTGCTTTGCTTTCCTTCAGGTCTTTTGGCTTTCATCTGCATCGTTTTTGTGCTGCCAGGCAGATGGCGGTGCAGGCTGGCCCCGCTAATGATCACGTGCTGAGCAGTTCAGTAGCAGAAGGGAATTTTTTAAAAAATTGTCTGCTGGAGTTCAGAGCTGCAACCAGAACCTCAAAGGAAGGCGGTGGCAGCTTTATCTGTTCAAAGGCCTGGCCAGAACGTTGGCGCTTTGGAAATCGCATTTAGTCATTAGCAAAAGAATCACCGTTTCTAATGTCTTTTTAATGGACAAATCTGTCTTAATTTTAAAATGGGATGGTGATCCTCAGCTTCACGGCGGCCAGAGTTCACTGAGGCTTGGTCTGGGATCCTGTTTTCAGTGCCAGGACGAGTTGAACCGGCTTGGATCTCTGTTTGCCTGTAACACAAAACAGATGCAGGTTGAATTCCTAAAAAGTTGAATGCCTCCCAGCTGGGGACTGGTGATTTCATCTGTGTACATATTGCCTTTTCATCTACCCTTCTTTTCAGGAGCTCAAGGCAGCATACGAGTTTCTTCCCTCCTCCAATTGGCTGTCACTACAGTAGACCATTGCCATTTGTGGATTCATGACTTTCAATTTCGCTTATTCACCTGTAGGGCTACGGTGGCTAGTGGTGGCAGGAAAAAATATTTCTGTTGTCTGTGCTGCAACTTCACTTCCAGGGGAAACCGGAAGTGACGTCATGTAGCTCTAGGAATTAATGGAAACTCTATGATTTGAACTGCAGCACCTCTCAGTTTAGAAGTGAAATCTGGTGCTGTTTAAATCCAATTGGGACATGAGAGCAGTGCGTGCTGAGTGTGGGTCTGGCTTAATGCATAGTCAGAAGCAGAGGAATTTGTTATGTGTTAAAAGATTTTAAAAGTGGCCATTTATTTATCATATGTCTAGGGATGAGCGAATCTTCTCCATTTTATTTCTGTCTGAATTCTTCAGCACCTTCAGATCTCTGCTTTTGCTGTTGCTTTTGTTGATTTCATTGTCCTGTGTATACACATTGCGTAGTTTTTATATGTAATTTGTATGTATAGTGCACACTGTTTGTACATATAATACTGCATCTTGGCATGCAAACAGTATTTAAAAATGCATGCAGTTCACAAGAAATAATAATAATAACTGTGCTTATATACTGCTCTTCTAGACAGATTACTGCCCCACCCAGACCGGTGAACAAGTTAATATTATTAATATCCCCACAATACAGCTGGGAAGCTGGGGCTGAGAGGAGTGGCTTCCCCAAGGCTACCTGCTGAGCTCATGGCAGTAGTGGGATTTGAACCAGTAGAGTGCTGATTCACAGCCGAACCACTTAACCACTGTGCTACCGGGAATGGCTAGAAAATAAAAAATGTATAAAAAGAAATCATTTGCAAGGAACCTTTTATTTTTATTTATTTACATGATTTATAGTCCACCTTTATCACTGAGAGTCAAGTTTGATTACACAGTGTTTATCAATACAATTAATCATTGGGAGATTCAATAAATACAGAGAATCAGGTTATAGTTAATGTCTATGAAATTATAAGTAGTTTCCATTGCTTTGTTTATTGCATCCATTATACTGTTGCACTGTTTTGATAATTTTGCAATCCAGTTTTGTTTCATGGTTCGTATGTTTTATACTGTTTTATTGTGTGTAGTATACAGTTCTTACTGCACTACCTTCTAATTTTGTGATCTGGTGTTATTGCATGGTTGAAGCCTGTCTTATGCGGCTCTGTTTGCATTATTTTAGTTGCGTAATCTGCCTTGAGTCTCCATGAGAAAGGTGTAAATGAAGGAAATAAATCGTGGGTTTGACTCCGGTTTGAAATCAAGAATGGGGATTTGGGGTGTCGAAAGAGTACGAATGAGAAATTCAGACTCATCCTTACGTATATATTGCTTTCCTTTCATCTCAGATGGTATACATATAGTGCCATCCTAAGCAGGTGTTTAGGGTGGCACTGTGAGGGTCTGTAGGAAATCTCCCATCCAGGCATTGACCAGGCAGCGACCATTCTTAGCTTCAACCAGGGGTCATTTCATAGAAAAAGAGCTAGAAGAACTCATTAGCATAACTCATTAGCATAACGCATTAGCATGTGCCACGCCTCTTGCCATCACTGGAAGCGTATCATTAGTATGACTGATTTGCATATGCCACACCCCCTGACATCACCTATTCTGGCTGTTTTGGACCCAATGCTGGCCATTCAGGGCTGAAACTGGGCCCAAAATGGCAAAAAAGGGCTGAAAATGGCCGAAAAGGGGCCCAAAATGGTCAGGATCGGGCCACTGATGAGTGGGAGAGTGATCCACCACCCGTCAGAGGCCTGATCCAGGCCGTTTCGGCCCCAATCCAGGCCAAAACGGGCCCAAAATGGCCAAGAGTCAGCTGAGTGGGGCCACCTGACATGTGACCTCTTTGGGGAACTGCTGGAACTGCATTCCTGTGCGTTCCACCTTGAAATGAGCCCTGGCTTCAACCAAGCTAAGTCTGGGTAACAGCCACCTGGAAAAGGGAGGCAGTCACTGCATAGCTTATGCTCAGCAAAGGAATTTGGAAAATGTTGTGTGTGAAGGCATGGTTGGCCTGTGGAGTCTCTAGTCCCCGTCATCCCTCAAGCCATAAAGGGAGTGAGTTTTGCAAAGTTCTTGAGCTGGCACGTCCTCCTAGCCCGCCTCGATTGCAATCTGTATAAATTTCCACCTTCCTCAACCTGAATTTTCTTCAACAGCGGGCCATCTCTCTGTGTGCTGCAATCAGAATCCTGCACACAATTCTAATAATCTTGTTGCTGTTAATTTTTAATGCTCTCTATCCTGAAAACAACTTGATTCTAACGCAATTTGTCCCTCTGAGCCTTTGTGAATTTTTTATAGGGTTTCCGGAATATTGACAATAATCCACACGGCCAAGTTGGGTAATTATCATCTCCCCCTTCTCTCTCTTTGCTCTCTATCTGAGGCAAGTGGAATGCAAACGAAGCCCAGAGTTTACATCTCAGATGGGAGGACGAGTGGAACACGGCAGCCCAAATTGTTTGTATTTTGGAAGACAAATTGAGATGATAATGCTATGAAACTTTGCCTGGGAGGCCCTAGAAATTCAAGAGCCAGATGGTTAAGTGAACTGAAATGGAGGGTATAGAGCTGCATTGTCTGAGTCTTAAAAGTATGGTTGAATGAATGTCGCTCATTCCGTTCTGTATCTGTTTCATAGACTTGCCGTACATCCTTCTAATGATTTGCTGCAAATTTCTGTGAATTTCACTTTTACAGACACATACAAATCTGCAATATATACTTATAGTTCTTTTATAATGGCAGACAGTAAATGTGTATCCATTGTGTACCCCTCTTATTCAAGGATTCACCAACGGAAAACTGGTAAAAAGGTCACATGCAGCTCCATTTCACAACATGGGCAACTTACCGGATTGGGATGGTGTGTTCCAGGGAGAATTCACAGAGTTGGTAGGGGCCATACAGACCTTCTAGTCCAACCCCCTGCCCAATGCAAGATGAGCCTAAAGCATCTCTGACAAATATTCATCCAGCCTCTTCTTGAAAACTGTCATTGAAGGGGAGCTCACCCACCTCCCTAGGCAGCTGATTCCACCTTGGAACTACTCTGACCGTGAAAAAGTTTTTCCTAATATCCAGCCGGTACCTTTCTGCATGTAATGTAAGCCCATTGCTCCAAGTCCTACCCTCTGCTGCCAACTGGAACAGCTCCTTGTCCTCCTCCAAATGACAGCCTTTCAAATGTTTAAAGGGAGAAATCATGTTCCCCCTCAACCACCTCTTCTCCAAACTAAACATTCCCAAGGCCCTCAGCGTTTCCTCCTAGGGCTCAGTCTCCAGTCTTGTGGCACCCCAAAGACTCACAAGTACAAACTCTCTTTCAGAAAAAATAATAATAATCCAGCCTCTAATGTAGTGTCTGCCTCTATGCAGACAGACATCAATTTTAATTTTACTTCATTTGTACTCTGCCTTTCTTCCCAAGGGGGACCCAAAATAGGGTTGCCAGCTCCAAGTTGGGAAATTCCTGGAGATCTGGGGGGTGAAACCTGGAGAAACCTGAAGAAAGTGGGGTTTGGGGAGGGAAAGGACCTTGGCATGGCATAATTCCATAGAGTCCACCCCCCAAAGTAGCCATTTTCTCCAGATGAACTGATCTGTGTGGCCTGGAGACCAGTTGTAATTCTGGGAGATCTCCAGCCACTACCTGGAGGCTGGCAACCCTAACCCAAAATGTTCTCCTCTCCTCTAGTCTATCCTCGCAACAACAGTCCTGTGAGGTAGGTGAGGCTGAGAATGAATTGAGCCAAAATCACACTGTGAGCTTCCATGACATAGTGGAAATTTGAGCCTGAAACTTGATGTGACCTGATGGTATGCAAGATACTGAATTTAGTGTATCATGAAGGTTGCACCTGTGAGGCCTTGAAACTTCTGCAATACCTAAGAATACATGATAGATAAAGTTAAAGTGGTGTCCGGATCGCCAAAAGGACTAGGCCGCTACGAAGGCTGTGTTCATGGAATACAGATAGAACTGAGCCACATCTTTGTGAGTCACAATATTCATGGTCGAATTTGCATTTCAGCACTTGGTAAACAGCTAAGTGAGTCACTTAAAAAATGGAAAGTGTGCCTGTACTATTTGTTCAAGTCCAGGTCAGAGACAGTTCGAAGAGGGCTCTGGGGAAAGTTGTTGGCCAACAAGGCACAGAAAAGGGAACTTCTCAAGCCCTGGAAGCAAAAGAGCTCTCCAGTCCCTAGGTTGGTTTGAAGGAGCCACAGATTCCTCCTTGATTTTCTGCACTACTGAAGTCGCTTCTCTGTAGAACGGCTTAATTTGGGTGATTGTATGCTTTGATTCATGCTTTGACTATGCCTGGTGGATGTACGTTTTGATTTATGCTTTGATTATGCTTGTTTGATTTCCACTTTTCATGGTGTTTAAAACATTATAGTTTAGTGATTTAATACATCTGGCAACTTTATTATTTGTTTCTCCCTACATACAGTTTGTTCTGTTCTTTGTTTCTTGTTAGGTAGAGGAGCCTCTATATATCTTGCTCTCTTGTATTTTGGATACGTGCCTTTCTTGCAGCCGAAGTATAAACACGAATTGAGAGTCATATATTTCTGGTTTTCTTCTTCTTTTTCGTAGTGGAAAGATGTATGAGCTCCATGCAAGCGGGTACTCAGATGATCAAACTCCGGGGCAGCTCCAAAGGCCTTGTTCGCTTCTACTATCTGGACGAGCACAAGTCTTGTATTCGCTGGAGACCTTCCCGAAAAAACGAGAAAGCCAAAAGTAAGGGTCTGCAACAGACCGTTCCCGTTATTGCTTTGAAGATGCAAATTTGAGAATGTCCCCCATTTTTATTCTTCCTTTTAACGTTCCTTTTATATTTTTGTCAATAATTTTTTCTCTCCACTTTTTGCTGACTTTATTGCAGTTTCCCTTGTATTGCATGGCAGAAAGCAATGAAAAATTTGTTAGCAGCTTGACTTTACCCATTCCACAGCAACAAATACAATCTGTGCTTATAACTTAGGTGCAGTTATCATTTTGCCTGCCTTTCTTGCCCTCTTCTTAAGACTTTTCAAGTGTAGAAAGGAATAACATCTGTTTGGAGTACTTTGATAATCCACGGTCTCCCTCTTGAATGTTTCAGCCTGCACAGCTGAGAACAGCAGAACGGCCACCCTTTAGAATGGACCAATTTCTCCCTTTGAGATTGGTTTGGCGTGCAGAAATGAATCACCATATACTGAGTTTAGGGAACTAATTTTTGAAGATACATTTTCAGGAATGCCGTAGCATGGGTTTCTACGTCTGTAATGTCACCGTTATTATTTTGAGAAGTTCAGATTGCTCAAGGGTGAGTGAACATGTGAGATTTAAATTGCAAACAGACTAATCGAAAAACTGCTCAGTTTTGCCATACACAGTTTTGGTAGGAGTGCAGTTGACAAATTCAGGCCCATGTGATGCACATTTAACTTTCCTGTTTTTAGATGGCCACTTAAACAGCTTTGGGTCAACTAGATAGGATCCTGGAGATTCACAAGTGGATCTCCAGGCATTATTTATTTGTATTTATTTATTTGTTTGACTTATAGTCCACTCTCCCTGCATGCAGGCTCAGAGCAGATTACAACCAAATTTAAGATACAATACAGCGTGCAATAAATAAGCAGTGCAAAACTAAAACAATTAAAACTGGTAGCAAAAGTTCAAAAACAGGCAGCACATTGCACAGTCCTGCATAATCATTGGGTCCACAGTGGCTGGTGACAACAACTGATAAACCAGAGACCAGGAGGGGACTCCCCCTCTCCCCAGTAGGAGGCCGAAAGGAGACCCACCTGCCTCAACCACCAACATCACCATCTTACAGGCCCAGCGTAAATCCCACTGGGCCCGAGTTATCTCAGACAGAGAGTTCCACCTAGTTGGGGCCAGGGCCAAGAAGGCCCAGCTGAGAGAACTCCGAGAAGCTGTGACTAACCCAAGGTGACCCAGCTGGCTTCAAGCAGAGGAGTGAGGAATCAAACCCAGTTCTCCAGATTAGAGTCCTGCTACTCTTAACCACTACACCAAACTGGTTCTCCTCTCTTTGTTTGCTCCCAGAAACTCTTATTGAGAGGTAGACTGCCTCTGGAAATGGGGGTACCATTTCAGTCTGAGGCTTCCTGATCAATTTTTATCCAATGTTTAATGAAAGCGGCTCATGTGATTTTTGTAAGCAACAGAGAGAGAGAGAGAGAGAGAGAGAGAGAGAGAGAGAGAGAGAGAGAGAGAGAGAGAGAGAATAAAATTCAGACACCAAAAAAGCAACCAATCTCTGCTCCCTTTTGTCTGATTCAGGGCCTTTGCACCAAATTCATTTTTCATTTTTACACAAGACCATGTAGTGAGCACAACAGAACTTCAGCCAGGGCTTTGTACCCTCTGGAGTGTCATATGACTAAAGATGTTCCCTTCACAAACGCGTGTGTTGTTTCGCTGACAGATGGCAAGCTTCTTGATTCCATCCTTGGAAGAATATTTATGTGAGTGTTGTCTTTTTCTTTTTTTTTTTAACACCACCAGCCGTCAGATTGGGACTTCCATAATCTGTTGGCTTCTCCGTCTCATCTGTTCTGCTCAACGCCCACGATCTTTCCAAGGGAGGGGATGCTTTCCAGGCATGTGTGAAATGTGCACTGGCGAGGAAACAGTGCCCCACCAAGTGGTTGCCAAACAGGACACAAGCCACATGTGGACAACTCATACCCAGCCAAACACAGCCCGGCAGCCCTGTGTGATAGCTTGCCAGGGGGCTCGTTGGGTTTTGCCAGGTCACATGGCTGGTGGCCCCGCCTCCTGATCTCCAGACAGGGGAGTTTAGATTGCCCTCTGCGCCGCTCAGACAGATGCTCTGTCTGGAGATCAAGGGGTGGGGCCACCAGCCATGCGACCATTTTCTCCAAGGACAACCCACTGAGTTCCACCACCTCTTTTCCCAGAAAAGAAGCCCTAGGTTTTGCTCATTGGGACTATAGCATAGGAAGATGCTAGCACTGTGGTCCCAATCCAATGTAACCTCAACACCCCCCCCAACAGTACTTTTAAGAAGCAAAAAGAATTAGGGGGGGGGTTCTAATCTCCAACAACATCTTTCTTGTTTGATCTTTTTAAAAATTCAACTATTTTGTTGCATTTCATTTTGGGTTTGGAGAAATAAGCACTGACCGAATGGTAGACCGTAGGGATCAGCCATCGCTTTCACATTTTGTGTGCGAGCTTCCCAGAGGCGCCTTGGTGGACGCTGTCAGAGAGAGGATGCTGGACTAAACGGCTCTTGGGTCTGGTCCAGCGAGACAGCTCTTATGTTCTTAGAAATGTCCTTACATTAGGCTTCTGATCTGTGCTGCCGCGAACAAGTGCATTATCTGTCTCATCCTTCTTGGCAGTATGCAGATCCTAGAGAACAGATATCTGGTTTTAAAGTGAGATGTATTTTGTAATCTCAAGAGGGTACCATAATCTCCAAAAATTGTTTCCCACTATGCACTCTTTTTTTAAAAAAAATGTTATTTCCCATCTATTCCACTCAATAGCCAATATCTTTCAGGAGAAGATAAACTGCCACAGTTCCACAATGGGTCCAGATGTTGGATATGATTCAGCACAATTTTCTAATGTAATTTGAGACGGGAACGGAAAGACACTTTTCTCAGAACTTCTTATTAGAAGGAAACACAATCAGATTCATATGGGGTGCTGCCTTACACTGAGCATTGCTCCATTTAGCTCACGATTCTCTCCTTTGACAAGCAATGTCTGACTGGGAGTCTGGTTTTCCGGGAGAGAGACACATGAGAAGTATCCAACTCCATGTGATGCCTCGGACATGCAAGAGTTCTGACTTTCATGTTGGTCAGACCTTATATGGAGGTCTGCGTTTGGTTCCTGGTGCTGACTCTGAACTTTAAGAAAGATGTAGACAAATTGGACAGGGCACAGAGAAGGGCGGAAGGGAAGGCAGCAGGTACAGCCCAATCTCATCAGATCTCAGAAGCTAAGCAGGGTCGGTACATTGATGGGCGACCACCAAGGAAGACCCTGCAGAGGAAGGCAATGGCAAACCACCTCTGCTTTTCGCTTAACTTCATAGTCCCCTGCTGGGATTGCCATAAGTCGATTTTTGCGACTTGATGGCACATTTACACACACACACAGAAGAGCAAAGAAAAATCAGGTTCAAGGTTTTGGTTTTAACCTTTAAAGCCCTTAGCAGACTGGGACCGGCATGCCTGCAGGACTGCCTCTTGCCATGTGTTCCAAGGAGACTGCTCCGCTTGGCAGATAAACACCTACTGGTGGTCCCTGGCCCTAGAGAGGTTCGCTTTGCCTCAACCAGGGCCAGGGCTTTCTCGGTCCTGGCCCCAACCTGGTGGAACTCTCTGCCTGTGGAAACTCGGACCCAGCCGGATTTACTATCTTTCCTCCAGGCCTGCAGGACAGAGATATTCTGCCAGGCATATGGGGGTTGTGGTGGGTGGGCCACCTAAAGTATTGTATTGTCCTCCTGCCATGGGGGGAGTATATGCCCCCCTGGGGTTCTGTAACCATCTGTAACTAGCCATTCTGCCCCCGAGTGATTAGGCTGAGGTGCTGGGGCAAAATGTGCGTTTTATGTGTTATTGATTTTTATATTGTTACATATTTTTATTATATTTATTGTACATTTCAAAATGTTGTGATCCACTCTGAGCTTGCTTGCAGGGAGAGCGGAAGAGAAATAAAATAAAATAAAAAATAATGAGGGTGGGGGTTACATGACCACATTCTTCACATGCCTGAAGGGTCTGTTGAGAAGGGCCAAAGGTTGTTCTCTGTTGCTCCACCTAAAAATAGGATTACGTTTCAGGCTGGTTCATTTCAGTTGAATTCTATGAGGAACTTCCTAATGAAAATAGTTGGACACTGGAACTGCTTACCTGCAGCTGGGGAAGGCTCGTCTTCAAGCAGAGGTGGGGCAGTCATCTGTTGGGGTCGTTCTAGCTTTGGATTTTCTGCACTGAGCAGGAGGCTGGACTAGATGGCCTCTGAGCCCCCTTCCAGCTCTGTGATTCTGTGTTGTTAGTAAAGTGTGAAAATAGGACATGTGGGTCATTTGTGTTGTTTTGGGATAAATGATGGCACAAAGGAGGCTTCAAGATGGAATCTCACTGAAGTATTTTCTTCCTTTGCCTCTGATCACAATGTTACCGTGAAGAAAGGTAAAAAAGAAAAGATGATATCCTTATCCCAGGGGTTATCAGAACAGGAGACATTGCAGATACGACTCGTTTTGTTCCAGGTTCTGCAGTAGACAGACAATGTCTTATAAAAGCTGACACTTGGCATTATTTCTCTGGGAAGCATTTCAAACGGAGGTTCTTTAAGGATATCATTTTATAGAATAAGGCTTGTGAAGTATAACCTTATCTCTAAAAAGCGTTTAGCTTTTAGGGGGGCGTGGCGTCGCAGCGGAGAGGAATGGACGCATGTTAAGAGCGCTCCGACCCTCCTGATCCCAAACCCTGCCAATAAACACCACAAGAAGGAAAAAGTAAAAGAAAATAATGCTTACAAACCCCATCAAGAAAAAGAAAAACAACACGAAAGCGGTGAAAAACTTACAAACATTCTTCGCGACCCCGGGAGAGCCGAAGGGGAAGGAACGCGGCAAGACGGAGGAAACTAAAATGGCGGACCTCATTGTAAAAAACGGCGCGACTGAGGTAAATCAACCAGAAAAATATTTGGACCCCCAGCTAGCACAATTAAAGCAAGACATTATAGATCAAATGGCCAAACTCATTAATCCGATCACAACACAACTCACGGACATAAAACACGATTTACAAACAGTTAACCATAAAGCTGATAAAGCTATGGAAGTGAGTGTGAAAGCTCTACAGGACGTCACAGACATGCAAAAACTAATTACAGAACAACAAGACAGACTAATGAAACTCGAACTAAATGCCAGGCAAAATCAGGTTAAGATAAGGGGGATAGATGAACAGCATACGTATAACACAGATCTCACAAACTTTATTGCCAACTGGCTTGCTAAGCAATTAAAGCTAGAGGAAGGAGTCTATCCCTATATCACAAAAGCCTATCGTGTGGGACCCTATCACCAAAATAAAAATAAGGACCGCCCGAGAGATATAATTATCGAGATACCAGATCAAAGAACAAGAAGAAAGATAATGGAAGAAGCCAGAACACGAGGATCATTCAAATGTGAAGGCAAATTGGTATATATTTTTGCTGATCTGCCAAAGGAAGTACTTGCCAAAAGAAGAGAACTCAAGCCAATTTCTGAGACTCTGCAAAGAGCGAACAGAAGATATAAATGGCTGGATCAATGCAAACTTATGGTCTTTCATCAAGGCAAAAGGTATACAGCAACAGATATAGACACGGGACTGGAGTTACTAAACGCAGTCGGGCTGGAAACGCCGATGGAGACGAACAAGCAAAACCAAAAAAGAAAATCTTCTGAACTACTATCCCCTCAGAAAGGGAGCAAGATCCCCATCAGAGACACTTGAATTATCTCATCATTGTCTCTCAACGTATTGGTAAAATGATTGATAGTATAACAGCCTGTTTAAATAAGAAGTGGTGTAACTGTAGATAGAAGTACAAACTCAGAGGTTTGGGGGGGGGGGGGCTCTTAACATAGCTCATATAGATCTGTTTAGCTCTCATAAGTGGATAAGGAGGGAGGTTGATTTCCACAACCGGTGAGTGAAGTTAACTCATCAGTTTGAGAGGGCTAACCTTGAATAAATTTTAATAGGAATATAGTACATTGATAATATAATCAACGAAGTGATACGTTTAGTTCATTACGGTACAAGGTGGTAATAGGGAGGGAGTGAGGGTGGGGGTGAGGGTGGGAGGGAAGAAAAGGGGGAAAAAGGGAGGGTGTTGGAATAGTTAATTAGTTGCATATATCAGTCATATAGATTTATATAGTTAGCAATCTTTATAACAAAAAACAATATTTGTTAAAAAAAAATATATAAATATTACAAAAATTAATAAACAAAAAATAATAATAAATAAAAAAAATAATAGCAATAATTTAAAAAAAAAAGTAAAAGTAATAAAAATCTATATTCTATAGTTCATTGATATAGTTCATTAGTATAGAAGGGGAGAGAGGGGGTATAAGAAAGGGAGGGGGGTTAGGGTGGTTATAGGGAGGGGGAGGGAAAAAAAAAAAAGAGACGAATACAAGCAGTTCA
Source organism: Eublepharis macularius (assembly GCF_028583425.1). Classification (NCBI taxonomy): domain Eukaryota; kingdom Metazoa; phylum Chordata; class Lepidosauria; order Squamata; family Eublepharidae; genus Eublepharis; species Eublepharis macularius. The sequence continues at coordinate 9,499,167 of NC_072806.1, forward strand.
AAGTTTGCAACGAAGATAGGAAACCAAGAGAAGGAAAGGTCATAAAAGGGAGAAAGAACAACACTACGAGGTACTTACACAGAGAGGAATTAAAACAGTACTAAGAGGTGAAGAGATACAAGTGGTTTTATTGGACTGTACTCTAAATAATTTGAAAGGTTTATGATACAAGGAGAATAAAGAAGAATTGTATTAATAATATATATACATCGTTTTGAAGAGAGTGGTTTAAACAGAATATCTTTGAAACAGCACACTAAGGAAAATATTGTGATAATAGCAATACCTTTTTAAATAATTTCCCCTTTTTTTTCATTTTGAGACGGATTAATCAAAAAAACCGGTATTATAATGTATGCCTGCTTATAATTGGGAAAATTCAACTTGCAGTAGTAGTTTATACTTCAGACTATAAAATATAAGCCAAGTCGGAAAACATAGAGTGAGTCAACAACAATATAGAAAACAAGAATAGAACTTGAGTAATTATTACAATCAAGGATAGAAATGTGTTCTAAAATCAAAACTTTATCTTTCAATGTTAGAGGTTTGGGAAATCCTGTTAAAAGAAGGAGAGTGATTTCGAATTTAGCTCATACTAAAGCACAAATAATTTTTCTACAAGAGACCCACTTGCGATATAATAATACTGATTCATTGAAAGCTAGGTGGCTACAAGCACAATACCATGCACCTGGTAATTCCAAATCAAGAGGAGTAGCCATCCTAATTGCAAAACATATACAATTTCAACAAATAAAAACTCTCAAAGACAAAAAAGGTAGATACATCTTTGTTAAAGGGAAAATAGGGGAACACAAACTTACACTAGCCTCGTTATATGCTCCCAATATACACCAATTAGACTTTATAGAGGAAGCATTGCAGAAATTAACTACATTTCAGGAAGGAGACTTAATAATCGGGTGTGACTTAAACTACATAATAAATCATCAATTAGATAAATCGAACTTCAATAACCAAAACACAAAAAATATACACAAAACAACAAAATTAGCAGCTATTTTAAAGAAATATCATTTAATAGACACTTGGAGACACTATCATGAAGGAGAAAAAGATTTTACATATTTTTCACAAAGACATAACACATATACAAGAATAGATTACATATTAAGCTCCAATACTATTATAGACAAGGTAGAGGAAATAGAAATTGGAAATAATACAATCTCAGACCATGCATGGGTAACAATGACACTCAACCTAGATGACAAGACACAGAAAAGCAATCAATGGTGCCTACCAAAGCATTTATTATTTAATCAATACGCAACTAAGGAAATTGGGAAAATAATAGAAACAGCTATTGCAGAGAACCTATCTAATGAAATTGGGGCGCACATACTTTGGGACACAATAAAAACAGTGACCAGAGGTCACATAATAGCTCTTACAGCAAAAATCAATCGAGAAAAACTGAAACAAAAGCAAGAGTTAATAAATAATATTAAGGCTCTAGAAATCAAACACAAGTCAACAGGTAGTAAAAAAACATATAGTGAGCTCCTAACGCAAAGGAAAATCTTAGAGACCTTGGAAAGTCATACAATATATAAACAGTTGCTGGCTGCTAAGCAGACACACTGGTCCAACTCTCCCAAAACTCTTCGCATTTTAGCATACAAAGTAAAACAAAGAAGGTCACAAAATAATATCAACAGAATTTATAACAGCAAAAATGTCATACAATATAAATCAGAATCAATCCTCAAGGTCTTCAAAGACTATTACACACAACTATATACTTCAAATAATCCTGACCCAAAGAAAATAGCCTATTTTCTAAAATCACTAAAAAGTCTCAAGAAATTAGAGGAAGTACACAGAACGCTTCTTGACAAACCCATCACTATACAAGAAACAATAAATGCAATAAAAAATGCTAAAAATAATAAAGCAACAGGACCGGATGGCTATCCGGCAGAATTTTATAAAAAATATACAAATTTATTAGCAATACATCTGACTAATTTGGCCAACTCAATTCTAGATGTAGGTAAAATGCCTCCCACCTGGGAGAGAGCTGACATTATTGTGATTCACAAACAGGGAAAAGACCCTTTGAAATCAGCATCCTACCGCCCCATATCGTTGCTCAACCACGATTATAAAATTTTCACTTCCATCATAGTGAATCGTTTAAACACATTCATATCTAACTACATACATACAGATCAATCAGGATTTATACCAAAAAGAGACATTACAGATAATATTTATAAATCACTAAACCTTATAGATCATTGTACTCACAACAGCATGGAAACTATTTTGTTATCATTAGATGTCGAAAAAGCTTTCGATTCGGTAGAACTATCATACCTCTTAAAAACACTGTCATACATGGAATTTGGAGAAAATTTTTTAAATATAATTAGAGCAATTTACCATCAACCAATAGCAAATATTAAAGTAAATGCTATGCACTCAGAAAACATATATATAAAAAGAGGCACAAGACAAGGATGTCCCCTATCTCCCCTATTATTTGCTCTTGCCCTTGAACCCTTCGCGGCTGCCATCAGAGAAAATGATCAAATAAAGGGAATAAAAGTTAATTCCGCAGAATTCAAAATTAGCCTGTTCGCAGACGACATGTTGTTATACATAACTGACCCATTAAATTCGCTGCCCTATCTCTCAACCCTACTTACAAATTTTGGAGCAATATCAGGATTAACAATTAACCAAACAAAATCTTATTACCTTGCCATTAATATCCATAGCAAAATGATCCAACAAATAAATAAATTATATAATTATCAGTGGTCTCCATCACACATAACTTATTTAGGTGTTAATATCTCTCCTAACCTAAATGAACTGGTAAAATTGAATCATCTTAAATTAACAAATCAAATTAAAACAGACATTGCTAACTGGAATAAATTAAAACTCACGTGGTATGACAGATTTCATTTAATAAAGGCTTTTATATTACCAAAATTTCTCTATATGTTTAGAGCGATCCCTCTTACCATAAACAGATCGCTAATAGCACAATGGCAAATACTGATCAATAAATTCCTATGGCAAAACAAACATCCGAGAATTGCGTTTAATACTATGAGGAGGAAATCACTAAATGGAGGTTTCAACTATCCAGATTTATCACTATACCAATCAGCAGCAAGACTGGCCAACTTCTTGCAAATAACATCTAATTCAACTCTGCCGGATTGGATTAAAATTACGCAATCCTCTTTAAGGCATTATGACATCACAGATATAATTTGGAATAAACCAATTAATAGACCAAAAAATATTAAAACCGGTCTTGTGATATCGTCTATTTTAAAGACGTGGGACCAAAGTAAGAGCAAATTAGTCCCAAAACTATCCAGATTCTCATCATTTATAAATCAAGAATGGTTCTCACCGGGGTGGGACCGGTCCCTCATTCTAATACTGCGACAGGCAAAAGTAACCAGACTAATTGACATCACCACACAGTCAGGACTATTAGAGAAGGTAGATATAGAGAGAAAACTAAAAAGTAAACTACAATGGTTTAGCTATCTACAACTTTTGCACATGACGGAGAAAATAAAACTAAGGAACATCATGAAAGAACCTCTGACTGATTTTGAACAAATTTTAAATTCCTCCTCACAACAAAAAAAAGGGATGATAGCTCGTCTATACAAAATACTATTAAACGCAACGGAGAACAAGCAATTAAGTTGCCAAAATAGCTGGAGTAAGGACTGCTCGATTGAGGAATCCTCAGAGGCTTGGAATGAGGTATGGTCATCTGGCATATTTACCTCAAAAGTCATTGTAACAAAACTTCAAACCTTCAAAGTGATACATAGATGGTATCTAACCCCCCAAAAGTTAGCATTGATATCTAATAAATCGTCCCCTAAATGTTGGAAAAATTGCGGCGAAAAGGGAACCTTTGCCCACTGTTGGTGGGAATGTAAAAAAATTAGACAATTTTGGGAGGAGATATTAATGAAAATTAAAGACATTACTAATTATGAACTTCCTTTTGACCCGAAAATGATTTTTCTAGACCTATGGGGAAATTTGCATATCCCTAAAACCAGAAAGGAACTCATTGCATCACTCTTTATTGCAGCTAAGAGTACTATTGCAACAGTCTGGAAATCAAAGAGACTACCAACAATTGAGACTTGGTTCTCCAAAGTTTGGAATCACTTTATTTTAGAAAAAATAAGCAACGATATACAAAATGCAGAGCGTTTCACAGAAAATACCGGTTTTATTGATAAATGGCTCCCTTTCTTGGAATATATAGAAGAACACAATTTGCAGCCCAACTCAAAAATTTTCCAAGTTATAACAAACAATGGTTACCTCTCGTTCTACTAAACTAACTGTATATTTGAGTCATCATAAAGAGATATTATTGTTAATTCTCAAGAACACAAGGTTAATAATGTATTGTAAACTAAACTTTTAATCTGACTTGAAATGATGTTTATGATTGTAAGTTATATGTTGCAACAAAATTCAATAAAAATTAATAAAAAAAAAAAAAAAAAAAAAAAAGCGTTTAGCTTTTAGAGAACACTTGCTGCCTATAATTCTCCGCAGCTGAAATTAATTCTCTTTCGCTTCTTGAAAAAGCATTCTTTCTGGGCCAAGCTACCGGCCCTCCCAAGAGCTCATAAGCAAGCAAGAATTTTGGGGTGCCTAAAGATCTCCCCGGGTGCTCTGCAGCTCACTCTTGGGTGGGCAAAGTGTATGTTCACGGACAGTTTTGTGGTTTGTGCCTTTGATGTGAGGAGTGGCATGACGTGATAAAAGATTTTGTTGCTGTTGTTGTTGGATGCTTAAACCTGAGATGTCTTGAGGAGCCAATTCACAAATGCAAAATGAAAAGGTGAAGCGCTCCCAGACCCATCCCCTGAGTTTTTCTAATAACCTTTAAGCCAGCAAGCGTCATCCGCCTCTTTCGAGATTGAGACACCACGTTGTTGCAAGGCCTGGCCTCCTACGACTTCTTGATTCCGCTTTCCACCTCTTCTTTCAGTCTCTATAGATTCGATCCAGGAGGTGTGTGAGGGTAAGCAGTCTGAGATCTTCCAGCGCTATGCAGACGGCAGCTTTGACCCCAACTGCTGCTTCAGCATCTACTACGGAGACCACATGGAATCCCTTGACCTGGTGTCGTCCAGTGGGGAAGAGGCTCGGACGTGGATCACGGGCCTCAAGTACCTGATGGCCGGCATTAGTGATGAAGACAGCCTGTCGAAAAGGCAGAGGACGAGAGACCAGTATCCTTCTCAGAGCAGGCGGGTTGGTGGAGCTGAGACTAACACGTTTCTTTAAAGCTCGATTCATTCTTTTTTAAAAAATCCATTTTTTACAACATTCAGTCAGTAAAGCTTGCAAAAGGATCTCAAAGAATAGATTTCTTGTTGAGTTACCAGTAGATTTTAATACCGAGAACAAGTATGGCACTTTAGGGATGCACATCACTAAAGAGTCCAGGGCATGGACTTTGAGCAGGGAGGCACTGAGTTCAAATTCTGACTGAACCATGATACTCGCCTGGCGACTTTGGACCAGTTACTTTCTCTTAGCCTAGCCTAGCTCTCAGCTTTCTTAGGAGGATAAAATATGTTCCTTTTTTTCTCATGACAAAAAGCCTATCTTGCACGCTCCCTGCTGAACTCTGGGCCTCTGGTAAAATGTACCCTGGCCGACATGGCTTGCACACCACATTGCTTCCAACAACTCTCTCAAGCAAGTCAGTTTTATCCTCCCCGTGTTGCAGATGTTGGAGGGGGGCTGAGAGAGGCTGACAGGAGAGTGTCAAGAGATTTGGGGCTTCCTGATTTGTGAGTCAGTCTCTTAGGCAATATGTTGTGGCGACTTGTATAGCCACGTCAGTTGGATGTCACCACTCGTTGGTTGATGTGCCTTCGCTTGCATCGTATGGCATAGCTGGCTTGCTTTGAGCACTCCGGAGGGCTTTGCTGTGGGGGCACATTCTGCTCTTTCTAATGCTCGCATTATGCAACCATTTGAATTTGCACAGAGGTGTCAAGGAGCCCTTCCTGGAAAAGACATACCTGAGAATGTGGAGAGAGGCCATCGCTCAGTGGCGGAGCAGGGGCTTTGCATGCTGAAGGGGCCCAGGTTCAATCTCCAATTCAAAGGCAGCCAAGCTGGAAAAGAGTTTTCTGCCTTCTTTGGAGAACAGATACATAGCAGAATGTAGGATACTGGCTTGATAGACAGCAGTTTCATATGTTCAGTGGGGAGGAGGGACCCATCACTTAGAGGCAAGGTAAATTTTTGCATGAAGAAGGTTCCAAGTTTGATCCTTGCCATATCTATCTTCCAAAACTGGGAAAGACCCCTGACTTAGATCTTGAAGAGCCAATGCAGGTCAGAATGGACAGTGGTAGGCCAGATGAACCAATGGATGGGCGGATGGACGGTTCCACCTTGTGGCAAGAAGGTGGACTGTGGCAAGAAGGGCTCCTTTGCCCTTTTTAAAATGCCTTCATTTGGGTGCTTTTGTGTAGGGGGGGGGGTGTCTCCCTGTGCCATGCTGCGCCGGCCGGTTGCCTTTTTTTTGCTTTCCTTTCCTTGACTCCTCCTAAATGTGGTTGAAGCAAACCTTCGATGAGGCAGATAAAAACGGTGATGGTAGCCTGAGCATTAACGAGGTTCTCCAGCTGATGCACAAACTGAATGTCAACCTCCCCCGGCAGAAGGTCAAGCAGATGTTCAAGGTAAGGCACGCGTCCGTGTCTAATGAGAAGGCAGCAGGCAGCGTTCCAGAATGACTGGCCACAAGATAAATCCCAAACAGCTTGTTTTTCTGTTCCCCTCTCCTTGCGGGTCCACGTCATACATTTTAGCAACATACCTAACACCAGATGCCATCAGTTTCGTTATTTCTATATAGCAGCACTCCCAGTCGAGTTCTGTTGGTTTCTAGAATTACTGTGCAGTCTTGCCAACTGTGCAATGTTGAGAGGTCAGACTGGGGAACTGCATTTTTTGAGCACTCCTCTCTGTTAAAATCTCCCTGCAAATAGAAAATCAGCTCAGCAGGGAAAGTGCAGGGCTAGAATCTTTGGAACCAGTGTGCTGCATTTTTACTTGCAGGGAATGTTTCTTACTTGGAAGGTGTTCAAAACCAACACCTTTCACCTGCAGCGGGTAGTCCATTCTACCACTTCAGGATTCTTCTGGGTCATTCCCACCTCATTCTGTGATATACGTAGACCTGGGCTGAATCACCCATGGGGTTCTTGCAGTCTACTGAAAATCCTGGCTGCAGCCAGGCTGGGGGTCTTGGACAGCTAAGATAAGAATGAAATGGGGGGAAGAGAGGTTTGGGCCAGACCTTGGAGTGCAGGCAGCTATGCTGTGTAGGCCAAGTTCTGAGTATTTATGTCAAATGTGGCCAATCCAACAGCTTCATGCTTGGGTTAAGAGAAATTCTCTTATTTCTTCTTTACCCGGTTTCTCCTTGATTTTTGTTTTGTTTTTTAAAGGAGTGTGGAGTCAATTTCTAATCAAATCCTTTTTGACCAAAGAGAAGTTTGAAGAGAGGAGGGGCAGGAAATTTCTGCAGAATTTCAGAATTTCACTCTGTAGTTGCTCAGAGGCAGGCGATGTCTCCCCAGGACTTCCTATCTTCCTGCTAGAGCACCACCTTCGGGTATATAACATAAAACAACAGCAAGTTCTGAAGTTACAAAGGGGTGCCTTGATTTCATTTTGAAGAGAAATGAAAGTGAAATGAAAGAAAAATCCTGCTCTTAAAAGGGGGGAAAAGAGATTAAAAAGAGTCAATGGCTATATCTAAAAAAAGGAATTTGGGAAAAAGAAATTTCTGACCCTATAACAACCCTACTTCATGCTGACCGCCTGTCCCAGGGGAGTTGATACTGCTAAATTCCTTACTCATTTCTGTGCATGCCAGAGGGTTTTAAGTGCACACAAACATGGGTTGTTCATTGGGTTATGTACCAGCTGCTGACCCCAGAGTCCCAGATGTTCCAGAGTTCCAGATGGATCTCTAGAATTCCTCTAGCCTGTCCTTCTTACTGCAGTAGGGGGGAATCTAGGAGTTTTTAAAAAACTTATAGATCCAGAGGAGTTAGCCATGCTAGTCTGTAGTAGCAAAAATAGAAAAGAGTCCAGTAGCACCTTTAAGACCAACTTTACTGTAGCATAAGCTTTCGAGAATCACAGTTCTCTTGCATCTGAAGAAGAGAACTGTGATTCTTGAAAGCTTATGCTACAGTAAAGCTGGTTAGTCTTAAAGGTGCTACTGGACCCTTTTCTATTTTAAAAACTTGTGTGGTTGGTTTGTGCAGATGTACTGCCCTTTTCATTCTGAATACCAGGATATAGGGAACAAAATTAGGACTCAGAAAAACAGGTAAGTTCTAATTTAACTCAGTGAAATTTCCAACCCAGATTTTAGCTCCGTATGTAAATCCAAGCAGGAAGGTTTGGTGATGCTGTCCAAAGGCGTGCAGGCGAGGGCTTTGTCAAGCCTTAAGCGGAAAGTTCTGAGTGCCTTCTCTGTCTTCACATCCTGCAAGGAAAATCCTGTTCTCTGGAAAGCTTTTTGCGCAAGATAGTTTTTGTAAGATCTCTCTTCAGGCCTGTCTTGCCCCTGAGTTTCTAGGCTTTCCTCTCGGCCCCTGAACATTTCCTGTACATGAAAGGTGCATGAGGCTTACAAGCTCATCTGAAGTTACATGGCCTCTACAAATGTTGCTTGTTGTGACAGTTTCTACTTTGCGTCTGTGTTTGTGCAATCCATTTGTCAGGCAAACGGGTGCTGTTTGCGATTTTTGCTTCTGTGTTGGGCCCTGACCTATTTTATAATTGAATTGGGATTGGGGCGGGGGGAGATTAAAGCAACATGAGCAATGCACAGCGCTAGTCAAAAGTCTCGTTATGTACTTTGCAGTGCTGCTGGGAATGCAGTCGGGGGTGGCTTTGTGGTAGGAGTGTGAGTGTGGCTTTTGTCGGGTGCCTCTTGCTTCTGAAACCGGTGTCAGCAGAATCTGAAAGCATTGTTGGCGTTGACTGATGTGCCAGAACAGGAGGGAATTATTTTTTTCCCCTTTCGCAAAACTCTAAACCTTCCATCATTAATAGCAAGAGATGCTCAGCATCCTGGAGTGGTTTGTGTGTGTGTGTGTGTAAAGCTTGAAAGGGAGGGATTTCTCTTAAATGAGAATTCACCTCTTTTCAAAACTGCTTTAGCTTGCTCAGGTGAGCCTCTTGTTAACAGAGCTTCATTAGCTTGACACACCTCTTCTCTTTGGTGTGGTTAATGACAATGACAACGACACTGACAACGACACTGACAACGACACTGACAACGACAACGACAACGACAATGATAACGATAACGATAACGATAACGATTTATTAGTATGTGATTGTGTCGTGTGAAATTTGAATAATAATAATAATAATAATTGTGCTTATATACCAGCCTTCTAGACAGCTTAGTGCCCCACTCAGAGCAGTGAACAAAGTCAGTGTTATTATTATCCCCACAATACAGCTAAGGAGGTGGGCCGAGAAGAGTGGCTTCCCCAAGGCCACCTACTGAGCTCATGGCAGTAGCGGGATTCGAACCAGCAGAGTGCCAATTTGCAGTCCAGCCACTTAACCACTGTGCTACAGCAGCTCTCGGGTTGCTAGAGATTGTTGGAGATGAAGGCGGAAGTAGGAACACCTGTTCCAGCCCCCAATTCACCATCTCCATGATTCTGGGAAATCAATGAGCAGAGCAGGAAAGCACCAGTCCTACCTTCCAGGACCCAGTATCTGATATTCTGAGGTATACTGCCTCTAAACAGGAAGGTTCCATTTGCAGCTTTTTAGAGAGCCATTCTTAGAAAGCCCAGTGTGATGTTGTGGTTAAAATGTAGGGCGAGTACCTGGGAGATTGAGGATCCAAAAGTCCTACTCTGTCACGAAGGTTGCTGGACGACCCGGGCCACACCACCCTCTCAGCCTAACGTACCTGACAGTACAAAAAGAGACCAGTAGCACCTATAAGACTAACAAAATTTGTGGTAGAGTATGAGCTTTTGTGAGTCACAGCTAATTTTTTCACTTCTTCACTCACGAAGCTCATGCCCTACCATGAATTTTGTTAGCCTTATAGGTGCTACTGGTCTCTTTTTCTACTTCCACAGACAGACTAACATGGCTGCCCATCTTGACTGGGCCAGTTTGCAGGAATTTTGTGTGGTTTCACCACTGCGCCTCCTCCCCCACCCCTTCCCTAGCAGTTGCAAGTCACTCTTCCACGCTCCGCTTGAGCGTATCTTACCACTGTAGATCTGCGGAGGATAGATACATTTGGCTGGGCTCCTGAGGCACTTCAGGGAAGGGCTTTCGGCATCAGCTGTCAGCTCCGGAAAGGAAAAAACAGATGCAGAGTGCCAGGTGGGAGGTATCATCTTGCAGGCAGAAGGAACATCTGGGATAACAAACAAAAACTTAGGGAACTGTTTGCTGACAACAAATGGAACTTGAGGACACAAGCTCCAGTTGGCTCATGTTTCCTTTTTCATGACTCGTTGTACAAGGGATATTTTCATGCAATGTGGAGAAATGGTAACCTGTGTGAATTGCAGCTGCTGGAGTATGGCATGCCAAATATTGGGAGGAAGGGGGAAATCCTGTTACTTAAGAATGGTTAAATAGATGGTGCTGTCATTTAATAAGATCTGAGATCCCATTGGGGAATGGTCATTCTGCAGCGTAGAAGAAAGTAGGGTTACCAGCCTCCAGGTAGTGGCTGGAGATCTCACAGAGTTACAACTGGTCTCCAGGCCACAGGAATCAGTTCACCTGGAGAAAATGGCTACTTTTGGGGTGGACTCTATGGAATTATGCCATGCCAAGGTCCTTTCCCTCCCCAAACCGCACTTTCTCCAGGTTTCTCCAGGTTTCGCCCCCCAGATCTCCAGGAATTGCCCAACTTGAAGCTGGCAACCAGAGAAGAAAGAGGTGGAGCAAGAAGGAGGCCGTTTCCATCAGTCCGGCTGGCTCACCACCTCCCTGTCTTCCCATCAGGGTGTGGCTGTACTGCAGAAACGGGAAGAAGAGAGCACTAGACCCCTTTCCTTGGCATTAAATAGTGCTTTCTTACCTGCCTTCAGATTTGCCAACTTCCAGGTAGGGCCTGGAGATCTCCTGAATTACAACTGGAGAAAAATGGAAGCTTTGGAAGGTGGACTCTGTGGCCTTATACCTCGCGGAGGTTGCTTCCTCTCCCCAAACTCTCCTTCCCAGGATCCACCCCCAAATTTCTAGGCATTTCCAAACCCAGAGTCGGCAGCCCTACCTGCCTTGGTCTTTTCTTCCTGCAACAGAAAGGCAGGATATAAGCATTACGAAATAATGATACATTTTTTTGTGCAAGAAGAAAGTCAGCGGCAAAGCTTTCATATCAAAACTGGCAAGCACTTATCGATTGAAGGAAATTTGCATCGAAATTGAAACGTTTTTGATGTTGTTATGACCCGTCATCACCAATCTGGTATTTTCTTTGTGATGTAAAACCACAAGCCCATTTGCATGGAGAGCGGAATATAAATTGATTAAAATAAAATAAAATAAAATAAAATAAAAGCAAACGGCTCTTTGGATCAGCCTGCTCCTGGATAGATTCTTAGCCTGCCTGTACCCATCTTACAGTCTGGCCCTGAGTATTTGGATTCTCCTGGGGAACCCCCCCCCCCTTTTTGCTGGAACTCAGTTTGGTCATGAGCAAAAGGGCTTGGGCTCTGATCTTCAGGTTGAGTCCTTGGAGAGGCATGACTTGCTGGCGGAGGGAGGCTGACTTGGTATAAGACAATGTCAGCTTCTTCAGCTTTCTGCAGGTGAAAATGGGACACAGGTGGACCTCCTGACCTTGAGGCTCCAAGCCCTTTCCACCTCATTGCATGCTTCTGAACATTCAACTCCCCCCCCCCCCCCCAACACACACCTATTGAACAGGTGGGCACTTTGAGAAAGGACAGTGAGCGCCCCCATGAAAGGGGCACCTTGGGAGGTGGGATGGATCACAGAACGGTTTCGTCATGAGGTCTGAGTGTCATCACAAAATGTTGCGAGTTTCCAAGCTCGGCATTCTTCTGTGACAGTCGCTTCCTGCAGACCCAGAAATGATGCCTCCTTGGGCCTTTGGAAATGCTACCCTCTCCCCTGAGAGGGAGGAAAGCCACGACTGGTTCTTTGCTTCGGGGAGGAAGCAAGTGGGGTATCAGAAAATACATTGGTGGGCTGCAAGGTGCCCCCGGGTGTCGTGTTGGGGAATCACTACTCTGCTCTGTGTACCACATGCGCTTACTCGGCAATTGCCTGCCTTCAATGGATTTTTTAAAAGGAGAATGCTTTTGGGGGGGTTAAAGAGATACTTGAAAATAATTCCTACTGTGCTACCAAGAGTTGGAGATATGCTCCAACAACTGCAACTGTGTGAAAAGTAGGCCTCCCCAGACCGTAATATACATGTGCAGTACTGAGGAGATGAATCTCCTCCGACTGGGAGATTCGTCTCTCTGAGGATGGGCTGAATTTTGAGGAATGACAACACTACCAATTTGCACCAGCAAAATGTAGGTTCCCCACAAGGCAAAATAGGTACAGTGATTTATCGGGACCAAGATAGCCTGCAGTTTATCTGTGTAACAGGTACAGCTGAAGTGCATGGGGCGTTCTTGCTCCAACATATCACCCAGGGAGGTAATTTCAGAATTTCAGTTGCATAGCTTTTTCCAGGAAGGTAACTTTGTGCATGCAGACCCGGAGGCCTCTTTCCAAGCCAATGCTCGTAACTTGCCAACTTTGTCTATGAAAAATGTTCTCGGCTTCAGAGACTTCTGTTGGCTGCAGACTTTCGGAGCTCCATGTGCTCTTCCGACTGCCTCTGGCACATTCTGCTCCTTTTCATCATTGGGCTTGAATTGTATTGAGGCCACTAGGATCTAAAGAGGGAACTTAATCTCTGTCGTGGGCAGATCGTACTTAATAAGCTTGCGTGCTTATTCTTTCTGTCTCTCTCATTTTTTGCTGCTCTAGCAAATACCAACTGTTTGGAGGCAGCAACATAGAAAACTAAATATAAAAGCCCATTAAAATCTGAGGAGTAAGAAAGGCACTATTTTCTTGGTTTTTTAAACAACAACAAAGTAGAACAAGAATTAAACAGCAAAGCCAACAAACTGGGTATATTGATTGTTACTCTGTGTGTGTTAGAGCGTTCCAGATTGACACTGTTAATTTTATATTATAAGACTTCCTAGATGTTTGTTAAAGAGAGTATATTTTTCTTCCATAAAAAGGCACTCGCAAATCCATGACGGATCTGTACTGAAGCAGAAAATTCAAACGCTGCTTTGCAACATGAAGCCCTGAATTTTGTTGAGGCATCTATATCTCTGTTTTGATGTATGCTAAGTTTTGATGTAAAAATAATGATATTGCCAATTTATTTTATTTTATTTTATTTTATTTTATTTCAAATTTCTGTTCCATCCTCCTCGCGGGCAGGCTCAGGGCGGATAACAACATATTAAAATACAATAAAAATTCATCTACATTAAAACATCATTAAAACAGCAGTGTATTTCTATTAATACACATTTAAAACAGGATGGTGGACAGCCTTCACAGGGAGGGTTAAGATTTTATACACCCCTTTTTTCATCATCTCCATCCCCTAATCAGATAAACCTGATAAACTAAAATAAATTTGAGATGAATTGCATGCTGGTTCCATTGAATTAAAATGAGCCCTGCCTAGCCATTGCTTCGGTTGCCCAAGTGTTATGGAATGTTTATGAACATTCCAGCTGCTTAGAAATTTTAAAGAATTGCCCACGCACAAGACCTAGGAACTGATGGGAGATGAGAGATGGTAGTACTATTGATTAGCAATTGATTAGGTTAGCAATTATTCCAAAAACACACATTTATAAATTGGCTTGGTTGTCCACTCACCTTAACCTAAACAGGAGCTTCTATCTTGATAACTGGAAAAACAATACAAATTGAAAAACTGGGCAGCAAGAGAGGTAATCAATAAAACTGCCAACTGTTCCTTTCCTTTATCGTTCCAGAATTTCTTTGGATGCTTCATTCCACTACCCTCAATCTCAGGTGAATGTGGAGACTTTCTAAAATTGATTTTTGGAATTGGATTACGCTTGGTTTTCTTCCACTTGCTGCTCCTTCATCCTACATCAAAAAAGCAGGAATAATACTTCCCCCCGGCATAGCCACATTATAAAAATCACCTTCTTTCCAGGAAATGTAAACTCAGTTTCCAATGCTTATATTCTCAAATCAATCTAGTTGGCATCAGTCAGGTATACCAAAGAGGGGGAAAAGGAGATTATGTACACACATTCACACACATGAGTGAGCAGGAAAGAATTCCAGGAGTCAAGGAAGTATATCAAAAGCCAGTTGTTTAACTAAAGCATTCCAAAAATGGGTTTCAGATGTGAACATTAGACATGAGCACAAACAGAGAAAAAAAACTAAACAAACATAGTGTTCGTTGTTCATTGCCATCCACGAACAACAAACAACGAACACTGACGAACATGATCCTGTCATGAACATGTTCATTGTTCATTGTTCGTGGGGGCCAGCAAGCCCTCCTCCAGCCATCAAGATCCCTACTGCACCACTCCCAGAAACCTTACCTGAGCAGGCAGCAGGAAAGGTACCAGTAATAAATAATAGCTTGGCCCAGAGCCTGGCAGCAGCCCTGGAACTTGAAGAGGTAGATCCCTATCCCACCACACAAAGAAAATTCAAGCTCCAATGCACTCTCCCTGTCTCTCTCTCAAAATGCCCACAGCAACTGTCTCTCCCTCACCAATGTCTGCAAAACCAGAGCTGGGAGCCCCCCTCTCCCCTGCTCCTTGCTTCCTTGTAACAAATTTGGAGCTCCACACTTGAAAGGAAGACCTGCCTATCAAGCTAAATTGGGCTTAGATTGGGGTTTCCAGGGCAACAACAGGAGTTCAGACAGAGTTCAGGCAGTCCCTGCCTCCGGTTGCCAAGGGATTTGATTGCAGGTGCCAGACTGTCTGGCTTGACGAACAGCAACGAACGAATCTTGTAACGACCACCAGTTCATTTAGAATGGGGCCTCACAAACAGCTTGTTCGCGAACAGCTGATTGGGCTGTTCATGGCTTTTTTTAGTTTGTATTGCTGTTCGTACCCATCTCTGGCGAACATTCATAAAGCTTGCTGCCTTTCTGTAAGCAATCTGCTCTTTCAAAACCAGATTTACCTTTTGCTGTCTTCAAGTAAAATATCAGGATTTGAGTTCAGTAGAGATGAACAAAATCAGAGCTCCCTTCTGAGGCCCACACCTTGAAAATTTTGTTGGTCTTTAAGGCGCCACTGGACTCAAATCCTACTGTTCTACAGCAGACCAACACAGCTATCCACCTAAAACGAATTAAAATATGTCTTTTGTCCTAGTGAAATGGTAATTGAGGCTGCTTCATAATAAGTTTAAATATTTTGAAAAGCTACTAAGTGACCAATCTACAAGCAGCAAAAGTCAGCATCACATAAAAAATAGCAGCAGAAAAGCAGGAAAAGAAGCCTTAAAAAGAGGTTGTAGTTGCTGCACTCTTGATGTTATTGTATGCATGGTTGTATCGAGATTTGTGTTGTGTCATGTTTTGCTAACAGACGTATAGACTCCTATGGTTTGGTGAAACACCACACATTAAAAAAAACCCTTGAAGACCCATCTATTCCTGAATTGCAGTGTTTGATTAATGTGCATATGCACATCTGTATGATGGGGGGGAAGAGGAATGAAGGCTGTACAAATCTACACGTACAGTGTTCTGAACAACATTTAGAAATTTTAAAAACTGGAACTATATAAGATGCTTAATATGTTGGCTCCACTTTGGAAATCAGGCCAGTTAATTTGGAATTTCAAGATTGGAGGAGAATTGCGAGTGACAATTTCCAAAGCATCTCTAGCCAGAATTGGCCAGTATATCTTCTTGGACAATGGAGTAGTGCCCATTGTGGCAAGCCACTGAAGGCAGGAGAATAAAGGAGTCTCATGGCTGCTTCAGTAGACTAAATAATAATAGCAGCAGCAGCAGCAGCAGCAACAACATTCAATTTATATATTGCCCTTCCGGACAACTTAACACTCACTCAGAGCAATTTACAAAGTGTGCTATTATTATCCTCACGACACTCACCCCGTGAAGTGGGTGGGGCTGAGAGAGCTCTGAGAGAGCTGTGACTGACCCAAGGCTACCCAGCTGGCTTCAAGCAGAGGAGCGGGGAATCAAACCGGGTTCTCCAGATTAGAGTTCTGCCGCTCTTAACCACTACACCAAACTAGCTTTGGTTGTCTACTACACACTGATGGCGAGGTGGCTAATTCTGACCAGGTGGAAACGGGCTCTGGTTTGACTCAAAGGGAGTTAATAGCAATAGCTAAGCTAGAGATGCAAAAAACCTAAAATAATATATGGGAAATCTTCTAATAATTAACCACCTCTCATTTGTGCCGTGCCAGACAGAGAATTAATGAAAACAAGACAAATGAAAGAAGTATGCAGAGCAGCCAATGCCTTTTAAGTACAGGCCCAGGGCTGAAAGACAGATTCTGAACTGATTTCAATTAGTGCCAACCATTCAGCGGAATGAAAAGATATTAATTTTTAAAAAATAATTCTAAGGATGCTTAGCTTTAAAAATGAGCATTTATTCACTTCATTACCACCTCCGTTTTTCTTGCATTTGTCGGCTGGTTTTCAGTGATTCGAGCTACTGATGTATGATTCTGCTTGAATCACAATTTGATTGCAAGTTGCTAGCAGCGCCCTGGCACAATAATTTCAAAAGTGCTTGCTTTTCATACGGCAATTAAAATTACTCTAATCGGGATTGCAAATGTTGTGCCCAAGGATATTCACATGTTTCTTTCCTGCCACTACCCTGTCCCCCTGCCTTGCCTGCTGTCCGATCAACTCACCTGGTCAGAAAAAAAGTTAACCTTGTTATCTTGAGTCTGCTGGTGAAAGGGTGGGAGGAATTGTGTCACTTGTGTGTCTAGAATACAACCCTTGCCCATTTTGCTTGCGTGCTTTCCAAAGCTGTGTGTGTTAGTGCAGTGTTCTAAATAACTGGGTAGCAAATACTTTATACACGATGCCTATCTGCAGTTCAGAACTATCTTGAGTTCAATCCAGTAGGATGGGAGAGGCTGTGGCTTAGTGGTAGAACATCTGCTTGGCATATGGAAGGTCTCAGGTTCAATCCCCAACATCTCCAGTTAAAAG
Source organism: Eublepharis macularius (assembly GCF_028583425.1). Classification (NCBI taxonomy): domain Eukaryota; kingdom Metazoa; phylum Chordata; class Lepidosauria; order Squamata; family Eublepharidae; genus Eublepharis; species Eublepharis macularius. Next base: position 9,516,514 of record NC_072806.1, read on the forward strand.
GATCAAGTACAGTATTATTTTTTAAAAAGTAATTAACAAAAAGAGAATAAGGAAAAAAGTACATAGCTGAACAAATAGAAAAGAAAAAAAATAGATAGAAAAGAATAAAAAAGCAAAATAAATTGGAAATAAGTACCAATTTTCATTCACTTCATTTATTCCATTTCATTTATTCCTTATGTGAAAAGATGTATAAGTATTACATAATCAGGTCTCGTAAATTAAAAAATGTTGGTGCCTCAAAAGAAACAGTGTGATTTCATTAAAAAGGGGAGGGGTTTTTTTCAGTCATATCAACTGGTACCTAGAATAAAGGAGAAGATAATCCTTTTGCATCCCATTGCTTTCCAAAGGAAAGATTAATTTTTCTTCTTCTATTTTGCATTAGGAAGGAAAACCAAGAGAACAGAGCATAATGTGAGACCATTCACAACTCTGGGAAGTAGAAAGGGACCTCTTAAAAAGCGTTCCATGCACATTTTAATAATTAAAAAACCCTGATGCCTTAAACCAGCTGGAAAAAATAGACATTAAAAAAAACATGTGTAAAACATAATAGTAGCATAAAAGAATAATATGCATCTAGATTTATGGGGAAAGAATTCAGGGAGCATCGCCGCAGGGCTTCTCAGCCATTAATGAGCCAACTGTACAGGTGCAAGAAAGATTTTTAGGCTACCTCTCAAAAGGAGACAAAGAAAAGGCAAAGATGGCAAAGAGGCTTAGATGAGAATATAAAGTTTACATTTGGCGAACAAGGAGGAGTTTGCCAACGAGCTCTTGTTTTTGTCTCAATGAGCATTTCCATGGCAAGATTAGATCTCCTTTCATTTGGCCAGAGGATGGCCTCATATACTCATGTAGCAGTATAAGTTAGTATAATTCTAATGTGGTAGAGTGGACTGTCCTGCTGCAGACCTCAGACGGGGTGTGTTGATCTTGGATGCTTCCACCTGGTTAACTCTTCCTCTCGCACAGCACGTCACGTAGAAAGGTTCTCTGAGCTTGCTGTGTTCACCTTCTACGTTCTGTGATACTTTTTTTACACTAAGGTGCATTCAAAATTGGTATCCTTGCCCGTAATCTGAAATATGGTCCGCTCTGGCTTCAGGCCTGTTTCTGGTGATAATCAGGCATAAGAATTTCAAGACCATTCAGAATGCCTAAGTCTTTGCCCAAGGCAGTACCATTTGAAGCAGATCGGGATGTAAAGGAACAGTTTAATTTATTTATTTTGCACACTCATCAGCCAGTCATAACATGTACAAGAATCAAGAGATCTCCTAGCATGTGTGAGTGAAATGAGAAGCAGATGGCACAATGGCAGAGCAAATGCATTGCACGTGGAAAAGTTAGACCTTTTGGCATCTCCACCTCAAAGAATCTCAGGTCACAGGTGTAAAGATCTTTCTCTGCTTGAGATATTTATGGTGAAAAACAGAATTATTCAAAAAGGCTTTTTACTCAGTTAGGAGGGCGGTATTGTAGGGACAGGGTCTCAGATGCTTCACTAATGAGTTAGGGACCATAGACTTCACCACTATGTTGCCTTATGTACTATCTGTTGCTTTCAGTATGTGCTCCTGTGTGCTATCTGTGCTCCATGTTGTCTGTCACTCCTAGAATTGATTATGTTCTGTTTCAGCAGTTCTTCAACTCCATATTGGATCCTTGCTAATGCTATATCTTTGTAAACTTGTGTTTATTTACCCTATGACATTGTTTATGGGAATGTCCTTGGCACTGTATGGAAATGTCCTTGCTACTGATTGTACTAATCTCACAGTATATAATCCACCTTGAGTCTCAGTGAGAAAGGCAGACTATAAATGACATCAATAACATCAATAAAATCATACTGGACTTATATGGGCCAATGTCCTAACCTGGCAATTATTCAATCTGCCAAAGCAGTCCTGTCTTGCTGGAACTTGATAACAGTCTTGAGAATATAGGTGATGAAGTTTATATGCTGCTATCCATGGTGCTGATTCATTAGCATTACTTCACTCTCTAGGGAAACCTGCTGGATTCTTAAAAACTGCTGTTTTTATGGCAGAGGCTAAAGGAGACACACAAAGAAATATTGGGGGTTTGTAAGTACTTGGAGTATATGTGTTGGTGGAGAGTGCCATCAAGTCATAGCTGACTTACAGCGACCCCTGGTGGGGTTTTCATGGCAAGAGACTAACAGAGGTGGTTTGCCATTGCCTGCCTCTGCAACTTTGGTCTTTGTTGGAGGTCTCTAGTCCAATTACCAATCAAGACAGACCCTGCTTAGCTTCCGAGATCTGATGAGATCAGATCTAGGCTATCCAGATCAGGGCCAGAGTGTATGTATAATGGCATTCTTGGATTCATCTATTACAAAGATGTCTTGATAAGCTCACTCCTGAGAATAGCCCCCACTCTTTTGGCTTTCTGCAAATGATACAAAACTCAATTATTCAAGAGGACTATTTACTCAGATAGTAGGGCTGTACTGTAGAGAGGTGGTCTCAAAGAGATTCTTCACTAATGAAACAGGGACCACCATAGACTTCACTACTATGTACTATCTGTTGCTTTAAGTATGTGCTACTATGTACTGCCTGTTAAGTATGATCCTACTGGGGTAATTCTGTGTTGTTTAATGTCAACCTTAGAATTGCTTATGCTGTCTTTCAGCATTTCTTCAACTCTGTATTAGATTTTTGCTAGTTACATCTTTGTAAATTTGATAGTGGCTGTACTAATCTCCACCTTGAGTCTCAGTAAGAAAGGCGGACTATAGATAGATAGATAGATAGATAGATAGATAGATAGATAGATAGATAGATAGATAGATAGATAGATAGATAGATAGATAGATAGATAGATAGATAGATAGATAGATAGATAGATAGATAGATAGATAGATAGATAGATAGATAGATAGATGATAGATAGACAGATAGATAGATCACCTTCCTGGGTAAGTGGGACCTACAACAAGGTGAGCTATTTATTTATTTAAGAGTAAGAACCTCTTTTACACACACAGCCAACTTTACAATGTGTAAATGTCTTGGTGAGTTCACAGCGTCAAGCAGTGATGGCCATGTTCCACTTCAGCTACCACAGGAGCCGGTGAGCAAAGGTGCTGTTTAGCCAGGGGAAAAAGTGGTCGAGGCTTTAGATGGTCCTGTGGGTTTGGTTGCTAGAACAGTAGCAGTGGCTTTATCCTCATGACGACTAGTAGCACGGGGTCTTCTCAGCTGCTGCCCCAAACTGCGAAGCAACCCGAAAGTGTAATTGGCAGATATTTTGCAGGCCTTGAGCTGGAACAGACCACAGAAGAGCTCTCCTTGTGGAGGCCCATCTGATGCACTGAGAACGATGGGTAAATTTTTCCAGAGTGGAAAAACTCAGCCAGTGTGCAAAGACTACCAATGGAGAACTGCAGTTCCATCAACTGTGCTGTCTTCCCTTTGGCATCATAAGCACACGTGACTTAATTCAGACATCAACACTCCACCACTTGGCTCAAAGCAGATCTCTATGTTTTGCCAGAAAAGGCATCTGAAGTGCCGGGCCCCAGAGTGGAGATCTTAATCCTCTAGTGCTTTGGTGCTTGACTTTTCTTACTCTTTCTCCTCTCCGTGAAAACAGCCACTTGGATATTAATTGAAACTTGAAGCAAACTTCAGACTGAAGTGCTGGAGCTGTGTTCAGATTATTCTTTGCCTTGGGTTGGGGGAGCTTTGTCTGTTCTGGATGAACGGCTTATTTTTTCATTATACCTGCAAGTCACTGCATTTCATGTTTATCGACTCCGCGGGGCCTTCTCTGGTGGATCTCAGGCCTCTGTGCACACAGCAGTGAGAGAATTTTGCAGATTTTGGAGCATTTTCCTGATATATTGTCAGGTTTAGAGGGCTTCTTGAGCTAGGGGAATGCGTTGATTTAGATGTTTTGAAAAACGGACTATATGATGCTTCTCCTCGGTATTCTCCATCTCCACAAGATCCTTGATACCAGTTTTGTAATACATGAGATTGAACACATCCTTTTGTGTTAGGGATGAACTAGGGCTTGGTGGAAGAGCAGCCATTTTGCGTGTAGAAGGTCCCAGGTTTAGTCATAGATATCTCCTGTTAAAGAGTCTCAAGTGGCAGGTGTTGGGAAAGATTTTTTGCTTAACTGAGACCCCATAGTGCTGTTGCAAGTCCGAGTCAACCATATGTTTGTTTATGTTTATGTTTATTCAATTTTTAGCCTGCCCTCCCCACAAGCAGGCTCAGTGTAGGTCACAATGATGATAAAACATATCTAAATATATATTTATAGAGGGAGAATAAATGTACATAAAATCAAGAGTCAATAAATACATAATATAAAATAGAAATGAGCCCCTTGGCACAGAGTGGAGAGCCGCAGTACTGCAGCCCAAGCTCTGCTTGCGACCTGAGTTCGATCCTGGTGGAAGCTGGGTTCAAGTAGCTGACTCAAGGATGACTCAGCCTTCCATCCTTCCTAGGTCGGTAAAATGAGTACCCACTTTTCTGGGGGTAAAGTGCAGATGACTGGGGAAGGCAATGGCAAACCACCCCATAAAAAAGTCTGCCAAGAAAACGTCGTGATGCGACATCCCCCCATGGGTCAGTAATGACTCGGTGCTTGCACAGGGGACTACCTTTACCTTTTTATAAGATAGAAGTTAACAATATCGATCCAAATATGGTGTCTAAAAATGAATCAGCTAAGGCACTTAAAGCAATACTGGCCTTGATAGGCAAGTGGCCTGGTTCCATATAGAGCAGCTTCATGTGTCCTTGTGGTCTGGGAACTCCAGACATTGCAGCAACCACAGTTACTACAACAAATTGTGGTTAACAAACCATGTGCCCCAGTGTGTGAATAAAAAAAAATCCACACAAAAATGAATCTTGTTAAAGCTATTGCGACAGACTGCCCTTTTAAAAAGCTTAGAAGTGCTGTACAAACAGCTGAAGAACTGTGAAGGATAAACTGTTCTTAGAAACAGAGAACCTTGAGTGACAGCCTACTCCACGGAATCTGACTGGGTAGCATGAGCTGGAAAGAGGAGGATTTCTTTTATAATAATAATAATACAATAACATTTGCTGTATATATAATGCCCTTCAGGACAACTTAATACCCACTCAGAGCAGTTTACAAAGTATGTTGTTGTGGTTGTGGTTGTGGTTGTGGTTGTGGTTGTTATTTTCACTCCTAGCTGAGAGGAATGGAGTGTGAAGAGTTGGGAGAAAGTTCTCCCCTCTGCTCTTTTGGAGGCGAGATATGCTCACATCCCATATGCAAATTGTCTTTGCTCCTATCAAGCCAGACTAGTAGAGACAACTGAGCATATTCTTTTACGTTGCCAGTATTATCAGGAGATTCGAATAAAGTACATCACACCAATTATTGCTGGCAGATCAATCAATTTTATTCTACTCTCCTTTTAGCTGATCGCTGTAATGAAACTACTGTCAAGGTAGCACGATTTTGCGCCCTGGCTAGTCTAATCAGACAGAATATTACAACTTCTTTTAAGAATTTTTAACAATATTTTATCAGTTTTATCTATTTGAGTATATTGTTTCATTCCCTAGACATGTTTAAATATGTAATCAGTGTATTCATTATAAATTACTGTATATATTGACTTAAATTCTGATCTTGGATCATAATAATAAAACTTGACTTGAGTTGAGTTGGGAGAGATGGAGTCATAACGGAGAGCAGTTTTAACTCCGACAGGAGCACTGGGAAAAAGTTGGCAAGGAACTTTGGGGAAGTAGGCGAAGACTCCCGTTTGGGCCAAAGAAAGGGGGTAGATCTTCTAGCGAGAGGAGAATTTCCCTTCCCAGTTAAACTGGAAGTTAGCTTTGAAGAGTGAAGAGATCCCTGATCTGGTGTGGTTAGAAAATGCCTTTCAAGACCTGAAAAGTCAGTTAAAAACTCAAGACGAGTACTGGTGTTTAAAGAGAAGGGGTTTGGGTCCTGGAAAGAGGGTACCAGCCTTCTGGAAACCAAAAGACTCAAAAGAATACTAGAAAGTGTACTAAGGTGTTTGGGGAAACACTGAAACAAAAGCTTTTCAACATAAAGATTTGTGAATAGCTTAAGAAACTCTTATTAGCCTGAAACGTAACAACTAGAATCTATGCATGTACTGATCTTACCTTAAAGTTATCGATATTGATTTACCTTAGAAATTTTCAACTACTAATTTCACCTGACTGTTCTCCCGTATGTTAAATAAAATATTTTGTTACTAGTGAATTTCAAAATGCCACAAGTACCATTTAAGTTGGTTAAAATAAAAAGAGAAAGGACGGGGGAGGACATCATAGCTTCCTCTGCATTTTTGAGCTGTTTTATTCATGAACACACATATATTGTGGTAGCACAGAGGAAGGGAAAAGACACCTATGCTCTGTACGATCTCAAAGCTGCAGCAAAATATAAAGAATTCATTAATATTACTTCTTATTGTTTTTACAACTGAAGTCATAAACAGCAGACCCTCATCTCACAGGAAGAAAACCTAAAAATTAATTATCATATAACTGAACTACAGCTGCCAAAAATTTGGCCACACACATATTTTGTTTATCTTTGTCTCTGAGTTACCAAGATAATTTCACTTCTGGAGAAAGAGAATTCTGATTGAATAATGGGGAGATCAATTCGGCTCTTAATTCTGAAAATTTAGGACAATCAAAGAAAATGTGGTCCGTAAACACACATACACTGCGGTAGCGCAGAGGAGGGGGAAAGACACCCGTGCTCTGTAGGATCTCAAAACTGCAGCAAAAAGTACATAAGTCATTAATATAAAGAAACGGAACAATGGCGGGTTCCAAATGCACAGAAGGTTCAGTACTAGTCCAGAATTCAAAACTCTGGGGAGAAATTGGGTTAGTTTGGGAAGCATCCCTAACTGAGCTGTTGCCTGGTCATTAAGGAACAGCACCGGAGATTTGAGTCTAGCTTCTCCCCTCCTCTCTAGGATAGGAACACATCAGTCAACAAAGCAGCAAGTTGCTTTAATTTTGCAAATGAGAGAAAATTGGCAGTGGGGGAGAAAAGGGCAACGGGAAGCTCTTGTGTTTAATGATGCTGATTGGTTACATAAGTGAGAGCTCTTTGTGTGTTTCTGGGGACATTGGAAAGCTTTAGCATGTTGGAGTTGTTTTGCTATTAAATGCTGGCAGATGCTAATGGAGTGTGAAACTTTGCATAATGACAAAACTGAAAACAGAACCGGATGTTTTGCAATCAAAGCTGGAGGATCAATGATCAGTAGGAAAGGAGGGGAAATGCTTATCAGAAGTAGGCAAATGCAGGGAGAAATCTGCTAATGCGCATTGATTTGCACGGCATATTAGACAGGCAAAACTGAACCCCTGCGTTCTGCGATCATAATGGAGTTTGATTAAGAGGGGGGTCTGAAATGCTGCCAAGAAACCTGCTTCTCATTACAATAGCTCCAATCCCGGCTGAAACATCAAAGGATGATTGGGAAATGCCATAATGGAGTGATGCTCTTTCTTTTATGAAGTGAACTGACTGAGATCTCGAGTCGATGAATGGGCTTCTTTTTAATTAGCACTGTGATAAAGCAGAATTGGGATAAAGGGATCCTGAAGATGTTATGCACTAGCGCTGCAACAATTTATGGTGGTTTGCATGGAGTGTTGCTGCAGCCGGGGTGATGATGACCTCATGGCAATCTGTCTGGAAGCCCAAAGTTCAGCCTTGGAGTACGCCCAGAAGGTGCCCAACACCAATTACTTTAAGCTTAGTCTAAAACTACAGAAAAGCTTTATTTACTTGCAGATTGGATCAGTCTCCTAAACAGCATGAACTTTCCCAATAACCTAGTAATGTTGCTGAATTTGGGGTGCTTGTTCCTGGGGGGGGGGCTGCCCCCCTTTCCTCTGTTTTTGCCTTTTGGAGACGTATGCTAAGGTACAGTGGGAAGGTAAAAGATAGAATAGCCTTGTTGAATCTTAGTAGGTACGTATCTGGTCAGCATTTGGGAGGGGAGAATTTCTGAGATACCCTAAGAAAACTGCCTCGAGTTCACTCGGAGAAGCCAGGTGGGATATAAATGAAATGAATAAATGTGCATGCACCTGAGTTCTTCAGCTTTCATTAGTCCCCCAGGTCTTCAGTTAAGGGGCAAGCGGTAGAGCACCGGCTTTGTATGCTCAAGGTCCTAGATTCAATCTAGGTAAAAGGAACAGGTAATAGGTGAGGTGGAATACCCCAAAGAGTGTTGCCAATTAGACTAGACAATGGTGGTGGTGAAGAGTGTCCCCAAGTCATAGCTGATTTGTGGTGACCGCCCACCCCCCCCGGTGGGGTTTTCATGGCAAGAGACTAACAGAGGTGGTTTGCCATTGCCTGCCTCTGCCTCTGCAACGTTGGAAGTCTCCCATCCGATTACTAACCAAGGCCGACCCTGCTTGGCTTATGAGATCTGATGAGATCAGGTTCACCTGGGTCAGGGCAAACTAGACAATACTGACCTTGATAGACCAAATGGTCTAACTCCATAGAAGGTAGCTTTGTGAGTTCAAGTCTAATTTTGTTTATTTATTACAAATAATAAATTTATTTATTATTAACGGAGTTCCGGCACCTCTTGAAAATGGTCACATGGTCGGTGGCCCCGCCCCCTGATCTCCAGACAGAGGGGAGTTTAGATTGCCTTCCATGCCGCTCCAGCAGCACAGAGGGCAATCTAAACTCCCCTCTGTCTGGAGATCAGGGGGCGGGGCCACCGGCTATGTGACCATTTTCACCAAGGGCAATTTAAACCTTTAAAAACTCCCCCCTTGTTCCAGCTGACCCAAAGTGACATCATTGTGCGGTCCTGAGTTCCCCCGCTGAGTTCCACCACCTCGTTTCCCAGAAAAAAAACCCTGAAGAGGACAAACCATATTTGCTACCCAGAGCTCTTTGGGGCAGGGCAGAATAAAAATGTACTAAATACATTGACCAGACTTGTTCGTGCTTAGCTTCCACAGGGCTGCTGTATTCATAGAATCATAGAATCATGAAGGGACCGCCAGGGTCATCTAGTCCAACCTCCTGCACAGTGAAGGAAATACCTCCTCTCCCCACACCACCAGTGACCCCTGCTCTATGTCCAGAAAATGGCAAAACACCTCCAGGATCCCTAGCCAAACTGGCCTTGGGGATATTGCTTCTTGACCCGAAAGTGGCGATTGGCATTACTCGGGATGTGTAAGAAGGAGCCACGGGAACTGATGTGACCCCTCCTGCTCTCCCTCTCATGATCTTCCTAGGCTCACAGAATCAGCCTTGCTGTCAGATGGCCATCTAGCCACTGCTTAAAATCCTCCAAAGGAGGAGAGCCCACCACCTCCCGAGGAAGCCTGTTCCACCGAGGGACTGCTCTAACTGTCAGGAAGTTGGTTGTTGTGGGTTTTCCGGGCTGTATTGCCGTGGTCTTGGCATTGTAGTTCCTGATGTTTCGCCAGCAGCTGTGGCTGGCATCTTCTGTGATCCGCTGTGATCAGCTGTGACTGTGACACTGAGAGATCTCTGTCTTTTGGTGCTACACCTCTGAAGATGCCAGCCACAGCTGCTGGCGAAACATCAGGAACTACAATGCCAAGACCACGGCAATACAGCCCGGAAAACCCACAACAACCATCGTTCTCCGGCCGTGAAAGCCTTCGACAATACAATGTCAGGAAGTTCTTCCTAATGTTTAGCCAAAAACTCTTTTGATTTAATTTCAACTTGTTGGTTCTGGTCCCACCTTCTGGGGCAATGGAAAACAACTGCACAATTCACCTGTGGATTCGTTTAGCTAAATTTTTACAGTACCTGTTAGCTTTTTATTGATCTTACTATATTGTACTGTATTGTAAACCACCTTGGGGACTTTTAGTTGAAAGGCAGTATGTAAATAAACTTTTCAGCCATACACTGTGGCTTGTGGAGGGAGACAAATATACCTTGACTGTATGATAGGTGTGTGCAGATATGTGCACATGCATGCGAAATGGCTGTGGATGGTCGTGTGCTGAATTTCTTTAACTCTGATATGCAACTACTCTGAAAGAATTATAATTAGAACAATTTGAGATTGAACATTCCATTAAATAACTTTAGGTGCAGACAAGGGTGGGTCCCCATGAGAATTGTTGGTTGGGGCCAGCAAAGAAAATTCAAAAAGTGTGCCCCCCCTTAGCAACCCCTGTTTACAACCTGACTGCAGCAGCTTTCTCCCAAGCCCTGCCCCATAGCTTCTGTGTGGTATTGGTTTCTGCCCTAGCTCACCCCCATGAACTTGCTGTAGTGGTGGAAGTTCCCCTGCAGGCCACTCAACCACAGTTTCGGTGCCTCCATGGCTCCCCCCCCCGTCCTTGTCCTCCTTACCTGTCTCCCGTGGGAGCCAGTTTGCTGTAGTGGTTAAGAGTGGCAGGACTCTAATCTGAAGAGTCAGGTTTAATTCCCCGCTCCTCCGCTTGAAGCCAGCTGGGTGACTTGGGTCAGTCACAGCTCTCTCAGAGCTCTCTCAGCTCCATTCACCTCACAGGGTGATTGTCGTGTAGATAATAATAACACATTTTGTAAACCACTCTGAGTGTGGCATTAAGTTGTCCTGAAGGATGGTATATAAATTGGATGTTATTGTTGTTATTTGGTGAGGCTGGGACCCATACTGGACCCAGTGGTGGTGAGGGTGGGACCTGAACTTGGGCCCAGGGGGGATCCTCCTGGGTGCTGCTGGTGGGTCCAGAATAGCTGCCACTGGGTGCAGCGCAGGTCCCAGCCTCACTACCCATTGAGCCCATTGAGGAAGTAAGGAGGAGATGACTGAGGGTGGAAGTGGAAGCCAGTTGCCCCCCTACCATCACCGCTGCTAGGCCCTCCCAGCCTCCGTTGCTAATGGAGGAAGAGGTAAGTGCATTTTCTGCACATGTCAGGAAAAGGCTTTTGGGGGGGGAGGGATTTAAACCCTTTGATGCAATTTTGACAGCTTTTCAGATTTTTCTGCAACCCTGGGGAGTGCCCGAAGGTTACAGAAGCATCTGGTTTGTAGCCAAGTAGTCCCAATTCTTGGGTTTAAGCATCTGCATGCAAGCACCACTTGACTGCTAGATAGATATAGACATAGACATAGACATAGACATAGACATAGACATAGACATAGATATAGATATAGATATAGATATAGATATAGATATAGATATAGATATAGATATAGATATAGATATAGATATAGATATAGATATAGATATAGATATTGTTGTGTGTTTTGCTTACTTACACCCCACCTTTCTCTTCAATGGGGATCAAAGAAGCTGACATCATTCTCTTCTCCTCCATTTTGACCTTATAACAACCCTGTGAGGTTGGATAGACTGAGAGTACGTAACTGGCCCAAGGTCACCCACCAAGTTTCCGTAGCAGAGTGGGGATTCAAACCGTTCCTCCCAGATCCTAATCCGACACTCTAACCACTGCCCCATGCAGGTTTTTTAACATACAGCAAGCAGATGAGAGCTGTGTACTCAAAGCGCACAAAGGGGTGGGCGTCACAGTAATTCTTGGCATAACAATTGCACAAAGAGTCTTTCTGTTTCCATTTGTGAATGGTTGAGTGGTATGAAAGTAGGTCTTGTGCTGGCCAGCTGATTAGGCTGCTTTGGAGGCGAAACCTGCTAATTACTATCTTATTCTGGCTCACCAGGAGGCAGATACGGATGACAACCAAGGGACTTTGGACTTCGAGGAGTTCTGCGCCTTCTACAAGATGATGTCAACCCGACGTGACCTCTACCTGCTGATGCTCAGCTACAGCAACCACAAGGACTACCTGGATGTTGATGACCTAAAACGCTTCCTTGACGCTGAGCAGAAGGTAGGAGTCTGGGACTGCTCCTGCCCAGCTTGGTCCAGGGAGATTACTGGAGCCCCCTTGCATTTTCAGCTCTAAATTCCCCACTGCCTCTACACTACTGAAAAAGACAAGACTTAATTCAGAGGTGGACATGCACAGGATTATACTATAGTAAAGGGTCCCATAGCGCCTTTAAGACTAACCAACTTTATTGTAGCATGAGCTTTTGAGAACCACAGCTCTCTTCATCCAATGCTGATGAAGAGAGCTGTGGTTCTTGAAAGCTTACGCTACAATAAAGTTGGTTAGTCTTAAAGGTGCTACTGGACTCTACTATTTTGCAGCTACAGACTAACACGGCTAACTCCTCAGGATTATACTATTCACTTCTTATTGGTCTGGAATCAATGTCTGCCCCCCCCCTTTCCTGAAACTGACATATCCCAATCCCACTACAAAGTCACCTTTCCAGCGTCTGCTGTATCCTCGGCGTGATTTTTGCCTTTACTTGAAAGGCTTAGCAAATGGGAGTGTCTTCTGTGAAAACAAAGTCACCCCTGGAGATCCGGGAACTTGTCCAAGTATTTGCAGACAAACATATAAATCATCTTGAAGGGTTATTTTAAAAAATTCCTTTGCAGTTTTGACAGTGCTTGAAAATGGGGCGGGAAGGGCAAGTGAGAGTTTTGTCTTTCTAGCACGGCTGCATGGATGCTTTTGGTCCAGGTAGCCTGTCCCTTTAAGCATTGCCAACAATCAAGTATGGAAACAATGGGCATCTTCTTGACTGAGAGAGAAGTGACTTTCCTTTTCCAGTGTTCTGCGCTTCCACGTTCCTGAAGATGTCGTCTTTGGACTGTTTCAGACAGCCTTGTTTGAGACTAACAATGCAAGCCTAAGAAAAGTTACTCCAGTCTAAGCCCATTGAAGTCATTGGGCTTAGACTGGAGTAACTCTCCTTAGGACTGCACTGTAAGAATTCTAGGCTGCCAATAAGTATTCTTTTCCTCTTTGAAGCTTCTTAAGCATCATTCTTGGCAATGAAGATAAGCAAGATAAGCTTTGTAAGAGCTGAGTTGCTAAAGAAGTCAGCTCTGCTTGCCGGAAAGATCCCAGGGAGAGGAGGGAAGAATAAGGAAAGAGCCAGTGCGGCTTCCTCTCTTATCCTCACAATGCTTTTTGTGATTTGCTAAATGTTAAGGTTTGCCTAGAAGCCGTAAAAAACCTGTAGCATTTCTATTTATGGTCTATTAGACAGACCTCTGATGGGGTTTTCTTTCTACACTGGAAGCTAATGGCATGCATTATTCTTAATGCTCTCATAACGTCAGATACATTTGCATTCCTGATTTCAGATGGTTCTATCCCCTAATAAATACTGAGTCCTATATGCATGTTTGTCTTGGAGTTGTGTGCCGTGAATTGAATGGCAGTCAACAAATTCCGTGAGTGTCTGTTGTCTAGGTATGCTCCATGCTACCCAGTTGACAATTTGTCCTTTCGGCTGCAGGGCTGGAAAAATGGTGAAGTTTATGTGCCTTTTGCGCTGCTGCCATTTAAACCTTACGCACGTTTGCTGCAGATAAAAAGCACCAGATCTTGTTTCCTGATGAGTTTGCTCAGGGTTTTCATGAAAAGCAAACAAACACCGCTGTTTTGCCTCTGGCAAAAATTAAGTAGCAGATTTCAAACCCTCTCTCCGCGGCTTTTCACGTCCCAGTGCATAAACCACACTGAACTGTGAAGAATGCCAAGTATTTTGCTCGTTTGCTTTTGAGTCAAGATCTGGTAAAATCTGGAAAGTCATTCGTCATTCATTCATTCATTTAAAAATCTGTCTTCTGCACCTTGGGAAAGTTCAGGGCAGCTTTGCATAAGTGCATTTGTTTAATAATAGGATCCATCTCAACAGGAAGAGAACAAGTCCAAAAGATAGTCCATGGAACGTACAGCCACAAGATGTAGAAATGACTAATCATTTAACTTATCTAAAAGACGGGGGTGGGTGGGGGGGACGCTGGCTAAATGGAGCCTGCATGTAAAAGGTAATGCGTCTCTGACTACCTTGCGGGCTTACTGAAATCACCTGTTTTCTGTTGAGACTGTTGAAAAGGGGATCATGAATTAGATGCAATTTTGGTCTGATCCTACATGGTCAATTTAGGTTCTTATCAAATTATCTGCCTTCATTCAAAAGTGAGGCAGAGAAACACTTCTTCAAAGGGATGCGCTATATTCAGCACTGAATTTAAGAACAGAGCTGCAACCCTTGTCTTAGGTGCCAGAAGCCAGTTCTGCAGTGACAACATCTGAGCATGCTCAGGGTACCTTTCGCTCACTCCTGAATAAGCAGAGCCAACCATGGCAATTTATTTTATTTTTGCTTTTTTATTTCATGCGTGCTCTGCTTTTTTCATGTATACCCTGCTTTTTTTAAAATGGGGCCCCAAAGGGGCTTACATCGTTCTCCTTTGCTGCATTTTATCTTCACAACAACCCTGTGAAGTAAGCAAGACTGGAAGTGTATGACTAGTCCTGCTGTTAGATGGCAGTTTTCCATACCGGAGAGGGGATTTGAAACTGGATCTCCCAGATTTTAGTCTGACCCTCTAACTACTACACCACACCAAAAGGTCAGATGGGAGCAATTCTATTCCATTCGTTTTTCTGTATTCTTGTATGTGTACGATTTAGGCTGCTAGCACAGGGAGACAGCGGTATACATTTCCCTGCACGCTCTTTTACATAGTTAACTTTCCATCTCTTTTTTCATGGTTCACTGAAGATTCCAAAATGTGTCCTTTGCAGGGTTGAGAATCTTGTATTGGCACCCGTGCTGTCCTTCTAAACGAATTAGCTTCGCTTTCCGTGTCACTGGGCTATTGATCGCCCTGTCGTTGAGAGGGGAGGGCGAAATGAACTCTCGCTGCACAGTTTGTCTGTGTAGATAATCAAAGAGCCTGTGGTTTCTTCCCCACCCCACCTTTGCTGGGGAAGCACTGCATGGTTTACCCCATTTGTGTCAAGTAGTAAACACAAGCGCTGGGTTGTGGTCAGACTCCACCCCAGGGATATGAATGTATCCAACAATTTCTTTGTATCCCTCTCACAGGCTGTGTACCTTCTACTCTTTATACATATATCTCTTCATTTGGGTCTGAGTTCCCAGCCCCGTATTTCACTTGGCTGCCCCCCCCCCCCCGTCCTCCTTTCTTGATTCTCTTTCCTCTTCCCTTGCTGAATTCTCCGTTCTTTGTGATGTGATTCATACTGAGGTGGCCAATCTGTGCCTGGATTGTATCACTTTATACTTCTCTATGAAAAGAAAGGAATGGAAAGGAGAAGGAAGGAAGGAAGGAAGGAAGGAAGGAAGGAAGGAAGGAAGGAAGGAAGGAAGGAAGGAAGGAAGGAAAAATTCCCACACATAGAAAACTTGCTAGAACCCTTCTACCTGAGATACTGTTTTTTCTGAATAGTGGAGTGCTTTGTTTTTGTTTTTGCATGAAGGAACATACCCAGCAACTTCCGAGACTTTTTAGCTGGAGATGCTCGAGATTGAACTTGGAATCTTCTGCTTCTGAGCTGCAGCCCTTTCCCAAGCTGGACAGAGCAGGACTTGGGTCTTGAGATGCTAAACAGGCCCAATAAATCCTCAGGCCTGAAAAACTGGCCATCTCTGATGTAAAACAAACAATGCTACGAAATCCAAACCCCCCCCCCCATTCTCAAAAACACTTTCCTCAAGGGCAGGATCTGTTGCGTTAGCACCAATAATATAATTAATAGACTTCCTCTGTGTATTCCTGGAGGCGCCCAAGTAATTACTGCAACTGATTTTTCTCCTCTCCTTTGTATCCAGGACTTCTGCTACACAAACTAATTTCTTGACAACCTGCACCGAATTGGGTAATCTTGCCGTAGGCGGATTGCCACAGGCCAGACGCCACTTGGGAATAAAACTGACCTGGGAAACCAAAACCTGTGCTTTGCTGCCACCTTGGACAACCCAATGATACTTGATGGGCTCTTTAGTCCCCCCCCCTCCCCTCATTAGGTAGTCCAGTCCATTGAAAATGACATTGATTGGCAGGAATTGGAATCTCACTGGACGGTTGGGGAGGGGGGATTTCACTCACAGCCAGAAAACAGCCCGGTTGCATAACAGAAAACTCTGGGAAGCATCGTTTGAAGATGTATTTTTCTCCACGTTACTTTTGTGTGTTTGTTTTAAATCTCTCTTTTTTTGTTTTCAGATGAATAATGTAACCAGAGAACACTGCCTGGAAATTATCAATCAATTTGAACCGTGTCCAGAAAGCAAGCAAGAAGGAGCCCTGGGGATTGACGGTAAGATTCCGGTTTGATTTTACGGAGAGATTGAAGAAAGTAGTGGAATGTTAAGAAATGCAGGATGCTTTAAACGAATGTGGTGTAGCACTGTTTCTTCTACCAAGGATGAACTTCTTTCTTTCTTTCTTTCTTTCTTTCTTTCTTTCTTTCTTTCTTTCTTTCTTTCTTTCTTTCTTTCTTTCTTTCTTTCTTTCTTTCTTTCTTTCTTTCTTTCTTTCTTTCTTTCTTTTGACTCTTGCTGTTGTGTTTGATTTCAGGACTTTGAGGAATCACGGTATAGCAGGAGAATACTGGGAAATTTCCCCCTTTCCCTAAGCTACATTTTCCCTGTCCATGATAATAAAAGCTGTTCAGAGCACAAGCAAGGAATCTTCCTTCCTTCCCCACTCCACTTCACTGCATTCCACTGCATGCTGCTGCACTGCATTTCACTGCACTGCACTGCACATCACTCGACTCCACTCCTCATAAGATACTATGGCTTCTGAAGGACAATGAGTATGTGTAGGTCTCATTAAACCAGTATTTGTCCCCCCCCCCACCCTTCCTATTTAAGCTGACAAAATGTATGCATGAGAGGGAGCCTGCTGAGCATACAGCTCCCATCTCATCTGTGGATGGCTTGGGTTCACTCCCATTGCTTGGCCAAGGACCACTGAGTTTACTGTAAGGAGGAGTGAGCGGCAGTAATGCTATTCGGCACGGCATCTGTTTCACTAACACATAAACCCAAGTGCATTACAAATCCATAAAAGAGGCTGGCATCAATAAAAAAACACCAGCAAGAATTGCAAAAAAGCCTTGTAAAACACAGTATTGTTTTAAAATGTCAAGTCACTCCCAATGTCTTCTGAAAGAAGAAGGTCTTTATCATGCTTTGGAAGATAATCAATGATTGGGTCAAACAGGCCTTCAGGAATGCCACTGGAGGACAAGACCTGTCTCTTGTTGCAGCTGAGAACTCCACCAGAGCAGGGATGCCACAGAATATCTCAGAATAGGAAGAGTTTCGTATACTAATGCACAGGAGTAGATGTTCAGTTGTTCATCCTACCAAAAAAAATGCAATCCATTTAATTGTGTTAACTCAGGTATAGAAAGAACTAGCGCCTTTCTTTGCCACTACAAGTCATCAGTTGCTTCACATAAATTGGTAGGCTTCTGTTATCACCAGTTGCTGCTGTTGTGAACGATTACTGTGCATACCTTGGGCATTGGAGTTTTGCATAAGAGCATCACAGGAGATGCCGCTTGCATTTCACCATCTTTTTAGCCTGCTGCTTACCTACAAGCACCCCACTGAAAGAGCTCAACCTCCAATCCAAAACAGATTTGGGGAGGGGAGGGCAGGTGCATGAAACTTTACTTCCCCTCCCGATTTGGAATATGCCTTATCTCTGCTTCGTAACTTTCTCTGGGCTACTATTATACCAGGATAGCACAAGACCCAGCATTTGCATTATGAACTTGCCTGCTTTCCCAGCTGCCTGTCAAGGGCGGCATCAGGTGATCCACCACAGGGCAGCCCACGACCAACTCATATTCTCCCCTCCATGGCCCTGCTGTGTCTCCCCTGTGCAGTTACTGTCTGCATGCCTGCTTTCTTAGAGCAAAGGAGCAGCTAGTGCTGGCTACCTCTTCTTTTCCCTCTGGACTACAGTGGGAGATTTTGTCCAGAGGGAGAGAGCAAAGAAGTGGCCATCGGCAAGGAGGTGGGCCCAATGGGGGAAGAGATCATAGTGTGAGCATTTGGTCAAGAACTTTTGAACTTTTAGCCAACACTGCTTCCAGTTTAGTGCCTGAACAAGCGGGGGATGCGGGAAGCATTCATTACCCTAGGATAAACTCTCTCTTAATAGCTCCCAAGCCCATACAACAAAATCACTAGCTTCAAGCCACCAGCCAAATCCCGGGCAGTGAATTTTTCTTCCTCCTTTCCAGCCGCCGGGCAACGTTAGCAGCATTCGCTTAATTAACTGTGGCAATTTTTAAAGCATTCTACTTCAGCTCTTCTGAATGAAGTGGCAGAGCTTGTTCACAGGGTGCCCCATTAGCAGAGATAGAATCTTCCCCCCTGAAATGGAAGAGGTGAATAATTTGTCAAGGCTGCTCCTGCTCGGTATGGGAACGTGCAAAGCACCCTATTAATATTTCATCCAACCTGGATTTGTTTGGCTAGTTCCCCCCCCCCCCCGCCCGTGCTTCTTCAAACGAGGACAAGTTTGTTAGAACACATGTGATGATGCTATGAGCCGATGCCTGAACATGCTTTCTTGACACTGTAGGATCGTATCATTGATTTCTGGAATAAGGGACAATAAGAATTGCGGAGGGACAGAGGTTGGTTTATTGATTATTCCTTTGGCGCACAGGAATAAAAAAATTACAAACATTAAATATAAACGTCCAGGGGAGAGGGGCTTTTCAGCCAAGCTGTACCCAGACATGATGGGCAGGTGCCTAGCCTTCCCTCGGAAGGCCCCTCGGATTAGCTTGTTGTATTGTTTTTGCTGCGAGTGCTGTCTTAAGCTCCAGGGATGGTGAAGATCTCAATGACACTTGGAAGCTAGGTCAAAAAGAGTCCAGTAGCACCTTTAAGACTAACCAATTTTATTGTAGCATAAGCTTTTGAGAATCAAGTTCTCTTCGTCAGATGCATGATACAGAGACTGGTCAAATATAGAAGAGGAGGGAAGAGAAGGGGAGGAGAGAGAAGAGGCATTTGGGGGGGAGGGTGCAACCAAAACATTCCTTTGCTAGTATATGTAAACATCTCCTTTTGGTGTGTGGATCAGTTGGCTTCAAAGGAGTTTGCCCTGTTAGTTTGTAGCAGCCAAACAGCTAGACCATCCAATTCCAATGCAGTATGAGCCTTCGATAACCACAGCTCTCCTTGCCAGATGCATCTGACAAAGAGATCTGTGGTCCCCGAAAGCCCACGCCAGGTGCCACTGAGCTCCCCCAGACCCCGAATCTGTAAAGGAAATCTGTTACCTGTGATAATGTGATAAGCATTCATAGTCCCTATTCAGTCCCAGCTTGACAGAGTCAAATTTGCATATGAATTCCAGTTCAGCAGCCTCCCGTTGGATTTTGTTTTTGAAAGGTTTCTGTTGAACTACAGCGACCTTTAAGTCTTTGATGGAATGTCCTGGTAGATTGAAGTGTTCTCCCACTGGTTTCTGGACGTTTCCATTTCTAATGTCAGATTTGTGTCCATTTATTCTTTTGCGTAGAGGTTGGCTGGTTTGTCCAATGTAAAGAGCAGAAGGACATTGTTGGCACATGAGGGCATATATCAGATTGGAGGATAAGCAGCTGTAAGAGCCAGAGACAGTGTACAGGCACCTGGCGTGGGCTTTCGGGGACCACAGATCATCACAGGAGATGTTTACATATACTAGCAAAGGAATGTTTTGGTTGCACCCTCCCCCCCCAATTGCCTCTTCTCTCTCCTCCCCTTCTCCTCCCTCCTCTTCTATATTTGACCAGTCTCTGTATCATGCATCTGATGAAGAGAACTTGATTCTCAAAAGCTTATGCTACATTAAAATTGGTTAGTCTTAAAGGTGCTACTGGACTCTTTTTGATTTTGCTACCACAGACTAACACAGCTAACTCCTCTGCATCTATGACCTTGGAAGCTAGAGTAAAGGGGACTCTCAGCTGGAACTAGCCCAGGTATGATGGAAGGGCGCCAGGCCCTATCCTGTCCTTTATCTGATGGGCTTGTGGTATCTATAGCAAATTTATGGGGGAAACCTGTTCAGTCAATGGCAGTGTTTGCCTGTGAATATTTTCACAGGTGAAGTTGCAATTCAGGATGCTTCCAAAATCTTCCTCATTCAGATTTCTTTCTGGTGTTCCGAATTACTTGGTCTTGTTTCTGAAGTAGGAATGAGCATTAGGCATTCTCAGATCTGTAATGTTTTCTTTCTAAATTTTGCATGTGTGCAGCTCGCCACAGCTCCCAGTTCCTTCATCTCCTAAGCATCTTTTGTCTCTTTTAAGTGGCGGATGTGGCAGATTAATAGAACAGTGCTTTTTAGCACCCTAGGTGGGTGTGCACACGCATCGAATCGAGATTCTTTGGTGGGGCGCCCAAGTACTGTAGCATTTCAGTGCATGAGAATGAACTCAAAGAACAGAAGGCTGGGGCAATAATTGCATACAGTCCAATTCTGGAATTGTTTTTGGACATTCTCATAGTTGAACCAAAAGTGAAGGAGGAATAGAATGCAGTGCAAAAAATAAATAAATCATGTGCGACGAAGGAATGTAACAAGGGAAATTTATTTGTCCCTTGTCAATTATCTCTGATCCTTTCTGCCTCTGATCACACAGAAGTGGAGAAGTTTGTGATGTACATTAGCATGTTGACCAATGCAAGTTTTACACTTGCAACACAGCCCCTGATGTAATGAGAGCCACATTAAGCTCCTTGTATGAAAACAACCCTTGTCTTAAATGTTAAAAAAAAGAGTCAATTGAGAATCACATGCAAACGGCTGATGTTTGCGACAGATCAAATATCTCTGTAGCTTTCTCAAATGACCTTTCTTTAATGATGTGTTCTGAAAGGGGAGCGATCTGTCCCCCCCACCACAGCACATCCTTCAACACTGCCCCCTCCAGCAAATGTCCACCTTTTTTCAACAGCTGCCATTTCATAAACTGCATTCTTCAAAGTATTGATTTTGGGCAAGTGGATTAAGTTAGAAGCAGACAGAAAAATGATGGTTCATGCATGCCTTGTTTGTACTGATAAGAAGGCGGCCGGGGGTGGGGGGATGTAGGAGAATTGAGTGATGATTCCAAGCTAGCTGTGAATGTGTTTCTAAGAGTGCCAACGTTGCCAATTGCCAGGTGGGACCTGGAGATCTCCCAGAATTACAAGTGAACTCCAGACTACAGAGATCATTTGGAGAACATGGCTGCTTTGGAGGCTGGACTTTATGGCATTATACCCCACTGAGGTCCCTCCCCAAACCCCTCCCTCCCCAGGTCCCTCCCCCCAAATCTCCAGGGATTTTTCAACAAGGAGTTGGTAACCCTAACTGAAAAATATGTGTGTCGGGGAAGGAATCCAGACTAGGGCTAGTACATTTCAGCATATTAGTTAGGGTGAAGACAAAAGGCAGGTTAACATCTGCTGGTGGTCCCTGGCCCTAGGAAGGTTCACCTTGTCTTAACCAGGGCCAGGGCTTTTTTGGCTCTGGCACCAACCTAGTGGAACTCTCTGCCTGTGGAAATCCAGGCCCAGTCTGATTTATTATCTTTCCACCAGGCTTGCAAGACGGAGATGTCCCACCAGGCAATATGGTGGTTGAGGGGGGCAAGCCACCAAACCGGCCTCCTACCAAGAGAGTTTGTCTCCCCCCCCCCAGACTGTTTTCCTCTGGTAGCAGGCCACCCTGCCCCATGGATCTGTCTAATGTCTGGTGGATGTGCAGTATGGGCGTGCCTGTCTTATATAGATTTTATTGGTTGACTGAAGTTTTAGTTTATGCTACCATGTTTTTACTGTATTTATTGCATTTTGTGATCCACTCTGAGCCCACTTGCGGGGAAAGCGGAATATAAATAGAATAGAATAAAATAAAATAAAATAATAAATTAACAGTTTATGTTTTAAACGGACTGTCTTACAACTATATACATTTATGGAAGGCCACTAAACGCAGACATTGCAGTTTGAAAGAAATTGCCATTCTTTTTACCTCAGGTAACAAGAGAGCTGTCCCAGGGGCTCAGAACAAGCACGAGGTACAAAGAGCCCTTAAGAGAAAACAATAACAGCAATTATCCCAAATCCATATATTTACAGTGCTCAAGTGCTCAGTCTGCCACAGTGGACATTACTCAAGAGAAGACCTCTACATTTGAATATTGCTTATTTGAGAAACGTCCTTCGCTATTATGGATTATATTTCTGCTTGATTTGGACTGTTCTCCAAGTACTTCATGGCTTTACACCACCGTTGATATTTATATGATGATAGTATTTGCACTGAGCACTTGAGCACTTTAAATATATGAATTTGGGATAATTGCTGTTACTGTTTTCTCCTAAGGACTCTTTGTACCTCATATTCTTTTTACCTATCCAAAAGGGGTGAAAAACACACAATTGGAGGGTAAGGGGTCTATAGAACCCCGATTCAAGAGAATAAATAGTAATAATTTAATTATATAAATGTATGTGATTTAAACTGATGTGCTCCAATAAATACAGAAATACAAAATATATAGACTATTCCTATAATATATTTGACTCCTATAGGAATAGTCTGTCTATATTTTGTATTTCTGTATTTATTGGAGCACTTAAATTATTACTATTTCTTCTACTTGAATTGTGATTCTTTAGACCCGTTACCCTCCAATTGTGTGTTTTTCACCCCTTTTGGATAGATTACCTTTGGAGGAGTCTCTGTTTTTGGTTATTCTTTTGACCTAGCAATATTCTGATTGTGTGTGTGTGTGTGTGTGTGTGTGAGAGAGAGAGAGAGAGAGAGAGAGAGAGAGAGAGAGAGAGGTCTGCCATGTTAAATCAATTCATGCTTCAGGCTAATCCATTTTTCTCAAAGTTTGGATCAATTGAAAAAGTGTTCCACATTAATCAAGCAGCAGGTTTTAATAATTTTTTTTAATGCAAGCATTTATAAAAACTGCCAATGGCAAATGTCGTCTTAAAAGAAGTATCGCCCTTTAAGCGGGGATCTTAGAAGAGGCATTTTCCTTTATCTGTCTCACAGAGAAGGGAATGCCTCTTCAAAGATGATGCTTGCTATTTAAACACGTGTTTTTCATCTAAGTTGGAGGAGCTTTCCTCCAACGTATGTGACCCTTCCACTCAAAACAACCATGTAACTTGCAGGAAAGCTCCGTAGTTTGGAGAATGTCTTCAAAGGCTGTAAAGTTGGAGTGGCAGGTACAT
Organism: Eublepharis macularius; assembly: GCF_028583425.1. Lineage (NCBI taxonomy): Eukaryota > Metazoa > Chordata > Lepidosauria > Squamata > Eublepharidae > Eublepharis > Eublepharis macularius. The sequence continues at coordinate 9,539,682 of NC_072806.1, forward strand.
GTCTTACCAGGGCTTTTTTCCTTGGGAAAAGAAGTGGTGGAACTTATTGGGTTGTCCTCGGAGAAAATGGTCACATGGCCAGTGGCCCTGCCCCGTCCAGACAGAAGGGAGTTTAGATTGCCCTTCGCGCTGCGGAGGGCGATCTAAACTCCCCTCTGTCTGGAGATCAGGGGGTGGGGCCACCGGCCATGTGACCATTTTCACGAGGTTCCGGAACTCCATTCCCCCGCATTCCTGCTGAAAAAAAGCCCTGTGTCTTACAGTGCAATCCTAACCAGAGTTAGCCAGTCAAAGCCCATTGAAATCAATGGGCTTAGCATGGAGTAACTCTCTTTAGGAACTAGATGCATCTGACAAAGAGAGCTATGGTTCTCGGAAGCTTATGCTACAAATAAGCTGGTTAGTCTTAAAGGTGCTATTGGACTCTTTATTTTCCTCCTTAGGATTGCACTGATAGTGTGGTTTTTGTTTGCTATGCAGATTTATGCAAATACAAGCAGTTCATGGACTGTTCACCGAAGGGATGGGGAGGAGCCCAAATCATAGCACTGTAACTATGAAGCCTGTTTGTCTTTTGCAAACATTACATGAAGAGCCTTTAAAAAAAAAAAACTTCAGATATTCAAGGTGAATATGTAGCAATACACTTCAGGCCTGGTTGCTAGGAAGTCTATAGCAACAACATTGACAAAGCTGTCACAGCCCAAGAACAGACACAAAGTCAAACAGCCCGATGCTGGGGCGGGGGGGGGGGGGAGATTAGGAAATATCTAGCCTGGAGCGTCTGAGAGTTGAAAGGCGCAGCTCACCCAGCTGAGGAATCAAAGCCGATAGCGAATCATTCGGCTGGTTGAGGGAAAGTTTCAAAATGTTTGGCTAGGCTTTTGAGTGGGTTAGAGAAACTGTATGAGGAAGCGACATTGAAGTGGATTTGCCCAATCCAAATCCACATCAGTTGCCCCAGGAGGGACTGCTTGAAAGGCTGGCCACGAAAAGTTTCAGTGGCTAAAAATGGGTTTGGAGGGCTTTGCTGGATATTTTCAGATCCTACCAGTTATCTGGGCAATGTTCTTGATTTAATCAATTCTCTGTGGGACTGGCTTGCACAAATGCTGTGGATCTTCCTGAACAACGCATTTCTGTGGTGCATTTTCTTGGGATAGACAATTTTCTAAACAAAATGCTGAGCTTAATTTCATTGCCCTTGTGGTTGATGTTTTAGCAAGCCATAGCAGCCCTAGACACAGACGGGATGGGGTCTGGAACCTCTAAAGCCTCCAATCCCATAGGAGCTCTAGAGGGGTGGAACCTCCAAATCTTCCAATCCCAAGGGAGTTCCAAAGCCTCCAATCCCATGAGAGTTCCGGAGGGGTGGATCCTCCAAAGCCCCCAATTCCATGGGAGGTCCAGAGGAGTGGAACCTCCAAATCTTCCAATCCCAAGGGAGTTCCAAAGCCTCCAATCCCATGGGATCTCCAGAGGGGTGGACCCTCCAAAGCCTCCAATCCCATGGGAGCTCCAGAGAGGTGGACCCTCCAAAGCCTCCAATTCCATGGGAGTTCTGGACGGGTGGAGCCTCCAAAGCCTCCAATCCCATGGGAGTTCCAGAGGGGTGGAGCCTCCAAAGAGACTGGCCTCAGGATGGGCCGGGCCCTTCATATAAGATAAAGGGAAATAGACCAAGGAGGATCTTCTGGCTCCTTCTTCTCAGATTGAAAGAAGCAAGGTCAGGAGAAAGACAGAGGACAGGGGTGAAAGGGAACCCCCTTCCCTTAGTCTGTGGACTGGGGGTGGATATGCACTGTCCCCTGCTGACAAGAATCCTCTACAATCTGTTTGCCTGAGGCAGAAGAAGCATGCTGAGTAGAAATCTCACTTCCCTAGTACATTGATGGCTCTCTCTGGCCAGTCCACAACACACACACAAAACCACCCCAGGTGAACGTTAGCATGCCTTGTGGGTGTCATTTTAATTAACGTGAATTTTTCCGAATCAATTAACAGTCAGGCAGGGAAAGGATTTCACCCATGGCTAATTTAATCTGTCTTCTATGGAACACCTACATAAGATTTTTTTTTTAAAGTTGGGCAAGCCATTCTCTACAGAAGTCGCCTCCAAATCCTGATTGCTACTGTGGGGAGCCAAAGATCTGGAGTGACCAAAGACTTCTCTCTCCTGAAATTCTTTAAGAACATTGACCACCTTGGCTTTGAACATGTCTTGCAGTCCTTGGGATATTCATTTAAAAAGCGGGACCTCTTCCAAGATGTCAGGCCTTAAAGCATCGGTGTTTGAAGATGGCTCATCAGAACTGCCATAGGGGAGAGCAGAAAGGTTAGAAATGCTAAGCTGGGCGTCTGCAGGTGGACTAGATAACCCTGCTCTCAATCTTAAACTGCTCATCTCTCATTAGACACTTAAAAACATTTGGGTATTTGCAGGCGTTCAATGGGATGCTTAGAAAATGAGCACGTGTGTACATATGCACAGAGGAACCTGTCCCCCTCTCTGAGTCACAAACTTCAGCTTTACAGATTGAGGAGAAGAATCTGCTGTTATTGAGATATCTTTTAAGCATACGATAGGCTCTAACATCTTTCCCGTAAATGACTCTTTCCTGGCATGACTTCCTTTGGGGGCTGATGAGAACTGTTGCTTTCACAGCTCCCGGAATTGAATCAAAAGGCCTAGAAAGTGACAATTTCCATCCATCTCATCAATCCAGTAAATTTCAAGCATGCGCCAACTGCCGCTGGTTGCCTATGTGACCAACACTGCCAATCCTCTCAAAATGTGACTTGCTTCCAATTGCAAAGAAATAATCAGTACGAGCGTACCGGGTGCTCAGCTCGAGAGAAAAACAACCATTGCAAGACTTCAGTTTGTGGAGGCTTCCCCCGCCACAGAGATTTTGTTTTAGATGTATGCAAATCAAAGCAGATTACTTGTTTAATGGATCAGCTAAAAACTCTGAAGATCGGTAGACCTCTTATTTCTTTAATTCTAGCGGCAAACCTCATTATTATCCGTGGCTAAAATCATTGATACTCAACCTACCAGACCTTTTCTCTGCAGGGTTCACTAACTATATGCGCAGCCCAGCTGGGGATATTTTCAACCCGGAGCACAACCAAGTCAACCAAGACATGACTCACCCTCTGAGTCACTACTTCATCACCTCTTCTCATAACACCTACCTCATGGGGGACCAGCTGATGTCTCAGTCCAGAGTCGACATGTACGCTTGGGTTCTGCAGTCTGGATGCCGGTGCGTGGAAGGTAAGGACTCTGAAGCACATGGCTCACAAAACCGCAAATTAACACTCCCTCCCACCCTGTACTCTCTGGAATGACCTATGCGTTCCATGGCTTATTGTTTCCATCTAGTCCTCAAGGTGTTCAAACTGTTGAGAAGTTCTGGCTGTACCAAAATCCCAGAAAGCTTTATTTCACTGTAAAGATTTGCCATTCAGCGATTCTGAAGGGTCTTTGCAAACATATTCCTTCAAACGATTGCTTCTACACATGGGGATATTAGAGACTATGGTAGTGGAGAGTGCTGTCAAGTCATAGCTGACTTATGGCGACCCCTGCTGGGGTTTTCATAGCAAGAGATTAACAGAGGTGGTTTGCCTCTGCAACCCTCGTCTTTGTTGGAGGTCTCCTATCCAGTTACTAACCAAGGCCGACCCTGCTTAGCTTCCAAGATATGAAGTGATTAGGTTTGCCTGGGCTATCCCATGTTATTTTATAATGACTCTAAAGAAAGAGAGAAAATGATTGCCCTGCTTTTGGCTACTCTACCAGACTGTTTATCAGAAAATCTAGGCTGCTTCCACGCAGAGGATTTTCTTCCTCCTGGAGCACTATTGGAGGGGGGGAGGCATCCATCATCCATTTGTCACTCTCAATATAACAGTCTCTTTTCCTGCCACAAGCCCCTCACAGCCATCATTCTCCCCTCCCGCTTGCCACTGGATGGCCTTTGAGGGTAATTGCTATAGTGCTATAACACTGTATTGCTATAGAAATTAGCACGTCTTAAAAATCAACAGCCCTGACCTGGATAGCCCAAGCAAGCCCAGTCTCGTCAGATCTCGGAAGCTAAGCAGGGTCAACCTTGGTTAGTAATTGGATGGGAGACCTCCAACAAAGACCAGGGCCGCAGAAGAAGGCAATGGCAAACCTCCTCTGTTAGTCTCTTGCCATGAAAACCCTGCCGTGGTTGCCATAAGTCAGCTATGGCTTGAGAGCACTCTCCACTATCAAAAGACACAAGGAAAATGGTGGGCATGAGGGACCGACAGAGGAAATTGAGCAGAAAACTGCTGTGCGGCGGCTCTGTTGCCAATGTGTGTGCCTCTGCATTTCAAGCAGCAATGCAAGAAACACAGAGAATCCTTCCAGGGTGAAGAAGCCCTATTCAGTGTTTTCTATATGAATGAAAGAGTGACTATTTATTTGAAAGTAGCCATTGAGACTAAACCTTGGATGATGAACAACTTGTGTTAATCAGTCATGTAAACGCTCTCGTATTAATTGTACTAATGTTGGTATAATAAAGAGTTCACTCGCTCACTTTTTCCAAGCAAAAGATAGCCTGCAGGCAGGTGGGGAAAGTCTGAAATGATGTTCTCAGTGTTCCTTCTCTCTTTTGGGGCAGTTGACTGTTGGGATGGGCCAGATGGGGAGCCGATCGTCCACCACGGCTACACCCTGACCTCCAAGATCCTCTTTAAAGATGTGATCGAGACCATCAACAAATACGCCTTCATCAAGAGCGAGTATGTACTTGCCTGGCTTTTTATCGTCCGCAACGGGTCATTTGCAATGCAATCCTAAGTGACGGACTTCAGCGGTCATAGAAGCTTGTAACTTTGCTTAGGACTGCATTAACTAGGACTTACTTCCAAGTCGACCTGCTTGGGATTGCTCCTTAAGCTAGAAATAAAGACGTCCCTGATTTGAATCTGTTCTCTTCCACAAACTCAACAGGAGTCACTCTCCCTCAGTCCTCTGCCTGTAATTATGAAGGTGCTTCCCTACCTTACAGAGCTGTTGTGATGTACACAAAGTGCAAATTGTTGTTACATGCAGGGCTTTTTTTCAGCAGGAGCGCGGTGGAACGGAGTTCCGGAACCTCTTGAAAATGGTCACATGGCCGGTGGCCCTGCCCCCTGATCTCCAGACAGAGGGGAGTTTAGATTGCCCTCTGCACCACAGAGCGGCGTGGAGGGCAATCTCAACTCCCCTCTGTCTGGAGATCAGGGGGAGGGGCCATCGGCCATGTGACCATTTTCTCCGTGGGTAACCCACTGAGTTCCACCACCTCTTTTCCCAGAAAAAAAGCCCGGGTTAAATGCAATTGTAGTTAAAGTTCATAGCTATTGATGGGGAACCATTATGCCCAACTGTGTGTGTGTGTGTGTCGGGGGGGGGGGACTGAGCAGCCAATTTAGATTTCCCCCTTTTCAGGTCTGAGAAATTTTCCAAGGCAACAAACCATGGTGATTACAAAAGTATAATGTTTATTTAGAATAATAAACTCAATGCAACATTCTTACAGCTGAGTGCATAACTATAAGTTGTCAGTACCTGCATTTATACCTTTCCAGCAAGACAAAACAATGTTGTTTACAGTACAGAGGATCTCAGAGATTTCTATAAAGTTCTTCAAATTATCAAATCAAAGTTACATGATTTCCTTAATATGCCAGATTAACAGGTCATGGCTGCCATTTAGGGAGGCCACCATAATAAAAACATTCTGCATGGCAAGCATAATTTCATAACATAACTTGGGAAGGATGCCCAAGGCCGGGGCTAAAAGTTGTATACATAAACCATTATAACTTTTGGTGTGAAATTAAAATCAACTTACAGTGCTTGCTGAGCTTTTTGAGGTATTTACATTGTTATTGTTAATTGTGGAAACAAGAATGTTAATCAGAAAAGGGGCAGAAAGGATTCGTTCACAAGCAATGGATTTTAACAGGGGCTTCCCCAGATTCTCTTTGGAGTAAGCAGAGGAAAGAGCCTCCCTCCACCCTACTTCTTCCTCCCCTGGATTTGGTATCTTGGAAGCTTCTTTTCACACGGTCTCAGGTGCCAGAAGCCCTGAGAAATGAAGTCCTCGGGGCAACAGACATTAGGCTGTTTGCCATCCTGTAGGGGACTACATTTCCCAGGGTTCCTGGCATCTCAATAACAGTCAAAACTGCATTCCAGATACTGGGTCGGAAGGTGGGTGGGCAAGGAAAGAGTATTTATTATTATTTATTTCAGTATATTTCTATTCCACCCTCCCCGCGGGCAGGCTCAGGGTGGATTACATCAGTTAAAACACACAGGCACAACACTAACAGCAAGTCTAAAACTCACAAAAACCATAAAACATTTTAAAATCTCAATCTAAATATTAAATAAAATAGCAAATCTCAAGAGGCGGCAACCACAGTATAGCTCTTACTTATCTGCACTTGGATAAAAACCCCATAGGCAATATTGATGCAATTTCTGGGTGTGATTATCTGTTAAGCTGTTAAAAGTGCATGGAGAGGAGTGCTGGGAATATCAGCAGTGTGTGGACCAGGGAGGCAGCTAGAAGAGGGTTTGAAGGAATTTTTGAGTTTCAGTATTGGGCTCAGGAAAAAAACCCAATTTAAAAAAAATCAAAATAAAAAAACCCACCAATTTTAGGCAAATGAGCACATTTGTCAAGTTCAGTTCTAGACTGAAACAGCGGGGTTGGGTTTGTTACCCATCACTAGCCCAAGTTATCATACATGCCAGACAGTCCTCCATATGAAACCAGTGGACAGTCTTACATGTAGGAGAAATGAACAAGCAAGAAGGAGGGAATAAACTTGATTAGGGCAAGATCCAGGGCTTTTTTTCAGCAGGAACGCGGTGGAATGGAGTTCCGGAACCTCTTGAAAATGGTCACATGGCTGGTGGCCCCGCCCCCTGATCTCCAGGCAGAGGGGAGTTGAGATTGCCCTCCGCTCCACTGAGCAGCATGGAGGGCAATCTAAACTCCCCTCTGTCTGGAGACCAGGGGGTGGGCCACCAGCCATGTGACCATTTTCTCCGAGGTCAACCTACTGAGTTCCACCACCTCTTTTCCCAGAAAAAAAGCCCTGGCAAGATCTAATATTTCTTTAGAGAGTCAGAGCCTGTGGGCTGGCTCAGATATTTGCAGGGACTGATCTTTTGGGATGGCTGGTGCTCACATACCCTTCCCATATTTCATTCTTTTCCAGTTCACTTGCAAGCTTTGCCTTTTTTGCACGGGCAATTTTTGCCATGTTCGGCCCCATACCTCTTCAGATTTTCTTCTGAATTCCAGACTATTAACTCCCCCTTCAGATTTCCATGCAGCATTTCAAGGGGTCTCTTCTGAGTTTCCTCCCCGAGCAGAAAAGCCTTGATTAGCAATTGCAGAAAAGACACAGGCAGAAAACTCGGAAGAGAGAACCCTTGACATGCTTATGAGCAGCCGGCTGACAGCTTGCCCGCCTGCCCCCGATTCTGGCTTGGCTTGGCTTGGCTTCATCCCTTGCCCGAAAAGGCAGGGTGTGAAGTCAAGTAGCATAGAGAAACAGTGGCCCAGATGGAAGGACTCGAGCCTGCTCAGATGGAATGGGATTCGCTGCGTCCAAACCTGCGGCAGAACTGCCTGGTACATTCGTTTGCAACGTTCAGCCCTCTGACAGAATAGTTCAGCATTCCTTTCTTTCTGACCTTTTTATCTTTTCCTTCCTCCAAGAAGGCTAAGAAAGTGTGCTCAGCTCTCTCACCTTTCTCATGTTTACTGCACCCCTGTGAGGTTGATTAGGCTGAAAGATAGTAGCTGATGCAAGGTAACCCACCCTGTGAGCTTTGTTGCTGAACTTGAATCCGGCCCTCACTGATCAAAATCCAGCTCTCACTCCAATTGCTAAATTACAATTGACAGGATTATTTGTGGGTGGGGAAGCTGTGACTGTTATCAAAGTGAAATAAATTCTGTAGTGTATATATATTAAGAGGTGTGTAGGGAAGGTGCTGTAGTGGTTAGAGCGTTGGATCTGGGAGACCCAAGTTCTATTCCCCACTTTGCCATGGAAGCTTGCTGGGTGACATTGGGCTAGTCACACACTCTCAGTCTAACCTACCTTGCAGGGTTGGTTGTTGTCAGGATAAAATGGAGAAGAAGAGAACAGTGTTGCAAGCTGCTTTGAGTCCCTGTTGTGGAGAAAAGCAGGGTATAAATATCTGAATACATCAGCAGGCAGGGATTTTTTGAGTCACAACAGGAGAACTGAGAAGTCCCAGATGCAAAGTCGATGTGTAATGCAATATGGATATGACTGGTTCAGTGTGGATCACGATCGGTAATCTCTTGCATTAGACAGCCAGCAGGGGTTTGCCTTTAGTGGTTCCGGCAGAGGCTCATCTTGCATCCGCTTTCCCTCGTAACCTTATTGCTGAGCCCCGAGCCTCACTGAGTGCTTTGAAACACCTAAGCTTAGAGAATCCAAAAATAGATCCCCAAACCCAAAGGGAAACCTGGAGGCTGATTGATTTGGCTTATGAGGCCTGTCTTTTATAGCGTGCTGCCAAAGTGGTTAGGCCCGGTTAATGAATCTCCTCTGGCAGGAGGCCACTGCTTTCTCTGTGTGTGGTTTGTATTCTAAATATGTTCGACAACAGAAGCTCTAACACAACCCAAGCAAAAATTATCTAGCCAAAACACACAATCTGGGCTCTCTCTGTGTATGTGTGTACGCCTCAATTCTGCCGGAGGGCAGAAAAAGCGTAGAATAGAGTATTGGGTTTTTAACCCTTCTGCTTACAAATGTGTGGGCAATATCTGCCGGACTGTCTGAAGCTGAGCAAGATTTTAAGTCCTTTCTTTATTAATTCAATTCCACCCCCCTCCCACTCTTCCACCAAGGAGTTCAGTGGTTTCTCACTTTATCCTCACATCCCTACAATTTTATTCTCATGAGATGACCACTGGCCAAGGCGCCTGAGTGAACTTTGTGGGGATTTGAACCCAGGTCTGCTGCTCTAACCACTACACAATACTGACCCTCCAATGGGCAAAGGGTGGGGCTTCCATTCTCTGTTTAACTCATTTCCCCTCTTTGTAACAACGTGGAGCATTTTATGGAGCACTTTCAAACGTTCGAATTGTGTTTCACCTATACTTTGTTGCTGTAATCCATACAACTGTCGAGTACAGTAGCTCCATGTTGTTGGTAGAGAGTGCCATCAAGTCATAGCTGACTTATGGTGACCCTACTGGGGTTTTCAAGGCAAAGAGAGGTGGCTGCCTCTGCATAGCAACCCTGGCTTTCTTTGGTGGTCTCCCATCCAATTGCTGATCAAGGCTAATCTTGCTTAGCTTCCAAGATCTGACGAGATTATTACCCATATTGTTGAGGCTGAGAGTACATGACTTGTTTAGTGATCTTATACACTAGTATTCCCTTGTTGCACCTTACAACAACCCTGTATTGTAGTCCTGAGCTAGTGTTCCCATGTTGCAGGAGGGGTGTAAAGTGGGCTTAATAGAACTAAACAAAGTACCAATTTGCAACCCCGAACTAGACTAACTGCCAATTTGCAACCATCCCCCACACCCTTTCTAGCAAAACCAGAATAAATTATGCAAACCAAAATGCACAATTACCTTCAGTTTGCATAATTTATAGAGGGTGAGCTTTCTCTTGGCCCCCGAATGATAACCTTCTCGAATGTGGACTAAACCCAGCAGCCCTGGTGGCCGGGCAGTAGTTTGTAGCGTGACACCATTTGCACCTCTAGCACAACTAATTTACTCAGAGTTGCAGAGGGAGTCGTTTTGGGCAGGCGCTGCAAGGCAAGCAGCAGAATCCAGCCACGGAGGGTGTCCAGCGCATGGCGCTCCGTCTGCCCTTTTCCATTTGGGTGGCTTGGCAGCTGATTGCAGCGGCCCCGGCTGCCTGTGCAGGGAATAAATTGGGCAGTATTTGCTGCTGGATCCCCAGTCTTATTTATGAGACACTTTATCTCGGTTTTTATCACTTCTGAATATTTCAACATTTGCAAGAGCTTTTTACGTTTAGGCAAAAAGAAAGGGGGTGGGGGTGGAAGAGGGAGAGAACAGGCCACAAAGGCCTGCCGCTCTCATAAATGTGATAATTAAGGGGATATCATCAAAGGTCTGCTCAGAACCTGCTAGCGAATGACAGTCAGCGTCTGGCTTTTTGCAGTGCGTAAGTTTAGATAGCGAAAGGGATGAAGCCAGTGGGTAGTTTGTAGGTACGATAAGCTGCCATGATAGGAGGGAATGGGGGAGCAAACATGAAATAAAACAGGAATCCAGACATCTTTAAAAATGGGGGTCTTAAAGACATGAGATTTAAAGACAGGTACCACGGCACTCCTGTTTTATTCTACTTCTACAGACCACCACAGCTACTCCTTGAGAATTTATCTCAGGAAAAGCAAGAGCCAGTTTTGGGCAGTGGTTAAGAGTGGCAGGACTCTAATCTGGAGAATCGGGTTTGATTGCCCACTCCTCCACTTGAAGCCAGCTGGGTGACCTTGAGTCAGTCATAGCTTCTCAGAGCTCTCTCAGCCCCACCCACCTCACAGTGTGATTGTTGTGGGGATAATAATAACAAAGTTTGTAAACCGCTCTGAATGGGCATTAAGTTGTCCTGAAGGATGGTATAAAAATCAAATGTTGTTATTATTATTAAAGCTGGGAAGTACACTAGGGTAGATCACCAAGCAGATCTGGAAGAGGTTCAGAAAGAGGGCGACCAAAGTGATCCAAGGGAAATAAAGGCCAAAGTGTTTGGGCATTGACCACTTAGAACAAAAGATTACTAAAGGCAGAGGGTGTGTGTGTGTGTGTAAAGTGCCATCAAGTCACAAATGATTCACGGCGAAGGGGCTTCCAAGGCAAGTGAGAAGCAGAGGTGGTTCGCCGTTACTTTCCTCTGCAGAGCCTTCAGGGGTGGCCTCCCATCCAAGTACCAATCCTGCTTAGCTTCCAAGATCTGACGTGATTGGGCCATATTTATTTATTTTTATTTTTATTTTATCGTATTTGTATTCCGCCCTCCCCGCGAGCAGGCTCAGGGCGGGTAACAGCATTAAGAACATTTAAAACATTCCATATAAAACATTTAAAACCATCCCGCCTTCCCTCCCTGACAGACATGATAGATATTTATAAAATGATGTATCGGGTGGAAGAGGGGAACAGAGAAATTGTTTCTACTTCCTCCATACTGCACCCAGTGAAGTTGATTGGACTTGCAGAACAGAGTTCTTCTTGATTCTATACGTAATTATCTTGTGGGGTGGTGGCCTCAAGCTCACCTGGTTTTAGATGGGGATGGAGCATAGTGGTTAAGTGGTGGGGTTGCGAGTCAGCACTCTGCTGGTTCGAATCCTGCCTCCGTCAGGCAGTAGCCTTCTTTTTGTGCATTCACTGCCATAAGCTCAGCAGGTGCCTTTGGGTAATCCGCTCCTCTCAGCCGCAGCTCCCCAGCTGTATTGTGGGGATAATAATAACACTGAGCTTGTTCACCACTCTGAGTGGGGCACTAATTTGTCTAGAAGAGTGGCATGTAAACTTAGTTACTATTATATATGTGTAGTTATTTATTTATTTATTTCAATTTTTATTCCGCCTTCCTTGCAAAGCAGGCCCAGGGCGGATTACAACAGATAAAAACATATTTATAATAACTTACAGCATAAAAACCATTTAGAATCAAACAAATAGCTCAACAGTACACGATAAACATTGATATACAAAACCGCATTAAACAAGTTAATGAAGAAGAGGGTTGAATGGAGCCTCTCTGACCAGAAGCAGTGTACCTCTGAATACTACTTCTGAGGGGGGGGGGGGCGTGAACAGCAGAGGGAAGCTTTAGAACTTGCAGGTGCTTCTGTGGGAAACAAGACTGGACTAGTCTGACTGGTTCTGATCATATAGAGCACTTCTTATGTTCTGTTGTGGTTGAGTGGTCAAGGGCAAGATTCAAAGCAGGCAGCCATCTGAGGTGCCAAGTTCAGGGTGTGCCCATCACAGGCTGACCACTCACCATCTGAAACAAATAGCGCAACCTGTTTTTACAATGTAACCTTCTAATGTAGGGTTGCCCGGTCCCCTTACCCTCCTGTTGGGAGGGGGGCCTGGCACTCACTTTGTTTTCGCTCCTCGCACCTGTGTGATGATGTCACTTCCTGGAAGTGAAGTCATCACACGGGTGCGGGAGCGTGCATGTGCATGCATCAGGCTGATTTGAGCACCAAATGGACCCGATTTGCACTGCCCAAGAGTGCACTTGGGATGCCTGTTCCCTCACCTTTCTCCCCCATGGGCGAAGTAAGTGGTGGCAGGTGGCAGAGGGTGGGAGCAGGAGATCCCCTGTCCCCACCGGGGGACCAGGGATCCCTATTTCCATCACTGACAGTAGCACTATTGAATACTCATCGATTCAATGCTGGCATGCAGCTGAGTTTCAATTATTCATTCAAAATCTGTGATCTACACTTTTGTAGGCAGATCCAAGCGCATGACTGCATCGTCCACCAGTGGGACAAAACAAGGACCCCCTTGAATGCACATTTTGAATGTTTTGCTTCTGTCCCTTTCCTTCCTTCTCTTAGATACCCCGTCATTTTGTCCATTGAGAACCACTGCAGTGTTACCCAGCAGAAAAAGATGGCCCAGTATCTGACCGAAATCCTGGGAGATAAGCTGGACCTATGTTCGGTTGTCAATGAAGATCCCACTCATCTGCCTTCCCCAGAGAGTCTAAAAGGGAAAATACTAGTCAAGGTAAAAATTACTTCTTTTCGTTTATAATTGAACAAGATTCAGGTCCAGTAGCACCTTAAAGACCAATTAGATTTCCAGGGTACGAGCTTTCAAGAGTCAGGGCTCCCTTTGTCAGATACAAGAAGTGGAAAAAGGAAGGCATCTTTATCATCCAGGCAGAGGAATGGGAGGGGCTTTGTAAATTAGAGTGTCAGGAAGTTAGCTATAATACATGTTGTAGTTAGCTTAATAGAGCCTGGGTGCGAAGTGCAGAAAATTAGCATTTGTAATACAAGAAAAATCAATATGTTCAACCCTGGGGGATCCTTTGCTCCAAATCTGCAAATAAACTCAATTTCAGCAATAATGTGTCGTAATTTTCCTTTGAGGTTTCTCAGCTTGAGAACTGCTGCTCTAAGGGCAGTGATGGAACGCCCTGGCAGATCGAAATGTTCTCCTACTCATTTTTGAATACTGTGATTTTGGTGTCGGATTTATGTACATTAATTCTTTTGCGAAGGAACTAACCTGTTTGTCCAATATAGAGAGTCGAAGGCCATTGCTGACACTTGATGGCATATGCAACATTGGAAGATGAAGAAGTGAATGAGCCTGAGATGGCATACCTGGTGCAATTGGGTCCAGTGACTGAGATGTTGGAGTGAATATTTTGGGGACACAGTTGGCACCTTGGTTTATTGCAGGCCCTGGGTCCAGAGTTTGTGTCAATGTGGGAAGTGCATTGTTGTAAGTGAGGAGTTGTTTAAGGTTGGGGGGGGCTGCCTGTGAGCAGGAAAACGTTGGCCTCCCTATGCCTGTGAGAGAGCACTATCATTATCCAGCATAGGTTGCAGGTTATTAATGATGCATTGAACTGGTTTGAGCTGGGAGCCGTATGGGACTACCAGTGATGTTCTGTTGTTGTTCCTTTCGGACTTGTCTTGTAGCAGGTCATTCCTTGGTATCATTCTGGCTTTGTTGATCTGTTTCTTTACTACATCCGGTCGGTATTACAACTCCAGAAATCTTTATTGTAGATTATGCCAGTGAGAATCTCTGTCCGATGGATTGGAGCAAATGTGGCCGTAGCGTAGAGCTTGGCTGTAGACACTGGATTGTTTGGTGTGTTTCAGAGGCACGTAGATATATTGGGCGATCAGTTGGTTTTCAGTATAAGGTAGTTCTTAAGTCTCCGTTATGTATTTGTACAGTGGTGTTTAGAAATTGTACTTGCTGTGTGGATTGATTCGTGGTCAGGTTGACGGTGAGGTGGAAACTGCTGGTGAAATTCCGCCGGCGCTTCTTTCCCATGTGTCCAGCTGATAAAAATGTCATCAATGAACCTCAAGTCAAAGAGGGACATTAGCTGGTGGGAGCCATGGATATGTTGGCATATTGTGGTGCTACATGGGTGCCCGTGGCTGTGCCCTTGATCTGAAAAAATAAATCATCACCAAATCTGAAGTAGTCGTGGGTGAGGACAAACTTGGCAGAGCTGGGTAGCAAGGTCAGCTGTGGCGTTGTTGGAGAAGGTGTTACGCATGGCTTGTATACCATCTTTGTGGTGGATGTTGGTGTACAGAGATCCGTTCACGGTGGCTGAAATGGTGTTACCCAGAAGATTGTCAACAGATAGTATTTTTCTTAGAAAGTCTGTGGGGTCACGCATGTAACTGGGGGCACCGATGGCATAGAGGCTGAGAATGGAGTCCACATCTCCAGACACCCCTACGGTGATGGTGCCTATGCCCAACACAATAGGACAACCTAGGCTGCCGGGCTTGTGTATTCTGGGCAGAAGATAGAAAATGCCTGGTCAAGGTTCCTGTGGTGTGTCCATATAGATTTCTTCTTGTATGAATGTGGGTAATTCCTTTATAATCCTGTTTAGTTCTTTTTTGATATTTGTGAGTGGGATCTGAGGAGAGTCGTTTGCAGGGCTTTTTTTCTGGGGAAAGAGGTGGTGGAACTCAGTGGGTTGCCCTGGGAGAAAATGGTCACATGGCTGGTGGCCCCGCCCCCTGATCTCCAGACAGAGGGGAGTTTAGATTGCCTTCCGCGCCGCTCCAGTGGCACGGTGAGCAATCTAAACTCCCCTCTGTCTGGAGATCAGGGGGCGGGGCCACCAGCCATGTGACCATTTTCAAGAGGTTCCGGAACTCCATTCCACCACGTTACCACTGAAAAAAAAGCCCCGGTCGTTTGTAGAAAATAGCGTTGGAGAGTTCTCTTTCAGCCTTCTGAATGTAGTCAGATTTCTCCATAACGGCAACTGCTCCCCCTTTGTCGGCTTCTTCAATTATGATGTCTGGATTGTTTCTGAGGCCGTTTATTGAATTTCTTTCCGCACGGGCGAGGTTGTATTGTGAAAGATGGTGTTTCTTGATCATGTCAGTTTGGGCTTGGTAGTAAAAACATTCTGTGTAGAGATCTAGAGTGGCATTGTACCCACCAGGTGGGGTCTACACAGAGTCCTTTTTTCTGTAGAGTTGGGTGGGTTGGAGAGATAGCAGTTGTTCTGCCAAACTAAGAGTGCATTTTGAAAGGTTAAAGATATAGCTGGAAGAGTTGTTTCATCCTGCAGCATGCAAGAAGCCAGGAAGAAGGTTTCTTGTCTTTCTGTTTCTCCAGGGAGATGAGTTGCGATTTGTAGATGGTTTGCTTCTTTTGCAAAAATCCTGGTAAATTGGCTGATTCTTTACAGAAATGTCCAGTTCAGCAAGGTTCTCTTTAATCTCTTTCTGTTTGCAATACAAGACGCTGATCAGATGTTTAAGCAGTTTCTTGGAGAAAATGCTTTGTTCACGTACAAGTTCGCAATTTGTTCTCTTTTTGCAATCCTTTCCTCAGTCCTATGAAATAGACTACTATTATCAGCATACTGGAGGGGGCACAGAGGCTGAGAGAGAGTGGGTTATCTAAGAATCTCTCTACAAAAAATACCTCGGCGCATGTTTGTCAAGTGTAGGGAGATGCGATGTTAGCCAGGAAGCATAGTTTAAAAAGACAGAGCCAGCAGAGATCGTTCATCAGAGGATTTGTTAATTTCATCTTTGCCTCCCCAAAGGCTCTGTCAATTTCACTTCTCAAGTCTAAAACTGTGTGGGGTCACAACCAGAGGGCAGTGAGGAATGGAAATGGGCTGGAGCTGCTTTCTAGAGCCAAGCTTGGACCTGGAGAGGTTCTGACAGGCTGAAGTTTCCCTTCTGGCATTTCACAGCTTGTTCAGACAAAGCCTTTGTCCTGCTGCCGGCTCTTTTTAAATTACCCTTCTTGCTTAGCTTCTGAGATCTGACAAGATCAGGCTTGCCTGGGCTATCCAGGTCAGGGCCCTTTTCTCCTTACTTTACTAGAAAAACGTGAATGTTCTTTAGTGCATTATCAGTAGTTGAAAACATAACTTGATGGCTGCCATGTATAAAACTTTTCTTCTCCATGTGCGTATGTTGTTTTCCATGCCAGAGACAGGGAGAAAGGCAGAACTCTGAAGAATGGTGGTGCTAGCAACTCAGCCGAGCTGAGGCGCAAGGTCTCTTCTAAGTGAAACAGCTTATGCATGTTGAATCTTCATGCCAGATATCCAGAGCCCTTGTGGTTGTTCGACAGGCGCCATAACTAAGCCCATCTCCACAGGTTTCCGCCGCATTTCACTGAGATGCGGAGCCCTTTCTCAGTGGTACAGAGAAGCTTCAGGCCTCACTGGTGTCCATTTTCAATCCAGCTTAATGGCACCTTGATAGAATGTTTCTGGAGGGCAAAAATAGGGAGAAAAATTACCCAAGGGCAAGGACCCGGAAACAGGGAGTGTGCCTCATAAAGAGGAGTTGGTGGTGCAAACGGGTCACGGAGCACTGAGACTGCTTATTGCGCTGTTCGCCGTGGCTGCAGCCAACACAGACCCAGGCAGTGAGGCGTGTGTGTGTTTAAATAAATATCCATCCTTAACTGTTTCTTAACTCTGGCCTCCCTGTGGGTTCCTCCCAACATCAATAAACCTCCAACACTTCCTACCATGTTGCTGTGTAATTGGCGTCAGATCAGCTGTGGCTTTTGGCCTCACTGCCCGTTCCTTTCCTACGTGTTAGCGAGCCAGTCCCCAGGACCCCCATTCTGCTAGTTGGCACAGAGAGATGACTCCCCACCCCCACCCCACCCACGAGCGCTCTACAAACCTTCTGACGTTTTGGTAGATGTACAAGGGGAGCATATCAGCTAGCCTCCGGGTGAAAAGCACGGCGCTCTGCAAGATATCAGACTGGGTAAAAAGCTTTTTCCTGTCAGCCAAGAAGTTCTTTTGTCGACTTCAGTTGAATAATGGAGTATGTGGAAGAGTCGGCAGAAAGAGGTGACTTTCGGTGTCATTTTACTGTAGGTGACAAGGTTTGGGAAGAACTGTATGAACAAGAAAAGCTTTCAGTTGATCTTACTTATTCAGAGCTCATCTATCAAGGAGGCTCAGAGGAAATGCCAACCATGTTTTTAGAACAAAAGTGAAACAAAAGAGCCCTAAAATATAACTAAATGGTGTGGGTAAACCACTTCTTGCCATGGAAAACCCCACTGGGGTTACCGTAAGTCAGCTATGTCTTAACAGCAGTCTCTACCACCAGTTGTGTGCTCAAGGAGCAGCAGCAATGGCTGGTGTGAGTTGTGACGTTGGGTGCATAAGACTAGGTTAAGGGGACACCTGCTCAGAGTTGTCATATGCCCTCCAGTGGCTGGCTGGAGAAACAAATCAAAATATCATTGGTTTTACCACAAAGTTTTTACCATCAGTTTTACAATAGGGTTTCCTAGAGAAGACTGATGTCACTTCCAGATTTTTTCTGGAAGTGATGTCCTGCCAACAGTGCCCCCCATGCCCTTACCCCCCCAGGACCCTCCTTGGTTGCCTGGCAACCCTAATATCTCAATACAGTCATATACAGTGCAATTCTAAGGAGACTTCAGTTTAATCCCGTTATTTTCAATGGATTTAGACTGGAGTAACTCTTTTTAGGATTGAACGTATAGTGATTTTGTATAGGTTGGTTGTTGTGTTTCCCCAAGCCAAAGAATCTTGGGAATTGTAGTTTGGTGACAGTGCTAAGAATTTTGTTGTTGTTGCCTTGAAAGCAGTTCTGTTTACTACTCTACCATCTAAGTCCCCATCTTTCTACATAAAAGGCAAACTGTATTGCCGACGACGCACGTCTTCTCCTTGTGCGCCTGGGCAGGAGAACCAGAATAAAAAGTGCATTGTGGCCAATACAGCCTCCAGAGGGCACCGCTGTCACAGGACGGCCAGGTGATCTGGACCAGCCCTCTGGAGGGCCCCACTGTGGCGAGAGGACCAGGCGAGCGAGCTCATCACTCCGGGGGGCGCCGCCACTGTGGGATGGCCAGGCGAGTCAGGCCATTGCTCTGGAGAGCGCCACAGTGGCGGGAGGTCTAGCGTTTCTGGGTTTTCTAGGGCCCGTTTTTTAAAAAACAGGCTCTGTTGCTAGTCTGCACATATTTTGAGCTGTGAAAGAGCTCTTCATTAGGGTTAGAGGTGGTTTTGAATTTTTTTATCCCTGCTGTTTCAAATCTGACCCCCTCACACCAATATAGAGTTTATTTCCCCCCTTGCGTGACTCAAACTTGTGATTCTTTAGTGTTGTACCATTTTCCAATTTCTGGCACAGAATGTTCTCTTTCCCCCAAATATTCTTCAGCTATGTTTTTATATCATTATAGCATCATTATGCATATATGTTTAAATGTTGTACATTGTGCATACAAACCACATATTTAAAAAAGCACAAATTGCATGTGTGATTTACAAAAAGCAGCCAAAAAAGAAGAAATAAAACCATTGGGGAAAATATAACAATAGAAAAAGGAAGAAAATGGGGAACGCTCACTCATTCGTAACTAGAGGACCAGTTCCCGGTCTGAATTTTTTCCCTGCCTTACTAAATCTTTACCTTACCCCCTCCCCCAATTCAGGAACTGCTGCTTTTTAAGAAAGAGGTGCTTTTCATGACACATAATTAACTTATGAAATGCACTGCAACAAAATGTGGTGGCAGCTGCTGGCTTAGATGCCTTTTAAGATTGATGGGAGAAATCGATGGCAAACTGTGCTCATGCGATGCTCTGTATGAAATTTTGACATTGTTTAAGGAAAACAAAACAATAGAGGATTCCCAAGGCCTTGTCTCTTCTTTGGAAACAATATTGGGTGATTTAAAAGTTCAAAATCTTGGTATAAATTTGAATGAGGACAATTTTGGAAGCTCCCCTAGGCTTATGCAGAAATGGTATTAAACTCATAGGCCCAATACACATAGGAGAGCAATCAAGTCCTCTGACATTCGGAGCACAGAAATTCTACTTCACGGCCATGACAGTTTATCTAGCTTCTTCTTCTTTTTTTTACAGTCTTAACTGAGGGCTCTTTTATTTTAGCAGTTACTTCTTTCACAGCATATTGTACAGTAACTAACCTTGACCTGATATTCATCAGGCATAACTTTTTCACAGTCTTTCAACTGAGGAATTTTTTTTCCCCTAGGCAAGTTATTCAGGTTTGGCCTTCGGGTGTTTCTGATTAGGGAATGAGAAAATGCTGGTCAGGGCTGATTTAACTATGCAAAATCCTATCAGAGGGCCAACTCAAATACTATCTTTCCCTCGTTCCTAGTGGTAGCTGCACTTCTGTGAGTCTCTCTTACACAAGGTGCTTCGGCGTGTGTTCGTCAAGTGTAGGGAGATGCACTGTCAGCTGGAAGAGTAGTTTAAAAAAGATAGAGCTGGTGGAGATTGCTCCTCGGAACAGTTGTTAATTTCATCGTCGCTTCCCCAATGGCTCGGTCAATTTCACCTCTGCAATCTAAAACTGTGTGGGTTGGCAACCAGAGGGCAGCAAGGAATGGAAGTGGGCTGGAGCTGCCTTCCAGAGCCGGGCTTGGACCTGGAGAGGTTATAATGAGCTGAAGTTTCCCTTCTGGTATTTCACAACCCCTTCACACAGCTCCAGCGTATAGCAAAGCCTTTGCCCTGCTGCCGGCTCTGTCTTTTTAAACTACCCTTCCCGGCTAACATTGCATCTCCTGACATGTGTTGTTCATATGTCAGATGTCTCATGAAGGGAGACTCTGTGTCTTCTCCCCATGCAACAGGAACCACTTATGTGGATTTCACATCAAAGGCCTTTTTCATACACACACATACCCCGGTACTAGGGGGCATAATATCTGAATTAGCTTTTTGTGTAGATGGCTGGGCTACTGGCTGCACAGTGTGGGTGGAACTGGCAGATTAATAAGATCGTCAGGTATGAACTGGAAGTCTTCAGTTCAGATTTCAGTGCAGGCAAACAGCTGGTTCCCCCAACCATCTGTAAGGAGAATGAAATCTTCTCACCTTGCAGTCTGCTTGCTGAATTTCTCTAATTTTATTTATTTATTGTCTCCTTCTTCTAAGGAATTCAGTGCTGCTTTTATCTGTCTATCCGTCACATTTTCATCATCTCCGTCCTCCAAGAAGGTCTGGGTTCTCTTTCATGGATCTCTTCTTCCCTATTTTATCCTCCCAACGAACTTGTGGGCTAAGTTAGGTTGAGAGGCTGGTCTGTGAGATTCATGGCTGAGGGAGGATTTGAACCCAGGTCAATGAACATTATGGTCCTTCCCCAATATTATCCTCACAAGAACCTGGAGGGGTAGTTTAATCTGAGAGAGTGACTGGCACAGGATTACACAGTGGACTTTGCAGGCGAGGCAGGACTCGAACTGAGGAGTCCCGGGTTCTAGTTCCAGCGATTACGCCTACACTGACTTGCACACGAAAACTTTTTCTTTGCATTCTGCATGGCTCCTGTTGGCCTTCCGTACTTCAGCTCCTTTTCTCCAGACTCTTCTCATCCATTCTTCCTCTGCCGTTGCCACTGGCCATTAATAGATGATTGAGTTCTGAAGTGCTGGAGATCAATGGAACTTTCTCCAAGCATCTGAGTCCTGCGTTTAAAGCAATTCGTTTTGATGGAGCTTTGATAAGCACCTGGGATCTTTCCCTCATAACCGATAAGTCAGCCTCTTAGTAGATGAGGCAGCAGCCCTTCGATCCAACCCTTTTAGGATTCTTATGTTAAGATTATCAGTCAATATATATCAGTTTGTCTGGTTTAGAAGCTCTCCATTTGGATTGAAGCTGGAATGCGAACATCCTGAGCCTCAGGTAGAATTTCACCGTTTGAGATGTGGTAGGAGGCATACTACACGGGTATTTCTTGGCTCCTATACGGGCAGATGAAAGAACATGTTCGGTTAGTGGTGTCCCTTGCTACACATAATAGAAAAGTAAAGTTGCTCCAAGTATAAATAACACACGTGTGTGTGTGTTCTTGTTATATTTTGTTTCAGAAAACTCTGCCTTGCCTTTCAGTTGTTAAAATGCAGCAACAAACCAAAAGCAAAATTTCAAATCAGTCAGTACAATGAATTAAACAGCAAACAACTACTAAAACTTACAAAAACCCAGTAAAAAAAACCCAGCAGTAATAAAGACCAACAGATAAAAAATATATAGTACAAACCATATAACTTCCCCCCCAAAAGGGCTGTATGACTGAACATGTCCACAGCGTATGCTTAGGAGATGCATTTTGTGAATTACACCACCAACTGTAAGATACTGTGCTTAAAGCTTTAGTAAAAAGACTCTGTGGTGTCCAATATATCCTGAACATAATTTTTGCTGAATAAGTTGCAACTTAAGATCCATAGTAGCGACAGGTATATGACTTAAAGCCAGGGCTTTTTTTCAGCGGGAACGCGGTGGAATGGAGTTCCGGAACCTCTTGAAAATGGTCACATGGCTGGTGGCCCCGCCCCTTGATCTCCAGACAGAGGGGGGTTTAGATTGCTCTCTGCGCCGGTCGGCAATCTAAGCTCCCCTCTGTCTGGAGATCAGGGGGCGGAGCCACCAGCCATGTGACCATTTTCTCCGAGGGCAACCCACTGAGTTCCACCACCTCTTTTCCCAGAAAAAAAGCCCTGCTTAAAGCCATTGCTTTAAGTCATTGCTTTAGCAAAATTGGATGTTCCAGGTCGTTATTCCATTAATCTCTACGTATCGTATTTATTAACTAACCTGAAATATTTATACACAAATATTATAGATTTCACTTTCTGTGTTGATTCAATAAGAATCTCCAAAAATGGAGGAGATTCTGAATCACTCAGAGCTGCTGAAATATATTTGGATGTCAACAAATGTTGCAGTTGTAATTATTGCCATTCAGCAGAAGTTGGCAAATCATATTGAGACCTCAGTTGAAAAAATGACAAGAACTCGTTATCCTTACCTATCCCAAAGTAAAAATTCCCTTATCTGTCCAAGCCTTCCATTTCTTCCCAATTTTTAAGTCTGGATTCAATCATAAGGTTAGTTTAGCATGTGAAAATGGGTCGAATTGATATTGTTGTGATATTACACACCATACTTCTCTAGCTGGGGAAATTGTTGGAAATTGTACCCTTCTCCCAAACATGCCTTATTTTGATGTGGGTTTTTAAAATCAAAACTGAGAGTTTTAAAACTCTCTGGCTAATAAAGGCTGCCGTAGCTGCCTCTTCAATACTTACTGAAAAGAGTCCAAAAGCTTCAGTATCCTGAGACAAGCATTTGGGTCACCGTAACAAGAGCATGATGTGTGCAGGCCAAGGGAGAAGACTATTTGATATTCAAAAAGTCAAAGCTGTTTATTGTAAAAGGCAAATTAGTTGACATGGCATTTAAGAAAGCAGAAAGCAGTAAAGAGTTTACAAAAGGGACAAACGGATAACAATAGCTCAGTGCAGACATTTCTGCACTATGTGGTGCCAGATACCTCTCCAGGCCAGATTCAGAGTTTACATATAAGGGGTTCTGTGCCCTAAGCCATATGATCTCCAGCTTGATGCAGAAGAAGGGACGCAAGGCTCAGTGGTAGCAAATTTGCTTCTAGGGTTGCCAGCCCTGGGCTGCCAAACACTGGTAGACCAGGGGGCAGCCATCAGTGATGACATGATGTCACTTCTCGGAAAATCCAGAACTAACATTGGTTCTCTCCAGGAATTGCCAAAGACTCTATGGTTTTACCATAGGGTTTCTGGCAATTCCTAGAGAGGCACGATGCCACTTCCAGGTTTTCCTAGAAGTAAGGTCACATCATAGACCCAATGGCCACCAGGGGGCTGGCAACCCTATCTGCTTTGCTAGCAGAAGGTCCCAGATTCAATTCTTGGCATCACTATGATGATGTGAAAGACTTCAGTCTGAGATCCTGAAAAACTTTTACTAATCAGTAGATAAGACTGGACTTGACAGACAAATGGTCTGACGCAGTCAAAGGCAGCTTCGTATGCTCAAGTAGGGGTTCAGCCATATTGACTGCCTTCCTCGAGAGCTTCGAGCATTCCTAGCCATCTTATTCACAGTACTGCTCGGCTTTTAATTTTTGTCCTCTTCTTTTTTCTTCTTTCTAGCCCTCACTTTTCTAACTACTTTCAATCAAATTTAACAACAACAAAAACAACAACAACAACATTCAATTTATATACTGCCCTTCAGGACAATTTGGAACAGTTTACAAAGTATGGTATTATTATCCCCACAACAATCACCCTGTGAGGTGGGTGGGGCTGAGAGAGCTCTGAGAGAGCTGTGACTGACCCAAGGTCACCCAGCTGGCTTCAAGATGAGGAGCGGGGAATCAAACCCAGTTCTCCAGATTTGATTCCTTCTGCTCTTAACCACTACAGCAAACTGGCTCTCAATCAATCCTCCTGAAACTCTTAATCTTCTCATGTAACCTACCTCACAGGGTTGTTATAAGGATAAAAGAGAGGAGGGGGGAATCTATGTAAACTACCCTGAACACATCGGCGGAAGAGCAGCATGAAAAATGTGCTAAATAAATAAACGAACCGAATAAGAGCACTGTTCCTGTGATGGACTAATGGGCCATACTCTCACATCAAGGACTAGAAAGAACGACAACTAGCACAATGCATAACGATGGACATTTTTGAATCTTAGACTATTTTACCACGAAACCGAATTCTTCGTTTCAGAAATCTGTAAATGGGTTTCTGTCAGACAAAGGAGAGAGCTTTTTCATCTAGCTGACACAACTTCACCAAACTTATAATGAAAACGACATGAAATATTTTCTGTAGCTCAGATTCACTGTTCTGTGACATTGAACAGCAACGGAACTGGTTTAGAAGCTTCAGGAATAATAACCAAGGTTATGTCAGAGAGCTCAAGATATATAAACAGTGTATTATATAAAAGAAGAAATTATATAAAGTGTGAACGTGTATATATGTTATGGAAATACTTAAAATAGATCATCTGAGAAACGTTGATAGAAGGAAGTGACTGTGACATCAGATAATATTTTGTTTTTTGACATAATAAAATTCATGTTTATCAAATATCTCTCTCATCTCCTGGTCCTTTTCCAAAATGGTTACAATTTTTCACAGCCTCACCATCGATGAGAAAAGAATACTACATTCTTTCAACATTTCCAACCCGCTGATGTATTTGTTTGATGTGTGTAGTCACATATACACATATTCTCTCTCTCTCTCTTACACATACACACATGCACACACACACACAGAGGGGAAGAGAGAGAGAACACCATATAAAGGAAAGCTCTGTTGGATCCATTCTGTAAACACTATATGCAAAAGAATTCTACTAGGGTTACTGTACATGCAGCCAGTTTGATGTGGTGGTTAAGAGTGGTAGGACTCTTAATCTGGAGAGCCAGGTTTGATTCCCCACTCGTTTACTTGAAGCCAGCTGGGTGACCTTGGGTATGTCACAGCTCTTTCAGAGCTCTCTCAGCCCCACCCGCCTCACAGGATGATTGTTGTGAGGATGATAATAACGCATTTTGTAAACCGCTCTAAGTGGGCGTTAAGTTGTCCTGAAGGGCAGTATATAAATCGAATGTTGTTGTTGTTGTCATTGTTATTATATTTCTTTAATGGTTTTCATTCTCCTGCTTGGGCAAGCTCCTTTGCAAATGGAAGTACATCTCTAGATTTCATTTCACATGTCTGGTGCGACACTCTAGTACATCCCTTCCACAAACGGTATATACCTTCTGTATGTAGGTTATTTTTGGATCCAGCCGATGATTTAAACATTCCTGTTTTACAAAATATTAAATGTATATCAGAACAAAGTAACACAAAGTTCTTAGTAATATAATTACAGCCGCTATACTGTGGATTTAGTTACAATCTACGCTATAGCACAAGGGGTAAGGCAGCCCTTCTGTGAGTGGAAGATGCCTTCCACAAGCGAAAGGTCACTTTTGGATTCTAACTAGTTATATTGGTCTTTACATTGTAGTTCTTGTGAAGGAAAGAGGACAGCTACACAGGGATGTGTATTGATTCTTTTTTTTTTCTCCTGGTTGGTGCTTCTTTGTCAGCTTAATGAAGACTTTGCGTTGCAGGGGAAGAAGCTACCAGCCAACATCAGTGAAGATGCAGAGGAAGGCGAAGTGTCAGATGAGGACAGCGCTGATGAGATTGATGATGACTGTAAACTAATGAATGGAGATGTAAGTATCCAAAAGTCACAGGGGGAGCGGAATGCAAAAACGGATGGAATACAGATTTGGGGGTGCCCTCCATGGTTCCTCATAACCTCTGTCTATATTAAGGCTGAGCAGAAGGGAGGATGCCCATTTGTTTGGGGGGATTACGCATCTCTTCAGAGTAAAGAGGCATTGCCTTCACTCTGAGCTGACTTTGTGACGTCATCACATACCAATTCTAATTGGTTTACATGGTGGTGGAGGAGAGTGCCTTCAAGTCATAGTTGACTTATGGCGACCCCCTGGTGGGGTTTTCATGGCAAGAGGCTAACAGAGGTGGTTTGCCATTGCCTGCCTCTGCAACCCTGGTCTTCGTTGGAGGTCTCCCATCCAATTACTAACCAAGGCTGACCCTGCTTCTGAGATCTGACAAGATCAGGCTCACCTGGACTATACAGGTCAGGGCAGCTTACATGGTAATTACTTTGAATGAACCTTGCGGCATCATTAATGTAACCCAGTCTGGCTGACAATATAATATAGCGCTCACTGTGCACGGGACATGCTGTGTTGTCATAGAGGCAATTTTGATGGGCACAATGTCAACCATTTGGAGCAAGGGCAAGGATTGTGGCTGTCTTTACTCCAGCTGTATGGTATTGTGATGGTATAGTACTGGTGTAGCAGCCAAAGAGGGGAATCAAATGTGAAAACAAGTTTTTTGGGGGGGAAACATTGCGGACCTCCCTCCCAACAGTTCCCCTTTGCCCCAAAAATATTTATTCACAAAATATGTCTGTTTGGTACAGCTCTTAACCTATGTATACATAAAAGCCATTAGCTCAATACATGAACACAATAGAGTGTTAAGAAGCTAGCTAGAGTGTTAAGAGCCAGTTTGGTGTAGCGGTTAAGAGCGTAGGACTCTAATCTGGAGAACCGGGTTTGATTCCCCACTCCTCCACTTGAAGCCCGCTGGGTGACCTGGGGTCAGTCACAGCGTCTAGCTCTCTCAGCCCCACCCACCTGACAGGGTGTTTTGTTGTGGGGATATTAATAGCATACTTTGTAAACCACTGAGTGGGTGTTAAGTGATCCTGAAGGGCGGTATATAAATCAAATATTATTATTATTATTAAGGCAAGAGGTGGGGCTACAGAGCCAGTATGGTGTAGTGATTAAAAGTGTTGGTCTAGGATCTGGGAGTCCCAAGTTCGAATCCCCACTCTGCCATGAAAGCTTGCTGGGTGACCTTGAACCAGCCAGCCACACACACACCAACCTACCTCGCAGGGTTGTTGTGAGGATAAACTGGAGGAGAGAAGAATGATGTAAGCCACTTTGGGTCTCCGTTGGGGAGAAAGGTGAGATATAAATGAAGTAAATATAGGAGCAGGCTGGATTACTGGTGGCGAGGGCCTTCTTGGCAAAGAGAGGGCAGTGCTTTCTGATACTGGCGTCCATGGTGGGCAGCCTAAGCAAGGCCAAGTTTTTTAAAAGCAGACTTACACTTGGGACTTGCTCCAGGCAATTTTCTTTCCATCCTCTCTTTCGCCCCCGCCCGCCCCCTTGAGAGACCTTTGGCTAGTGGAATAAAAGTGAGAAGGCTCTGCAGTGGGGTTCAGTGATCCATAACAACAGAAACTCTGCCATATCAGGAGGCCCACACTTGCAATGCATAATTGAACCTATTTAAATGCTTTCGTTTACGGCAGGTTGTTGTGGCTGGGTGTTCTTTTTTCTTTCACATTAAAGATCAGACATTTCTAAGCGAGGAAATTTCACAGTCTAAAGTCTACATACCAAATAGGGCGAAATGTCTATTTTATGACACTACAGTGTACGGAATATATATGAGGTCTACAAACGGGCTTGGGAAAAAAAGGTTAAAACGTTCAACACGCATGATCAACACACAGCCAATCATGTAAATGGCGTATAAAGAGATACGTTAATTGTGTCACGTGGCAAATTGTAAATGTCAGCGCCCCCCAAATCTGGTTCATTTCTCTTCAATCTCCCATTTTCACCCTAGTGGGTTTTTAAGAGGTCAGAAGTGTGTCTGGGGTCTCTTTGGTAGTGCAGTATGCAATTTCACGTATCTACTTTGAAGAAAGAAACCTATTTTCTAATTCTGCAACCCCACTATTTTCTCCAACTTTAGCGTAAGAATTGTGCCTAAAGCGAATATTTTAGAGTGGTTTAGAGAGGCTGCTCTTGGGCCCTGTATCTGAGACATCCTGGGACAAAGGAAATGAAATCATATTGAGGAGAGACTTGCACTATTTCTCAATGGGTTTTGTAAAATCTGTTCCTGGCACTCCCAGGAGATGCTGATGTAGCTGTGCTGTTGGGTTTCCAATGCTGGATGTGACATTGGGAGAGTGGGTAAGGATCAAATTCTCTGCACGGTGGGAAATGCTGATGAAGTTTCCACCAAATTTTGAGGCAAATTTTGAGGTTTCCATTACAGTCCCCCCACCCACCCACCCACCCACATAAGGTTTGAAAAATTTTGGGCACTCCCTTTGGTTCTGCTCTTTAGGTCCCACTGAGACTAGCCTTGCCAACCTCACGTTGAAAAATTAATGGAGATTTGGGAGAAGAGCCTGAGGAAGGCGGAGTCTGGGAAGGGGAGTGGCCTCGGTGGAGGATAATACTATAGAATCCACCCTCCCATGCAGCTATTATCTCCAGAGGGGAACTGATCTTTGTTGTTCGGTGATCAGTTGTAATTCCAGGAGATCTCCAGGCCCTAACCCTAACTCAAACCTTGTGGGCTCAACAGAGACGGAGAGGGGAGGAGAGCGAGTAGAAGGTTCTTCAGTCTCCTCATCTTTGCTCCATCACCACCCTGTAAGTGCCAAGACAGCAGGAGTGATGGAGCAGCAGCCGAACCTCTGGTTGCCACCTGTTAATACGGCAGGGGGGCGCCTCCATCATCATATTTTAAGGAGGGCATCAAATGTCTTTTGCCTAAGCTCCTCCCCACCAAGACCTGGAGTTGTCCTTGTAGATAAGCCTCCTTTAAGATTTCACAGATCTCTTTCCCTCCCTCCTTCTCTCTCCCCACCTGCTGGCAATCCCCTTTGATCCACTCACTAAACGCTGTGTTTGGTGCTTTTCTGCTAGCAAAGGTATTCGGAATACAAAGCATCTTAATCTTTCATTTCCTTAGGCGCACAAGCTTTTGATGCCTCTTTGCCCTTTAAAAACACGCTCACGCTGCGCCAATTTGCCTGATCCTTTAATCCCCTGGCACATGCCAATAGTGGACCTTGTTTTTTAGGCAAACGTAATAGAAACGATGCCTCACAAATATTTTCTTTGAAGCAGATTGCCTTGGAAATGATAGGTATTTTGTCCCTAATTTTTGATCAGACTATCTTTTACTGTCATATTTATTAGTACAATTTGTTTGCGGGTTTGGGCCACATTAAATATTGAACGGAATTGAGCAATAGCAGAGCAAGAAAGGAGTCCCTGGTCTTGAACCAGTCGAGGGTTTGCAGGTTGGCATCCACAGGTTTAAACAGTAGCCGATAGAGATTATTCTGAATTCTTCATTGCTGCTGTTTCAGTTCCAAAATCCCCATTTTAATTTTTTGACTCAAACCAGTGAATATTTATTTTTCCATTTCTTTGCACCCAAATGTTCCTGTAAAACAGACGCATTTTCAAAGTGATTTGTACATTGCTAAATCAGCATTGTGTGTTATAAATAATATCTAAATTGTATATGAACATATCACGGACATATACAATGTAAACCTACCAAACCATGGCCGTTTCCCCACGTTCTTAAAATAGCGCAACATTCCCCGAACATTGGCAGTTTCTGCGCGTGGTTTCTGACGTCACCCGTTTACAAAACGGACGCAGGCAGTTATGAGACTGTTTTTGGGGCCGGAATCATAACTGCCTGCATCCGTTTTGTAAACGGGTAGCAGAAATCGCGTGAAGAAGCCACTAGTGTTCGGTTTAGTGTCGCACAATTTTAAGAATGTGGGGAAACAGCCCATCAGTGAAAAGTAGAGAACTGAAATAGTTGTCGGAATATAAAGGGCTATAAAAAGAAATAAAATAGGGGAAATGTGCTTGTCCCTCTCTTCAAACAAAAAAAAGCATATTTTTCCATAGCGAGCTGGTTTACAGTTTTGATGACTCCCAGATGTATTACTTTTCTGTGTTGAACAGCAGTTGGGTTTTTTTTAAGATGGTACCAAATGTCATGGTTTGGATTAAAAAGTTCTGGTTTCCAGGATGTTCCCTCCCAGCTCAGGATATAACTGTTGTCTTTTCCCATAACCTCTCCAATGCAATTTAGTAGAAATTGTAAAATTGATGCCTGCTTTACCACCAACTGCATAAAAGAAACTAACAGCAACAAAAAAAAATGGGTGAAAAAGCAAAAAACAAAAAGGGGCATGTTTGTAGGGTTCTAGATTTTGGGGGGCAGTGGATAAGCATTCAAAGGTGCAAACCTCATCACTGACCCCTCTGTGGCTTCAAATGGTACAGTCAAGGAAATTCTGATGAACCGATAAAATGACCCTTTGAGGAGCAACTGCTGAGGGTTCTACGCAGGGCTTTTTTTCTGGGAAAAGAGGTGGTGGAACTCAGAACCACACAATGACATCACTTTGGGTCAGCTGGAACAAGGGGGGAGCTTTTTAAAGTTTAAATCGCCCTCGGCGAAAATGGTCACATGGCAGGTGGCCTGCCTCCTGATCTCCAGACAGAAGGGAGTTTAGATTGCCCTCCATGCCACTTTGTGGTGCAGAGGGCAATCTAAACTCCCCTCTGTCTGGAGATCAGGGGGCGGGGCCACTGGCCATGTGACCATTTTCAAGAGGTGCCGGAACTCCGTTCCACTGCATTCCTGCTGAAAAAAAGCCCTGGTTCTACGGAACAGAAGGAATGGACCTTTAAAATCTGATTTGAGGGAACTGTCACACACACACACACACACACAGCCAGCTACTTTTTGTGACGTTTGCTGCTTCCTTTGATGGCTTTTTCTCCCTTTCTTGCCTTTCCATCCCACCCTTTTGAAGTGGAAGGTACGGTATGAGCAGTTCGTTGGCGGTAGAACTTAGCCTGCTTAGCTGTAAAAACGATGGAGCAAATGTGTTGCGTTACCAAACCACGGCTGTGTGGGAAGGGTGTAGGGTGTGGGGCGGGACCTCAATATCACTGAGGTGAAGGTTTGAAAAAAAAAGTAACCGAGGTGCCTGGCCGGGAAGCCAGATTCTCCCGCTTTTGGCAGCTGGAGAGAAAATGGGGAGGTGAAATGCCAGGGCTCCGATGGTAGGACGTCACTTGGGGCTCAAACCTGACAGTGTCTGAATCTCTTAGGATTTGGGGGAGAATCCCAGAGTGTCCCATCAATGGGGTGATGTCCCTTCCAGGTTCGTGCCAGATGTGATGTTGCACCATTGGTACCACGTCATTTCTCCATCTTTACCCCCTCCCTCTGCCCCTGAATGCCAGCTATTGGCTGGCAGTCCTAACATTTGGCCAGAACAAAGATGACGAAACTGTGTGTCAAAACAAGCCAGTATCTGAGTTGATCATCTGCAAACTGAAACCTTGCTTCACAAACAATCATACTTAAAACTATGGTTTTGTATTATAGAATCACAGAAGGTGTCTCCATGGTCATCTAGTCCAACCCCCTGTGCAGCGCAAGAAATTCACAACTACCTCCCTGTGCCCCCACACCCCCTCAGTGACCCCTGCTCCATGCCCAGGAGACGGCAAAACACCTCCAAGATCCCTGGCCATCTAGCCTCTGCTTAAAAACCTCCAAAGAAGGAGAGCCCTCCCAAGGAAACTTATTCCACTGAGGAACTGTCTGAGTACAGGTTGCAATGAAAGAGGTTCTTTTAGTGCTTGCTGAACTTTCCCCGTGAAATCCATATGATACAATTAAAACAATCCAAAGTCCTTCCTGTTTGTTATTGAAACTTGGGCCTTAGGTTGGTTCAATCCCCAGAATCTTGGGTACAGTATAAGCATTTCAAAACACACACACACAATTATTTATTAAAGTCATTTAGGTCCCACCCAGTGTGACAAGATGTAGTGGACATGGTCAGAGTATTGGAGAAGACTCAAATCTTCACTAACTTGGAAAGCAATTTTAAACGGGTCTAGTCAGCAAGTTTGGTCTAGTGGTTAAGAGCAGCAGGACTCTAATCTGGAGAGCCAGGTTTGATTCCCCACTTCCCCACTTGAAACTAGCTGGGTGACTTGGGTCAATCACAGCTCTCTCAGAGCTCTCTCAGCCCCACCCACCTTGCAAGGTGATTGTCTTAAGGATAATAGCACACTTTGTAAACCACTCTGAGGGGCGTTAAGTTGTCCTGAATGGTGGTATATAAATTGAATGTTGTTACTACTCACAATCCTCCTCAGGTCTATTCAGTGGGGCTTACTGCTAGGAATGTTTTCATAGGATAGCACTGTTGGTGATCTTCAACCTGTCATTTTCATATAACTCACAGGGTGTTTGTGAGGATAAAATGGAGGTAACCGTATGAGCCATCATGAACTTATCAGTAGAAAGGCAGGATAAAAATAGGATGGATGACTAGACCCTCAGGGCAGCTTACAACGCACTTTAACAACCCGAGCCATAAAATTACAATTACAAGAACAAGCCGGAGCCGAGCGGCCTCTTACTCTCCTAATGACAACGTAAAACCATCGGAGTTCAGCTGATGCAGATAAAAACCAGCCTTAGTCAAAAATGGGCACCCCCCAAATGATGTATACGCCTACAAAATTACACAGCAGCTGAACCGACAAAAAGCTTCGTGCACACAGTGCCATCCTAAACTGAGCACTCACAAGGGGGAAAGTGAGTTTGCCCCTGAGGAGAGTTCTAGAGCTCTTTTCTACAGAGTGAGGATTCTGTTTTTCCGCAAGGGATAGCACAAACTGTAGAGAAAATCCCCTCGTGCTTAAACCAGCTTAAATTCTAATGCTGTTCCCAAGTCTCCAGCTAAATTGTGTTGTCTGAATCTTCCCGAGCTTAAATCAAACACCAAATTTTATCAGCAAGAGATGAGAAATTTTATTTTCTTGTTTTTAAAAAGGATCATAGGGGAGACTAGGAAGAGATACAGCTGTGCAAGGGGAGGAATCTTTCTTGCCTCTGAAGAGCCAGGCATCTGGGGCTGCGTTGTGCAGCGTGTTTGGTTTCCCCTGATAAATGGCTGATGTAGGCCTACCTTTGCATTACATCTTTGTCTTCATTAGCTGGTAATTTGTCTTGTCTCGTTTGTTCTCTGTTTTCAGCAAGCAGCACCTGGGCTTCCAGATGTGTTTGACTGGCCCCACTTTAGAGTGGCACTTGTAGAAGCTTGGGAAATGACAGCTTGCTTTCCGTTAGCATTAATCACCACGTTCTGAGGCCAATTAAGAACACAGGGCCTGTTTTCTTCTGAAAAGACAAGCTCCCTGTAGGTTAGAGCCCAGTACATTGTAGGTAGGGAAGGATTCAAATTTTTCTCAACTCTGCCATTTTCCTCCTGAATCTCCAAACCCAAATTTCACTTTTCTCTTGTACAACTCAAGGTTGTGGTTATCTTTATTTGTCCCGTCATTTTGGGCTCTCTCCGATTGACTTTGCCCCCTAAAACAAACACGCATTTCAATGCTATTTGAGTATCGGTGAACCAGCCTTATATATACATTACATGTATAAATGATGTATGTTGTAGTTATTTTTAAAAGCTGTGCAATGTGCACACACATGCAACAAACAAATCTACAAAACTGTCAGCAAATTGCTTCCTGGGTTCGATTTGCACAAGAGAGAAGCAATATCAAAGCAGGGATTATTCAAGCTAGGGTTACCAGGTGCCTGCTGGTGGCGGGCAATCTCCCGGGGGTTTGCCCCATTGCCCACTGATTCGCCAGCGATTGACGGGAGGCGGCAGCCCCCCCCCCCGGAGGTCGCCTGCCACTGGCAGGCAGCTAAGATCACTTCCGGAAGTGATGTCATCGTGCTGGCTGCAGGAGTGCTCTTCCGCTTCATTTGGGGCTGATTTTGGCCCCAAACGGACTAAATCGACCCCGTGCAAAGTGTGAGAGCACTCCTGTGGCCAGTGCGATGATGTCACTTCCAGAAGTGATGTCATCATGCAAGTGCTGTAGCGTGCACCCAAAAGATGGAGCATGCAATGGACATAAGGTATGTGCCAGGTCCCCACCCCTCCCTCTGGGAGAATATAAGGGACCTGGCTGGAAACCCTAATCCAAGTCGAAATGGTGAGGATACGAAATTTGGTAGCATCCCTATTCCCCTCCCCTTTTCAGGGTTTCAGATTGAGCATCCAACTTCTTTGTGCATAAATTCTGTGCCGAATTGCCTGATCAGCGTGTGGAAACCGAACAGTGGGGCAAGCATAGGCCAACCCACCGCCTCACCCTCCACTTATTGAATATCCCTGTTTTGGTGAACTGAGCAGAGTCATCAATACGGCTTGCAATGCCCAACCCTGCAGGTACTCTTAATCCCCACTTTCATCCCATTCATACAAAGTTTAGCTATGAGCCTGTCCAAATTTAATGAATAACCTTAAGTTTGTCTTGCAAAGGATTTCAGCATTGGAATAATTAAATACTGGGCAAGCAAACAATTACCTCAATTAATTCTATAGAGAGAGCCGGTGGCTTGGTAACAAAGCATGTATCACCACAATTGATGTTGCCTCCGTAGGATTTTTCATTTTTCCTTCCTTCCTTTCTCTCTGTCTCTCTCATATTTTGGTTTCCTTCAAGTTTTGTGACGTGCTTCTTACACTAGTTTTAAAAAGTTCACTCCTTTGCAACCAGAGTAGTAACTTTCAAACACCCTTCCAAAGGACTTCCCATGAAAGGATTTTTCAAAATACCTGTGTAGGTATTTTCAGAGTCCAGCACTGGGAAGACTTATCATTCTGGTGAACAGAATAGAATGATATTTCAATGTACACGGCAGAAACCATGGGGCATATCTGCTTCACAATCTGGAATTGGCCTAACATTCATTCCCTTTCCCAAGAGGATTCTGGGAATTGCAGTTTTGTGAGACTTCTCTAACAAAGAAGTCATAGCACTTTCACCAAATTGCAGTTCCCAAGAGTCTTTTCTGGAGCCATGGATGTTAAAATGAAACCAGTATGTGTTTTTAGCATAGGTATGTCCCATGGAATTACCTGTCTGTTATTGGCATGAGATACTTCAGTAGTCTGTTTGGAGCACACGTAGAGTACTTTTCTTTGGTTTTCTATTCATTTTCTCTTCATTTCCTCCTTCGTGTACTGTCTTAGTAGATGTCGGGCTCCCTTTGCCGAAATGAGGCATCCTACATCCCGCACACGCTCACCCAGTCTTTCCTCCTCGTAGGCCTCTTCTAATCGGAAACGAGTGGAGAACATTGCAAAGAAGAAACTGGACTCTCTGATTAAGGAATCAAAAATCCGTGACTGTGAGGACCCAAACAATTTTACCGTCACCACCCTTCCGCCATCTGGGAAGCTGGGCTCCAAGCACGATCAGAAGAAGGTGACAATATTGCACTGTTCTTAATCCAGTGTGCCTTGAATAGAACATTGAAGTACTCATCATTGAGGTCTGCTTTTCATGGGGGTGATCAATTCCGTGTCAGCCTGTACCACTTGAGACTGTAGGTGGTGGCTCCATGGATGAAATATGTACAAAATGCTTCTCTACACTTAAAAAATTAGCACGTTGGAGAGGAGGCTAGCCTGCAAACTTTCCTGACATCCAGGCATGGTTCAGATATAATATCACACCAGTTGGCATATATGTGGCCTTTTAGAAGCCCTGTATGTAGAAAGCTAGGAGTCCACTGAGAAGACAAAACTAGATCAATGCTAGCTTCAAGTTTGGTTCCTTATGTTGTCACGCACCAGCCTTAGTGTGTGTGTAGTGGGGGGGGGGGCTGTTCCCATTTAGCGTTCTGTTAGTGGTTGTGTCCTGCTTGAATAGACTCAGCTGTATTTTCAGAGTAACAGCCTGCTTTTATTCGTAAATCCAAACACCTTATGCAATTCCCTGTTGCTTTAAAGAGCAGCAGAGGTCTGAATATCCATCTATTTTGGACTGGGCTTTGTTTGTGTCATGCTCTGGTATATGTGTTCCTGGGTGGTTTTTGCTTTTTATTTTTGGTGCCTTTTTCTTTTTATACATTATGGCATCTCGCTTTCTTCCAAGCTCCTTCCTCGCTGCTGATTTTCTAAAAATATTTCTGTACAGAGGGGAAACAAGTTCCAATTAAGCACCTGTCACTGGAGAACAGGGTCTGTTTGGGAAGTGGATGACGGGATGTATGCTGTGGAGAAAAGGTTCGGCCCAAGCTGTTCTGCTTATGTCAGGGTCAATTGATCTGGTAACAAGCCAGCTTATCGGTCCATTCAGTTTGCCTTCCATCCAAAGAATGTGCAAGATACTGATAATCCCTGACATTTATGTAGTGAATTAGACTCTTCAAAGCACTTTTATGTTGGAGATCAAACGATGGGCAACCGGGGAGTCAAATTTGGCCTGACTGGGGCTGTGCTCTCTGAACTATGTTTACCAGGTTGCAGCCCAGAGATCACAGAGATTGAACCTCAGTGTACCTTGACCTGTTTTTATTGTTGTTGTTGTTGTTTTTATTAATAATAATAATAACGACAACGATGATCATGACGATCATGATGATGATAATGGGATGTATTATCCGCTCTCCCCGCCAACAGGCTCAGAGCCAAAGTTTACAATACAATCAGCATTAAAAGCATAAAAAATAGTTTACACAATATAATTTGGCAGCCATCCATATTGCTCAACCCTGGGCCCAGGGCCAGCGCCACCATTGAGGCGGTGAGGTGGGCGGCGCGGGCGCTGGGGTGCTGGAGGGGGTGCTGGAGGGGGTGCCGGGGGCAGAGGCACACGCCACGAAGCTGGCATCCCTGGCCCGTGGCTGCTACAGCTGGCCAGTCCTGCACCGCAGCTGCTGCTGCCGCCACACACTGCTGGGCAGCAGCTACGGGCCAGGCACGGCAGGCGGCTGGGGCGGTGTGCGAAGTGTGGGCAGCCTCCGCACGCCGCCCCAGCCACCCGCCGGCCAATGGGCCCGGCTTTGCTGCGTGATGACATCATCACGATGACATCACGCCGGTTGAGGGGGCGCATGCGTGCTGCGCACACATGGATGTGGGAGATCGCCGTGGGTGCCAGAAACCCGGTGGTGCCTGGGCCCAAAAACATCCCCTGAGATGGGAGTAGGCAGACAGCATTGATATCTTGGTGGAGGAACTGGGGGTAAGAGTTTTTTTTCTAACCCCCTTAACTGGAGACCGGCAGAGGAGCTTGCCCCGCTTCGGCCTCAGCCATATGCCTGGCAGAACATCTCTGTCTTGCAGGCCCGGCAGAAGGATAGTAAATCCCAGCAGGCCCTTGTTCCAGCAGAGAGTTTACTCAGGATGGTGCCAGGAGGACTGAGAAGACTCTGGCCCTGGTTGAGGCCAGGTGAACATCCTTGGGGCCAGGGACCACCAGCAGTTTTTTGTCGGCCGAGCAAAGCGCCCTCAGGGAACACACTCAACCAGAGATGGGGCATCGGGCTTACAGATTTTTATACGAGGCCCTGTCATCCCGTTCGTGAAAGGCCGTGGCTCTGTGGTAAAGCACATGCTTGGGTGCTGGGAGTCCCGGGTTCGGGCCCTGGCACCTGCAGGTAAAAAATTGCAGATGTTTAGGAAGACTTTTCTTGTCCTGAGGTCCTGGAGAGCTGTTGCCAGTTTGCGTAGATGATATTGAGCAAGATGGAGGCAGCTTCGTGAATTATATGCTTGCAGAAATTATCAGAATTCCAGATTTGCAGCCTGGCAAGCAGAGAAAAAGGTTGACCAAAAGGATCAAAGCCACTTTGTTGCTTGCAATATTGGGGGGTTTGACCTGCCCACCTTACTCTACATTATGCTTAGGGCTGTGGCCTTCCCCTGCTCTAAATGTGAAGGTACTTCTCAAAGAGTACCTTGCCCAGTGAACGACACCTTCTCCAACCCGTTCCTAGGGGAACTGTGATTTTTGGACTGACAGAGGGGTGCAGTCCTTGTTAGAATCATTTGGAAAACTTTTAACCTCCGTGAAGCTAGGTGTGTAATCACAGTTAATCCTGACGAATCGCTACCTTTGCTTTTTGCTCTGCGGGGACTGTTGAGCTTGGAAGCATTAATGGGGCATTGTTGGCTTCCCCTTTAATCATGATAAATATTTATTGTCGGCCCAGATTGCCTGTTGTTTTTGAGCACATCCCGTCAGATGCGCGAGAGGCAATGATGCACGGAGAACTGCTTTTATTCCCCCTGTGCAGAACCATTAATATCCTTTTTCTGTAGGCTGTCCTGGAGAGCTGCAGTTGCTGGCTCAATAAGGGACTGTTGAGTTTGTCCGCCTGAGGGAAGGAAAAGGGAACAAGGAGTGATTGGTGAAGAGAATTCATTCGGAAAGCCCACCGTTATCATGAATTTATGGCTGGCTTCTAGTGAACGAGGAAAGCACTCAAAATAATGGGCCTGGGAAGGCGTGAAGGGCTGCCTCTTCTCCTTTTGCTGTGGGAAGGGTTGGCTTCTGCAAACAGGGCCGTGCATTGAAGCTCCATTGGTCTGTGTCAACGATGGGCAGAATGTAGATCGTGGTCCACTGGCTAATCATTGCCCCATTTTGTGGAGCAATTAGAACTTGCTCGGTTCTGAGATCCTTGCAAAGAATGCTGGATTGGGAGGCCTTTGTAATGATGCGTCTGCAAGACTCTTCTTACGTTCCTCTTCAGCAAAAGTGCACACTCTGGAGTACTTAACATAGGTTAGTTACTCCTAAAAGAGATCCTGAACGTGCCTTGAGCATTGAAAATGCATTGTGGACTATAAAGGTCCCAGTAAGTTGATCCACATTTGATCTAACCTAATTGAAAGTGAAAGAGTATCAGGGCAGAATCTAATTAAAGAAGAAAAAAATGGGTGAAGGAGGTGAATCAAGAGTAGAGGTGGGCACGATCCCAAAAAAATTAACGATGAGGCTGATCATGGATCGGCGCCAACGATGATCCCAAATTAACAATCTGTGCCGATCATCTCCCGTTCCTGAGCCGTGGATCGTGGAGGCAAAAGCGGAGGGGTGCCCCACTGTTCCCAGTGATACAGGAATGGTGGGTGATGCCGGCGGCATCTGTGTTTGTGTTTGGCTGTCTGTGTTTGGCCGTCAGAGCTGCCTATCAGGGTT
Organism: Eublepharis macularius; assembly: GCF_028583425.1. NCBI lineage: Eukaryota > Metazoa > Chordata > Lepidosauria > Squamata > Eublepharidae > Eublepharis > Eublepharis macularius. The sequence continues at coordinate 9,578,352 of NC_072806.1, forward strand.
TGCAGGGATGAGATTGGAGTGCCTATGGCTACAGAACAACCCCTTCCCCCTCCCTCCCCTGGGTGTCTTCTCCCAACTGGTGACTGCTTTGCTGCTCCGTGGTTGGAAGGAAGCCCTGCTGATCAAGGAAAGCTGGGCTTCCATTCGGGTTTCCAGGGCAACAGAAGGAGGGCAAACACAGCTCAGGCATTCCCCTGGATCCATTGCCAGGGCAATAGATTGCTGGCGCCTGAGTGTCTGGCTTCCTGATCCGAGCACAATCCAGCCCCGATCCAGCCCCGATCTGGGCCCCTCCTGACCACTGGATCATTGGCCGTGGACGAGCACGATCCGCCGATTCACGATCGCATGATCGCCATTATCGTGGGTTTTTTCCGATCGTAATGTGGATCGTGCCCATCTCTAATCAAGAGTTTGGTTGTTATGTTGAGCTTTCTTGTGTGTTCAGTTGCCTCCATGCCAAGGTGGCAGATAAGTAACAAGGAAGTAAATTGAAATTTTGGTTATTTTGAGCTTCCTTGTGTGTTCAATTGCCTCCATGCCAAGGTGGCAGATAAGTGATAAGGGCTGACCTTTTGTGGTGCTTCAATCTGCACATTGGTGGTGGAAAGTGCCATCAAGTCATAGCTGACTTATGGCATTCCCCTGCTGGGGCTTTCAAGTCAAGAGGCTAACAGGTGGTTTGCCATTGCCTGCCTCTGCAGACCTGGTCTTGCTTGGAGGTCTCCCATTCAATTACTAACCAAGGCCAACCCTGCTCAGCTTCCAAAATCTGACGAGATGCGGCTTGCCTGGGCTATCCAGGTCAGAGTATTCTGCACCTTACTGAAAAACTTTGGGAAGAAGTTATGTGATGAATTGGCCTTAGTGCCATCACTGGTAATTTATTAATGGCAGAGTCTCCAAAGCTGATTCAAAACATTCTAGGAGAATATATTGGATCTTTAACATGGCGATGTGTAATGCTCTCTCTAGTTCTAATAAAGGCTGATCCACATAGGGAGGACATGTGGTGGTCGCCAAAAGGCACAGAGGACAGGCAGGTACAGTCAGACAAGAGCCAATGAGTTGGCTAATTGGTTTGCAATCTTTTTTACAATCCCCTCTGCCTTTCATGTCACTGCGACCTGAGCAGCCTTTGCCTCAAAGCCGTCCCATCACTGAGAAGCATCATCCAGCCCACATTCATGAATGAAAAGGGAAGGGATGAATGGCTCCTTCTTGCATCTCAATTGGGGTCTGCCTGTGAAACGACATGTGTAATCTGATCTCGAGCGATGGTTTCTTTTTTGGTCTATGACTCCCAGAGGGGAAATGAAAAGCAATTTTTCATGCACTCTACTGTGGTTCTTATTGTTTTCTTTTTAAATGCTGGGCAATGTTTTGACCTTCTGACGATCTGCCCTTTCATTATCGGAGGAGCTTGTTTTTACAATGAAATCAGCAGGCAGGGGAAATGGATCTTACGGGTTTATCGACAAGTTTCTGCAAGTCTATCTGAAATAGATAACATAGTTTATTCAAAGTGGCCTGCCTTATTCCGCGTTGTGCACCATTCAAAGCATTGGTTATCACCCTTCAAGCCCTAAGTGGCTTGGGGCCAGGATACTTAAAAGACCGCTTGTTATCATGTGAACCTGCCCGACAGTTACACAATCATTTCCATTTTGATTTTATTTCTTCCTTGTCTGAAGCGAACCTCTGACTCTTTATTTTTAAGCTTTTTTCTGTTTCCTCCTGTAAAATATATGCATTTCTCTGAGTAATTTGTGCATCAATAAACCAGCAAATGTCCATATAAACACAACATAAGTGCTGGGAGCTGCTGTAGCATAGTGGTTAATTGACTGAGCTGTGAATCAGCACTCCACCGGTTTGAATCTTGCTATTGCCATGAGCTCAGGGGGAAGCCTTGGATAAGCCACTCCTCTCAGCCCCAGCTGCATTGTGGGGATAATAATAACACTGACTTTGTTGTATTGTCGAAGGCTTTCATGGACAGAGAACGATGGTTGTTGTGGATTTTCCAGGCTGTATAGCCGTGGTCTTGGCATTGTAGTTCCTGACGTTTCGCCAGCAGCTGTCACTGGCATCTTCAGAGGTGTAGACCCAAAAGACAGAGGTCTCTCAGTGTCACAGTGTGGAAAAGATGTTGGCAGGTAATTTATATCTACTCAGGATGGTGGGGTTGGGCTGAGTCATCCTGTAAGAGTTTCCCAGGGTGTGGAATGCTAATGGAGGGAGGCTTCACTGTATCCTGAGGAGGTTCTTTTGCATATGGATTGGTGCTTGATATGGTAATCTTCTCTGCCAGGCTATTGTCGGGTATAGAGTATTTTGTTAGCCTGGTGTTTTTCAGGACTGGAAACCATGCTCTATTCAATTCTTAAAGTCTCTTCTTTCCTGTTGAAATTGTGCTTATGCTTATGAATTTCAATGGCTTCCCAGTGCAATCTGACGCAACTACCTTATTTATAAACAAGAGGGGGACTACATGTCTCCAGTCTTCTATCTTTAGGTGGCTTCTCTGGCTCTCTGGAGCTGATATTGTCCTTCCCAGTGATTGCAGAAATGACGGCATGCAATACCTCTTGGTTTTAACCATTTTCAAGGCTATCTGGAATCCACATGCCTCTGCACTCTTGTTTATGCCCCTCTTCCTTTTGTGGTCTCATTTTTTTAAAAAAGGAAGGAAGGAAGGAACGTGGGGGAGTTAAGTTGGGCTTGCACGTTGGAGCTTTTCTTCTGTGCTCACATTTTAGTCAGGGAACGTCATTTCTTTGCTTGTTCCCAAGATGGCCAACCTACATTCCATGTGTCTCTCATGTCACATTGATTCTCTGCCATCTCTGAGGCTCATATGGAAGAAAAAGACATCCAGGCATTGAAAGCTTTGTTTTAATCTCCACACCTGAGTTTGGAAGCTTATGAGCTCTTCCCAGGAGCTAGCTAATAAGCTCTTCTGGTAAGTAAGACTCATAGGATAGTCCTTCTGGATTTGCTAAGCAGCTCCGTCCGGGGGGCTCTCTTTGTCTTGATTTTATCCAGCAATCAAAATCCTTGCTATGATCCCAGCTGCTGCCACCAACAAGGAGTCAGCCCTGAAATTCATCCTGTAATATTTTGGCTTACTTCTCACAAAGAAGGTCAGCAGGTTGTATATTTCATGAAGGGAAGACTCCTGATCCGGTCCAAAGAACTCTTTCTCCCACCCCACCCCCTGCATTTTCAGGTGTTGAAACAGCCCTCCCATTGCTGTTTTTGGCACTGAAAAGACACGGGGAGAAAGAAACAAGAGCTCCTGTGGTCATGGACCCATAGCTGCCATCACATCTATTTGGCTCTTAGAAAGCTAGCATCTTGCATGAAAGGTGGCTAAAAGCCTTCTCTGATGCGCTACTTTTCTGTGTGTGTGATTGTGTGTGTGTTTAACGTTTCTGTCCAGATGCAGCTGACTTACAGCAACCCTCAAGGGATTTTTCAGTGCCAGAGACATTCAGAGGTGATTTGCCATTGTCTTCTTCCATGTAGCAACCCTCCCTGATCTTTCTTGGTAGTCTCCCATCCAAATACTGACCAGGGCCGACCCTGCTTAGCTTCCGTGATCTGATGAGATCGGGCTAGCTTGGGCCATCGAGGTCAGAGTTTCTACATGTAGGAGGTTACTTTTGTATGTGGAGGGACATTCTATTATGTAATCTAGTGTCGCATCATAGCTAAGATCAGGGAAGTCTCCCATTCAAATCCCACTGCTGCCACAACTCATCAAGTAGCTCCATTTGAACCATACTTGAATCCCGTGTGCATTGTGGGGCTAATAACATTAGCCTGCCTGTTGGAAAGATTACAAGAAGATAGTGTCAGTACTGAACATGCTATTTATTAATATTATTATTGCTATTACTCTCTCCTGCAATCTTGATGGGCCCCAAGTTCTGAGAAAACTTGGTCTTTACTTCCAGGAATTGCAGAGCTCTTTGTGATGTCACGAGTCTCACAAGTCATGTTTGTGACTCCTAATGCTTCTGGACTGCGCTGCAAGCTTGCACAATCTGCAGGGACAATTTCTGAAATGGCCACAGGGGAAGGCAGGATATTCTGGCCTCTTCAAGTGTGTTCCGTGCGAAATATCTTAGAATCCCTAAAGGATTCTTGGCTCTTGGCTCACCGCCTTCTCCATGGCAAGAGGTATGCTCTCCCTGGGAGAGCATGCCGCTCATTTCCATGATACGTAATCTCTCTTCCATCCCAAATTCTATATGGATAGTGGTTTGAGAAGGCGAGCAGGGCATCAGCTTGAAAGAGCATTGGAGAATCTGTGGGTCCTCTCCTCACTGCTCTGCCTTCTCTCCCTCCTTCCCAGTCATGGCCACCGCCCTCCCCCCTATCATAGCCACCTCAGTGAAGCTCTTTTCTCTGCAGCTTTGTTTGGGATGTCTGGCTAAAAGAGGACTTAATTCTCTTGTGCTGTACTTCCTCCGATGCCTCCAGGCCCTTCTCTCTTTAGAAAACGGGAGATCGGTCCAGAACCTCCAGTTTAGGACTGGCCATTTGCCAGGCTGCCGCTTTTGGCCAGTGACCAACCGTGCCCACCTCTGACACTGGCTCTGTCCTTTGCCCTTGAGAAGTTGCCCAGCCTTGCTGGGTGCTGGAATTTGGCCATGCCCCATCCCAGCCATGGGGAGAGGGGGAACTCTTCTGCTCAGGGGCTTGGAAACTGAAGTATCTACAGAGAGCAGGTGAAATGATGCTTCTAGAGCAGGTGAAATGATGCTTCTCCTTTGGCTATTGGTTCTTGAGATGTGTCCTAAACCTTCAGATCATATTCCCCCCTTATCATGGGATCATTGTGCTTTGGTTTCCCTAGGGAGGAAAAAGGGAAAGGTTGACCATAAGATACATTATCGCCTTTCAAGCAAATTACACTATTTTTTTTAAAAAAACATGCCCCTATTTGATTAGTTATTTGCATTAAATACAGCTGATTTTGCAAGTTTCCCCTCCACTCTGATCTTGGTGACTTTCCCAGGGAATGTGGAATGTGAATTTAATAAATGAATTTCTGAGTGATTCCCAAGGAATTATTTGCATGAAAAATGCCACACTGTACGTTTGTATGAATCTTCCCGCTGTCCCTGGGGTTTCCTAATCTTATCAAAGTTCTAACTTCCCTCCTGGAAGGGTATGTTCTGTTGACCCAGATTCTCATTGGATAAGCGGCTGTCCCTGCCCCACACCTCAAATCATTCCGTTTGAAGGACTTCACTTATGCTGGAAGAGTTACGTCCTTGGGACAAAAACAGTCTCTGGACAACCATTTCCAGATTCCCGTTATTTCAACTGGACACCAAGAATTGTTCCCTCCCCTTGTTTTTTTTTTTTTTAAACTACATCTGTTACTCTTTTTTCCACAGCTTACAGGCTTCTCTAAACTGCAAGCACATGTGATAGATCTACAAGTGCAAATCAAACACAGTAGACAAAATTAAAATGCAGGTCTTTTCAATAGAATCTCTCTGCACGATTAAGCTGCAAGGTGAAGGACGGAGCAGGCCGGTGGAAATCTGTGCATGTGGGAATACACGACCCTTCAGTGAGAGTGACCAGCTGTCAGCGTCCTTTCCCCTGCTCCAATTTATTTTCAGAAATCTGTTCTTAGCGGCCTGTGTCAGCTGTCATGTAGAAACACTGCCCTCTAGAGGGGTTAATGGTTTTTGGCGTTCCTATTTGATCTTTGATGCGGAGAAGTTAGCCGTGTTAGTCTGTGGTAGCAAATAAAATTGGTTAGTCTTAAAGGTGCTACTGGACTCTTTTTGATTTTGCTATTTGATCTTTGGTATCAATAGAATGGTTCTCGGCCGATTTGTGTTTTCACATGTTGAAGTCAATGTGAGTGCATTTGTGACTTTTCTTTGCGTGGGGTTCCTTTTACGAATGGTTAGAATTTGGCCTAATTTCTCTTTAATTTCCTTTTTAAAAATCCCTAGTAAGGGAGAACCGAAAATTGAAAATAATAAACAGGTAATGTAAAGTGTAGATGACTGGGGAAGGCAATGGCAAACCACCCCGTAAAAAGTCTGCCAGGAAAACGTCGGGATGCGACGTCCCCCCATGGGTCAGGAATGACTCGGTGCTTGCACAGGGGACTACCTTTACCTTTAATGTAAGAACATAGGAAGAGCCCTGTTGGATCAGACTAATATTCCATCTAATCTAGCATCCTGTTTCTCTTTGTGACATGACAGGCATACAAGCAGGGCACAGAGGCTGAAATTTTCCTAGGTTGTCATTCCTCCACATTTTGTCTTCATAGGTATAATGCCTCTGAATAATAATAACAGTGTGTTTATATACTACCCTTCTGGGCAGATTAGTGCCAACTCAGAGTGGTGAGCAAAGTCAATATTATTATTATCTCCTCAATACAGCTGGGAGTCGAACCAGCAGAGTGTTGATTCGCAACCCAACCACTTAACCGCTCTGTTACAGCAGCTCTGTAGAGAACTGAAACTAATCTGTTGAATGTGGGGGTTTTGTTTAACCATCACAGATATTAGCCATTGCCCTGACCCTCGTGAATTTGTCTAATCTTTTCAAGCCATCACTATATCATATGGCCATGAGTTCCTCAAGTTAATTGTGTGAAAAGACTGCTTTCTTTTTTTCTGTTCTGAACCACCTGCCCGTCAACTTCACTGGGTGCCTCTGAGTTACAGCAATTTTGGAAGAAAAAAATGTTCTGTCTTACCACATTCTTTGCACCACATGCATAAACCATTTTATTTATACCTAAGTTTTTGCCCTGTAGCATAAATTTGCCATCACTGAGGCACCCTCACCTTAATTTATTGTTTATCAAGCTATCAGTAGAGCATTAAAAATTGCACTCCTTATATCATATATCTAATTCCAGACTTGTCCCCAGGGTGTGGATGTTTAAAAAAGCCACACAGTGAGGCCATGTAGCATTTACCAAACGAAGCGGGGAAAAGGTGAAAACTGGAAAAACATTTGAGGGTTGCCTCAAAAAGTTTTTTTGCAGACTGTGCATAGTGATGTTTCAATGGCATCACTATGGGTTTCTGTCGGTTTATTTTGGATTGCTTTAACCAGTTTGGGTTGCCAGCTCCAGGTTAAGAAATTCCTGGAGGTGGAGCCTGGGGTTGGAGCCTGGAGAGGGCAGGATTTGGGGAGGGAAATAACCTCAGCAGGGTAGAATGCCATGGAGCCCACCCTCCAAAGCAGCCGTTTTCTCCAGGGGAACTGATCTCTATTGCCTGGACATCAGTTGTAATTCCAGGAGATCTCCAGCCACCACCTGGAAGCTGGCAACCCCTTTTAACCCACAGGAGTAAAAGGGGAGGAAGGATAGGGGGGCATTGGAGAGAGGAGGGAGAAGATACAAAGGAGAGCAGGAGGAGGAGATGGAAGGGGGAAGAAATGGGTAACCGGAAAAAAAGAGGAAGTTGAGAGGGGAACCTGAAAAGTTAGGTGAGAGCGAGGGAGGGAAGCAGGGAAAGGACAGAGGCCCTGTGAACTTGGAGGGAGGAAAGCAGAGAGATTGCAAGTAGGGGAAACAGCAAGGGGGCAGGTGAGATTTCCCCCAGCAGGGCGTTGTGGGTCCCTCATTTGTAGCAAACTAATACTAATCTGTTCACTTTTAAGTGAACCAGCCCACCAGCAGCTGGGTATCAAGATGCAAGCCGAGACCTGATTTGAGATTAGGTGGATTGAAATCAACAGGATCTTGAACGGAAGGTTCATGATTTCACAGTGCAGTCCTGTTCCAGTCTAAGCCCGCTTGAACTAATTCTACAAGCGATCCAGGCTTAGTCAGGTCTTGTAGCTATTAGCTCCACCCCATTTCCAACTGACTCCTCCCCTGATCCACCAGGCATGTACCATTATCCCCTGCCCTCTTCCACAGCCACAGGTGCCACTAGGCTTCACCCCAGTCTGCTGAATTATTGCTCCTTAGTCTCCAAGTCTCTTTCCCCTCTCCCATTGAGCTTCCAAAGTGGTCCATGGACGGCAAGGAGTAGATTCAGGCATATTCAGGAAGGCTATGGGCAAATAAGCAAATCAGATGTGATTCTAAGTAGGTTTTTGCTGATGATCTTGGCAGAGCTGAGCAAATAACACTGCAAAAATGCAGACAGATCCATGGAGATCAAACTGAAACAAATCTGCTAGCATCCTTTTTCTGCTTTCCTTTTGACAGGGTCTCTTGTTAGAGAGTTGAAAGGAGTCCGGTAGCACCTTTAAGACTAACCAACTTTACTGCAGCATAAGCTTTCTAGAATCACAGTTTTCTTCTTCAGATGCGTGTATCTGACGAAGAGAACTGTGATTCTCGAAAGCTTATGCTACAGTAAAGTTGGTTAGTCTTAAAGGTGTTACCGGACTCTTTTCAATTGTTAGAGAGTTGTAAGTGCCATCAGGCCACTTGGCTGGGCAAGGTAGAGATAGCTGAGCCCCAAATCTTGGCAGTGGGTGTCACAACATCTGCCCTCCTGTAGGTGAAGAAATTAGCTGCCCCTCTTATAAAGAGCCATCACATCCTTTCTTCTGATTTTGGGTTTGTTTTTTATTCGATTGCTTTGTCATTTAGTTTTGCGGGTGTGAGTTTCCCTGCCTTTAAGCCACCCAGGAACAAATTCTGAATTGCCGGGTAAATGTGAAGCAATACATTCAGATATTGGATTTTGGGTTAGCAACTGTTAACAAACGAGCCAAAGTCAGGGTTTGTCTCATTCTAGTGTTCCCCTAACTGTTCACCATTGTTTATAACAATGTCAGAATAAATTCCACCCCCCCCCCCCACTGCGGTCCATTTGCAGTTCCCTTTCTTTATTTTCAGTAATGATATTTTGATCCGCTCAAGAGGTTTTTTTTAATGGTGTCCGTTTGGTACCGGGGATAATCTGCCACCACAAATGAATAATGCAACGTGTCTCTCTTTAGAAATGCAAATTGGGTAGGATGGAGAAAGCAGGTTTTAGCAGCTGACTTTGTAGGATTTTTATTAGCTTTCTTTCTAAATTGTTTATTAATGAGTCTGGCTTCCATAGCTGAATGCTCATGGTTAATGAGGAAGCCAGGTGAGTGAGATTTTCAAGAGACGCTGGGCTGCTGCCGGTTGCTGGCACAAAGCAGCTGGAGCACAACACGCACACAGGTAATTTCTGTCTCTTCATTCAGAGAGCCAGGAATATTGTTTCTCATGATGAAATGAAGCACATTTTAATGATCTGAGGGGTTTATGCTAAAATTCAGCACTGAACTGAAACGTGTGCCCGCATGATATGAGAAATTTCACTTTCTGAGAACCTCGAAAAGTCCATTTTGCTAAAAATTCAGGCCTGTGAAATGTGACTCCAGTTCAGAGTGAGGGCAGGGAATGTCGCCCTCTTTCTGATTTTGCTTTATCACGTAGCTAAATCTGATTGGCTACATGGCGGCTTGACATGATTATGTAAGTTGAGTGGTTGCTGATTGGCTGGACCCATGCAGCTTGTATGTAATACTAGCTTCCTGTGTTTTTCAAAAAAAAATGGCACTAAAGGAGCTGCTGAGGAGAATATTCAGATTCCTAGAAACCATGTGTTCCCCAGAGGGCCCTTTGTTCCCCAGAGCAACATATGTTGGTGGAGTAGGGTTGCCAGTCTCCAGGTAGTGGCTGGAGATCTCCGAGAATTACAACTGGTCTCCAAGCCACAGAGATCAGTTCACCTGGAGAAAATGGCTATTTTGGGGGGTGGACTCTATGGAATTATGCCAGCCCAAGGTCCTTTCCCTCCCCAAACCCCACATTCTCCAGGTTTCTCCAGGTTTCACTCCCCAGATCTCCAGGAATTTCCCGACTTGGAGCTGGCAACCCTATGGTGGAGGGAGGTTTGTCTCACCTCGACCAGGGCCAGGGCCTTCTTGGCCCTGGCACCAACCTGGTGGAACTCTCTGTCTGTGGAAACGCAGGCCTGGCAGGATCTATTATCTTTTTTCCTGTAAGACAGAGATGTTCTGCCAGGCATATGGTGGTTGAGCGGACGCACCCCCCCTTTTTAATTACTCTCCTGCCAGGAGGGGAACATTGTCCCTCAGTCTGTATAGCATCTAATAGCTCACTACCTGCCCCAGGAGTTTTGGTTGTTGACTGTGCAATATGAATGTCACTGAGTTTTATGAGATTGAATTGTTTTATCTATTTTACTACCTACTTTTTATACTCTGATGTCATCCACTCTGAGCCTGCTTGCAAGGAGGGCAGAATATAACAACAACAACAACATTCAGTTTATATACCGCCCTTCAGGACAACTTAACACCCACTCAGAGCAGTTTACAAAGTGTATTATTATTATCCCTACAACAATCACCCTATGAGGTGGGCAGGGCCGAGAAAGCTCTGAGAAGCTGTGACTGACCCAAGGTCACACAGCTGGCTTCAAGTGAAGAAGTGGGGAATCAAACCCGGCTCTCCAGATTAGAGACCCACCACTCTTAACCACTACACCAAATTGTAACAACAACAACAATAAATAATAATAAAACTATCTTGCTCATCATCCAAAATGTCTGCCCATGAAATTTCACCTAAAATGTTTTTCTTAACGTCTTGTCTTTGGGGCTCACTTTTAAAACACGTTAATTTCTTTTTTTGAGAAACACACTAAATGCATAAGCCTCAAGCGCCTGAACCCTGTCCTGAAAGCATTGTCGCTTAGCTTACAAGAGTTTTTCACAATTCATGGGAGGGCTTTCGAAAAGCCTAAAGGCAGAGGTTTTGCTGGCTGATTTCTCAAAAGTCAAAAAGTAGCAGTCAGAGATTTAAAAAATAAGGCTGCCGGAAACACGGTTTTCAAGAGTGTCGGAAGGGCTGTGATCGAACCTTTGCTGTCTGTTTCGTATGGACCCGTTTCTGTTCTTCTCCCGTCGCCTCCGGTGAGCAGGCTTTGCAGAGCTTTGAAATGCCTTGACCTCCCTCCTCGCCTTTCCTCTTCACTGCATGTCACAATGACAGGAAGTTCCGCTAGCATTGCGGATGTGGAGGGGCTGTGGCTCAGTGGAAGAACGTCTGCTCGGCATGCAGAAGGTCTCAGGTTTAATCCTCGGCATCTCCAACTAAAAGAATCAGGCAGGGGGTGATGTGAAGAACCTGCATTTGAGACCCCAGGGAGCTGCTGCTAGTTTGAGCAGACGATACTGACCTTGATAGACCAGTGGTCTGATTCAATGGATCGTTTATTGTTACGATCCAAGATCAGAAACTGGTCTGAGTCAGTCTATGGCAGAGTCACGACTTCATGTGCGGAAGCCCATTCTCTAGCAGAGGACTGGAAATACCCGCCATTCCCCAATATGTATTTTTGAGCTAAACATTTTTTAATACGTGAAGAGAGGAGCAGAGGGCTAGAGGAATGGAATGTGGGAAGATGATTGGAGAAATGATGATAGAAAAGAATCCTGGGAATTCACTCTCCTCCCTACGAGAATTCTTTCCCATCCTAGAATCCTGTGTGTTCTCCCTTCCAGGTGGTGTACTGCATATAAGCTATTTGAGATCCTCCTAGGATGTAATTTTTCCCTTCGCAGAGAGAAACAATGTAGTGTTGTGGACAGAATGCACTATTTGGAGCAGGGAGGGGTCTGGGTAAGGGTTGCCAGCCTCCAGGTGGGGCCTGAAGATCTCCCAGAATTACAACTGATCTTCAGAGATCATTTTCTCTGGGAAAAAATGGCAGCTTTGGAGGGTGGACTCTATGGTATTATAATCCACTAAGGTCCCTCCCTCCCCCAAACTCTCCCCTCTATAAGGCTCCATCCCCAAATCTCGAGAATTTCACCACCAAGGGTTGGCAACCCTAATTGGTTTCAGTCTGCTAGGCAGCTGTGCTTGATATTCTACTCCCGTGGCCTCCAGGTAACAGGTTTTTGAAGAGCTCTATCTCTGTCTTTCCCCCTTCTTGGATCAGTCAGTACCTCTGTACCTACCATGGTGTAGTGGTTAGAATGCTAGGCTAGAATCTGGGAGACTCAGGTTTGAATTCCCTTTCTGCCATGGAAGCTCACTGGGTGCCTTTGGGCCAGATCTCTCTCTCTCTCTCTCTCTCTCTCTCTCTCTCACACACACACACACACACACACACACACACACACAGGGACCAATCTGTTGTGAGGATAAAATGTAAGCTGCTTTTGGGGTCCCTACTGGGGAGAAAAGTGAGTTATCAATAATAAATACTCACAAGTTTGTTATGAATAGTTCAAAAATATATATAACTACCCTAAGGGAAAACAGAAAGGTTGGAAATGTGCCAAAACAGAGGAGTATTTCTGAAAGAGAAATGCAGTCTAACAAAATGTCATTTCAGTACTACGGAAGACCAGCAACATTGGGGGTTTTTAGTGTTACGTAACAATTTGCAAACCAGTGTTTCCTTTCTCTTGTTTTGCTTGTGAACGTTCTGTGTCAGTCTCTCTGGTTATTCATCAGCTTGTCTGTCTGTCTCTGTCTGTCTAACGACTGATTGCTTTGTATGTTGTCATTCTTCGGTTCTATAGAACAAACATGAGGAAGATGTGGAATCCAGGGAAGATTCGGTCATCAGCAAACGCCACAACCGGTCACTGATGGGCAGCTTTTCCAAACGCAAGGTTATCTGTTTATTTGTGGAATTCCATTCCTCCCTCCCAATCTCACTCTTACTGTTTTCAAGTTCAACGTCTTCGAAATCCAAACAATAAAAAATTAGAGTAGAAAAGGGCAACCATTTATCACTTAGATGCTGCTTTTTTTAAAAAAAAACCAACTTCCTATCTAGTGGCTTAGAGTTTGGTTTGGTTTGCATCCTGAAAACGTTTCTTGGGATCGAAATTGATATGAAATTGTTATGCAACTATTGAAAATGATTTCAACAACAGGTTGGATCCAGACTAAATTTTCCAATAATACCTGAACACGGGAAGCTGTCTTATACGGAATCAGACCATTAATCCACCAAGGCTAGTACTGTCTACTCAGAGCAGCAGCAACTGTCCAGGGTCTCAAATAAAGGTCTTCCACATCACCTTTTACCCAGTTAACTGACAGCTAAACTACAAGAGACTAATTACACAAGGATGTGCACATGAAGGAAGTCGCAATGTTAGCAGGGAAGCTGAGATTTAAAAGACAGATCGGAAGACCTTGTCAATTTCCCCTTTCTACAGAGCCAGCAAAGATCACTCCTCAGAGGGTTTGTTAATTTCCTCTTTGCCTCCTGAAGGCTCTGTCAGTTTCACCTCCCCTTCTAGGCAGCTAAGAGGAAATAAACAAACCTAATAATTGCTGGCTCTGGAGAGAGAGGAAATTGACAAAACCTTTTAAAACTCAGCTCCCCAGCTAACATTGTGACTCCCTTCATGTGAGCATCCTCGTGTAATTCGTGTCTTGTAGCTTAGCTGTCAGAATACCAGGGATTGAACCTGGGACCTTCTGCATGCCAAATAGATGCTCTACCACTAAGTCAAAATCACCCAAACAAAAATTTCCTGCCTCCCTCCTTCCACTGCAGCCCACTGGTAGAGGATGCTAAGGATTGACATGAGGGAGGGCTGCAGGGCAAACGGGGGATCGGTGGACGTTGCCAATTTAGTCTGGATCCAACCCAGTGATTTGGAGTTCTGAGCTTTTGTCCATTTGGAGTTTTGGGATGAAATTAGTGCTTTGGCAGGGAAGGGGAGGTAATTACACCCTCCCCGCACATCTTAAATGTGTAAATATCAAATTTCTTCACAGATATCATTACCCAAATTCTATGCAGCTTTGGCACCATTTTTATGGCTTCCTTCTCTTTCCTAGAGCAATCCCAACCAATCAGGGAGCATGTAGTGAACCTGATTACATCATGTACTGTGTTCGATCTGGCCATGTGTTGATGTTACTGAGGGCGCTTGAAGCCAATTTAGAGTGAGGGCATTGCTTCCCAGATTGATCATGTGGGTATCAATTAAAGCTTTTGTGGTGCCAGTTTCAGAGGGGTCTTCCAAGCTCATTTCTGGTTAATCCAGATAGTTTCTCTTCCTTCTTTGTGACTTACATTAATAATGGCCGAGAAGCCATACAATTCAGCTTGAACACCCTGCTGAGCAGCAGAATGACTTATGTCAACGGAGTTATCGCTGTCAAAGTAAATCCATTTCCAAAGCCTTTTCTGCACTTAGCGATAACTACCACTCCGTTGAGGTCATTACAGAGCTCTCCAGCAAAGGGTCACTAATCCTTGCTGTCAGCTGGTGTGTGAAATCCCGGAGTCTGCTTGGCAAAGGCATGTTGTGTTTTTGTCTTTGGAAAGGGGGCTATCGGCCTGCATCGAAGCACCTGCTTTGCAAGCAAAATGGCCTATAGTCAACCGGCGGCATCTCCAACCGAAAAGATTTTAGGAAGCAGAGCGGAAAAGGACCTTGGCCGGAGGCCTTGACGAGCTACTGCCAGTCAAAGGAGATGGTACTGGGGTCAGCTGGACAAAAACCGAACCAAGATTCATGTAGCAAATGCTTTAGAGGAGGGACCACGCCTCGAATGAAGCGGAGTACATACTGTATATAAGAAGGTTGCAGGTTCGAGCCGTGGAGTCTCCTATTCAGGGAGATCAAGTAGCCGCTTTCTTCTGAGATCCTGTAAAGCTGCTGCCATTCAGCATGCAGCTAGATGGACCAGTAGGGTGGCAAGGTAGCCGGTTGCTTCATCCATTCGCTTTTCCTTTTCTGCGCCTCCCAATGAAAGCTTTTAAAGCGGATGGAGGCGCTTTCCGGCCAGTCCACGATGGGTCGATGGCAATTTCACAAACGCCACTGTCACTGTAGAAAAGAACAAGACTCCAGTAGCACCTATAAGACGAACAAAAGTTGTGGTAGGGTATGTGCTTTCATGAGTCACAGCTCACTTCTTCGATACCGCTCTTTGTTATTTCAGGGGCATATTCGTGTGCCTGGCACTTCACAGAACATCCTAAAGGGGAAAAGGAAAAGCCCCTGATCCACAGGCCTTTTCTAAATGTTGAATCTTCCCACCCACCCCCAGAAAAAAACAGCAGGAGGCAGGAGAAAAGGGAGGACCAAGCATGAGCCATTTCAGTTAAAGCCTTCCCAGGAGACAGGAGACTGGAAGGGAGAGATGAGATACAGGTGATCTATAGGCATAGTATGTGGCATAAAATAATGGGGTAGAGTAATTTAAGAACAGGGCAGCTGAGAGGGAAGCAAAGGTGGTAGGCAGGGACATATTGTGCGAAAAGGTGAGGCAAGGCAACAGAGTGCAATTCTAAACAGAGCTATACCTTTCTAAATCCACTGAAATCAGTAACTCTGTTTAGGATTCAAGTCAGCAGCATAGAAAGATGAACTCTCCTAGGAATGCTGTGTTAATTGCAGGAGTACGGGAATCTGGGAGGGGCAACCGTAACCGTATTGAATCCAAATACCTGTTGTCAGGGACCCAAACGTTCCTGCAGGGCTCAATTTCTTGCTTCCAGTGAAGTGAACCAGGAACAATATTCTTGTTTGTGGTGGTAGGGTGATGTAGGGGGTGGGGCTTCGAAGCCAAACCAGTTAAGAGCTAGGTTGGTGTTTGATATGCAGCCGATACATGGGAACGGGCACAGCATGTCCCAAGTGGCACCTTTTCCCAGCATCCTTTTTGGGAAGACCCTGACGGATTTCACCTTCAGTAAACTTGATAGTTTTCACTGTAAAGCTGTAACGCTCAGCTACACAAGCATGTAACTATGAAACTGCAGCAGCCAACTTTAGCCTGTATTCCTCCTGCAAAGCAACGAGTCCTGCAGTCCTAAACACTACCACATGGTTACAAAATGTTGGGTTTGAGTGTTCACTAGATCTGTTCCCGTGCAGAAAAAAAAACACCTGTGTTGGTGCTGATGGTTTTTCTTTTTCTTCAAAGTGGAGTGGACTTGGCAAAGGAAGCTTTTCCGAAAAGGGTGGTGGCTGTGGGGGGAATCAGTAATGTAGAGAATGTTGGAAGCAATTACCTTCTTATTGGCGGGGTGTTACCAGCAGAAAATATAGGACAGCTTATTCAAAATGTTGGAAGTGGTACACCGTTGGTTGGTTGGTTGGTTGGTTGGTTGGTTGGTTGGTTGGTTGGTTGGTTGGTTGGTTGTACTTTTCAGCCCCCAAAGCACCTCCCTACAGTGGCATATTGACGTTAAAAATACAAATATGATTTTTTAAAAATGTGCCTGTTGAGAGGATTTGATTTTCAGAGATCTCTGGGTTCAGGAACAAGAGATGGATGCTCAACTGCAGCCTCTTTTTTCCTTAGAGGGACCCATTTTTGTACGCAAGACTGTGTTGAGAGGTGGGCCATGCATTGATTTATATATTGTATTGGTACCTTGATTTTCAGCCCAAATTTGTTTTCTGTTGCTTAGAGTGCTGCTTTGAAATCAATACAGCTAATAACTATAAAATATAATTATTTTAAAAAATCAGAGAGGAAGTTTTCAGAGGGGTGCAGACTGGATGGGATGGTGCCTCGCTGAAGTCTCTTATCCCTCTGGCCCTTCCGATGGCTGTTGGATGCTGGAAGAAAGAAGAGAGGTCTCAGCTGGCGCTACATTCTAGCACAACAGGGAGGCCCCCCCAAAGGAGCATCACTGGCCTTGATCTGCATGCTCACCCTCTTATTATCTTTTGTTAATTAGGTCTGGTAGGTTTTTTGTAGTGCTTCAAAAACCTGCAAAACCTATTTGACTAGAGATGACTATGGGACTAAAGAAGTGAGCATTGTGCACCATGAGGAACGATGACTCTGTGGTACTAGCTTCAACTCTCTGAAAGACAATTTTCCACCCCCGAGTATGCATAACCAACTTACCATGAGGTTTCTTTGTCATTGTGGTAAGTTGCTAATGGTCATCTGTCTCTCCTTGTGGTTGTACAAGGCTATCAAAGGTCAGCTGTCAGTGCTTCTCACCCCACTTGTTTTCTTCCACAGAAAAAAGGCAGCAAACTCAAAAGAGCATCGAGCGTGGAAGAGGGTGAAGACGACCTTGACTGTCAAGGAAATTTAGGCAGGGCTTCCGTGCATTATAGCAAGTAAGTGGGTAATGTCGGAGTTCACACATACATGGATCTTTGGCCAAAAGGGCCACATTGTCGAACAGGCTTAATTGCAGAGCCATCTGTTGGAGAGGAACTATTTAAGACCTATCGTGGTAGTTAAAGTGTCTCATTAGAAAGATCTGGCTTCGAATCCTCACTCAGTTTGCTCAGTCACTTTGAGCCAGTGACTCTCTTTCTTAGCCTTGGTCGAGGAGAAAAGAACAAGGGGACCATCCTAAACTCTTTGGGGGAAATGGTGGGATAAAAATCTCATAGTCAAAAGTTTTGAAAGCAAGTTTGGGGGCTCATGTTTAAAGAGTGAATTTTGAAAATGTAGAGGACTTACTGTAAGGCAGAACTCAAGCCTGGAACATTGGAAAGAAGGCGAAGAAGAAAGCACTTCTGAGAGCCAGTTTGGTGTAGTGGTTAAGAGCAGCAGGACTCTAATCTGGAGAGCCGGGTTTGATTCCCCACTCCTCCACTTGAAGCCAGCTGGGTGACCTTGGGTCAGTCACAGCTCTTTCAGAGCTCTCTCAACCCCACCACCTCACAGGGTGTTTGTTGTTGTGGGGATAATAATGACACACTTTGTAAACCGCTCTGAGTGGGCATTAAGTTGTCCTGAAGGGTGGTGTATAAATGGAATATTATTGTTAATATTATATGCTTAAATTTTAATCTGCTTAGTCCTGTAAATTGCAAAACTGGTTTCCTGGGAATACAGAATTCTGGTTCCACTGAGTTTGGTGGTTAAATTCCATGGATTTAGATTTTTCTTATTGTCTTATGAAAGGATAATTTAGTTTGAGGTTTCTTCTTCTTCTTTACTGTTGAGAGGTTTTGTACAAAAAATTCAAGTTGTCAGTTTCTCCCTTGGGTCAAGATTTGGGTCCAGTAGCACCTTAAAGACCAACTAGATTTCCCGGGTTTGAGCTTCCAAAGAGAGCTCTGACTCTCAAAACTCATACCCTGGAAATTTAGTTAGTTACTTTATGGTGCTACTGGACCCGAATCTTACTCTTCTAATACAGAACCACGCTGCTACCCACCTAAAACAGTTCCTCGGATCAGACTTGGCCATCTTGTCTCTGCAGAACGAACCGGCAGAAGAAAACAATGAAGTTGTCTCGTGCTCTCTCAGACCTTGTGAAATACACCAAATCTGTCGGGATCCACGACGTGGAATCTGAAAGTAGGTGGAAATTATGGCCTGCTACAAGCAGAAGGAAAAACAAAAGCAATCATTCTTTCATATGTTTTGCACAGGGCTCTTCACCCATCTGTATCATGTTCCTTCTGTTCAGATGGAAGACAGATTTGCTGTGCTCCCTTTGAGTAACTGTTGCAAAAAGAGAGAGAGAAACTAGTGCAGTTGAGAGATTGTGTTAGATTGTCTTTTTAAAAGCTTATTGACTGTTTACCAAGATTGTCTGAACTGACAAACTACAATTTGTGACAGGTCAGCGAACCAGAGTTGGAGACATGGTTTTGCAATCCATGGTTAATGCCAACTACGGTTTGATATGATTGTCAGAATTTCTCAAATAGAGTTTGCAAATGGTTGGCAAACAGGACTCTCAAAACTTATGGCTTGAAGTGTGTTTGCAAACTGACAAACCGGAGTTACAGTGATCGCTTCTCCTCCGGAGGCTGAATTTAGGAAATTGGCAGTACTATCCTAAGTGGCATTACACCATTCCAAAGCCATTGATTTCAAAGGACTTAAAAGTACAGAGCGCTGTGTGCACTCCATGGGTAGAACCCAAAAGCCAGCAAGAAGTTTTCAACCATGGCTCACCTGCTGCATCTTTTGGAACCTCAAGCCATGGTTTGGATTCTACACTATAGTTAATATAAACTGTAGTTTGGGGTGATCTCTAAATGAAGGGTGTTGACTGAGCTGTCTGTTGGATATTCATTCATCCCACTGTCAGTTGTGTTCAGAGATCTTACAGATTGTCTTCAAAGGGCTTCAGAAGCAGAGATGATAGTGGGGCATAAGTGTATATATTTTGTGTAACGTTAGATCTATCATACTACTTACAAACAATTCCTTTTAAAAGCAATTGTCTGCATGTGGCCATGGATTTGGAAACATCTTGTCTGTATCAATGTAAAAGTAAAGAGTGATGTTTTGCTATTTTGATTAAAGATGTACTGGGAAAACATAGGGCTGAATACCATAGGTATCTTTTCTGTCTTCTCCTTTCAGAAAAGCTGTTCATAACCTCAATGTATGGTGGGAGGGTGAACAGTTGCCTAGAGTGCTTCAGCCAGCCCAGGAACTGCTGTAGAATCTCCTTGCTATAGCATTTTATGAACTGCTGAACTAGCCATTGTCCAACTGTTTGTAGAACACCCATAATGGGTCTCTCCTTTCTGCTTTCAATTTTTGGTTATATTGCCCAAAGCATTCTTTTTTAAAAGAGAGAGAGAGAAAACACTCTCCCTTTTCTCG
Organism: Eublepharis macularius; assembly: GCF_028583425.1. Taxonomy (NCBI): domain Eukaryota; kingdom Metazoa; phylum Chordata; class Lepidosauria; order Squamata; family Eublepharidae; genus Eublepharis; species Eublepharis macularius. The sequence goes on from NC_072806.1 coordinate 9,597,913, forward strand.
TTTCAGTCTCCTCCAGTTGGCAAGTTTCGTCTTTCAGCGAGACAAAAGCTCACCAAATACTCCAGCAGAAGCCGACCCAATATCTGCGCTTCAACCAACACCAGTTGTCCCGAATCTATCCCTCCTCCTACCGAGTGGACTCCAGCAATTACAACCCTCAGCCCTTCTGGAACGCCGGTTGCCAGCTCGGTAAGGGCAAGGGCTAAGAATTGGGAAAGCATTGCCCAGCGCGTTTCTTGGTATATTTCTTTACAAGTCCGTCAACGGTTTTGGTTTTCTGCTTTTTGCTCTTGGTTATGTAAATTGACTTGGGCTGTGTACACAGGCTGTTTGGCTTTTAGGCACAGTTTACCTGGAATCAATGCACACCTGTTCATTGTAAAGATTTTATACCCTGTCCACCATTTAGGTCATCAAGGCAGCTTGCAGTAAGTTTTAGCAAAGCGTTTTTCTCTTTGCACAAGGGCTGGCTTTCCCATGTTCCATGCTAGAACAAACCAACCCGTTCCTGATACTTGATGCCTGGTCCAGACAGCACTCCCTGCTAATGCAGCCTCAGCTATGTCAGTGGGTCAAAGAGCAAGCCCTCCCTGGGAAGCATTTCAGGGGTAGTGAATTGCTGTGAGGAAACTGAAAATGGCACACGATGAAGGATTCAGGTGATTGATTTGCACAAGGCAGCAATGAAATCAAATTCAGGATTTTCCAGTTACAACCCCTGGATATGAGCAATTTGAAATCTTCGCTAGCTAAGAGCACATTTATTTAGCCATTGAAGGAATGAAGCACATAGCGAGGAAAACAGAATGTCTTGATTGGAAATTGGTAGGGATGTGCGTTTCGGCATTCAGAATGCCGAAAGAATGCCGAAACAAAAGTGTTTCGGCTTCTTTCGGGGAATGCCGAAACGTTTCGGGGAATGCCGAAACGTTTCGGGTAGCCGAAAGAAAAAAGCCGAAACGTTTCGGGATTCTTTCGGCTTTCTTTCGGCTTTTCAATGGGAAAATGCCTCCGTCTTCCCGGACGTCTGGGGGAGGCATTTCCCCACCGAATAAGCCCAAAATTGGTGGGGACCTTCCGCTAACCCTTCTCTAACAACCACCCAAGTTTCAGACAGATTGGACTTTGGGGGGCCATGTTATGGCCCCCCAAAGCAGGTCCCCCCATCCTCCCATAAGAAAGCGAAGGAGCAGCATATTGTTAGCATGCTGCTGCTCATCTTTCTTCATTATTTCCTATGGGGAAAAATGAAGAGGCAGGCTTCCTTTGCCAGGGGTGGCATTTTGCATGCAAAATGCCCCCTCACCCTCAGGGGCCCTTCTCCCACCCCTCCTCCCACCCCCCACCAAGGCTCAGCCTGATCCCACTTGGGGGGGCCATTTCATGGCCTCCCCAAGTAGGTGCTCTAATCTCTACCACTGACAGCTGGGGGAGGCTTGTGTTGCCAGGGGTGGCATTTTGCATGCAAAATGCCCCCAAGCCCTCAGGGGCCCTTCTCCCACCCTTCCCCCCACCCCCCACCCAGGCTCAGACTGCTCCCACTTGGGGGGGCCATTTCATGGCCTCCCCAAGTAGGTGCTCTTTTCTCTACCACTGACAGCTGGGGAAGGCTTGTCTTGCCAGGGGTGGCATTTTGCATGCAAAATGCCCCCCAGCCCTCTGGGGCCCTTCTCCCACCCTTCCTCCCACCCCCCACCAAGGCTCAGACTGCTCCCACTTGGGGGGGCATTTCATGGCCTCCCCAAGTAGGTCCTCTCAGCCCCTAAAGTCCACCCCTTACAGCCCCACACAAACCCAATTCCCCCCCAGCTGCCACACACAGACCCAAATCCCCACATTAGCCCCTCACAGACCCAAATCCACCCCCACCTGCCCCACACCCATAACCCCAGGAACAGGCTGGCAAAGGCCAGCCCTCTCCCTTTGTTCCCTATGCTGGGAACTTCTAAACTCTCTTTCCCTGGGCAATTCTGCACAGCCCAGGGGTGCCACAATGGTGGGCACACTTCTGAGTGCCAGCTGGTCCCTGTGAAAGAGCACCTGAACCACAGACACCCTCCCTCAAATTCCCCCACCACCTACAGAGATGGCTGGCCAGCCAGCCCCATTGTTCCCTATGATGGGAACCAACTGCACAACAAAGAATAAAACAAGAACAACACAAAATAAAGTTTTAAATTTTTTTTTCTCCCTTCCAAAGTACAAGTAGGCAAAGCATTATGACACATTACACCAGCAGTCCCCCACACAGAAAAATTAAAACAAAACTCACTTAACATCAGAGAATCACAAAGCACAATTCCTGTCAAAAACACTTTATTTCTTGAACAGCTTTAGGTTACACAGCAGGGGGGAACACCAAAGGGCATGGCAGCACTATCTTACACAAAAATAACACAACTCACTTAACATCAGAGAATCACAAAAACACAATTCCTGGCAAAAACACTTTATTTCTTGAACAGCTTTAGGTTACACAGTAGGAGGGCACAACAGGACATGATAGCAATGTACTACAAAAAATAATACAACCCACTTCACCGTTTTTGACAGCAATTGTGTTTGTGTAATTCTCTGATGTGAAGTGAGTTGTGTTATTTTTGTGTAGTACACTGCTTTCCTTCTCTGTGGTGCCTTCCTACTGTGTAACCTAAAGCAGTTACAGAAATAAAGTGCTTTTGACAGCAATTTTTTGGGGTGATTCTTTGATGTGAAGTGAGTTGTGTTATTTTTGTGTAAGATACTGCTTCCATGCCCTTTGGTGTTCCCCCCCTGCTGTGTAGCCTAAAGCTGTTCAAGAAATAAAGTGTTTTTGACAGGAATTGTGCTTTTGTGATTCTCTGATGTTAAGTGAGTTGTGTTATTTTTGTGTAAGATAGTGCTGCCATGCCCTTTGGTGTTCCCCCCTGCTGTGTAACCTAAAGCTGTTCAAGAAATAAAGTGTTTTTGACAGGAATCGTGTTTTGTGATTCTCTGATGTTAAGTGAGTTTTGTTTTAATTTTTCTGTGTGGGGGACTGCTGGTGTAATGTGTCATAATGCTTTGCCTACTTGTACTTTGGAAGGGAGAAAATAATTTTTTTAAAACTTTATTTTGTGTTGTTCTTGTTTTATTCTTTGTTGTGCAGTTGGTTCCCATCATAGGGAACAATGGGGCTGGCTGGCCAGCCATCTCTGTAGGTGGTGGGGGAATTTGAGGGAGGGTGTCTGTGGTTCAGGTGCTCTTTCACAGGGACCAGCTGGCACTCAGAAGTGTGCCCACCATTGTGGCACCCCTGGGCTGTGCAGAATTGCCCAGGGAAAGAGAGTTTAGAAGTTCCCAGCATAGGGAACAAAGGGAGAGGGCTGGCCTTTGCCAGCCTGTTCCTGGGGTTATGGGTGTGGGGCAGGTGGGGGTGGATTTGGGTCTGTGAGGGGCTAATGTGGGGATTTGGGTCTGTGTGTGGCAGCTGGGGGGGAATTGGGTTTGTGTGGGGCTGTAAGGGGTGGACTTTAGGGGCTGAGAGGACCTACTTGGGGAGGCCATGAAATGCCCCCCCAAGTGGGAGCAGTCTGAGCCTTGGTGGGGGGTGGGAGGAAGGGTGGGAGAAGGGCCCCAGAGGGCTGGGGGGCATTTTGCATGCAAAATGCCACCCCTGGCAAGACAAGCCTCCCCCAGCTGTCAGTGGTAGAGATGAGAGCAGAGCACCTACTTGGGGAGGCCATGAAAAGCCCCCCCCCCCAAGTGGGAGCAGGCTGAGCCTTGGTGGGGGGTGGGAGGAGGGGTGGGAGAAGGGCCCCAGAGGGTTGGGGGGCATTTTGCATGCAAAATGCCACCCCTGGCAACACAAGCCTCCCCCAGCTGTCAGTGGTAGAGATTAGAGCACCTACTTGGGGAGGCCATGAAATGGCCCCCCCAAGTGGGATCAGGCTGAGCCTTGGTGGGGGGTGGGAGGAGGGGTGGGAGAAGGGCCCCTGAGGGTAAGGGGGCATTTTGCATGCAAAATGCCACCCCTGGCAAAGGAAGCCTGCCTCTTCATTTTTTCCCCATAGGAAATAATGAAGAAAGATGAGCAGCAGCATGCTAACAATATGCTGCTCCTTCGCTTTCTTATGGGAGGATGGGGGGACCTGCTTTGGGGGGCCATAACATGGCCCCCCAAAGTCCAATCTGTCTGAAACTTGGGTGGTTGTTAGAGAAGGGTTAGAGGAAGGTCCCCACCAATTTTGGGCTTATTCGGTGGGAAAATGCCTCCTCCAGGCGTCCTGGAAGACGGAGGCATTTTCCCATAGAAAAAAGCCGAAAGAATGCCGAAATAATGCCGAAAGAATCCCGAAAGTCGAAAGCCGAAAGAGATTCTTGTTTCGGCTTTCGGCTTTAACTATAGAGAATCTTCTTTCGGCTTTCTACTTTCGGCTATAGCCGAAAATTTTTGGCTTGCACACCCCTAGAAATTGGTTCAAGCTTTGTATTATCCACCTACAGACACAGGTAGAAAGGCTGTTGTTAAAAGAGTTTTATGCAAGGGGAACTTTGAAGTACTGCATTGTATTTATCACTTTTCTTAAAATTAACTGGTGAAGAAAATGGTCAGGGAGGGGCTTTCTTGTTTTGTGTTTTCTCTTTGGTGATGAGAACTCTTCTTAGTTCTCACCCTCTTTGAAAGAAAATTATGATTTGCCTTTTGTTCTTTTTATTTTCTTTAATGAAAGCGAAAGTTGGAGAAAAATTTACCTTGCTTTTCAGCCGAACATTGCCTTCCAGTGCTGCTGCTGAAAACTATTTAAAACAAATCTTTGAGGATAACAAAAGTATAACTCAAAGGTGGGGAGGTGGTGGTTTCCCAATGAAATCTGGAGTCAAGGGACAATGGAAGGATGCCCGGCTGCAGCCTCTTTTCCCTCTGGTCTCACCAATGGCGGCTTATAGCTGGGAGAAGGGGGTGTCAGCTGCAGCTGCATTCAGATACGATGGAAGACCGCCTGGCTGCTCCTTCTCTTCCCTCTGGCCTCAACAAAGACAGTTGGTAAGAAGGGAGCTCCCAACTGGAGCTAAATAGAGGCACAGTGGAAGAACGCCTAGGTGGTCTTTGTTCAGGCATGATGGAAGTATGTCTGGTTGTTGCCTCTTCTCCCTTTGGTCTCATTGTCAGCAATTTGTAGCTAAGGGAAGGAGAGCTCTCAGTTGGAGATGGATTCATGCACAGTGCAAGGATGCCTGGCTGCTGCCTCTTCTGTTTCTCTGCATGTTTGTATTGTATGAAGAAACTGTAGGGAAAGGGGAGATAAAATCTCCAGCCTTCTTTCCCTACCCTACACCTTTCCTTCTCTGTAAACTTCTCCTGGACCCCCACCTGCTATTTGTCCTTTTTTCCATCGGCTTTAGACTGTCACAATTATTTGATCCTTTATGGAATTAGAAATGATTTAAAATGTCTACCCTGATCTCCCTGTTTCAATTTTGCGTTTCCCTTGTGCAAAGTGAGCCTGTGATTCCTGATTTCCACAGGTAGACGGGTTGCACTAAACGTTTCTTTTAGAAAATTTGCATTTTTTCACTATTACTTGCATATCAGTAAATTATTTTTATATCTTATAATGTAAGCAACACATATTGTATGTATACATACTGTTAACACTGCATATAAAACCTGTACAAGTTGAGAGCACAGTATAAACAAATCTGGAGAACTGTTATCAAAAGTGGGAGAACTAAAATGGTTGACCAAAAACAAGTCAACAAATATAACATGAAATAATATAGAGAACATTTGCTTATCTTATATGGAACATAATTAGCTACCACCAGGGGTCATTTTGTAGAAAAAGAGCTGGAGGAACTCGTTAGCATAACTCATTTGCATAACTTATTAGCATATGCCACGCCCCTTGTCAGCACTGGAGGTGTGTCATTAGCATACCTGATTTGCATATGCCACACCCCTGACATCACTTATCCTGGCTGTTTTGGACCCAATCCTGGCCATTCATGGCCAAAATTGGGCCCAAAATGGCAAAAAGGGGCTGAAAATGGTGGAAAAGGGGCCCAAAATGATCCGGATTGGGCCACTGCTGAGTGGGAGAGTGATCCACCACCCATCAGAGGCCAAATCCGGGCCATTTCGGCCCCAATCCAGACCTAAACGGGCCCAAAATGGCTGAGAGTCAGGTGGGCGGGGCCACCTGACATGTGACCTCTTTGGGGAACTGCCGGAACTGTGTTCCTGCGCATTCCCCCTTGAAATGAGCCCTGGCTACCACTCCTTTATGTATTAGCATTCTTCATTTTAGTTGACTGGAAAGATGCCGGATCCTTTTCTGTGCTGTTTTGGTGAGGTGTTCAGGTCTCTATCTTCAAATGAGAAAGTAGCCAAACGTCAGCTGTTCACATTGATATTGTGACAAGAAAGCTTAAAAACTTCCTTTCCATGTAGAATTTCACCCCCCCCCCTGAATTCATGCCGTCTAGCCTCCAGAATGTTCTCCATCCCTTTCTTTTCCGAATATGCCTCTCTCCCATGCTGAACAGCCAGCTTTGCCTTAGAATTGATCTACTGTTTCTCCTTACAGTGGCGCTGAACTACCAGTCGGAAGGGCGGATGCTTCAGTTGAACCGCGCCAAGTTCGGTGCCAACGGAAATTGCGGTTACGTCCTCAAGCCCAAGTGTATGTGCCAAGGTAAAAAGGGGCCTCCTTTGATATTACTCCTTATTGATTTATTAAAATATTTCTATACAGCCTTTACCTTTCAAGCATTCATGGATTTTGCCCTTCGCGCTATTCCTGGGAAGAGATCCCTGTGAATGGTGAAGGGCACAGTTCAACCTGTTAACTACTGTGGCAAGCCAAGCTTCCAAATAGCTACCAGTATGAAACACCAACTCTTGTCAGCTTTCAGAGCCTGTTAAATATAGATGTCTCTGGAGGTAAGAGACAAATATAAGCCATGCGTCTGTTTGTCCAGCATCCAGAGACGGCAGAGAATATCTGGGGGGAAATTGACATCCAGATTCAGAGAGAAGACTTGCTGTGTGGGAGGTGGACACACATTCCAGGTGCAGCATATGGCAACCCTGCACTTCACTTGGGCTCATGATACATTTAGTTTGGTTTAGCGCCAACTTCTTCCTTTCTGCTTGGTATCCCTTGCTTGTGATGAATCTCTCTCCCTTTCTTTGCCTCTTTGATATTCCTTATCTGTTCTCCTGCACATGGCCGACACAACAGTTTGGGGCTAAACGCTTTAATGTTGCTGCCGCATTGGGCTTGCTGTACGTAGCCTCTTCTCATGCTGGGCCTCATTGTCTTGATGTCAGCGCACCCTTGGACTCTGATTAAATTAAATTTTGCTGTCATAGCCATGCTCCGCTGACAAGCCTCTTGTCCTCTCTGCTGGGTGTTTTTTTAACAACACGAAAGATGTACGGTCCTCGTTATCTTCTCTGTCATCTCTATCTCCGAATAATCAGTTTCTCCTGTTCTGAACTGCAAATTAACTACCAAGCAAGATAGCTTTTCTTTCTTTCTTTCTTTCTTTCTTTCTTTCTTTCTTTCTTTCTTTCTTTCTTTCTTTCTTTCTTTCTTTCTTTCTTTTTCTTTCTTTCTTTCTTTTTCTTTCTTTCTTCATCCCTGCTTGCTTCCCTCCCTCCCTGCTTGCTTCATTCCTTCTTTCCCTCCCTCCCTCCCTCCTTGCTTGCTTGCTTCCTTCTTTCCTTCCCTCACTCCCTCTTTGCTTGCTTGCTTCTTCCCTTCCTTCCCTCCCTCCCTCTTTGCTTGCTTCCTTCTTTCCTTCCTTCCTTCCCTCCCTCCCTCTTGCTTGCTTCCTTCTTTCCTTCCTTTCCTCCCACCTTCCCTCCTTGCTTGCTTGCTTCCTCCCTTCCTCCTTCCCTTCCTGCTAACTTGCTGGCTTGCTTGCTTGCCTCCCTCCCTCCCTGCTTGCTTGCTTGCTTCCTTCCTACCTTGTTTCTGGTTTGTACCCTCCCCTTTTGTTTTCCTCCCTGAGCTATGAGGTACCAGACAGACTGCCCCCCTCCATGAATTCAGCATTTGCGCTTACTCGTTGGGCAGCCAGAGGGAGCCAGAGCACTGAACTCATTGCAAAGAACTGCCTTGGCTCTGTCTGCCTTAAGTAGCTTCACTGGGTATGTCCTGTTTCCCCTTGCAGGTGTCTTCAACCCAAATTCCGAAGATCCATTGCTTGGCCAGATGAAGAAGCAGCTTGTCTTAAGAATAATCAGTGGCCAGCAGCTCCCCAAACCCCGGGATTCCATGCTTGGAGACAGAGGAGAGGTATGGAATTGGAGAGAGCAACACAAACGATCTGGGTCACAGAACTGACCTTAAATTAACCACTGTGTGGTTTCCAGGTGACTGTAGCAGTGGCTGTCAGGCATATGCAGAGAGGTGTCTTGGCACTTGCTTGATGCTGCCACCTTGATGCTCATTCGCTCCATCCCTTTCTGGCAATGCCCAGCTTCTTATGACAGCAGGGGGGAATAAGGAAATGACCGGAAAGTGCACTTTCCTTGTTCCTGTCTGTTGGAAGCAGCCAGGTACAGTCGCAGAGTGGGCAAAAGTGGTCTGGAAGAAGGCCATCTGTTGGTGATGGCAGTGTTGACTTCCGGCTGCTGCTCCCATAGGCACTTGGGAGCCCAGTTTCGCCAGTACTGCGTGAACCAGACTAAAAGTGCCTTTATCTACACTGCAAACATAATCCCAGTTTCATACCAGTTTAACGGTCATGACTTCCTCAAAAGCATCCTGCGGGCTGTAGGATTCTTCTATTTTTATCATAATAATTTTTATTGTTAAACTATGAAATATAACAGAAAAACATATATCATAACTTACAGAAAAAGAATATAAACAGATAAAAGAAAAAAGAGATACGCAGCTTTAAAAGGAAAAAAAAGAAAAAAGAAATAAAGAAAGAGATACTATTTAACAATCTTAATTCTGTAGCTCTCAAAATCCAACCAGTACTTCAAAACCTCTAAATAAAAAATTTCAGTTAATTAATATATTATTATTATTATTTTTAGTCCGTTTACATTAGGTTATACAACTTCTGCTGTACTTTTCTAACACTTATAAATTGTGTTTTTTTTTTAAAAAAGCAGGAGTGTTTGCACACTGTTGAAATTCTCTCTCTCTCTCTCTCTCTCTCTCTCTCTCTCTCTCTCTCTCTCTCTCTCTCTCTGTGTTGTGTGTGGGGGGGAGGTAGATCCTCTAGCCTCATTTTGGACAGATTATGCAACTGCGTTCCCTTCTGCAAGGCTAGCAGGTTCTCTCCCCCTTCTCTCTGTGCAAAGGAGCCGAGCTTGCTTTATTATCCACTGGGTGCCTTTGGGGAGTTGGTTGTATGAGGCCAGGATGCTCCATCAATGTGACAGGATCCCTATTCATGATACCTCTCCGGAACAAAACAAGGGGCGGGGGGAAAACACTCCCGAAAAAGAGCCAAGTTAAAAACCCAAAACTTTGCTGTAAAACCACATAAAGCCACTGAGGTTGTCAGCAAAGATGGATGGGGCTACTTTAGAGCACCTCCCAGCCTCTGCTTGTACAGTGTCTCCCCCCCACCTCTTAGCAATGTGTATTGAAGAGGAGGGGGCAGGGCACATGGCTGGTTCCTCCTGCCCTCCTGCAAGCCTCTTGATTGCTAACCAAGACAAATCACTGCCAAAGATACCTTCTCATAGTAGCTTCTCACGTGACATTGTGTGTAAAGTCGGGTGCAAAAGTTCTAGAGCACATGATGTTGACTCTCTATGTCAGTTCTGAGTCGGAAGGATTGTTGCTCAGTGCAGGAGCCCATATTCTCTTTCGGGCATGCTATATTCTATCCCAAGCATCTATAGTTAAAGAGATCGTATTTATTTACTTAGTTCATACTCTACTTTTTTCCCCAATGGGAACCCAAAGGGTCTTACAACATCATTCTCTCCTCCTCCATCTTATTCTCACAGCAACCCTGTGAGGTAGATTAGCCTGAGAATGCGTGACCCGCCCAAGGTCACCCAGCAGGTTTTCATGGCAGAGCAGGAATTTGAACCTGGGTATCCCAGATCCTAATCTGACACTCTAACCACTGCACCACACTGGCTACTGGTCTCCATTGGGGAAAGAAGTGAGGTACAAATGTGGTAAATCATGAGTCAGTGGTCTAATTCAGAATAAGGTCGCTTCATTCATTCAACAAACTTTATACTATTAAATATATAAGTAGAATCGAAGTAACTCACTGTAGAGTATTAGGGCCAACCCTTCAGAAGCATAATCTCTGCAATGGTAAATCCTACATTCCTCTTTTCCAGATTATAGATCCATTTGTGGAAGTGGAGATCATCGGCTTGCCCGTGGACTGCGGCAAAGAACAGACCAGGGTAGTTGACGACAACGGTAAGGCTTTCCTCCTTCCTACCCTTTCTCGGTGGTCTGTGCTTGCCAATGCGGCTGTCCTGAGTACAGAAGACTAACGTAATTCCAAAACTTCTTGCAGGATAGAAACCCACAGAATGACTGGGAGAGGGCTGTGTGCCTTCCTGTGAAAGGGAGAGGCAAAACAGACAGGGTGAAGATCACAGATCTTTGTCAAGCCTGTAAAAAGTAAATTATGTGGACAGGGACACACCTTTGGTAGAACAATGAAGGTGGTACTCTATTATTATTATTCACACACCAGTTAGAATACATTCAGGGAGTAGAAGTGTGCAGTTTGGTTTGGAATTCAGGTTAAAATTCTGAATTTTGGCTGATTCAGTAAACTCTGAGTATTCCCAATCAAAAACCAGGTATCCCGAATGTTTACCAAATGTTCAGAAAAATATTCGGTAAAATTCAGCCATTGTTTTCTATGGGAAAATCACTCTGGGGGCTATGTGGTTGGCTGTAGCCTCTGTAGCTGGGAATTGTGCAATTGTAACAACAGGGAGCAAGCTAGAATTAATCTAAGATGTGAAATCTCATTTACAATTAACAACTTCAAACCATGACTTCAGATTTTGGTTTGCCATACCCCAACTAGCCATCATGAGTGCTATGGCCTGTGTTCAGACAATCACACTAACCATGGTTGTATTTAAGTAATCATGGTTTGTTTTTATGTTTGAACTGAGCCAATGCATACTGAAGGAATCCTCTTCCCCAGTGTGTTCTCCTTACGTGTGTTTCTGTCTGTCTTCCATATTTGGCATTTCTGTGCTACGGATGTTAAAACTGGTTTAACTGTAGTGATTGTGCCAAATCTTGTGAATGTATTCAATATCCTCCGCCACAAAAAAAAAATCTGAGACAAACCTATTTATTTATTTATTTATTTCCCACCCTCCCCACGAATGGGCTCAGGGCAACTCACATTATTATAAAATACAATAAATTATAATAAATACCATCATAATACAATATTATAATATAATAAACCAGCTATAAAATCAATAACACTCTTAAAACTGTCACTAAAATAATCCTGGCACCATTATACATAGGCTATCTTAGATAAATAATCAAAAACCTGCATAGGCCATAGCATGTGGGCAGAGCACATGGCCAAGGGCAGTCACAGAAGAGGTGGTAATCTTAGATGGAATAAGGGGGGGACACCCGCTGGTTCTCAACCAAAGGCCCAATGGTACATCTCTGTTTTACAGGCCCTGTAGAATTGTATTAGGTCCCGCAGGGCCTGGATCTCCAGAGGGAGAGCGTTCCATCAGGCTGGGGCCAGGGTTGAAAAAATCCTGGCCCTGGTTAAGGCCAGACAGATGTCCCTCGGGCCAGGGACCACCAATGGAAAACTGTGTAAAGAATACATAGGTAGTTGTGTTCTGTGACAGGGACAACATGGATTGTAATTTTGTATTCCAGGAAGAATTGTTGGGGGGTAAACAGGTCCCTTGGAATTACTCCCTTTTACCTAACTGGAGTTGACAATGTAATTACATCAGGAAGCCAAATCAGAGTCATGGTAATGCTCTTTGCCCTCGCTCTGAATTGGTGAACATTTTCATCCCATTACATTGGTCTTTTGCAAGAGGAAACTTTTTTTGTGAACCATGGCCCCATTTTGACCCAACCGTATTATCTTTTTATGAACCCTAAAACTATACTTCTCTGCAGGATCTTGCTCCCAGCGCACACAACACTGCAAAGAAAGAAATGTTACCCATCTCTCCTACAGGACTAATACACACAGTCACACCAGCTGCAATATAAACAAAGCCCCTGACTCTCTGCTCTACAGGTTTTAATCCAATGTGGGAAGAAACCCTGGTGTTCTCCTTGAGCATGCCGGAGATTGCGTTGGTGCGGTTCCTGGTGTGGGACCATGATCCTATTGGGAGAGATTTTATTGGACAGAGAACGATTGCGTTTACAAGCATGATGCCAGGTAAGATGGCAGCATTTTATTTTGTTTGTTTGTCTTGCAAAGGTCCTGCTTTATCCCAGTGGTATCAACCATACCATGCATGTACCCAAGCTGTTAGGGTGGGTCTATGTAGATGAGGGGACAAGCAGGGATTTTTTTCAGCTGGAATGTGGTGGAACGGAGTTCCGGAACCACTTGAAAATGGTCATGTAGCTGGTGGCCCCGCCCCCTGATCTCCAGACAGAGGGGAGTTTAGATTGCCCTCCGCACCGCTCCAGCAGCATGGTGAGTAATCTAAACTCCTCTCTGTCTGGAGATCAGGGGGTGGGGCCACCAGCCATGTGACCATTTTTGCTGAGGGGGATTTAAAATTTTAAAAACTCCCCCCTTGTTTCAGCTGAACCAAAGTGATGTTATTGGCCTTGGGAGTATGCGTGCACTTTGCACGCACACATGTGGTACCAGGGGCACTATCTCCCGCCAAGAGTTGCCCCTGTGCTGGCAACCCACTGAGTTCCACCACCTCTTTTCCCAGAAAAAAAGCCCTGGGGACAAGGGTATGTAGATAAAAACAGATTCGGTTCTGAATGGCCCCCATTAAGTCCTGTGGGATAAAGCAAATGGACTGCAATCAGCAATTCTGTTGGGAGAAGGGCGAAACTTGTTTCTCCTAAGAAACAGAGGTAGCATTGGGCAGACTTATCCCATATATATACACATTTCTTCGCTGTCTCCTATAGGATGATTTCAATGTTTTTTCCCTCTGCTGTTCTGCAACCCCAAAAACTCTGTTTTGATTTTGCTTCTCCCTTGTGAGAATGGAGCCCATGCTTAAAAATCACTTTACACCTAATTTCCCTCCCAAAATATGATCCATTTTTCAATATTTCTTATGCATTAATAAACATGCATTACATATTGCATTAATGACATACATTGTACATCGAAAAACCATCTAAGTTGTGAAGTGAAAGACTACATAAGTTACATACAAGTACAAAGACAAACTTATCTATAAACCCAGTGGTGATGTGTAAAGAACGAAAACCACTGACGAAAATATTTTGAAAGATGAATCCGGGAGAGTTTCATTCTGTAATATAGGGGGAAGTGAAAGTGCCGAACTTTTGGTGGAACCGAAGGAAAGGGCTGGCCTCTTCTGAGCCCCCTCCCAGAGGAGTGTGTGCCTAATTGCACCTTTCTGGGGGTTCTACAATATACGTCCCCCCTTCTCCCCCTGCCAGTCATAAGAATGGACATTTTGGTGATTATTTGCCAGCTGCCAATATGTGCAATGCTGTCTTAATGGGGAGGGATTTCATAGTCAATGGGGTAAACTTCAAAGTCCTTCTTGAAAGCAACTAGTCTCTCTCTCACTCGCTTTCCCCCCCTTTTGGCCTAATTTTTGCTGGCAGTTCACCAGCAGCTGCAATTACTGCCCGCTCTATTAAAGCGAGCTGGTAGTTGAATATCTGCAAAATATAGAGGCTTTTAAAACCATTCCCCCCTCCCCATCCATTTCCTCCTCTCTCTCTCTCTCTCTCTTTTTGTGCCTTCCCAACGCAGATAAAAGCACCCTGCGTTGTTGTTAAGGTTCTCCCCCCACCCTTCTTTCTTCTCCAAAGCCGAGGAAATTTGGCCAAGTATTCAAGAAAGGGGAAAGAATCCATCTGGTTTTCAGAAAAAGAGACAGAGAAAGAAATAAAAAGAGAAGTTCCGATTATGACATTAATAATGGCTCCCAAGGGAGCAGCGAATCAATTAGAAATGCCAAGATTGACAGCTGCAATAATGAAGAAGGCACAGAGTCCTTTGATAACACTGGAGTTCAGGGAAGCACCAAACATGGCAAATGGGCCTCTTCTTGGGCACATTCAATGTGTCAGTGAAATCTTTTAAAACATACTTTTTTAAAACGGAGATCTTAAAAAAAAAAAGCCTTAAAACAAGAGGCTGGGAGTTTCCGAAATCGAGTTTGCTCATTTCGATACCTGCTCAGTAAGATCCACTTACAGCCCTGGATTGCTTGGCATTTGGGTTGGCAGGTTTGTGATATGGGCTATATAGGTATCAGAACCAGCAGCAGCAGGTGTTCCTCGAAGTCTGGGCCTTCTGGAAAGCAAGCTGAGATCTGGCCCCAAGCTTCTCCCCTGCTGGGACCGTCTTGGTTTGCCTGCCCCATTTCCCCTTCTTTCTGTCATGATTGGTTGTGGCCTGTTGTTCTCCTTTATCAGTTTCTTCTTCCTTTAAATGCCTAAACCGTGCAATGAACCACATGGCATTTTTCCTTCCCTCCCCTGGCTTCTTCCCATCTGTTCCCTAGCTTCGCTTCTCCTGATCTCCTCCAGACATGACTGCAGCTAAAATGCAACCTGTTGTGGGTAGTTTCAAATGGGGGAAGGCATGAAGTTGGGGTAAAGAAACCCCTTCCTCAGAGCCATAACCCTAATCCATATCTGACCCTCCCACTGCTACTTTTTTGAGACTAAAGGCTCAATTAAGGGATCCAATTACAGATCCTCAGCTTTACGTACAGTAACCTTGACGCTATGGTTCAAAGAGGATCGCCTTCGGAACAGGTAGGGTGAGTAGAGTGATCCACTACTCTTGCTTTGCTCTATGTTTCAGGCTATCGGCACGTGTACCTGGAAGGCATGGAGGAGGCATCCATCTTTGTTCATGTAGCTATCAATGACATATGTGGTAAGGTGAGTAACTGCGAGGCCCAAGAGGGGAGGCCTGGCCCTCCCCTTGGGGCGTATTTTGGCGAGGGACAGCAGCCTGTCACTTGGTGTGACTTCAGACTCCTTTCAAATCAAAGAGCAGTATGAGTTGGAGACAGGCCAATGGAACGAGGAATGTTTTAATCCTTTTCAATAAAACTACATTTCCCTGATGCAGCCAGGCGGAGTCCTGATGTTGCGGCATCTGAATTCCGTCCCTCCCCCCAGTGTTTGTATTCTAGCGCAGTGAAGCACGTTCTTCTAGTAAAGAACGTAAATAAATAAACACTCACGGGGTTGAAGAAAATCAACAAGTGTGACTGACTGGGGCAAGTTTTTCCCCCACCCTTCATGGTGGCTTTTGGGTAGAAGTCATCTATCTGAACAATCATGGAATTTCAGCTGCAATGTTATTTATATTAGAGGTCCGCTGCCATTTTAAATACAGCCCGGTGTTGGGTTGCTGATCTCGGTGTGTTCAAGGCGAGAAGGTACAGAATCGGGAGCCCAGCCAAGGAATAGAAATGATAAGTTACAGCATTGCACAATGAAACTATCTGGAGGAAATTTCCTAGAGGAATATACCTTAGCTGTATAATTTTTAGAAGTGGCACCTGCTTAAAGAAATCTTCCGTGACTGATCAGTGAAATCTATATAAATGCACACAGGAGAGAAAACAAGCGCTCTAAAGGGGAAAATCAATCTTTGTTTAAGATGAAGCTGGCATGTATGGCAGCAGGCATCATTGAGAAGAGGCATTCCTTTGGTTGTGAGAAAGAAGGGGAAATTGCCTTATACATTTGGAGAATGCCTCTTTGAAGATTCTGTCCTATGTGTGAGAAACGGTGCATCTTCTATAATGGGAGAAATACCTCTTCTCATATCTTATTCTGTACATTCGATGAAGAGGAATCCCTCTTCTAAAGGGGATCTATTTGACATGAATTAAACCCATCATTTCAAAAGACAAACTTTGTTTTTAAAGGATGAATGTACACATCATCTTAGGGGTTTCATCCAGTGGGGTAGGGAAGGGTAAGATGAATCTAAATTTTCAGACGAATTTTAAAAAATTCTGAAGAAACAAATGTGCTTTGTTTGTGTCTTAACCGTCATTGTCTTAGAAGAGGCATTCCCTGTTCTCTTTTTCTTAGGAAAGCATGCCTCTTTCATGATGGCATCAGTGTTAAAAATAATAACTGTTGTGCAGTTAATCCAAGGGAACTTTTTTAGTCCTCCTTCTCCCTAAATTTATGTGCCCCCCCACTAATGTGCATGTTTTACAGAGTATAATTTAATTAATTTGACCAATTAATTGACTAAATGGGGCAGCCCTAATAATCTTGCTAAATCACGTAGGGCAGTCGTTTCCCTCAAGGAATTACTTTTGAACAATTCCACAAAGGAAAAAGATTACTCTGTGATAGATGCGTTGATGGCTGGAAGGTGTCCTGCCCAAGATTTGTGCCAAAGTGTTTGTGCAGAAGGGTCGTGCATTGCCAATCCACAGCTCTGGCCCACATGTGGTGTTTGCTGAAGAGTTTGTCTCAGCCTCGATTGACATCTTTGCTTAACCTTGAGAATCACTGGTTGACTTTGGGCAAATCATTGACTTTCACGACTGACCCATTTCCCAGGACTGTTCTGAGGATAATGAAATGGGCCCTGCAAACACTGGGCTGCTAACTGATCCAAGGCTGCAACCCTGTGCGTGCTTACTTAGGAGTAAGCCACATAAAACACAGTGGAGCTTTCTCCTGAGTAACCATGGATATATTTGCTCTGTGTCATCAATTAAGTATTTTGGGAAATGGATCCTAGAAGAGTTTGGCTCTAAATTTTTGCCTTGGTGCTGGTTAACTCCAGTAATATTTGGGGGGGGGGGGAGAGAGAGAGAGAGAGAGAGAGACTGTAACTGTGTAATGTCCTGGAATGTGTTATGTTTTCTAGTCTTTGACAAGCTCTTGAATCAAAACACATCCAGCACCTTGTATAATAGCTTATGACAACTTCAAAGGGGTCAACTTCTTTTGCGCTCCCCCTTTGCAACATGATGTACACGCAAGATAATTTTTTACAGCTCTGTCCCTTGATAAGCTGTCTGTAGACTGCACTGGCATTTCTGCTTCTACCCTCTTCCCTCTTCTGTACTTTCATCTGATGGTGCCACAGCCGTCTTGATGGCGTTTGGGTTGGCATTTGGCTAATTTGGTGTAATGAATAGAATTTTGGACATCTCCAGGTTGGGGAATTCCTGGAGATTTTGGGGTGTGGAGCCTGGAGACAGCAGGGTGTAAGGAGGGGAGGGTCCTCCTTTATGGTATAATGCCATAAGTTCCAGGGGCACTTATCTCTATGGCCTGGGGATTAGTTGTAATTCCAGGTGGTTGCCAGCCACCACCTGGAGGCTGGCAACTAGAGATGGGCATGAACCGAAATACGAACCAAAGTTCATGATGAACCGGGCTGGTTCGTGCTTCGCAAACCGGCTGTTCGTCAGAGCCCATTTCTGACAAACCACCATGAACTTTAGGCTGATTCTTTCGGTTTGTTTTTTAGTTCATCACTGCAGACAGCCTGGCACCGATTAATCAGTTTCCTGGGCAACAGGAGATAGACTTCCTGCAGAACTTCTGCCGTCCCGGTAGTGGTCTTCTGCTGACCTGGAAGTGACCTTCTGCTGGCCCGGAATGACGATTTGCTGACCTGGATGTGATGTTTTCACGAACCAAATGAACCGGTTCACGAACCGGGGCAGGTTCGTGAAAGTTCGTGGTTCGTGAAATGTGACAAACCACGAACCGCATCGTTCATTTCCCCCCCGGTTCATGCCCATCTCTACTGGCAACCCTAACTATGACTGACAGGGACAGTCTTAATCAAGGAGCAACAGAGGCAGCTGGCCCAGGTCCTATACTGGGGGGGGGGGTAGTTCTTGGCTGCTCTACCCCCTGACTGCTCACAGCCTCTCTGGCTGAGGCTGAGGCAGATAGCTCAGTGGTGGTGGGTGGCCATTGCACCCACTCCATATGAGGCTCAGGCAGCTGACTTCTGGCTGCAGCAGCAGCTTCCACTCATATCACACAAGGCGATTGCTGTCCCTTGCTCGGACCCTGGTGGCAGGGGGCGGGTGCAGGACAGGGGCAGTGATTATGGGACCCCATCTTGTATTTTTTTTAACCAGGGCTCCAGAATCACTAGACCATCCCCTAATGACTGGGGTGTCCTGAGTTCAAATGCCCAATCAGCCATGAAGCTCACTGGGTCATTTTGAGCCAGTCATTCCCTCTCAGCTAATCTCGTTTAGAGTCTCTCTACACAAGACACCTTAGAGTCCCTCTACATGAGATGCCTCAGTGCACGTTCGTCAAGTGTAGCAATACTCAATGTTAGCCAGGAAACATAGTTTTAAAAGACAGAGACAGCGGAGATCACTCCTCAGAGGGTTTGTTAATTTCATCTTTGCCTCTTGGAAGACTCTGTCAATTTCACCTCTCCAGTCTAAAATTGGGTGGGATGGCAACCAGATGGCCGTGAGGAATGGAAATGGGCTGGAGTTGCCTTCCAGAGCCGGGCTTGGACCTGGAGAGGTTCTAATGGGCTGAAGTTTCCCTTCTGGCACTTCACAGCCCCTTCACACAGCTCCAGTGTGTAGCAAAGCCTTTGCCCTGCTGCCGGCTCTGTCTTTTTAAACTACCCTTCCCGGATACCATTGCATCACCCAACATGTGTTCTTCATGTTTCAGATGTCTCGCATAGAGACACTCTTACACAAGTAGGATCAAGTAAAAGATCTTACACTCGTTCTCCCATTGTGGATACACGTGCACCGCTAGAGAGACAGAGTGCACTTGAATTTAAGACCACACAGAAAGGAAATCACTTGAGTGTCCCTGTGTAAGATGGCCTGTGTCTTTGAGGGGTGCTGTGAAGGTAAAATGGGAAAGGGTCAAACTGTGCATCTCATTCCTAGCTCCTTGGGGGAAGGATGAAATAAAAAGTGAGATACGTAGATACATGTGCAACTGTGTACTGTCACCCAGGAGTGCAAGGGTCAGATCTCTCTCTCTCTCTCTCTCTCTCTCTCTCTCTCTCTCTCTCTCTCTCTCTCTCTCTCTCTCTCTCACACACACACACACACACACACACACACGCGCGCGCACACACACACACACACACACACACACACACAGAGTATCAGAAGTCTGGATAACCACAGATGTTGGCAGTAGATTCAAGGCAAAAGAAGACGCTGCTTGAATTAACTTAAAGAATATATAGCTTTTAAACAAGGAATACATAAATTCAGGAAGGAGGAGAGGTCTATCAATGCCTGCAGGCCAGGATAGCTGAATGGTGGAACCTCCATGCACAGTGGCAATGTGCTGGAGGTCAAAAGCTACCTTGGGGAGGGGACCCCATAAATATTAGTGGAGTTATCCTGCAGTTACCCCTCTTGCATAGCCTTACTCCTTGCCGCTAATTCCCCGTACTTGCAAGGAGACCAGTCCAGGTAACAATAAGAGGGGGATGGTGGCGGAGAGTGCTCTGAAGTCATAGCTGACTCATGGCGACCCCTGCTGGGGTTTTCAAGGCAAGATGCTAACAAAGGCAATTTGCCATTACCTGCCTCTGCAACCCTGGTCTTCTCTGGAGGTCTCCCATCCAATTACTAACCAAGGCCATCCCTGCTTAGCTTCCGAGATCTGACGAGATTGGGCTTGACTGGCTTTTCCAGGCCAGGGCACAATGGTAATGTAGTTCTGGATACTATATGCAGAGAGATGCACAGATGGGAAGGTCATTGCCCTCTCAAAGGTATCTGTCGAACTCCTGTTGGAAACACGATGCTGACCTTCTTGAACCTCTGGTCCAGTATAGGTGGCTGCATTCTTACACCAAAAGATGGTGTGACTGGGTTCCCTCTTGCCACAAAAATCTCTCTTTCTTAGCCCCTGGAGGCAAGTCCCCCTTGTCCTCTCCTTGAAAATATTCTGCTCCACTTGGAAGTGCCCGAAAGGATCCTTCTTCCCCCTCCATCCAAAACTTAGAAACGAATGAACAAAAGATTGGGAGGCAGGTGGGGGGAAGAGGGAAGGCAGAGAGACTCTCTCTTACTCTCTCCCTCTCTCTTTTCCTCCAGTTCCTCCAAAATAAAACGTCTCCGCCACTTTTCTGTTGTTGCATAGCCCTAATTAAAGGCAGGAAAATGTGACAGGAGGCTATAATTAGGGCAGCAAAGACGTTCTGAGGAGAACAAGGAGTCCTCTGTCCGGGTTCAAAGGAGCCCAGGAAGAGCCAGAGAGCATCCGATTCTAGATGCTCTTGATCCCAAGGGGGAAGAATCAAACTTGTAAGCGTTGCATGGCAACATCTGCAGAGGAGCTGGGCATGGTACAGTCTACCTTCAACAGGCTCAGAATTCAGTGTGAGATTTGTTGGGGGGAGAAAACATAGAAATAACAGGATTTTTAAAAATTCAAGGATTTCCATACCTGCAGGGCTTTTCTTCCCTTTCTAAAGTAGAAATAATTTTATTTATTTATTTATTCAATTTCTAGCCCGCCCTCCCTGTGAGCAGGCTCAGGGCAGGGTAGTAGAAAGTCATAGCTGTCTTTGGTGACCCCTGGTGGGGTTTTCATGGCAAGAGGCTAACAGAGGTGGTTTGCCATTGCCTGCCTCTGCAACCCTGGTCCTCGTTGGAGGTCTCCCATGCAATTACTAACCAAGGCTGATCCCCTGCTTAGCTTCTGAGATCTGATGAGATCAGGCTCACCAGGGCTATCCAGGGCAGGGCCAGGGTGGGGAACAACAATAATAAAATATAAAATAGCAACAATAAATTTAACAATAAAATTTATTTTAAAACTAAAACATCAATTAAAGAGCACAGACAAATCTTGAGCTGGTTTCTGCCACCTAAAAGCCATACCAATCGCTAGTTTTTTTAAAAAAAAATCAGAGATGATGCAGTGCCCCTAAAAACATTAATTTAGTTTTTTGTCCATTTCTCTGTTTCTGCTACTGGTCTTGCAGAATCATCGTAAGGTTTTTATATGCAATTTATACATTCATTGTCCCTGTCTGATTAACTATAATTATTGGTTTATTGAGGTATAAACCACGTGGGAAATGCAAACCTTTTATGGGGGACAGAATTTGGAACAGGGGAAGAAGTGTAAGAAGAATATGTCGGGGCTTCAGGTCATCCGGAGAATGTGAATGGAGATTTCTGGCTCGAAATGGCAGGAGTGAGAAATTCAAAATCAACCCTGGTTTCAAGCATTATTGCAAGGGTCGAGGCAGACAAGTTCTGTCCACCTTTGGAAGCTTGAATGCTTTTCTCTAAGCCCAGTCCTCCTGCTTAACCCCCTTGCCTTCGTCTCCAGTTGAAACAAAACTGAAGTAGACAACTGATGCATTGCCCTACCTTCGGGGTTTTTTTTTGCTGTGTCTTCCCCCACCCCAGCTGTGGACATTTAACTTGTAAGATCCTCATGGCAAGACTGTACCACTTCAGACTGCCACACAGGGATCACATGGCAGCTGACTGCTCCTTTGATAGCACCCTGTGGGCAAAGAGATGTAGGTGTTGGGGCACGGATGAATTGTCTTCAGCTGGAGGATGTTTGGTTAGCAATCTGCAGTTTAGAACAGCTTGTCCTTTCCCTCCCTCTGACTTCTGGTGCTGGAAGCCAAGGCCCCAATCCATTGGGGAAAATAGTATTATTGGGAGTCACTTTTCTCTGAAACTTGGGAATCCAAAATGGGAGGCACTCCTTCAGCTTTCCCTCAAGAGAACCAGCAGTTCTCCCCCTTGCTTTGATAGATTCTCCCCTTATGCTGTCTCAGGTTTTGCCCCCTTTCATTGAAGGCAATTTCCTGCCTTTATTAACTTCCCTTGATCAGCCCCACATAATCCCTGCCCCCTTTGATTTCTCTCTTTCTGCTCGGGCAGCTTGCTGATGGATAGTTTTAATTTACAGCCAATTGACACTTCCTTTTAAACCTTGGCAGCAATTTGGGGGCTTGTTGGATTCCTTTTTCGAACTCTGTCTGTTGCACATAGCTCTCTTTTAAGCGCATCAAAAGCCCCCTGTCGTATCTTGTGAGCTCATCCTC
Organism: Eublepharis macularius; assembly: GCF_028583425.1. Lineage (NCBI taxonomy): Eukaryota > Metazoa > Chordata > Lepidosauria > Squamata > Eublepharidae > Eublepharis > Eublepharis macularius. Next base: position 9,620,101 of record NC_072806.1, read on the forward strand.
GGGTGCCCCCTCCTTCCAATTTCTTCCAATTTACCGAGATGATTTGTTTTCTGATTGCTTTATCCCCTTCCTTCATGTCCGCAAATCTATTACCTACCCCTTGTTGCTTCTCATTACCATTTCTGCCTTCTTTAACTTTGTCGAAGTCACTCTGCTAATTTCGGACTCTAATCTCACAAAGGAAAAGGTTTTTCGGAAGGGGCAATGAAATCATAAATGTTTCCTGGTGAATACTGAACAAAAGTGTGATGGGACCACAGACCATTTTCTCTCATCAGAAACCAAAAAGAGGGTCTCTGTAAGTCTTTTGACTTTCTTTTGAAAACCCTTCCTTGTATTGAAATGCAAGATCCAGGTCCAATAGCACCTTAAAGATCAACTAGGTTCCCAAGGTCACAAGATCTTTCTAGACAGTGTTTTCCTCCTTCCCAATGGCACTTGGGAGTCTCCCTTTTCTCAGAGGAAAGCCAACCTCAGCAGAGAAACTGCTGAGGATTCCCAAGGGCACCCACGGCCACCTCCAACATTGGCCCAGGGGTTGTGGCTTGGCTTGCCTCCTCAACAACTTCTGGTGTTCAGTTGGGTCTGTTGTAGGGGCCAGAATTAGAGCTCAATAGCCAAGTTGCCGTGCACACAGCAGGTCCCAGATTCTCGAGTTGCAAGGGTTAGGAAGGTACTTTTCCAAAAGGTAAGCTTCAAAAGAAACAAACTCATTAGGTGTGTGTCGCCAAAGACTGCGGGGGGATCGGTGGATATGAGCAGAATGCGATGGACACAGGAGCTCTTACACTGGAGGAGGAGGGGCACGCTTCCTGGTGAAGTTAGTTCCTCTTTGAAGAAGCGCTACCTTTCTGGTGAGAGGAAGTAGAACAGGGACTGGGATGCTGGGATCCCACCCCGGTTCCCATCCTATGAAAGATCTGCTTTAGATGAACTGCAAAGTCAGCAATTGCCAATGCAAAGACGATAGCAGGTGTGCCCATCTCGCCATTAGACTCAGTTCAGATGTTATAGGAACCGATGGCTTTAATTGAACTGATTGTGATTAGGGTGATTATCTGAATACATGCCGCTCCACAAACAGTGGTTACTTATGGCCGGTATGGCTGAAGTTGCCTTGTTAACCACATTTTGTCCTAACTGTGGTTTCATGCCATGTACCAAGGCAGACATCCTGGCTTGTTCTTTGTCTACACAGCTGTTCGGCTAGAGCAAAAGTGATGGAAACAGTATTTAACTATTGCTAAAATAAAGCAGTTCTCCAGGAATCTAAATTGCTGAGGGAAGGACTGGGTCATTCTCTGTCTTTCTCTGCAGCCGCTTCCATTCTGGGATACTTACAGAGCTCTGGTGACAAATGTTCCCCCATTGCAACCTGGAACTCCATCTATAGGCTGTGTCTGTTTGCTGCTCTTAAATGCCCTCTTTTCTCTTTGATGAACATTTCCATTGATGAGCAACAAAGGGAACCTGGGGCGGAATGCCAGCTTCCTTGCTACAGGATAAAGATCATTTTCTTAATGTTTGATCATGGTACTCTGTATGTTTTATGCAGAACTCTCATGGGGGCAGTCCCCCTGTGTCTGCGCAGCATCTTTTCTGGTTGCAAGTGAAGGTTTACATGATGGAGTATTTCTCTGTACTGACAAATGTCCTCCTCTCTATATAGAAAGCCAGCCTTCAGCCTCCAGCTTAGCTGTCTCCCTTACATGCTAGATTTCTCTTTGTAGAGGAATGAAGGGTCTGCTTCACCCTTGAAAAAGAAATCTATTCCTATTTAGAAAGCTAGCATATCAAGGAGAAGTGATCTTTCCTAGCCATCTCCCTGAAGCTAGTGTCAAGGAGATGGCTCCTATCAAAGTACGTCTCCCTGACATGCTAACTTTCTATGTGCAAGGGGTTTTAATGGAGCCCTGTTCAGCCATGCAGACATTCCTGCACACGCTGAGATGCAGGTTGGCCACGTCAGTAAGACATATTTCCCCAGGGCTGTGTGTATTCTCCACCAAGGCAACCCAAATTCTGGGACAAGAAAAGCAGGATTTTGAGAGTTTCATGAATACAAATAGAACGTATTTAGATTATTATGCATCATTTCCCCCCTGCAATTGGACTGCTTTGTGTCATTCTTCTGTGGTTGGTCATGGGGAGGGGTATCAGGAGCCTTCAGCAACTCCCCTGGCTTCTAAGGTTCATCAGGTACGTTGAGGCAACCAGAAGGACTAGAAACTTGAGCTATTTTTAAAGGGAAGCTGTGATTCTCCAGAAGTTAGATTGTGGCAGCAAGCCCCACAGGTTTTCTGCCCTCCTGTGCAACTATGGCACGAACATAACCCCGCTTATTACCTCTTGTCAATTTTCAGAGGCTTACTCATTTCCGAAAGGTCGCCGCCTCCCCTTTCTTTCTTGTGTCTATTCTACAGTTTGTGTGTTGTCAAGTTTCTTGTATGTGTTCTCCTTCTCCCTGCCCCCCCTCCCCCAAGAGACGTGCCTATATCTCTTTGCAGAGTCTCCTCGGCTTGTTTTTCTGTGTCTCACTTTCTGCCTTTACTTTGTCTGTTTGTGATTTCAGTGGACTTCTCTATATCAAAAAAAGTCTCCTTTTAGAAGCAGAGCAAATTTAGACGCCTTGAAGGTACCCCCCCTCCTCCTGGCACAGGAAGGTGTAGTGTGCTCTCCCTGCGACATGCTTGCATGCTTCTCAGATCAGTGACATCATTAACATTCTGTGTCTTTTCCTTATTTAGCTTTATTTTGCTCTCCTCCTAGAAAATAAATAAATAAAAATAAATTCTTCCACTCCATAACATGGATTGCAACATTTCCTGGAACGTTTGCTGGGCCATTGAGCAACCAGAGAGCTCTGCATTTATGAAGCAGATCCAGGATAAATATATCTCTTTTTTTAAAAAGAACCCTCCATTGCCTTCTTCCTGTCCATCACTTGCCCTAATCCCCTTCTTGACACCATCTTCTAATCTTCCATTGCCCTCCTCCTGTCCATCACCTGCCGTAGTCCCCTTCTTGACACTATATTCTAATCTTCCATTGCCCTCTTCCTGTCCATCACTTGCCCTAATCCCCTTCTTGACACTATCTCCTAATGTTACATTGCCCTCCTTCTGTCCATCACCTGCTATGGTCCCCTTATTGACACCATCTGCTAATGTTACATTGCCCTCCTGCTGTCCATCACTTGCCCTAATCCCCTTCTTGACATCATTCTCCTAATCTTGGAGGGGGAAATTTTCCTTAATATATGTGCTACACTTTGAGAAAATTCTCCTGCAGACATAGTAAGGATCACATAACCAGTTTCTCCAGAAATCTACATTTGGAGAATCAAAATTTGCCACTTTTTTTTACAAAAGCCAAAACCAAATATGCTGGATCTTCTTCTAAATGTCTCTTTTTTTTTTCTTCCGACCAAATTTGCACTGGATTTGGGATCTTGAATCGCCCGCTCTGATTCAAGCGTCAGTAGCTAGACTCACTGGGATGCATCAGATAATCTAGTTGGATTGACTGCTCACTTAGAATGACCGCGGGGAGAACCTTCACTGCACATCACCCAATCACCCATTCCATCAGTGGAATTCTTTACTTTCTGTTTTTTCCCTGGAGGGTGGGGGGACAGTTATCTGTGTATGTGTTCAGAGATTTTCCCTCTTGAATTTTGCAAATATTTGGAAAGGGGACAGGCTCCCGTTGCCGTTTTCCAGCACTTGCCAATTTGTTTCTCTAATATTTGGGCATTTCTTGGTTGGATTGATCTAGTAATCTCTCCTCGCTAAGTCAAATATGCCATAGCTTTCGATAGAATGTAATCTTCTTTCGTACCCTTCTAGTATTTATCGATTTATTTAATCCTATTTAGATCTCTCCCTCCCCTCAAGCAGGTTCAGAGAGGATCATAACAATAAAATCACGAGAGATTAAAATACACTAAAACATAGAAAAACACAGTTCATATATAATCAACATTTGGACCCTAGCTTTTCTCTGTTGATCCCGAAGCCTTTTCAGCAACGTAAGTGACAAAGTAAATTTAAAAACAGAACCAACTTGATGTAATAAACACAGCCCAGAAGCTTGAAGGCCATTGTTGTATGTGCCAGTCAAATAGACACTGGGAGGAAATTGGTGCTACCAACAAATAGCGTCTGTCCCCAGTAGTCCCCCCCCCCCCGCCCCTGTCCAGGGCCGTATTAATCTATGGCCGGGCCCCTAGGCTTTCAGATATTTCAGGCTCTCTCCGGCACTTCAGTCTTTCACCCCACTACAGCTGACAGCCTGACTCTGGTACGGTAGGTACTAGACTGCAGTACATAGCCCTATATCCATTTTGAGGGTCTCCTGAAGAATTCTATTCACAATTTTTAAAATCTTTTTATTGTGCGAGTAGAACTCTTCAGGAAAGCCCATTTTGGGGGTATAATTGTTCAATACTGTAATATTTTGAATAACATTTTTGCTATTTATTTAAAATATATAATTTATGGATAATTGTTTTAATATGAGACAATTTGTTTCACTTCAATAAGCAGTTAATTATCGTATTAATAGAGGTTATATCAGAGAATCAATTAATTGTAATTTATATGGTGGCAAAAAAAAATTGTCGGGCCCCTAGTCCCTGCGGGGCCCCTAGGCTTCAGCCTAGTCAGCCTTATGAATAATACGGCCCTGATCTAGGCTTCGGCCTAGTCAGCCTTATGAATAATACGGCCCTGATCTAGGCTTCGGCCTAGTCAGCCTTATGAGTAATACGGCCCTGATCTAGGCTTCGGCCTAGTCAGCCTTATGAATAATACGGCCCTGGCCTAGGCTTTGGTCTAGTCAGCCTTATGAGTAATACGGCCCTGCCCTCATCTCAGCTCCAAAAGATGGGAACATCTGGAGATGGGGCTTTGAGAACACAGTTGGGCATGATCGTATGGAAGTAAGTGGTCCAGGTATTTCAGAGCAGGCCGGTTTGAGTGACTGATCAAAGAACTAGCAAAAAGGCTCCGTGGGAGAAAGTTTGTGGTGTGGAAGGAACTCGTGCAGAAACTTTTGAGAAAGCAGCCCTTTGAGTCCTCTAAGGATCTGCAAGATTTGGATCCAGCAGCTCCTTAAAGACCAACTAGATTTCCGGGGTATGAGCTTTTGAGAGTCAAGGTTCCATTGGTCAGATACCTTGATTCTTGAAAGCTCGTATCTCGGAAATCTAGTTGGTCTTAAAGTGCTACTGGACCCAAATCTTGCGGTTCTGCTACAGACCAACAGGATGTGCCATTTTTCTCTTGTACCTTCCTAGCAAGAAGGTGGGAAGCAGTGTGTCCCAGCATCAGAGTTCACACCATTCCCCGGATTTCAAAGCATAAGTTCCACCACCACTCCTTTTCAGGTCACTGATCACTGACCTGCCAAACTCACAAAGTATTCATCCCTTCACAGTAAACATTTTTCCCTCTGTGCCGGATAACATTTAGTTTCCCAAGCATAAGTTGGTGGTGGTGGTAGTGGTAATAGAAAAAATAATAATTTTCCTGGTTTCCAGACAAAAATTGCCTCCCCCACTGGCGCTCGTCAATTAAAATTCAGGCGCCATGCTGCTGGCAGTCATAGTGTATCAATAAAAATAAGTCAACAGGCCCTTTCCTTGAGTTTACAAACGATAGAAGTCAAGACACTTTACATAGCGTAGTGGAGAATTGGAGGAAAGTAATTCATCTCCAAAGAGAGCAGGTCATTGTTACAAGGAATGCTTCCAAAATTCTCATCTGAATTTCTCTCTGAATGTTGGAGTCCTAAATTACCAGTACAAAGTACTGTTCTGTTTTATGTTCTTGAATTTTGAACACTGTCCATGTACCATTTGCTTTGAGTCCCTTCAGGTCACAGGTCTTCCCCCCCCCCACTATGGTACACATGTTCATTGATAAAACACTGCCAAAAAGCAATCATGACATGACCTTGTACATGGCAGCATATGTGTGCATCAATGAAATACTGTGCAGAAAAAAAATCTTGATACACATGAATGGAACCAGATTGCTTTTTTGCTATGTTTTATCAATGTGCATGATGCAACTGTAATGTAGGGAGGAGACTTTTCAATCAAATATAGGAAGTGGAAGCTGTGACAAAACCATGCATTTTCCCATTCTGGAACTAATTTTAGAAATGTTCTTAGCTGAGCTGGAGTTAAATAGCAGTGGGGTGCAGAACAGAGGAGACTGGTTGTATCAGGCATTTTCACCTGTTCATTCCAAACAATGATACATGAATGAACACACACACACCCGCCCCCTGCACAGTGTCCTAAACTTAAGACATAGGACACATTGACAGGAAGTGTCACACCAAACCATCTCTTATCCCCAAACTGGCAAGTGCATGTGAAATGTCCACCGGAGTGCTGGATAGTGTACAGATGATAGTTATTCAGGGCCTTGAGGGCAGTGTGGCATAGCCATCATTGTCTGCAGTAGACATCTTATTTCTTTTTTCACTGTCTCACTGGGGCTTCTGGTCAAATAGGTTTTGCAGGCTTTTGATCAAACAGGGTTTGCAGATTTTTGAAGGACCATGACGAGCCACCGGGCGATCAAAGATCCCAGTGTGACAGAAACGTTGGAACCGTGTAGCAACGATGGCTCTGTCATACAGCCAATAAGTATCTGAAAAGCTATCCCTGCTCACCCCTCCGTTTTACCAAATTCTAAATGGGGAGGGCAGGTGGGGGGAAAGTCATCCCCAAGAATTGTTTGTAATGAATGTGTCGTGGGTGCAATTAAATGTGTAATTGTGTGTGTCATGACTTCGCTTGTTTACAATGATGCCCCCTCTGCAGCAAGAGGCATGGATAACCAACGTGCGATTGGTAGGAATGCAAAAGTTGTGCAGTGTATTTAAAGAGACAATTGGAGTGTTTCTGTGCCTTCACTAAAGCATAATCACCTTGTAGTTCTGCCCAACACAGTGCTGCAGAATACATTATATCCTTTCTGTATTTCAATCCCGTGATCAAAAAATTCTTGGACAAGATGGGAAATGATATTGACATGTCTTTCCATGGCTTGGAACCAGAATTTTTTTTAAAAATCAGCTCTTTATTGTGGTTTTCAGTGGGTTTTGAGCCATTTCAGTGTTAAAAGGCATTAAAGTCTATTTGACATTTTATATACTTGTTAAATGTGCCCATCTCTAGGGACAGAACAGTGAGCTTTCAAAGTATTCTACTCATGCAGTTCGATTAACAACGTTAAGATTGCAGCCCTAAGCACTTGTACTTGGTTAGGGATCAGCAGCTGGGGGCCCTTTATCCACTCCCACCTCCTCTGCAGAGAGAAAAGAAGCATAGATAGGGAAAGCTGGCTGTGACCCCCAAATTTGCCCACAGACCGCTTTGGTGGGTTCTCAGTTGCTTCTCAAATTAGCTTACCAGGGTACTAGGAGGTAAGCCCCACAAAAGGCACTTGGGACTTAATTTCCACATAAGCATGCATATGATCGGGCTGTAAGTCACTAATGAACTAGAATAAAATACCTGAAAACCAATTAGCTGGACAACTCGAGTGCGAACCTTTGAAATGAAAGCCGCAGTTTGTGCTTTCCTCCTAATTCTGTCTCCCGGTCAAACCTGGCGAGATGATGCTCTCCCATGAGGTTAACCCCTCGTTCATCACTGCTGTTTGCATTTCTGCACATCTTCTGAAATGCACACCTTCTGTTATGGGGGTTTTCTTTTATTTTCCAGGTCAAACAAGCACTGGGCTTAAAAGGTCTATTTCTCAGAAATCCAAAGCAGGCCTCTCTAGACAGTCATGTTGCTGGCCATCTCAACCGCAAACACTCCTTTAGCAGTCACCTTTTACGGCGAACGGCCAGCGCGCCCACCAAAAGCCAGAAGAAACCCAAGAAGGGCTTCCCCGAGATTGCAATCGACACCAAAGACAACAGTTCTGAAGGGGCCAGTGAAGACCGTGAAGTTGAAGACTCCTCCCACCCTCGTTTCGATCAAGAGCCCGAGTGCGCATCTCCAGCACCTCCTCTTCTAGACGGTGCCAACAGAGAGGGTCAAGGAAAGGGGTTGAAAGGTAAGGCCCAAAGTTTTGGCAAGAGTAAAAACAGCCAAACCCGTGTGCACAGGGAAGCAACGTTCAGCGAGCCCATCCGGAGGTCCAACAGGGTCCGCCTCCAAGAGCCGCCAGACGAGAAGCAGGGGGTCTTTGCCCGCTGTGCCATCAATGGATCGGGTAGGATTGGCATGGCCACCAACTGCATGAAATGCATGATTGGCTCAAACGAGAGCCCCGATCTGGAGTGCAAGTGGGGGGACCACTCTGCTGCTAGGCCCGCCTCCAGCGACACTCCACACTGCAACCAGTATAGCAGCCTAACGGGAGATGAGGAGAGGTTAGAGCTAAAAAATTGGGGGATCCGAGAGCAGCCTCAGCCGCGGTCAGATCTGCAGCTTGGCGGCAGCTATGGAGCTGCCGGTAACTTACCCAGGACCTGCCAGCCGTCTGCGACCTCAGGAAAGAAAAATGGTGACTCTAAATGTCACGGGGTGAAAGGTCATTCTCGGCAGAGGTGGCAGGCCCAGCCCAGTGGCAAATATGGAAGCACCGTCAACTTGGTTACTGCCAGCAATGGTTCCATATCCTCCGACTCCAGCAGCCTGGAGAGCCTGGAAAGTCCTGAATTCCCTCCACGCTGGCCCGAGAGCTCCAGGAAGCAGGCAGGCACCCTTCAGAGGGAAATGAACGCCTTGTTTGCTGAAAAACTGGAGGAAATTCGCAGTAAATCCCCTATATTCTTTACTGGTAAGACCAGATTTTCTTCACTCCCACCATCCTCCATAGATCACATCATCGTCTTCCGCTTCCCTTAGATGCACTTGCATTATTTATTTATTTAATTTTGCCATTGTCGCTTTTCATTCAGCAAAAGAAAAACATTTATTCATAAATGTATTTCTGTTTGTGGGCGGGGAGCTCCAGACTAGACATTCTCGACCTAGATGAGCATTTGTTTTTCCCATGCCAAACTGCCTCCAGTAGTGATTCCACCTGTAGAGTTCTGTGTTTTTGTGTGAATGTGTGTGTTTTTAATCATGTCATGTAAAAATATGATTCTAAGATTTGTTTTTAGTTCAACCAGAGCTTCGGGGGGCGGGGGGGAGGGCATTAAATCTAGGAAAGAGATAAGTGGAACTTCCAGGATGAGAAATTGAAAATCCTGTGCACCAGTGAGAAGCAAGGGGGGGGGGTGTTGCTTGCTATGCCCCCCCACTTACAACTGATCCCTCTTGATGCTGTCTAGTAGTCAGGGTGTCCTTCAAGTTATGTGGTTTCTGCTTTCACACTGAGTAATGCATACAAACCTCAAAAGAAATATGTAGTATTAATTAATTAATCATTTATCTTTTTTTTTTTGGTAGCTCTTGATCTCATTCCCGTTTTTTTCCCCCTTTCATCCTAAGTTAGAACAGGGAACAAACATTTAAAACTATCCCTTGTTACAAATTTGGCTGATTGCTCTGGTTGGTCAAAAATAATTCTTTAGATCCTACATCTAACATGTTCCAAGCATCTTGTTTCCCCACCTTTCCTTGCTTATTTATTCCTTATCTGTTCCCTGAATTAACTGGATATTTTTCCTCTGTTCTGTCCTATTCCACATGCATACTCTTGTCTCTGTAGTTAAGAACTGAAAGGATGAGCAGATCACAGGTAACTGATGAGCACTGACTGGCTTGCTTTCTATCAAATATCTTGTTATTCTCTATGCTATCCAGGGCTTTTTTTCTAGGAAAAGAGGTGGTGGAACTCAGTGGGTTGCTCTCAGAGAAAATGGTCACATGGCCAGTGGCTCTGTCTAGAGATAAGGGGGCTGGGCTACCAGCCTTGTGACCATTTTCAAGAGGTTCCGGAACTCTGTTCCACCGCGTTCCAGCTGAAAAAAAGCCCCGATGCTATCCATCCTCTCCCCACCTTGTCCACAGCATGATATATTTCCAGCATGCTTCTGATTCAAAATTGTGCAGGGAGGTAGTCCTCTTTTTTGTGTCCTAAGAGCCTGAGATGATCCTTCTGCTGCCAATCCGACCATGAGTGGTGGGAGGGGGGGCAATGTGGATCGAATGTCAGTATTTACTGTTGCATCATGAAGGAAGCAGCAACTGTTCTACCGAGGTTTTTCTCCAAGTAGGTTAGGTGATGGTCTCCCAAACCAGGGTGTTCTCTGTGTTTGCACCCAAATTACATAGCTTCCCATCCACTGATGTATGTTCGGTACCTGGTGTTGCTAATTTCTGGTACCAGGACTGGATTTTATTATTCACTCCAGCTTTTGGCTATTTAATTAGCCAGTTGTGTGCTGTTGTGTGGATCCCTGAATGTGGCTGGAGACTGGATACAGTTATTGTCTTATTGTATTTTGGTAATTATTTTCTCGACCACATTGTTGAAATTTGTGGTCACTTGTTCATTGAACTTGGAAGCTGCTCTAAAAGCTCTCATTGAAGGGGTGGGTGGGCGCAGAGTAGATTTTAAAAAAAAATCTTGATGTTGTTGCCATTTAACTAAACTCCACTAAAAGTGGAGCTGGGTGCATATCCCTTGGGAAGCCAGAAAATAAGGGCCACAGTTGAAAGGGCCTCGGGGGATGGGTAGATTCATTGGGGAAGACTTACATATTCCAGCTCCAAATTACTTTGTTCTTCATTAATTGATGAGCCGTGTTTATGACTCCCACCCCCATTTTTTCCCTCTTCTCCCAGATGTCCGCCAATTCCCAGTGCAGAGGTCAACCACTTCATTATGCAGCCTGGAGACGATCACTGAAGAACCCTTTATTGCCAATGAGAACCAGCCTGCGGGTTTTCGCTTCCCTCTGCACACTGCCCCTGCCAGTGGTCCCAAAGAAGGGTCTGTGCCTCGTCGCTCCCGTGAAGCCGGATCAGAAAGAGGTGGTCCGTCAGACCAGCTTGAGAAAACTCCGCTTGTGGTGGTTCCAGAGGAGAAAAGTCCCGTTGCTCCCAAAAGAGCTGTTGTCAGCATGTCGCAACAGGGAGACTTCGGGAAAAGCAGCCAGGAAAGAAATGGCTGGGGAACGATTCAAAGCAGGGGGAACTGGCCCGGTTTGCAAACTCAGGACAACATAGCGTTGGCCAACGGATGGCCCCGTTTTGCTGGAAATTGCCTGAAGCAAAGAGAGGGCATCAAGGGAACTGAGGACATTGCTGCAGCTGGACAACCACACCAAAACGGCACTATGCCAACTTCCCCGCATGAATCTCCTCCGGTAACTCAAGCTGCCACTGATCCTATGTCTCATCTGGTAGTGAGGCGGTCCAAGAGTGAAGGGCACAAACTTTGCGACTGCTCGAGACGCCCCAGTAGTTTCTCCCCGGCAGCTGAAGTGTACTCTGATGCCACGGTCAACGATCGTATCTGGAGCAAACTAGACTCCAGCAGTCACAGGGACAGTATGTCTTCCTCATCCAGTATGTCCTCCAATGACACAGTCATAGATCTCTCCTTGCCCAATCTTGCCCGGAAAAGCCTCCCAGATCTAGTTGTCCAGCATGAGAATTTTGAGGTTGTTGCTGAGAGAAGAGTAATGCGCCCGTGGTCTGCTAATACTGCCTCTGGGTGTGAAATGGCCATGGTGACAAAGAGCAAATCCAACCCTAACTTGAGGTCAGGCCAACCAACCATAGATGAGCTGTGCCCTAGACCGCTAACCAGGGGCCCTGAGGTCGGTGTGTTGTCCATCCCCAGAAGGCACACCTGGAGCCGGCTGTTCATGGAAAGTCTCAGACAGTCGTGCCTGAAATCCAAAGATCCAGAGCAAGTCGAGACCAGCCAGGCCAAATCCAAAAGCCTCGGAGACCTTACCTCAGATGACATCTCATGCACCTTTGAAAGCAAGTACCGCAGCATCAGCCGGAGCTTCGTCACCCGTTCCATGAGGGAACAGCGGCGCTGGACAGCTGCCAGGTCCTCCTCTAAGCCCTCGGATGAGCTAACGGAGCAATTGAAGAAGCTGACCACCTTCCAGTTGGAGAATGACATCACTTCTCCCACCAGCCTGGAGCCAATTGAATCCGAGGAGGAAGAGGAAGGGATGGGCCTTCTTCGAAGGTCCTCGTCTCGAAGCCAGAGCAGAGTGCGGTACATCGCCAACCGGGCCAAGCAGGCACAAGAGAGGCAGAGGTTGAAAAACTTGGCTCTGGTTAACGGGAGCCCCATCGAGGAAAGGGGTAACCCCGAAGGAGCCTGCAGCTTCGCGAGAGGGGCCTGTATGGACACAGCTTCCCCTAGTCTGTTTACATCCCCACTCAAGAATCAAAGTGACTTGAACACCGAGGCTGTCTTCTTGTTCAAACTCTAATGCTGGGAAGGGCTCAACGAGGTTGATGTTTACATTCTTGTCAGAGCAAAACCAACATTTTTAATTTTTTTTTAAATGCAGAATGCCCTCCTTCCAAGAGAACACTTCTTCCTCATTCCAGCCTCCCAAGGACAGTTCCGGGGCGGGGGGGGGGGGGGAATAAATGCAGCCTGTAGCATTCAATACAGAAAGAGGACAAGCAGTATTTTCCGGGGATGGGGAGTGGCGGGTCTTGAGCTGCCTCACTCTTTGATCCCCGGAAGGCGTGTCCAAGCATGCAAAATCACCATCCTGTCCTTTTTGTGGCTTATCTTCCTTTGGCTTAAAACCTGGTAAGACAGAGTCCCTGGCTCATAAAAACCCATCCCCTTTTATTGACGTCATGTGCTTCCTTTAAGATTCTCACTGGAGTAGCCACAGCCTGACTTCAGTTGTGGGATGGAGAGCTGTGCTCAGAAGATGGGAAAGGGCCAGCCAGGGCTCATTTAGCAGGGGAGGGCTAGCTGTAAGAGAGTTGAACACAGTACAATTTTTGCCTTGTATGCTTACATTTCTTTAGTCCCACTGCCCCCTCTGGTCCGTTCCGGAGGTTTGGCAGGTTTGGGGACCGATCCGAAAAAGTATGTGAAACCCGTGTATTGGAACAATGAGAGGGGAACGTGTACACTCCACAAGCTATAAGGCCTGCCTGTCACATCATCTTTGACCCTCTTTGGGGAAAAAATGGTTCTTTCCCCCTGGCCTTTTTCATTGGCACACTTTCCCTCAAGTGGACATGACTGTGGGAAAGTGATGCCCCGAGATGTGTGTGAGGTCCCTTTTCTTCCCCAGTCCTACCCAACCCTACTTGCAGTATCTGTTGTCTTGCCCATATGGGTTTGAGTTTTAGGAATGAAATTTGTTTTCCAAATCTTGACCTTTTTATAAAATGCCATTTTCCAGGCCTAAAATAGACATCATGGCAGCAGACCCATTTGTTTTAGCCCAGGTGTGCCACAAGCACATATAAAATGGAGAGCAGCTTTTTTTTTTCCTTAGAAATGACACACACTTCATGGGAACTGATTCCTACCTGGCTGCACAACTTACTCGAAGGTTATCAGATCCCCTGGGGTCCAAGCTAGGGGACAGGGGGTGTCTTGGAAGGGTGTGCTTGGGGGGGTACTTATTGTGCACACAAGAATTCTGGAGCCTTCATTTTTGACCAATTTTTGGCCTTCCCTTTGTTGTCACACTGGGAACGATGTCATTGCCGGTGCGACAACGAAGTCTCCGGAGCACACAAGAACTCGCTCCAGAGCTCCTGGGCTCGTTCCCCATACCTCCCCCCCCCCCCCGACAGGTAAGAGGCAGCAGGGGGGCAGAGGCTGGGAGCGGGGAATTCCCCACTCCCACCAAGGGACTAGGAACCCTAACTTACTCCCAGTTGTTTCAAGTGGTTAGCCATGTTGGTCTGCAGTAGAAGAGCAAGATTCAAGTCCAGTAGCATATTAGAGTCCAACTAGATATTCAGAATGTGAGCTTTCGAGAGAGGAACCTTTGCCTCTCGAAAGTTCATACCCTGGAAATCTAGTTGGTCTCTAAGGTGCTGCTGGGCCCGAATCTAGAAAAATGCCATGGAGGGGGGGGGGAGGGGACAGACTGTCCAAGAGCTACTGCAGTGCAGTAATTAGAGCACTGTCTTCGTCAGAGGACCCCTGGGGTGGAAAGTCTGATCGATAAGCTCAAGGCTGGTGGAGGGTAGGAGTGTCCTTCAAATCCCTTGTGTTCCAAAAGTAGAGTTTTTGCACCCATGTTGTGTGCGATTAGGGCAGACCCAGGTTTAAACAAATGGCTTTTACGGCCACCATGCCTTGTTTTGGGTTGGTGCTATCTCCTTCTGTCTAGCACAATGTGATCCAGCTGCTCTTTTTCCAATGTCCACTGCTATTTGCTAAGGATGCTTGCAGGTGAATTAGAGAGTACCATGTGGATTGATCCAAGGGGATAGATTCTGAGGCTGAGTTTCTTCGCTAGGAGATCCAGTGGTTTGACTGTCCTGGCTTTTCCAATATCTGAGAAGCCCTAGAGTTTACTGAAGGGGGGAGGGGGGCTAAGCCCTGTCACAAAACCTACAATTCCCACAGTTCCCCATGGGAAAGCCAGTTTAAATTTGAATGTAGGCTTCTCTCTCAGCTGCTTCCTTCCCCTTGATTTAATGTTTGTTTGTCCACAAGAATCATGGTCACTTTCTTTCCCAGTCACATTTCAGCTGAACAGCGACTTCCAAACCAGAACATTGGCCTCCAAGCCAGTCCCTGGCTTTGCCTTTCTTGTTTGCTGCCGCAGTTAGGCCATCAGAGGGTTCAGGAGTTAAACGTATTGCGATGCATCTCAATACACCAATAAACAGTGGCCATTTTGTTTCTCTCTAAGGGTTGTGGCTGCCTTCCCCACCAACATCTTTTGAAATAGACGGGTTGCCAACTCAGCAGGCAATTTTTAAAGGAATGGAGGGACCAAAGCTAAGTTGTAGCCACTGTGCTCCATTGGTCCGGTTGCCCGCCTTCTCCTCTTCTGAGTTCCTCTCACCCACCTCTTTCTGGACTAAGGTCCCAAGGTTACCAAGATCAGTTGCAGCAACTGATGCATTCGTCCCCTTGTTCACCTTTGTCCAGTAGGATTCCCCTTTTCCATAGAGCAGGTGAGAGAGGGGCATGGGTGAGAGAACCAACAGAGAAAAGGAATCAAGAGGAGCACAGCGGCTATGGCTGTTCAGAATGCGTTGCTGTGGATACCATTCTAGGTGAAGTTCTCAGTTCTAATGGAAAGGCCTGTGAGCAAGGCATGATTAGTGAAGCCTGACCCAAATCTCTCCGTCCCCTCCTTTTTGGTTTGTTGTATCACCTTATTTACAATAAGAGGGTGTGCAGTTGATAAAAACAGGCAGGCCATAATAGCTTAAACTGCTTATTTCCAAGAAACATGAGGTGAACAAACCAATTCTGTGGTACTCTAAAGAATTAGCTGTACATAGCACTTGCGGAATGACTTTAGCCTCTTACGTTTTTCCCCGTTTGTTTTTGCACTGCCATGCAAAATACCTTTTTTATATATATATATATATATATATATATATATATATATATATATAAATAGAGACTATTATCTCTGTTTAGAGTTAAACAGAATAACCTTTTTTTAAAAAAGTTTTAATTTTTTTCCATAATTATCATTTATTAATAATCAATGTACATTTGTTGTGAAAGATAAAGGGGGAGAATGTTTATCAAGATGCATTTTTTTAAAAAAAATTAATTTTCAGTCCTTAAAAAAAGGGCTGGGGTGGGGGTGGGAAAAGCTTTTGTTTGTTTGTAACATTTTCTTCTCTGTATATGGCAGATAATTTAAAATCTATTTGTAAAACCATCTGACACTACTCAAAATAAAGATGTATTTAACCTAGTAGTGTCTGAAGCTTTCATCCAGGGCAAGGGAATAGCCGCATTTTACTGGGGATCTCAGAGACTGGCTTGGCCCAAACTGCAATCACACTACCATAACATGCCTTATTCATGGTGGTGATGGAGAGTGCTGTTAAGTTATAGCAGACTTGTGGTGAACCCTACTGGGGTTTTCATGGCAAGACATTACCAGAGGTGGTTTGCCATTCCCTGCTTCTGCAACCCTGGTCTTCTTTGGAGATCTGCCACTCGATTACTAAGACCGACTCTGCATAGCTCCCGAGATTTGACGAGATCAGGCTTGCCTGGGCTATCCAGGTCAGGGCAGACCTTATTCATGCCACTTCATAAATATCTATTATTTATTTATTTATTTATTGCTTTCATGACTCCTGAAATCATATGTATGGGATGGGTCTGTATGTGTTTGTGCGTTCACCTTACAAATTTGTGCCAGTCCCAGAGAAACCATGCGTGGCCTCTAAAGAAAGTGGGAAAACTTGGGAAGGTACACTGTTTGCAAAGGTATGAAACGTTTTCACTTTGTCCAAAGCCCATCATCACCTGTAGGCAGGCACTCCTCATTCTACAGAACTATAGATCTCCTAGTCTGTTCTGTTCCGTTCCGTTTCATTCCGTTCCGTTCCGTTCCGTTCTATAGAACTGCAGGGATCAACCGCCTGTTCCACCAGGTTATTTTCTGGCCAAACCAACAGTGAAATGGAGAGCAATAACTAGAGATGGGTGCTACGTGTATAAACCTCAGAGGAGTCTCTTCTACAGTCCCTTTGAGTATGGTGAATTGTTAAGTTACATGGCTGTTTAACCACAATGGGTCAATAGAACCTCCATGTTCAGAGGCATTCTACCTCTGAGTGCCTGTTTCTGGGACACAGCAAAAGAAGGAGGCATTGGCTTCCCTGCCTCTGCTTGAGGGTCTTCTAGGGGGCATCTTGTACCGGAAACAGGAAGCTGAATAGATGGACTATTGGCCTGGCCCTTGTCCGGGGTCTGAGCCTCAGCCTCCGGCCTTGTCGGGAGGAAGCAAGGAGAGGCAGCCGGGAGACAGCTGCCCTGCCACCCCAGCCGGCAACCAGGGCCAGAACCTGCCTACAACAGGGGGAAGGGGCAAAAGGCCAAAGCCTCAGAGGGCTGGAAGGGGCAGGGAGAGACCAGCTAGTCCCACCCTCTAGGGGGAGGATAGGGGGCTAAGCAGACCAGAGGGAAAGGGCAAAGGCAGGGGGAACAGGGACCCAGTAGCAGCCCAAACAGAGCCCTTACCAGCCAAGGAGGAGAAGCAGCCACAACAGCCCAGAACCACGCCCCAGCTAGAGGACAGTAACCTGGCTCAGGAGATGGTAAGAGCCAAGCCCCTCCAGGTGGATCTGCTGGAGGCACTCTGTGGGAAGGGCTGGGCAGCCAGCCAGAGGGCCACTGCTGGGCCTTCCTTCAGCAATCAGCTCAGCCAGAGAGGTCTGGCAGCCAGCCAACAAGACACAGCTGTTGCTGATCCAGGCAGCCCAGCCAGCTACCCCAGCTGCAGCACTTGAGACAGCCCCGGCCAATGCTGGGAGGCCAAGGAGGGGTGTGGCCTGGCAGGCAGGGCCTGCAAGGAGGGCAGGGCAGTGAAAGGAAGCCCTATAAAGGTTGGCTGGGAAGAGCTCTGGGGTGGTGGGTTTGAGGAGGAGTGATGGTGTGGAGTTGGACAGTGCAAGAGCAGAGACTTGGAGAAGAGTTCTTGGAGGAAGGCATGGTGGAGATCGCAGAAGGTGAGCAGCCCAGGTTGAGCAGGCCAGCGAGTGGACTGAGAGGGAGTCTGGGTGAGGTATACCACCCCTCCTTCCACGGAGCAGGGTCCTGCGGCATCCCTGGCACCTCTCTGATGTCAGGGCCGGCCCGGCTGATGCCCTGCCCAGCAGCAGCGATGGCGAGTGCTGACAGCCCTGTAGGATTCTTTTGATGAACTTCTGCCTTTTTAATAAACTGTGGTTTGCCATTACATCAAAATGAGTAGACTGTGCTTTGTACTTGCCCTTCTTACCGTGGAGGGCCACCACTTTGTTCAGAGCACAATTAAGAAAGCCAAGAACTCTGCTGCAATTGTGTCAACTGCTACGGTCTGAGTTGACAATGTGAGTTGAACCCTGGACTTCTTCGCCTCATTGCTGCTCAACTCAAACAGCTGCCTATCAGATTTGTAGTGAGGGTTCTTCCTAGGGCAGGAGGTAGGGTTGCCAACTTCCAGGTGGTGACTGGAGTTTTCCTGGAATTACAACTGATCTCCAGACCACAGAGATCAGTTCCCCTGGAGAGAATGGCTGCATTTGGAAAGCGGGCTTCTATGGCATTATACCCTGCTGAGGTCCCTTCCGTTCCCTCCCCATGCCCCACCGTCTCCAAGTTCCTCCCCCAAATCTCCAGGAATTTCCCATCCTGGAGATGGAAACCTTTTCAAGGACTGCCCTGTGTAGAGTGCATTGCCGTAATCTAGATATAACCGTGGACAGTCTTGGTAGGTGCACTCTGAATTCACATTCACCGCTGCAAAAATAACTTGCCTTCAGATGGCCTTTCTTGTAGGTGAAATCTGATTGCCTCCATTTCTGCCTGTGCTCCATGTAAAGATAGATGGGATGTTTACGGCAGTGGGGAGGTGGAGGGAGGAGCAGTGTTTTCTGCACAGGGAGATTAATCCTTGGAGGTCTCTTGCAAAACTTCCCAACTCACTTATTGTACACCTTGTCCTCTGACATTGCTACAGAGCCTTTTGCTACAACAAATAAAATGTATCATTTATCAGGAGGTGAGTAAAGGAACTGTGGATGTGGCTGGGTGGCAGAGACTTCACCCACCTCGCAGGGTGTTTTGTTGTGGGGATAATAACAACATTCTTTGTAAACTGCTCTGAGTGGGTGTTAAGTCATCCTGAAGGACGGTATATATATCGAATGTTGTTGTTATTTTAATGCAGAAGGTTCCATTCAATGGATCTCAGCAGGGCTGGGAAAGCCTCACACTTGAGAACTAGGAGAAGGCTGCCAGCGAGAGCAGATGTTGAGGCTCGATGGATCCGTGGTCTGGCTCAGTAGAAAGCAACTTCTTGTGACATTTCCTAAAAGGCTGCTCTTTGCATACAGAAGGTCCCAGAGTAAAGCTCCAGGTAAAGGAATAGCAGCTGAGAAACCTCTGGCCTGCTGCAGTACCACAGTAGCTTCATACAAAACTGTTTTATACTGAGTCAGCTCGGCCTGTCCAAATCAGTCTCGTCTACTCTGACTGGCAGGGTCTTTTACATTACCTGGTTCCTGATCTTTTAAACGAGATGCTGTAGATCAAACCGAGGACCTTTGGCATACAAAGCAGATGCTCTTCCAATGAGCCACCATCCCTCTCCTAAATGTTTGCATTTAAAATTACCTTCTGGGTATTGTCCTATGTTGTATATGAAGAAAGCGTGCCATTTGGGTTTTCAGCCTCAAAAAATGCCTTGAAGTGGACCGTGTTCAGCCAGGAGCTCTGAGAGATGTGTCTTGAATAGAGAAGGGCATGAACCGAAATACGAACCAAAGTTTGTCATGAACCAGGATGGAGTTTTTTTTGTTTGTGAACCAGTGGTTTGTTAGAGGGCATTTCTGACGAATTGCAACAAACCGCTATGATTTTTAGGCCTGTTTGTTTGGTTCATTTTTCAGTTTGTTACTGCAGACAGCCTGGTGCCGATCAATCAATTTCCTAGGCAATGAGGGGATGGGCTTTCTGCAGATCCTCTGCTGCCCCAGAAGTGACCTGTTCACGAACCAAATGAATCCGTTCGCGATCCGGGCAATTTCATGCTGGTTTGTGGTTCATGAAACGTGACGAATCACGAACTGCAACTAACCGTTTTCCTGGTCCGTGTCTTGAAGGTAGTCCTGGAGAGGATTGGGAAGAGCAGAGAGCAGACTGAAGAAAAGAAATTCTAGGAGGCACGCAAGCAAGGCTGGAATCTCTTGCCTAGACCGAAATTGATAACAACTTGTCATTGGTTCAAAGCATAAACTTAGGAAGTGGCTGTATGGCTTCCTTGTCCAGTAGGTCATATTACCACATTCTTTAGCTTATGGAGCATCAAAAGTTGATCTCCAGTTTTCTTAATACAAGAATCACCACATTTTCTCCTCAGCTTGTTTGGTGTTAGAGAGACTTTTGATCATTACAGGGTTTCATACTTGCAGTTGAAAGCTGCTGTTGCACATCCATCTTCCTAGATGGTCAAGGGCACAACTGAAAGCAGCTCTACCCAACAAATGAATTTGGATGCATTTTGCATCCTCAAGTTCATTTTGCTTTGGTGCAACACAGGAATGAAAAGAGGTGTTTGATATCCACTTACAACCCCTGAAGAAACAGAAAGTACTCCAGTTGTGGTCGGAGACCACAGGAAAAACGGCAGGATTCTGCTACTAGCTTGTGTACCTATCTCACGTCCCTGATAGGTCGTCTGTTTGCATGGCCTGGCCTTGCAATTTGAGAGAGATCAGTCTTCATCGACTAAAGTTTTGCAAAGAACTGAATTCAAGAGCTTTGGGTAAGAACTGGCACCAGCTTGAATTCATCCAGTGAAACAGATGTTCTTCTTCTTCTTCTTGGCTTGTATGAATCAATGTGTTGTCTAAAATTCAAATGGAAAAGATGTCTGCCCCACATCGCCTCCGTCAACTGCTACTTTCCAGCACTTTTTTTGAAAAAAGTACTTTTCTAGAATAAGGAGCTGCTGTAACTTTTGCTATGACCCTAGAACGTCCTTCAGGTCTTGGAAGGACTGGGCAAAAAAGAATGTATGATGTGCCGGGATTTGTCCTGTATTGTCATTGGAATAAAACGTCTCTAATTAATATTCGCGAGGCACCAGCTTGAAGTCTACGGCCATTTAGCTGTGACCTGAAAAGCTTTGGTTGGTTTTGTTTGTCATATACATAAAATGAAAATCCAGGAAATAGATCTTATTTATGTAAGAGCATTTATGATTTTTTTTAAAAACTTCCCCGATCCAATCCAATGAATTACTTACATGATACTCAATGGTCTCCACACCCAGCTAGGCAGCTAATGTATATGACAATTTTTATTCATTTATTTAGGCAAAAAAATCACCTTGATTCTCTCATAGAGAGTCAAGCCGGCTGGCAATCAATAATTCAATCAAAGCATTTAAGTCATTCGTGGGGGCAGCAGAAAGCCTGAAAAATTTCTAGCCTGCAGTGGATCCTCTGAAAGCCTTAGGTTGTTTCCAGTGTTTATTTCTTCTTTTTTTAAAACACAAAGACGATTCATTCCATGGCTGATGGTCAGATAACAAAAAGAGATTACAGGGGATCTGGAGGCTGTGAGTGTGCCGCAATTCCACACCGGCTTAGAAAAGCCACAGAATGTGGGCTTAGACTGGAGTAACTCTGTTTAGGATTTCAGTGTTTGGGACAACAATGAGGGTTGAATCTGGGAACTTCCTAATTTGGAGTTTGGAGCTAGGCAACACCACCCCTCTAAAGAAGACCATTGTTACGATCCCCATATTGCAGAGGGAAGAAGAATACTTCGGATGTGCATAACTTAGTGTTCAAAGCAATTTGCACGTCTTATCACATTGTACAATGTAACTTTACCTGGAAGGCAGATGATTATATGAATCCAGTTTGGTGTAGTGGTTAAGAGCGGCAGGATCCTAATCTGGAGAACCGGGTTTGAGACCCCGCTCCTCCGCTTGACGCCGACTGGGTGACCTTGGGTCAGTCACAGCTCTCTTGGCTCTCTCTCATCCCCACCCACCTCACAGGGTGATTGTTAAGAGAATAATAACAACACACTTTATAAACTGCTCTGAGGGGGGGCCTTAAATTGTCCTGAAGGTCAGCATATAAATCAAATGTTATTGAATGTTATAGAAATCCCCAAGGATTCATTAAGATCAAGGGAGACTCCCCAAAGGGCTTCCAGCAAATTTGTGGCAGAGGTAAGATTTCAGCAAGAGCGATTTCTTGCTCTGTAGCTCGCCTAGCTTTCAGATGCCCTGAAAATCATGTAGGCGATATCAGAATCCTGAAGTGGTGGCTAAATAATACAAGCTTTTATAACAAGGAGAGGGTGGAGCTTTGCTGCCCTGTTCCTTCCCCAAACAAGCAAAGATGGAATAAATTATGTAAAATAAGGCCTATAAACACCTGGTGCCTTTTCTCACTGCAGAACTTTCATCGCTTTGGCCTGTCTTTTAGCTGCCAGGGGCACAGACCGACAGGGGGCCTGGAATTAATTTATTTTTTTAAAAAAAATTTAAAAATGCTTTCCCCAGTTCAGGGTTCAGCAAATGGCAGGAGTTAAGTGCTTGCTTTTATGGATCGACACAGGCATGCTAACTTTCTGTGTTTAAAAAAAAGAAAGATTTTGCCCAGGAGAGAAATACTTTAACCCCTGACTAAAACTAGCAGGGTTTATTAGCCGATTGGCTTCACTAAACGACAGATATGAGAAATCATATTCGGATTTTCAGATGTTATTGAAGCCCAGATGATGTCGCTATTCAGCAGCTGTGGGAAGCCTCCATTGAGAATTCCCCCCCTCCAGCCTCTAGCTGCTAAAATGGAGCCATCTGAGTATCATTTGGCATTGCATTTTAATTGTTCTTTGCATTAGAGGTTGATCCTCTAATTTTGGAAGAAAAGCAGGATCAAAATTCAATAGATAAATAAACGTTCAAGCTTTGCCTCCCCTGGAGGCCCGGGAGGGAGAATACAAGCCTCATTGTATGAAAGCAAAGTTCCAGCTATTCCACAGACTGGAGCCAAATGAAAAGCATGGAACAAAATGGGAAACTTGGAAGGGGGGGTGAGAGGAGAACAAGTTTTCCATATATTTAGGATCTGGGCCTCTGGAGGGGAGCTAGGTCAATGGGAGAGCGAACGGTCAAGAGGAGCAGTACCAGGTGGCCAGGAGCGCCTCAGTCACATGGGTTTTCCATTTCTCAAATCTCTGTCTGTGTCCACTGGGTTAGTTCAATAACTTACAGGAAGCAGCGTACAGCTAGAAATCCAAGTCCATGTTGCCTTTGGAGTGATGCAGAGAGCCTTGCAACAGAAGCCATGGCTTGCACGTGTGAACTGAGCCACCAGTACCAGTGATCAAATATTAACAGGCCAGTCCACGTTGAACTGGACAGATAAAGCAGCTCAATGCAATCAGGTAGTATCTGACTCCACTCTACTCACTCTACCACATTACCTGCAGCTGCTCTTCTGGGGAAAAAAAAGGCAATGAGATTAGAGATGGGCACAATCCGCATTACGATCGAAAAAAACCCACGATAATGGCTATCGCGCGATCGTGACCCGGTGGAAAGTTATCGTTCACGGCCAACGATCCAGCGATCGGGAGGGGCCTGGATTGGGGCGATCATGCTCGGATTGGGAAGCCAGACACTCAGGCGCCAGCAATCTATTCCCCTGGCAATGGAGCCAGGGGAATGCCTGAGCTCTGTTTGCCCTCCTTCTGTCACCCTGGAAACCCAAATGGAAGCCCAGCTTTCCTTGATCAGCAGGGCTTTCTTCCAACCACGGAGCAGCAAAGCAGTCACCAGTTGGGAGAAGACATCCAGGGGAGGGAGGGGGAAGGGGGTATTCTGTAGCCATGGGCACTCCAATCTCATCCCTGCAAACCCCGATAGGCAGCTCTGACGGCCAAACAGATGGCCAAACACAAACACAGATGCCGCCGGCATCACCCACTGTTCCTGTATCGCTGGGAACAGTGGGGCACCCCTCCGCTTTTGCCTCCACGATCCATGATCCACGATTGGGAATGGGAGATGCTCGGTGCGGGTCGTTAAATTGGGATCGTCGCCGGCGCAGATCCACGATCAGCTTGATCGCTGATTTTTTTTGGATCGTGCCCATCTCTAAATGAGATCTATTTTGGGGGAGGTAAAGATGTGAATTGCATTACTTCCCAAACTAGACCATATGTTGGGAGAATACACAGTGGAACTGCAAGAACATATTGGTTAAATCCCACACTCTTTCTTCAGCTAAATCCTGATGCTACAGTGTTTGCCCATCTCCAAAAGCCAATGTTCACATTCAGATAAATCATGTGGTGTCTGGGTCCCTTCAGAACACAGGCGAGGAGACTGCCCGGCTGAATGTTCTTCTCTTTTTGAGGGGTGGGGATCCCTGCAAGAAGAAATCCAGCATGTCAAGGGGAGGGATAAGATTTAAAGCCTTGCTGTGCCAATAGAAGCAGAGCTTGGGACTCTAGAATAAGAGGTTAGCATTGTCTGATTTGGGTATGGTTTGACTGCTAGAGCAAGAGGCAGTACAAAATGTTCTCCCTGTTAGGAACTGAAACAGCAGCTCCCACAGACTCCCTTTCAGAGCCCCCTCCCCAGCCAGGCTCCACCTCCTCCTCCAAGTCCAAACTGGGCAAGAGGGGTTGTGCATTTGATCGATCAGCGCATCCCACAGAAGCTGTTTGTCGGGCTGTCGGTGTCACCTGCTGTGGAGCTATCCAGCCAAACCCAACGGTAAGTGAGCTTCTCTAGTATACTTTCTCCCTCCCTTTCCCCCCTGCCATTCCCAAACAATGCCTCAGTTTTTGCCTTTCTGGCCTCATAAAAAAGTTTCTTGCTTTTCTGGCACTCTGGCCGAGGTATCCCAGCTAAGTGGATTTTGATTCTTTCCCACTTTTTCCCACCTATGCATTATGAACAGATAAGCGTCTATTTCAAAGGGTTTATCCAAACAGCAACTCGGAAGGAGATTAGATGTATCCCCCATCCTCATAATTGTGTTGCAGAGATGCTGGAATTTGTGTTGCTTCCTGGCCAATCCCAGCATCACATGGACATGCCGCACAGCCCGTGTGTGCCTACAGAGTCTCCTAAACTAACTTCTGGGAGTTGGGTTAGGGTGAAATGGTTTCCACAAATAAATGCTAGATAACATGATCCAAATCTAACCTTGTTGGTGGCAAAATTTCTGTCTAGCATATTTCCCTTTAGAAATCAATTTATTATTCTATTAGATATTGCTCAAGATCATTTGATCATAGGAGCTCTGAAAAGGAAAGGAATGGTCTCCACAAATTCTTCCTAATGTAGAATTTCAAGGTTCCCGCCTAGGAGGAAACTTTAAGTAATTTCAAGCAAGGCCGAAAGAGTTTTGATAGGGCAAGTAAACATTTTCCGAGTGACTTTGCACATTTCTAGAATGTGCAAAAGTCCTAGGAAAAAATAAAAGTGCCTTTTTGGGTGATGACTTGTTGTGAGTCCAGGGGCAGCTGCAAGAACATTTTGTCCAGTTTCTGATGTGAGGGGTACTTCCAAAATTCTTCTCCTCTGAATTTCCTCCCCAGATTTTGAATGACATGGTCTTTTCCACCCCAAGTGTAATGGATACACTAGGAATCCTCCAAATTTTTAAACTCTGAATTTTATAAACAGTGCTGTGTAAATACAGTTTGCTGTGTTCACTTTCTTATTTGTGTTAATTTCTATCCCAACTTTCTTCCACTGTGATTTTGAATTTTTTTAAAAAAAAATTTAAAAAATTTTCTAGCGCTTTTCCCCGCAACATATGAAATCATCATGAAATTCAAGGTGACTTACATAAACGATTCCCAGGAAATCTCTCATCCAGGCATTGACCAGACCTCATTAGTTTCTGCCAGGTTGCTGAATCTTTTTGCCTTCAGGCTATGACCTACAGCTGCCTCCGATGCTGAGATAAGCCTAACTTTAGGTGAACCCTATCTCCCTGCCACTAGAAAACTAGCACCTCAGGAAACTGGTTTAATTAGAATGTTTCCCCTAATGGGATAGTTTTCTACTTACAGGAAGATTTTATTGATCACATTTATATTCTGCCTTTCTGGTGGAATTCAAGGTGGTTACATAGGATTCTAGGGAGTTCTCCCATCCAGATACTAACTAGACCTTAGAGTTGCTTAATTAAGTTGCAGGGACCTCCAAATATGTGTCCTTTTAGCTCCTCTGAAATGCAAATGTGCATTGACAGTATACTGCAAAACAGTGATTTTTTTTGTTTGATGTTTGCACCGGAGTAAAGGAGGACATTGAAGCATCAGTACCACACACAAAAATAATCTTGATGTGCTCCAAATCACATCAAAATTACTCTTCTGCAGTGTTCTATCAATGTCCAGGTGCCCATCAGTGACACTGAAGGGGAAGGGATACCAATGAACCAAAAATATGGCAAGTGATGAATTCTAAAAATAGTTTTAGAAATACCCTATTTAAATCAGAATTTGAGAGTGGCAAAACAAAACAGAGTTGACCCCCCCCCATGGAATAATAAAGGAAGAAGGGAAGTAAACTCATCTCTACTAAGGAGTTGACCCTTGCATGGCATACACAGGAAGCATTGTCATACCAAATTGTAATTCTTTTGCGTTTGTAGAGTTCGATTTCTATTTTCCTTTTGTTTTAACTGATGCTTACTAGCTTTATTTTAGGGTTTGAATACATGCTTTGCTGTTAATTGATTAAAGGCACAGGATGAAATTTCCCCTTTATACCAATTTCTACCTCGCTTGCTTCTGTTCTAACTCCTTTCTCCAATCAGAGTCCTCCTCAGTGTCTCCTTCCCTCCGTTTTGAAACTGTCCCTCAGGGCCTGTGTGTGAGAAGCATATTGGAAGCCCATTACTCCCCTCCCAAATCTAGGTTCTGAGCTGAGAGGCTGGATGGCTATGTGTAACTACAACAACTTCTTTTTTTAATACCATGCTCATTCTACAGATAATCTCAGATTCTGTGACTGGTTTCCAAGAGCGAATCCACATGTGCAGAAGAATGGCATGGCACAGCCCTCCTGGGACTGTATCAGTTTAGAATGCAGGCAGGGAAGTCACATGATTGAATGATACGTTTTTTTTTAAAAAAAGCAAACTCCCTGCATGCAGAAAGCTAGCATCCCAGGCAACATGCTAGAACATAACTGTTTTCATTGAAGTGCTATCTTTCCAGGGCATTTGTTCCCCCATTCAACAGGTAATTCCTCCTCATCTGCATTTTAAAAGGCATTGAAATGCTGAGATCTGCCTTACTTCATAACTCCCTTTGCATTTTCTTCAACAGGGGCTTCCTTCTTAGAGGTAACAATTCCTGCATCAATGGACAAGTCTCTCTGGGTTGCCTTTTGTGTGGGTACAGCTCTGTTTTTGCTCGGTGAACCTAAACAGACAGGTGAGAATGGAATGTTTAGTATTCCTGAAACTTGCTCTTTTTTTTTTTATATGACAAGAAGGTAGCTAACACCAGAGAAGTAACCCCAGGTTAAGCATAGCCTTTTGATACAAAAGAGACAGTACATCTCCTTGGCTGTTGTGTGTAGGAATTCTTCATGCAAATGTGATCCAATTGCTAAAAAGAATTCAAGGACATCCGTCTCTTCTTTGTTCCATATTGGAACATGGGTGTCACCTGCCACAGCCGATTGACAGTAGATTCAGGGCTAACCAAAGGAAGCTCTTTGTAATGTGATGTACAGTCAGCTAATGGAACTCTCTGCCACAAGTTATGGGTGTGATGGAACAGCCATGGCTGACTGTGTGTCTGCCCATGCAAAGCAGTGTGTGTGTGAGGGGCAACTAATGTGAACATTAAAAAGGTTCTGAGGAGGAGAGGAGGAGCCCCCCTCCAGCGTCTTACCTCCCTAAACTCCGTTATTTCAGCCATGTTTTCCAGCCTGGCTCACTTTTGGTATCAGAGCCAGATGTTTTTTAAAAGGCATTAAACTCAGGGGAAAGAGTGAACAACATTTAGCTATGATAGCTAAATGGAACTTCCATACTAAGAGGCAGTATATTTGTTAGTAACCGATGCCGATGCAAAGAACGAGGGTGGGGGTGTCTTTTGCCCAACGTGCCCTGCTTACTAGCTTCTTGGAAGCATTTAGCTGGCTGTTATTGCAAACTGAATGTTGAACTTTGATGGACTTTGGTTTGGACTGGCACACCAGTTCAAGAGCTTCAGTAAAATTTGAGTTCTTCAGGAACTCTTCCACTTCAGAACACAGGCAGGGGGTTGTGAACATTTCCCTGTGTAAAGAAATAAACTCCCTGCAAGTAAAAATCTAGCACATCAAGGAGAAAGCTAGAGAAGAAACCATAATGCACTCAATAAGGTTGAGGGAAGTTGATTCCGGGCAAAGGAACCTGTTCACACAACTCATAGGTCCCTTTTGAAACTTACTGCCATGTGATGTACCAGTGGCCACTATCTTAGAGAGCTTTTAAAAGGGATTATACAAAATCATGGAAGATTGGTCCATTCATGGCCTTGAAGGCTAAATAGATCCTCCATGCTCCAAGGCAGTATACTTCAAAATACCACTTTATGGGGGGCAACAAGAGAATATTCTAGTACTCCAGCATCAAATGGCTCTTTAGTGCCCTGCAGTGTACAGTGGTGTATATTTTGAATGGCAGATAAACTATTATGCAATAACCAAAAGAACAAACACCATTTTGGCTTTTCCAGTCAAGGAAGGAGAAGCTACTGTCTGCATAATAGTTGAGATGGAAAGAATTTGAAGCTGCTATGAAATTACAGGGATGTTACAAATGCACCCCTAATTCCATCCGGGGAATGTTAGAGGATGTAAAATTAATAATAACCTTTTAATTAGCTTGAAGTAGAAGTGCCTGGCATTTAAAAGGGTGCATTGCAAGGTCTCTTTACATGAGAGCTCAAGTTATTCAGAGTTCAACTGAAAGCTGTCTTGCTTTCATTTATTGGCTTAGGTTTTGCAAAGATTCAGCTGTTTAGCTTGCAGAGGAGCAGGTGTCAAAGAGGGTTTTCCTCCAAGCCTAGCAAGTTGAGGTCCTGGAAAGATTCTCGCTGTTGCTTACTTACACTGCTTTGTTTTCTTTTAAAATCTGTCATATTTGAACTTTGAAAAATGGAGAGAAAATGGGGAGCTCACTCTTCATGTCAGGCTGGGCTAGCTTAGCTCATATTGCCACCAGAAGTTAAAGTTCGCTTTGTTCTCATCGTGCTGTAGAATTTCTTGAAGCTTGACATGCAATTTCCCCCCACGGAGAAACCCCTCACCCGCCCTCTGTTCCTTTCCTCGCTCACCCTGGAGGCCAGGGCTGTTCTAAAATCAGAAAACAACAAGCCTTGCTGTTTTGATTGATGGCCATTGCCAAGAGTTTCTACACAGGGAGGGAGAGTTGGAAAATTGCCATGGCGTGGAGGAAGGAATTCTTCAGCCAAGGTTGGTTGCCTTGGTGGTCCGTGTGCATTCCTCTGGTGCTTTTGAACATACGACATGAATGCCAACTCGGTGTCAGAAGTGGGCAAATTGACACTAGAAAGATCCTCAAAGTCAGTAATACCTCCTGGCTGTTGTAGGGCTGCCAATTCTGGGACTGGAAACTCCTGGAGACTTGGAAGTAAATTTGAGGGTGGGGTATGAGGAGGGGACAGGAGATGCAATAGCGTAAAGTCTCCAAAGCAACCATTTTCCCCAGGAGAAGAGATCTCTGGTCATCTGGAGATCAGTTGTAATTCCAGGAGATCTCCAGGCCCCACTTGGAAGCTGGCAACCATAGGCTGTTGTTATGCTCAGATTGCTTTGGCTGGTCTCAGAGAGTGCTGGGTAACATCCATCAGGTGCTCATTCCTGACCTACTTTCCTCAAGCAGGTTAGGAGTGGGTGGGACTAAACTTATCACTGGTTAGGTAAATTCTTTAAGTTTGGTCTAGACATGTGGCACCTGGATAGCCCAGGCAAGCTCGATCTCATCAGATCTTAGAAGCTAAGCAGGATCAGCTTCGGTTAGTAATTGGATGGGAGACTTCTAAAGAAGACCAGGGTTGCAGAGCCAGGCAAACCACCTCGGTGAGTCTGTTTGTTTGGAAAAACCCAGCACGGGTTTCTATAAGTTGGCTATTTCTTGACAGCACTTTCCACCACCACCAGACACACAGCAGAATGAGATGGTACAATTCTGAGGTGGTAGGATGAGCTGTACCACTTCAGATGACAGGTGAGGAGTCATGTTTTAATATTCCCCATGAAAAAAAAACACCCTGCAACCAAAAAATTAGCACATGGGGCAGGAAGAAATTCTTATCTATCCTGTCACATGTTATGCAAGTTAGTTGTTATCAGGGAATTATTAATGCAGGGCGACTTTGAAAAATATCATTTCCCCTGCAGTCTTGTGAGTGATGCAGTGTGTCCTTACTACCTCAGAACTCTGCCAGCTCATTCTAGACTAGAGATGGGCACGAACCACAAAAAAACCAAACTATGAGGTTCGTGGTTTGTGGGTTTTCACAAACTAGGAACCACGAACTGGCATGAACTGGGGCAAGTTCATGAACCAGTTCGTGGTTCGTGGGGTTTAAATGCCCCTTTCTGGCCGCTTAGCAGCATCAGGGAAAGAGACATTTGACAATTTTAAGGGCCCTTTCCTGCCTTGCAAGGGGCAGGTCTCTTTAAACTATCAGCTGGCAGGCGGGGGCTGATAGTTAAAGGGTCCTGCCGCTTGCAAGTGGCAGGGCCCTTTAAATGGCCCAAACTCCAGGCCCCAGCCCCAGCCCCACACTTACCTTGTCCAGCCACCCTGAGGGCCCGCAAAGCAGCGGAGGAGGCCCCAAATGGCCCATTTTCGGCCCACTCTGCCACCCTGCAGGCCCACACAACAGCAGAACAGGCCAAAAATGGCCTTTCTGCCCCTCGCGGGAGGAGGAGGCCACGGGCCCGCAGGGCAGCTGGGCAAGGTGTGTGGGGGTGGGGGTGGGGGATGAGGTTTGGGCTATTTAAAGGGCCCTGCTGTCTGCCAGCTGATAGTTTAAGCTGCAGAAAAAGTTTATATGGCCATTTCCCTGGGGAAATGGGCATTTAAACTGCCCCTTTAATACGAACCAAATGAACCAGTAGACCAGTTCGTGGAAGTTCGTGGAAACGAGTTTCCACGAACCACTGGTTTGTGAACCATGAACCAGGCTGGTTTGTGGGGTTTTTTTGGTTCGTATTTGGGTTCGTGCCCATCTCTATTCTAGACTAGGCTTCCCTTTCACTTCTAGCCAAGGAGCGCCTGTTAGGCTGTGGTTTAGTAAAAAAAAGAGGGGGGGGGACTTCCTCAATTAACACAACTCCAAAAAAGCAAAAAGGAAGTACACCAAACTGAACACAATTCATATACTCAATTCATATTCAACATTTTCGCTGTATAGCATGAGAAGGACTGCTTGAATTTGGAATAGAATGTCTCCTGAGGAAAGATCAGATACAATCTGATACGAGCGAAGAGGGAATTGGCCGGCGTCTGCTCGTTGCCCCTCCAACTACCCTTGTTTGGCGTTGTCTGGAATTCTGCTCGACATCGCGATTGCTTCGCTTCTTCGTCTATATGCTGACGGCTTAACAAACAATTGCCACGATTATACGGATGCCAGAGACTCTTTAAGTCCTGAGTATTTCTTGTGTTGATTCCTCTTCACTACTACTGTGTACTATATGGACTAATATACTATATGAATTGTTTACACATAAATGAATTATATTCAGTTATGTTGAATATGAATTGAGTATATGAATTGTGTTCAGTTTGGTGTACTTCCTTTTTGCTTTTTTGAGGCTGTGGTTTAGTGGCAGAGCACGTGCTTTGCAGATAGAAAGGTTCAATCGTTTGGTATTTCTCATTAAAAGATCTCAGGCTGTGGGTGTTGGGAAAGTCCTTTCTCTGCCTGAGAGTCTAGAGAGATGCTGCTGGTTAGAGAAGACATTATTGAGTTAAAGCGAGTTTGGTGTAGCGGTTAAGAGTGCGGGACTCTAATCTGGATTCCCCACTCCTCCACTTGAAGCCAGCTGGGTGACCTTGGGTCAGTCACAGCTCTCTCGGAGCACTCTCAGCCCCACCCACCTCACAGGGTGATTATTGTGGGGATAATAATAACACACTTTGTAAACTGCTCTGAGTGAGTATTAAGTTGTGAATGGCAGTATATAAATCAAACGTTGTTGTTGTTATAGAAGGACCTGTGGTTTGACTCATGCCAAGGCAACATCAAAAGCTCCTAAGCTGATAAACCTCACATGGGCATATTTGTGGAGGCCACCTTCCTTGACTCAGCAGAACCATTTAGGTGCTCCCCCTAGGAATCCACAATTTTCTCCTCAGAGTCTTCCCTGGAAGCGTCCGCACTTCCATGAGGTTCCTCAGTCAATTGCTGCCTTTTTAGAGCTAGCCATCACACCGGGGTCTCTTCTGGCTTTCCTCCCCATTTGCATGTGCGGTGGGTTTTTAGTGTTCTCCCTGAAGGGTGCAGAGCAGCCAGAACATTCCCAGCTTTTTTGCACCACTTCCAGTTTGGAAAGAACCGTTTCTGGTCAGGCCAAAGAAAGCAAGGTGCCAACAGATAGTTTGTGGCAACTTTTCTCCTGACAACCACGTCACACTAAGTTCTAGTGGAACTTATTGCCACACAGGTCTGTGGTCTAAACATAAAGAGTTTTTTTTGTTTTGTTTTTTAAAGGAGGAAACAAATACTTTCCTCCTCTCATCATCCACGGTCAGAGACATTTTGGAGTTTACACAGAAACTTCACCTCAGGTAAAGTTTGAAGAGAATGGATTAGGTTCCTTCTCAAACAAAAGTTTTGAGGAGCACTGAGGGAATACCACAAGTCTTTCAGTGAGATCAGTGACATTTTTGAGAGAGGAAGATTTGGGTCCAGTAGAACCTCAAGGAAATGAGCTTCCAAGAGTTCGAGCTCCCTTCGTCAGATATGAGGAGTGGAAAAAGGAAGGAGTCCTTATAACCCAGACAGAGGATAGTTCTGCCTGGATTATAAGGACTTCTTTTTTCTACTCCTCGTATCTGACGATGGGAGCTCTGACTATCACAAGCTCATACCCTGGAAATCTATCAAAATGGGTAACCGTGTTAGTCTGTCTATAGCAGCAGAAAAGAGCAAGAGTCCAGTAGCACCTATAAGACTAACAACATTTGTGGTAGGGTAGGAGCTTTCGCAAGTCACCAATCCTTCACGAAAGCTCCTACCCTACCACAAATGTTGTTAGATTTATTGGTGCTACTGGACTCCTGAAAATCTAGTTGGCCTTTAAGGTGCTACTGGACCTGAATCATCTTCTTCTAGTACAGACCGACACGGTTACTCACCTGAAACTATTTCTGAGAGAGGCTTCCCATATTAAAATTATTCCATATTAACCACCACCACCCCCTTTTCCCTCTGAACCTGTCCTGAGGGCAGATTGAAACACCACCAATGAAATTTCACATGGAAGTGAATTCAGACATTCTTCCTCAAACCAAGATCAAAGTATTTGGTTTCTTGATCCTATATACATGAGCTAAGGCAGGCTGGAAATTGACCTTTGAACAAATAGGATGCTTAAGTATTATTTCTGTAGAATATGAAGGAATGCAGCAAATGAGGAATGATGGGGGGAAATCAATGAACTTCTGAATTTTTAAAAATGATGTCAATTAGTTGTTAGCTGGATGTTAAGACCCCCTTTGTGAAGGAAAATTCCTTTCAGCCTATTATTTCCTGCTGTTTTCCCCGCCTTCTTCCTCTTCTTCACTTTCTTTCCCCTTACTTTCTTACTACAGCTGGCACCAATAGACTTCCTTCTCCCTTGACTTTCCCCTTCATAGTCCAAGTTCCTTCCCCCCCCCCCCCCCCACATAACCATACAGGAGTTAGTGGACACTTGCACAAAATTCTGAGGGGCAGCCTAAAGAGTTTTGTGAAGCCTGAATTTTCTCAGTGAAGTTTTGCCCACCTCTAGCTCAAACAACCGAGAATGAATGTCTCTTTTTGTGGGATCTCCCTGAGGCATTTGGCCACTGTCTGTGGCGTAGCGCAGCCAATTTGTGTTGTCAAGATGGTGGTTTGGCTTGGCCCGAGAAGGGTGGCTCTCCCCACATGAGGCTTTGAGGCCTGTTTGGGATTTCAGCTTCAGACGCCGAACCGTCCATGGTTGTTATCACTCCTCGTGGCCTCTTTCTTCACAGAACTTGTTCAGGGATTCTAACAAGAAAAGATCAGCGTCGGATTTGGGTGCTGTACAAATGTCGCTGTCACAAACTTTGGGCGACTGCTCCCGTTTGATTATTTACAGCCCCTTTCAGGAGAGTTGGGTTGGTTGTGTGCATTTAAAAAAAAAAAAAGCTTAGAGGCATCTCTCACAATGGGGCTTTGAGCAGCCCCCCCCACCCCCTGTGCCCACGGTGGGGGGTTCTGAAGGCTTCAATAAAGCCACTTGTTCCCTTCAGAGGCTCCCGCACAGGTCTTTAAAAAGGAGGCCGAAGGAACTCCCGCTGGCTCGAACGAGGAAATGCTCAAAGGGAACAAGAGGGTTCTTTTGAGAATTCCTCCAGCTCCCATGGAGAGCTGCCGTGGTGAGGGTAAAAGCCCCTTTTGTTGAGGGATAATATAGAGTTTAGCCCAAGACAGAAGAGGCAAAATTGATGAACCTTTTTTTTTATATATAAACAGTACAAAAGAGAGAGAGAGTTTTATCAGCCAAGATCCTGGAATTTCCTTCTCAAGTTCCCGCTAAGCGAGCTGATGCTTTGATGCTCCTTGACAAATACATACAAATTCCCTTTTCTAGAACGGATTAATAGAGGTTGCTATATGTAGCCTAGGGTGACTACTTCCCAATTTCAGGAGAGATCATAGGGACAGGAAAAGCCAATTTAATTTGGCCTGTCCCAATCAAAGCCCCCAAGGCTGCTCTTGTTTATTAAAATAAAATAAAATAAGACATGATCACAGAGGCCAAAATAAAATAACCCAACAAAACGTGGTGTCCCTAAATGGTTATCAGTCAATGTGTTCCATAACCTGGGGGGCAGCCACAGAACAGGTTGTCCCTGGAGTCCTTGCCAATTGTCCCTCAGACAAGTCAAGTTCACGTAGGACAGCCCTGTTCATGAATCTCAGACCTCAGCTGGTTGGTTGATATGGGAAGAAGTTGTCTTTCAGATTCAAACACTTTAGGCCTTTAAAGGCCAAAACCGGCACTTTATTTCAATCTGGAAACCCACTGGAAGCCAGTACAGTTGTAAAAGAACTTGCTGAATGTGTTAATTACAACAAGATGGGTAGCCATGTTAGTCTCTGTAGCAGTAGAAAAGAGCAAGAGTCCAGACGCACCTGTAAGACTAGTAAAATTTGTGGTAGGATATGAGCTTTCGTGGGTTACAGCTCACTTCTTCAGATGTCAGAGAGCTAGTCTGGTGTAGTGATTAAGAGCTGTGGGACTCTAATCTGGAGAATTGGGTTTGATTCCCCACTTTTCCATTTGAAGCCAGCTGGGTGACCTTGGGTCAGTCACAACTCTCTCAGAGCTCTCTCAGCCCCACCCACCTCACAGGGTGATTGTTGTTGTGGGGATAATAATAACATACTTTGTAAACCGCTCTGAGTGGGTGTTAAGTTGTCCTGAAGAGCGGTATATAAATTGAATGTTAATATTAAGTGAGCTGTGACCCATGAAAGCTCATATCCTACCATAAATTTTGCTAGACTTATAGGCCGTCGTCACACGGGCATCTGTTCCGTTAAATTTACAGCATATAGCGTCATCACTGATATCGGCACAGTAATGTTTCTTTGGGTCACCTCGCATTTCTTCGTGCTCCCAGCTGTCCACACCTAAGCGCTCTGTTCTGTTCTCTCTAATGGGCGCAGAAGCAGCTCCTCCCCCTTTAAAAAAAATTTTTTTTGGCGTTTAATTCCGCTATAACGGAATAACATTAGCTTCCTAATCTACTGCTATTTCCTGAATAATCTGAAATCCATGTGCACAACTGAAGTTGTTGTCAGCTGGATGAGGCTGCAGTCTTCTGCGTCTAAGATCCTCTCGGTAATGCAAAACTGAAAGTGGAAGTCGGATAGAACGGTTGCGGAGTTTAAAATTTTCCCGTGCAAAAAATATAAAGGCATTATATCGCTATAACATCGTAATTAAAAAAAAAAAACCCTGGAAAATGACTGAACACGGCCATTTTTAGCGAGGTGTGGTTTTGGGTTAAAATAAAAATTCCTCTAATGGCAATTCAGTCATTTTTACTTGTTTTCTTCAGCAGAAAATTTTCATTGTGTGATGTCGTTATAGCGATATAAGGACATTATTACAAAAAAAAGGGGAGTCGCGGGAGAAATGGATTCTGGGATTGAGGAGAGAAAAAAAGGGTAGGCCTATGGCGTGGCGAGGCGAAAAACATCGATGTGAGGCATTCACACTGAGGCGCAAAATATCGTGACTATCAAGCACAAAGCAAAAGAGAGAAAATCGCATCAGTGTTGGAATAAGGTGGGTGTTTGCCGGGAAATTGCACCATTTTCGCGCTAAATAGAAGCCCGTGTGACGACGGCCATAGTAAATTACAACAGGTTGCAGTGCTGCTCTCTCTTGTATTATAACACTCTAGCCTGGATTTTATTTATTTATTTATTTGACTTCATCACTTGTTTACCATGTTTGGTGCTTAAGCTGGTTTACAACATAAGATATAAAATAACCAACACTTAAAAATAAAGTCTAAAATACAATAAACGATACAATAAATGAAATGGCACAGATACAAACATTAAAACCGATAATACAATATAATATCAGTGCAAACATTAAAACTCATATATTATGAAGAACAGCACCATCACCATGTTATACTCATGCCCATGGCATGTGCAGTCAAGCCATTGATAAGATCAATATTAGCATCCAAGTACCAGACAACCAGGACTGTGACCAGATCATCTTCAGGGATTTGATGCCATGATATATAGCATGGATTTTATTTAGTTAGATAATCATCCCCAGCTTTTCACCTCAATGGGGATTCAAAGCAGTTTACAGTGGCCGTTTCCACACTACTCACCTTCCTCCGGAACACGGAAGATAGCAGCTTCTCGTGCGAGTTTTGCACAACATCGCGCAAAACTCACACGAGAAAATGCTACCGTCCACAGTTTTTTTGCGGCATTCCGCAGCGTTGCGGAAGAAGGTGAGTAGAGTGGAAACAGCCAGTGTTATTCTCCCCTCCTCTTTTTTATCTTCACAACAACCCTGTAAGTAGGTTGGGCTGAGAGAGAAAGTGATTGGCCCAAGGGTTACCCAGTGAGCTTCCACAGCAGAGGGTGGATTCAACCTGGGTTTTTCAGATCCTAGTCTGACACTCTAACCACTATACCAAGCTACAAAATCTGTGAATGGCAAAAGAGTGACTACACAACAGTGTTTGCAGAGTTTTAATAACATGCTGATGTTTGTATTTTCAGCTGCTACTGAGAATGGGGATTCTACCAGCAAGGTATGTATCTTTCTCCTCTGGCATCTTTGCTGAGCCTAGACTAGTTACAATTAATTTGGGATTGGTAATGTTTATTGATGAGCTAATACAGAAGAGGAAAAAAGTGGGCAGTGGCAATAAACAAAGAAAAAGAAAAATTCCTGCAGTGGGAAAAATAATTTATTCAACTTGACCATCCCTACATGTTTTGCCTACATTTTGTCAGAAGGATCTG